>NW_026294469.1:3990000-4655000 GCF_007827085.1 Peromyscus californicus insignis | reverse complement strand
CTTTTTCATTTTTAAATTACTTTTTTCATTTTAAGAAAAAGGGGTAGAAAAAGTTGAATGTGCTAATGAGATATAGCAGCAGTGTTTGGGATAGGAAAGTTTGCCTTTTAAATTTATTTGGTTTTTTATTTATTGGTAAATCTGCTGGTTACAGAGTGAAACAAACTGAATGGCACTTTTGTGTTGCTTGGCGACTCCCTTACCTAGAACACATTTAGGGGCTGAAGCTAAAAATGTTGGCAGCCTTGAGAACATTGTCTGTAGGCTGTTATTGATGATTTAAGCCAATTAAACAGAGTGGTTCTTTTTGGTGCCGTTTGGCAGAAAAAGGTGGAATGGTATTGCGTGATAAAGAAGAGCCAAGGTCTGTGTAGTTTCTTCTGCACATGTGATATCTCTGTAACTCATAAATTCAAATTACTTTTAAAAGCTGCCCATGATACATTTTCTCATTAACCATATGGAAAATGGCACTCAGGAATTTTCTACAGTGTGTTTTCAAAGAAAGAATCCAATTGCAGGCAGACATTCCTGAGTACAGTGTTTGTGCAGCTGTACTTGTGATTAAATTACACCAACCCAGGCCCACATGTAGCCACAGAACTTATTGCTCTGAGTACAAAGCACCTTGTAAGAGCATGAGAACTCTCATTGTGATGTTTTCTGGCCTCTTGGCCACCATATCAAGCTAGCATCAAAAGCCGTGCCTGTGCTCGGAGGTCTCTGGAGAAGGAGCCCCGGGACAGAA
Organism: Peromyscus californicus insignis; assembly: GCF_007827085.1. Lineage (NCBI taxonomy): Eukaryota > Metazoa > Chordata > Mammalia > Rodentia > Cricetidae > Peromyscus > Peromyscus californicus. Next base: position 4,654,252 of record NW_026294469.1, on the reverse strand, counting down.
GAGAGCTGCTCTCACTGTAGGAGGATCTTTGACAGTCTACCGGGGGATGCTGGGAATGCTGCTGTCAGCAGTTCCAACAGCGCAAACAGTGTGAAGAAGCTTCCACAGGGATTGAATTACTGAAGACTTCTGCTCCGTGTTTTTTGGTATAATTGAGAGCACAGAGGGAGCTTGATTTCTCTGTCTTATGATTTGAAGGTGAAGACAAGAGCCTGCAGGGCTCTGTCAGAGTTATGGGCATGCTCAACCTAGACTTCAAAAAAAATCTAATTCCCATAAAACCGTACAAGGCTGAATTGCTTACCTGCATATAAAAGATTTACTTTCACTGAATCATTTAACACACAACCATATTAATTGCATTTTGAAAAGGAAAAGCAGCCCAGAGTACAGTGCAGCACTGTGAAAAAATGCAGCCAGGGTGTGTGAAAGAGCGCCTAGCTTTGAATGCTGCTCGAAAGTGAAACTGGTGGATACGGATGCACTGACATCCTTGGCCACACACGAACACCCAAGTCAGAGCTTCGCAAAGAGCATATTAAGGTTCACTGTTACTTCTATTGAAAACAAATTAATGCCCCTGTTGTAGAAATTAGACACATCCAGGTGTATTGTAGCTATGCTGCCCTGGTGGCTGTAACTATTACTCTGGCTGTGCAAGAAAAACAGTAAATAAAGACGTGTAAAAAATGCCATCTGGTTATCCTCTGTCTGGTTTAGCATGGACCGTGAACCGAGCGGGCAGTAGTATGATCTGGCTGCGAAGCCAGCTTTGCCCTTCCTTTTCATGCATAGTCTGACCCAAATTCTTTCCTTGTATAGGGGAAAGCCAGCAGTGACAATTTAGTCTTAGGGTAACGGTAAGATCGCTTGATCTATGCCCCCAAATGCAAGGATATATCATCACCACGCCTGCAGGTAGTTTCAATTAAGCTGGTACCAACACAAAAGACTCTGGGTTTTCCTTGTTTCTCTCCTGCAAAACTGTGGTCAAAAGGCTTGATTAAAATGAAACCTTCTTGGAACAGTCGCTTGGTTTTGGACACACACTCTGGCCTCAGAGAAAGAGCGTTAGGTTCATTCTCTCCCCCAGTGTGCCTGCCTTCTCTACCTCTCAGCCTCCTCCCCCAGGGTTGACTCTGATGGCCTCTCTTGACTCCTGGAACATCTTTAAGCATTCATCCATCTGAAACCAAATTAACTCACAATGGGGACAGCCCTGGAAGGCACAAAAGCTCAAATGTATTTACACGGTGACCCAGCATACTTTATTTTAACTCTTCCTGCTTGAAGCCTTTGTGGAAGAGAAGGGAGTACCACCCTAGAACAGATACCAGTTGTCAGCTTTGCTTTCACATCGCCAGCAAGCACATCTTTCCAACGGGGAGTAATATCCTGTTAGCTATGTTTAATTCTCCTTCACCTGGGGGATTGAGAGTACCAAATGATTTCAACTGCTCAGGCATTACATTTCGGTCTGTCCTCTCCTTCTGCCCCTGTCTTTCTCCCATATCCCTTCTGGGACCTCCTTGTCATTTATAGCAACAGGACAGCTTCTCTGTAAACCTAAACAAGCCGCCTTCACTCAGGAAGGAACCCTTCAGAGATGCTAAGCGTCCCACCCACCCACACCTCCCACCCCTGCCTCTAGCAAGGCACCTCTGTCCTTATACCATAACCATCCAACCTTCACTCAGTCTGTTTCTTTTTCTACTCTCAAAAAAATGCTTTTGAGGAGGAACATAGACATTTGTGTGACTTTGGACTGGAGGCAGTTTACCTTTGGCCATGAACTGGGCTCTGTGTATGTGGTGTTACCACAGGCGTTCTGTTCAATTGCATTGTGTCTTAACAACAAAGCCCCCCGTGAAACTCAATAAAATTACCAATTTCACAGTTGATTTTCTTCCTGCTCTGCTCTGCAGCCCTCTCACTCCTGGCCTGTCTCCACACACTGCAGGGGATGGTGTCGGACCAAACCAATCACACGGTGCTAAAAAGGAAGCTTGATACAAGCTAAGCTGGCCTTAATTCTCATTAGCATGTCCAGCAACTTTTAAACCTTTGAAACACCTTTGTCATTAGAAATACATCAGCATTGATTGTGAGGGAAGGAGAGTGTTGATCTGGATGGTTGATCAAATCTACTGTTGTGCTCCATGGAAGCCATGGTTGCATCTCACACAATGTATGTGGACCCAGTTGATTTTTCATGCTACCCTGTGTTGTCTCTCTGATATTATTGACTATGCTAACTTTAGTAATTTAAAAATCAATCCAAGCCATAGGACCTCCACTCCATAAGCCTTGGATCACTGATTAGAAACTTGTGCCACTAACTAGCCATGTGGTCCTGAGTTAAACTCTCCTCTTCTTGCCTTTTGTCCCCCTTGTGATAGGAGTGCTATAGAGGGGGCAATTGAGGACAGTGTATACAATCAACCACTGTGTTGTTCTGTTCTTTACATTAATAGTCAACATGTCAAATGTCTCAAGTGAGTCGAGTCTTAGCTTGATAAGCCCCATCTGCCTTACTAACTACAAACAATAAACATGACTTGATGCTGTCTAAAAACACAACTTAAAAGATTGCAACTAAATTATAATCTACTCTATTCACAGAGATAACCAACTTTGAACTATTTTAATTATGACTTGATATTTTTCTAGTAACCACATCTAATTATGAACCCACACCTTAGTTAGATATGGATTTGTTTTTGATTTCTTTGCCTGGTCTCTTCATTGCATTCTTATATTAAATAATAGACTCTTCTAACAGCCGAGCCCTGTTAGACTTCTGTAAAATCCAGTGGCTTATTAGAGGCTATGTTAAAATGTATTGACACATGGAGAAGGTTGTTGACAGGGCAATTGAGTGATGGGTAGATGTTTGGGTAGATGGATGGGTGGGTGGATGGATGGATGGATGGATGGATGGATGGGTGAGTGGGTGATAGGTAGGTGGGTAGATGTTCCAGTAGGTGGGTGGGTAGATGGATGGATGGTTGGGTGGATGTTTGGGTAGGTGGGTAGGTAGATGGATGGGTGGAAGGACTAATGAACTAATGAACATTAGGGTTGAAATCTGCATTGGTTTCATGTGTTACAGAAATATACCTAGTGTTATAAAGATTGCAAAGGCTACCTTTATGTTTGAAGTCATGTGTTGCTTTTATATCCTTCAATTATTATCTTGAGTTTGCTTTTATTTTTGGCTTGATTGAAGCTCCTTTTTATCATTGTAACTCTTTACATCAAGTATTGGGGGAAGATTCCTTCCCCACATGTGATGGCCAAGACTTTTCCTCTCTACCCATTCCACCTTCACTGTGGCTGTGATGTGTGACCCCAAGTGTTACTGAAGCACAGTAGTTATTCTCTTTGTGAGGACTCTTGGCGGAAGAAAAAAGGACTCTGATGAGCTAAAGGATGACCCAAGCATAGACTTCCTTTGGGAAAACATGATTCACCCAGGAAATTTAGCTTTTCTTACATTTTCTGCCCTGCAACACCACCCCCACCAGCTCCCCTGAGGATAGGAAAGTTTAAAAATCCCACAGAAGACAATTCCTATGTGTCCAGCAGCTATAGCTGATCATGTTGTGACCCGCCATCCTCGTTAACGAAGTGGTTGGGGAATATCAGAAGCCAACTTGCTTGTCTGTCTTTTAGAGCTAGAAACCAGAATATTAGTAGCAAAAGAGTTACAGTGCTGATTCGTCTGAAAACATGAAACAAATTGGGTTTTGTGATGCATAAACTGCTCTCTGAAACCTAGCACTTTCCTGCACAGACTCAGGTTGCCAGCGTAGGCCCCGGGGCATGCACACCTCCATCCTGCACAGACTGGGGATATCAGCCTAGGCCCCGGGGCATCCTCTCCTCCATCCCGCACAGACTGGGGTTACCATCCTGCAGTTCCAAGCCAGGGCTTTAGTGCCTACATAGGAGCACGCTTCCATTCATTCAGAAAGTCATGATTTTATAAGCTCATACTTTATGAGGATTGTAAGTAAAGTAAATGCAGTAGTTCTTCAAAGCATTATTTGAGACAGACACATGGGAAGGGGTGAGGAAGTACAGCACTTTATTGATAATCGACCCTCATCCACCATATTAGCCATTTCACCACACACCATGAACCTTGAAACTAACTGCCAAAACCCATTCCCCTCTATTGTGTCCATAAATAGTGGCATTTGCTCTTTCTGGTCCCCAGCACCAGCTGTCACACTTGATTTCCATGAGATTTTCTACACATCCTTCCCAAATAACTTTAATTGCTTCAGAATGTATGTACTCTATCTCAAACAAAACTCAACCTCCCACCATGGATGGGTGTATGTGTGTGTGTGTGTGTGTGTGTGTGTGTGTGTGTGTGTGTTAAGAAAATTATTAGCCAGCCTGAGGCAGGTGGACTGAGAGGACACAAAGGCGTGACGTGCAGTGATGCCTCTGGTTTGGGTGCTCCCGTCACAAGCTTTCATAATGAGTATAGTGCACAGAACCATGAGTTATCATGACTGTGACCTGCCTCGGGAGGTCCCATGCCACATCTGTATTAACAACTGCATCTGCTTCAGGGTAACCTTATTAGCTTGTCACAGCTGAGCCAGGAGCCTCAGGAGGTATTAGACCAAGTCCCCAGAGAAGTCTAGGCCTTCTGCTCTCCCTAGATTCAGTGTGGTGTCCAAAATTTAACATCAGGACCTGCTGAATTGTATTTTGAATTATCTGCTATAGCAACTCTAGCAGAAAACAACACACACCACAATGCCCCTAAAACTTGGCAAGCTCCCCAAATGCCAGCTCCAATTCCCATTATGGCATATGGCTTGTGTGTTTCACATAAAAAGCAATGGAAATATCAAAGGAAAAATTCTCACCTTGATTTCTGTTTGTCTTCTCACTCTGGGAATGTACAAAGTGCTGCAAAGAACACAAAACCGGGAGAACATGGATGTGTGAACTTATCTGTGGAAATTTTATTCCACTTCCAACAACACAAGTAGTAAATAAAATCCAAGTGAATGGAGTGGTGTGGTAAGGGAATGTGGTGTGTGGGGGGGCTCATATGCATTTGATGATTTTATATATATGTACATATATAATATCACACACACACACACACACACACACACACACACACACACACACGGGCATCTATATATGAAAGAGCCCTTAAGTGAATTTGCTCTGGCAACTAAATTCTTGAAAAGCTCTTACTTCCCTTATTTCAAATGAATAAAGCAGGATTAAACTCAGCTAAATGTATTTCCTTCATTCATTCATTTATTCATTCATTCACCTCTTAGACCGCAAGCATAACAGAACGGCAAGTTCACCTGAGCATGGCAACCAGCATGCTAAAGAGAGTTCCCAGGGTGCACTGGCAACTCCTCCTCAGGGGCGTTCTCTGTTGGGCACAATCTCAGCCAGTTTCATCCTTGAGTTTTGTATTGAACACTAGCGAAGTGGGCAGAGCAACATGCCCGAAACAAGACTTTGATAGCTAACTCAGATGGTGCCTCATGGAGTTCCATCTTGAACTGGTAGAATGTTGTTGGCATTGAGTTCACTGGGGCCTTCTGCATATCCCCTCCACTAGATCTCAAACCCACCGTGAGTTTTAGTACGGAAGCCTCCTTTGTAGAGACTCTGGAACCAAACATTTGCCGGGTATCATCTCATCCGCCAGCATTACACTGTGTACTGTTTAGTGCTGCAGTGGGGACAAGACCAAGATGTGCAGAAGCTATGTATCTGCGTACCTGATCCCTGCCTGTCTGAGCAAGTCACATCGAGTCAACCCTAACGGGAAGTTCTTCTGTTTCATGCACTCAAATGAGCCATATTTTAAGGGCTGCTATTCTTTAGGTATTTTGCCTTTTTTTTCTTTGTGCAATGCTGGAGATAGAACCTAGGACCCTGTGCATGCTAGAAAATTGCTCTGTCACTGACCCATTGGGGTCTCTAATTCTTCCCAGCCGTATTAAAAGTCCCAGCTTCTTTTCTCTCCTAATTATTTCACATGCAAACCTACTCATTGGATTTTACATTGAGAGTCACTTCACCTAACCAGAACCCTTTTCCCTTTATTCACAGAGGTTATCATTTCTTAGGCATCCATTTTCACAAACCAAGAAAGGCCATGTTAGTCCCACAGTGTCTATTTGATTGTTCAATATTGGGCATTTGTCCTCTGTAGTAAGCAACACTCTTGTTTCCTACATTCTGTGGTCTGGATGCTAGCTCAGCAGATCACGAGAAGATGTCAACACAGTCTATCTCTAGATCACATTTTCCAGCTTCCCCTCGTCCAGGATATTCCTGGGTATTAAGGCTCTCAACGTTTTGGACAACACAGTAAATACATGTACTGATCTTACAGTGATTTTGTCAAATGAGTGTTCACCAGGCCAAGTGAACTCACAGTGACTGCTGGCCATCAGCAGTGTGAGGGAGCCTCCGTCTGTCCCCAGGCCACCACTCCAAATATTCAGACTAGAAGCCAGACTAGGCTCAGTACCTGGTTGTGTGGGACTCATCCCACTTCCCCCCAAGTCTGCTGTTTCTGCCTTTCATTTTTCTCTGGGGCCATTTCCGGTTCTTCCTAGTTCTAGCTAACTTTCTTTCCTCTCCTTTTTCCTCCCCTCTGTTTTCAGCTCCTGAACTGTTTCCTGGAGTTAATGCTACTCTGGTTTCAAGCATGATGGTTTGCCTCCCCCCTGCAGACAGCTTGCTTATTCAGAGACTAACTATATGTAAAGCTTATTTCTGGTTCTCTTTAATCTGTAGTTTTGTAGTCAATTTAGAAAATATTTTCAAAGCCAGGAAATATAACACCTTACAACCCCAACCCAAAGAGCCATATCATATATATCATATATATCATATATACATAGACATATATAGAGACATGTATGTGTGCTTTGAACATGAATTGGTCTTGATATGTAACGTCATGTTACTTGACTTCTGCTTATCATATTCTGAAGCTCTATAAAGCACTGTGCCCACCTTTAAGGAGCATACTTGCACATATTGCATTATCTGGAGTTGGATACTTTGAATTGTTATTGTGTTGGTTAGAGTTTGATTTTTTTTAACCAACTTGACATAAGCTAGACTGATCTGGGAAGAGAGAGCCTTAACTGAGAAAATACCTTCAGGAGGTTGGCCTGTAGTCAGTTCTCTGGGGCATTTTCTTGATTAATGATCGGTGTCAGAGGTCCCATCCTGTTTGGGGTGGTGCCATCCTTGAGCTGGTGGTCTTGGGGAGTAGAAGAAAGCAAATTAAGCAAGCCAGGAGGTCACTAAACTGTTCCTCAAAGGCTGCTGCTACAGGTCTCGCCTCCAGGGTCCTGCCTGGAGTTTCTGCCCTGCCTTCCCTGTAGGATGGGAAACTGAAATGAACCCTTCCCATCCGAAGTTGCTTGGGTATGGTGTTCCTCACAGCCACAGAAGCAAACTAACACGGTTACCGATACAGTATTGCTCTTCTAAACATCATGATGAGCACTTTGCTGGACTACACTCTGGAATGGTCTCTGATTATCTCATTGTGATGTTGCCAATAGTAAAAAGGTGTAAGGACATTCTTAATGTTCTTCCCATGAGCTTTAAAATTTATGACTTAGAAAAGTCATACTGATGCACAGGCCTTTTCCACTAGCATCCGTTTCTGGATACCTTTGGACACACTGAATAATGGTCATTGTTTAAATAAATATATTTTATCCCTAAAACTTACATGCAGATTCTAACACTTTCTCATTTCAATTTCCAGTTTTTAGTATTAGTAAGGTTTATTTATTTTACTTTTCTTTTTATTTATTATTTCAGAAAGAGCTTATTTCTACCTTATTTCCATTAAAAATTAGTGTTTGTCATTTATTTTTTTAGAAAAGATTTTTTTCATTTTGTCTTTTATGTGTCTGAATGTTTGTTTGGTGTCCACATTGAAGGGGAGAGGGTATTGGAGTCTCTAGGATTGGAGTTACAGAGTTATGAGCCATCGTGTGGCTACAAGAATAAAACCTGTCTCCTCTGGAAAGCGGCTGGTGTGCTTAACCACTGAGCCACCTCTCCAGTCTGTCCATCATTGTCTACTAAAGAAGTCTTCATGCGCTGAAGCTCCCATTACGTTTCCTTTTGCTGTGATTTGATTTCTTTTGTGTTTGTTTATTTGGTTGTTTGTTTGGTTGGTTGGTTTCTTGTTTGTTTGTTTGTTTTTTGAAACAGGGCCTCTCTACAGAACCCTGGCTATCCTGGAACTCACTATGTAGACTGTGCTTGTCTTGAACTCACAGAGATCCACCAGCTTCTGCATCCCATGTGCTGGGATTAAAAAATGCACAGCCATGCTCAGCCTGCGACTTCCTTTCTTAGTTGTGTTTGGTATACGTTGTTAAAAACTTCATAGCAACTTAACTTATACTTTTATTTTAGTTAATACATGAGAACATAAAAACTTCATATCAATAAAGTTCTGCATGGTATTTTGATACATGTAAACATTGTATAATGTTTAAATTGAGTAAAATATATCTTTATCCATGAGAACTTTTTTTTTCAATATATTTTTTGATATTGATTAGTTGGGAATTTCACATATACTTCCCAGTCCTCCCAGGTCTACCTCCCTCCTTTGTGACCTCCCTCTTACAAAAAGAAGCAAAAAAAGACAGGAAGGAAGGGAAGTGGAGGGGAGGAGAGGAGAAATGAAGGGAAGGAAAAAGGAAAAGGAATAGAAAAGAAATGTATACAAAGTCTAACTGCCGTATACTCACAGGAAGATGGGCAAACTCCCAGTGGCCAGCCCTTTAAAGAAAACTGAGTCCGTCCCCAGTTCTGCCAGAAGTCATCAACTGTGAAGAGCTACACTTCAGCATCCCTGTCACAATTTAGAGTTCTCTTCCATGGCTTCCTTTCCAAATGTTTCTTTGGGGCAGGGGGTCTTTGATTCCTGGTGGAGCTCTTAAAACTCCTTCTTCCTGGCTTTTGAAGATGCAGTGTATTCTCTGTCCATAAGCACTTTGTATAAAATAGCATCCTAGAAGTGCTTGCTCCTGCCTAACTTAGTACCCATCAACTATCCCTTCTCCCCTCTACTCTCTGCAGGCTCTAGGAACCATCGATCTATTCTCAACTTCTATGAAGTAAACGTTTTTAGATTCTACATATAAATGAGATCATATAGTAATTGTCTTTCTGTGACTGCTTTACATCACATGAAATAATGACGTCCAGTTCCATCCATGTTACTGCAGATTGCAGGATCTCACTGTTAATGGCTGAACAGTACTCCATGATGGGCCTGTGCTATGCTTGCTTTCTCCATTCATCAGCTGGGGACTTGTAAGTTGTCCCCATTTCTTGGCTACTGTGATATGCTGCAGTCACAACAGGATGTCTCGTCTACATACTGGCTTCATTATTTTTAAATATATTCGCATTAGTGGGGTGACTGTATCATATAAGCCTGTTTTTAATTTTATGAGGAGCATCCACACTGGGAGTTTCCGTGTTTCCTGGGTTTCACATTTATACTAACAGTGGACCAGGGTTTTCTTTTTCTTAAATACTTGCTAATTGTTTCCTACACTGTTTTTGAAAATAACCCTAGTTTTGATTTGCAACTTCTTTATTATGAATGTTTTCATATATACACTGACCAGTTGTAGGTCATCTTCTGAGAAATGTCTACTTTTAAAAATGTCTCTTTTTAAAATAATTTCCCATTTTATTTTGCTATGAAGAGTTTGTGGTTTGGGTCGGTCAGTTGGTTGGTTGGTTGTATGGTTGGTTGGTGAGTGGTTGGTTGTTCATTTGGTCGGTTGGTCAGTTGGTTGGTTGGTTGATTAGTTGGTTAGTTGGTCAGTCGGTTGGGTTAGTCAGTTGATTGGTTGGTCAGTTGGTTGATTGGTCAGTTAGTTGCTTCTTTGGTTGGTTGGTCAGTGGTTGGTTAGTTGGTCGATCGGTCAGTTGGTTGGGTAGTCAATTGGTTAGTTGGTTGGTTTAGTTTGGGTTTCTTTAAGTCAGAGTCTTTCTGTGTATCGTAGGCTGACTTCAAATTCTCAACCCTCCTTCCCTGACTGTCTGGATGCAAGGATAACAGGCATGCATTATCTCTCCCAGCCTCTTGAGATTTTTAGTTCCATATATAGTCAGATGTCTAGTTTGCCAGTGTTTTCGCCCTTTCTCTGGGCTATCTCTTGGATAACTGTTGCTTTTAGCAAGTATAGTCAGTGGATGAATAAGGTCTTACTGTCTGGACTGAGGCTGCAAATAACACATCAAACTGAAAACCTGAGTAGGTCAAACCTCATGGTGTTTCTGCTTTCCTCATTGGACTTTAGACAGCATACATGTGTATCCCATCTCTGCTTTGAAGAGGGGTATTCACGTGAAAAAGGGTTTCTTCTCAACTAGAAAATATTAACAGTGGCCTGTACAATCAAATCTCCAAAACAAGCTACGGATAGAGCTAGGAAGGGCATTATGGAAAGTCTGCAGGGGTGTTGGCTGATGGGCACTGGACGAGTCCAGGGACACCCACTTACCTTCCTTTTAAAGAAAGTTTAGGTCCTACACAACCACTAAAGTCTCTTTTCAACTTACCTTCTCTTAGTCCATCCAGATGTGCCTCATCCAGATGTGCCTCCTCAATCCCTTTCTGCAAGGAGCACATTTCCTGGAAACCCACCTTTGGTTATTTGTAAGTGATGTATGTGAATTCTTCACCAGTGATTTTTATTAAATTTCAGGATATTAATGAGCTAATACCATTTCTTCCCTTCCTCCACTATACCTGGGATGATGTTCAGCCCTGACTTATTAGAATAACTTGGATAATTATACTTCTGAAGTCCACTTTGCCAGTTCCTTTCCTCTCCCCATCTCTACTCCATGGTTCCTTAGAACTTGTGAACATTTCTTGGCATGAGGTCCCAAAATGCACCTGTTTCCACATGTCTCCAGGGTAAATCCTTTCATCTAGATTCAATGTCACTTGATCAACTAGAGTAAACCTTAGTAATTAATTCATAAGGATACAGCAAGAGCCCATTCAGAGCTGGTGGAGAGAGTAGCAAATTCAGGTCACAGACTGTTCTTAATTTAGTCATTTCTTTACTGGTTGTATAAATAAAAGCTTTATTGGAAAAGGTCATGTTCATAAATAGCTGGAACCAAAATGAAATCAACAAGTCTTGCTATGCATAACACCTTTGCTTTGCTAAGGGAACTTACAGGTGAGGACAGGATATATTCAACTGAGAAGGTGGATGGCAGGCACAAAATTAAACATCTCCTGAGTCTGGGACACTGTCACAGTTTCTGCACCTTCTCTGGTTTCCATGTCTCTGGTTTATTAGGACCATTGACACTAGGTCCTCAAAGAGCCCCCAGATTATACAATAGAGTTAAAGTATTTTGTTTCTTCTCTCATGTTCTTGGTATTATGAATGGTAAGACTTTGCCACTTCCTTAAGAACTACAAGGCATGCTGGGAAGAGAAGAGGAATGGTTTAGAGGACAAAGGGGGAAATTGCATCCTGCCAAAGCCTTTGAAGTGTTAGACAATCCATCTGCCTGTTTGAGGTTGAGGCTGACTCCCTTTTTAAAATGCATCAAATATTTGAGTATGAAGTTCAGTCCTGACAGTATCTGTGATTCTCTGTGGAGATATCCACAGCGCAGCTTCCCAGACGCTGTCTGTATTCACACGAGAAGGGTTTGATCCAAAGACCCAGCCAGACTGGACCGTGTGGAGCCGAAGTAGACAGGTCATTTTCAGAAAAGTCCTGAGACGTCTTAGCAGCTAGGCCCCATGAAATCAGTAGGGCAGGCTTGAGACTTGAATTCCAACCTAGAGCCGTGTTGTCAGGTTTCCTGTTGTCCTTCTTACCAGAAGGTACCAGAAAGAGGGCAGGGCGAGCAGGCTTCCCTGGCATTTCCTAAATCCTGATTGTGACAGAATTTTTTTTAAGGCAAGCTAGAAGTAAATTTTTCATTTGAACACAGATTTTCATAAGAAAGTAGTAATAGGGTGTCATTTTCCATGACCAAGTGCAGTCTCTTAAATTATTCAATGTAGACAACTTGCATCTTGAAATTTTAGCTCTCCGGACTGACTGTGTTAGGATATACTAGTACCATTGCATTGACCAAATTACCTAATGAACAGTTACTGCGCCATTAAAAGGTTCCATATAGATAGAAACGTTAGATGTGACTGTTTGACTGTGGGTGGCTGATTAAGATATCGGAGCTGGGAAGTAGGGGTCAGACTTTGGCCTGCATCCTCTCCTACCCAGTGTCGCCCTCCCCAGCAGTGCACAATAACTTTGCATCTTGATTTTACCTCGAGCCTCCATTGTTTTCCTTGATGCCTGCATTATCCATGACGCGAATAATCAAAGGCTGTCCAAGAACAGGAAACAGAGTTCGAATTCACTCCTTCTGATGATAGCTCTGGAGCCAATCTAAGACCTTTGTACAGGACTTCAACAAGTAGTTAGTCAGAAGTTTTCTCTTAAAAAACATTTTCCTTTTTTACTTTATGACATAAGATCAGCATTTTCCAGAATCTAACAGTTTTTAAACTTTTTTTAAAAGTTAAATTCCCACTAGCAATAGAAAACATCCCCTTGTGGTTGGCCAGACACTTGAGGGGAGCATTAAGTTCAGGGGTAGCGAAAGTACGGTCATCTAAAAAGCCACTCTACTATATAAAGAAAATGCCTAAATGCAGGTATTTGGTTTCCATGTGACTAGGCTTCTTGCACTGTGTGAGGTTGCCGTGGTATGGGTCATACAAATAGCACTTTGACTCGTTCCTCGCTAATACTCTGATCAATCTCTGTAGATAGAGTGAACTTTATGCTCTCCCAATACCACAAGAAAGGCCTGGCTTCTGCTCAGGTCTTTGGTTTGTAAAAACTGCTCACTGTGTGTGCACTATGAATCTCCATGTTAAATTGGCTCTAAGTGTGAGTGACAACCCTAGCTAATTTGTGGGGGCATTTCTAGTATTTAAGCCTGGAGTCTTCGGATTTAACATCTGGGTATAATAAAAACACGTCCCGCATTTCTGACAAGTCTGTTCTGAACATGGAACTCCAGCGCAACTTGTGGACAGTGCCTGCCTCCACTGTCTCACCCAGTAGCTCAGGAATCCTTATCGGTGGGAGAAGCCTTGGGAGGAATTATCAAAGCCTACTCCTGCTTGGCAGATGAATATCTGAAGGCTCATTAATAAGTCTTGCTTTGAAGCTCTGCCTTGAGTAAGCCATTCATCCATTCATTCCTTCATTCACTCATCCAATCAACAACTTCTGGGCACGAAGAAAAATGGACAATTATTTTCCTCAGGGTAGTGATAGTAGCAGGGTAAAAAATCGAAGTGAGCGCAGTAACATGATAGTAGTCGGTGAGGAGAGACTGAGCATCTTAAGGACCAGAGACTTCAAAGAGCAAACTTCGAAGGTCTGGGGAGATGACATGGAGTTCCATCCTCCAAACCCACATAAAGAAGCCAGGTGTGGTAGAGTGTGCCTGAAATCCTAGCCCTGGGAAAGTGGGGCTTGCTAGACAAACAGTCTAGCCTAGTTGCTAAGCCAGTAAGACATCCTCTCTCCCTAAACAAGGCAGCTAGCACCTGAGGAACACTATCCAAGGTCGTCCTCTGGCCTCCAGGTGTATGTTCAATGTGTACGTGTGTACTCACACACATGTGGGCCTGCATACACAGCTATATATACATGTACATACCCTATACATACACACATACACCAGGGAAAAACCAGCTGACCCCTTCCATCCCTTCTTTGTTCTTTTATTCATCCTCCACCCTCAGTGTCCTAAGGAGCTGTAGCTACAGGTATGCACCACCATGCTCCAACTCTGAGTCAAATGAGTAGATTCCCAGAAGGGCCAGTGATGAACAGCATTGAACCAGAACAAAGTGTGATGTCATGCTCAAGATGCACGATCTCATCCAAGACCTTGTTCCTGAGCCAGTGTGTTGGGTTTTATTTTGAGTGCCGTGGAGAAGACTTGGGGGAAAAATAGCCTCATAAAACATGGATCAGACTAGAGAGCAGGATTAAAGGGTAAGAGACCACATGCAAGATACATAACTAGCCACTCAGACGCAGAAATGTGAAAACACAGACAGTGACACTGGAAATGGAGACAGTAAAACCAAGAAATATTTGGGAGTCATGACCCAGGAGGTGTGAGTCGGAGGCCTGGTGTACTCAACTCCTGAGTTTACCTTTTCCACCTACTTGCCAACATAGAAAAAAAATTCTTCCACAAAAAAGCCCTTCATATATTTTATTGCAGCTAATATGCCTCTTATCTTGATTCCCCTCCAAGATCAACATTTTCTAGTTACTTCACACCCTGCTCATTATGTCATGGTTTTAAAGCCAATGTCTCATCTCTGGGTTCTGCCTTCCTATGCTGTGATTGTCATTATTAGACATATGCCAGCAACTCTCTTTGACTGAGGATATCAAGACACACTGACATATCTGAGGGATTTACCACCCACAAAAAAAAGGAAGCCGGGCGGTGGTGGCGCACGCCTTTAATCCCAGCACTCGGGAGGCAGAGCCAGGCGGATCTCTGTGAGTTCGAGGCCAGCCTGGGCTACCAAGTGAGTTCCAGGAAAGGCGCAAAGCTACACAGAGAAACCCTGTCTCGAAAAAACCAAAAAAAAAAAAAAAAAAAAAAAAAGAAAGAAAGAAAGAAAAAATAATCATTGTTTCTCATTAATCATTCAATAACTTTAACAGAAATGTCTGTAGGAGAGTGGAGTAGTCCTCGGCTTTTTCTCTACCCAGAGAGCATAGAGGAAATCTATCAGTTGTGTGGCTCATCAAGGTGACAGAAATTCTCATGTGAACACCCATTTGCTTTCACCCCCTACTTCCAGCTACAAGGGGGTCTTCCACTCCTCTTTCAAGTTCAGTAAGCAGTGAGGACATAGACCAGTGCCTTATATTTCACTGTCCTCCCTGGGAGCAGGAGACACATAGACACTCACTTGTCCTTGGTGGGTGAATAGGTAGAAGGGAATTCTGAGGACAGAAGAACCCCTCCAGGTTAGGGCAGCACAAAGGTGGCCCCTCTTCTGTGCAGGTATTCTAAGCTCTGGGGTCCCTTCTGTGAGCACACTGCAAAGGGACAAGGCAGAAGATGGCCCCGTACATAGCAGATGTCCTGCTACGTTTTTACCAAGCTATTATATTGACCGAGGAATAGCAATGCTAAATAGTTGTATCTCTTATGCATTTCTAAATGCTGAACATTAAAATATCGTGGCTCTTCAGCCTCACTGAGTCCTAATTTATAACAAAGTAAAAAGATTTTTTTTTTTTTTTTTTAAAATTCAAATGCTCTGAAAACCGTTCAATCCCTGATTTGGACTGAAACCCGTCACTCACAAGAACAGGTTGTCCAACAGTTTCACAGCGGGTCGGTATATCTTCCGAAGCTAGTCCAGGCAGAGCCGGACAGGAAACAAACCTGAATATTTTGAAGAAGTGTTTTTCAATAAACCCCATAAAGACTTACCTTCTCTGTTTCCAGAATGTGGCCACTTAAACGACAAGGGGAAAGGACGGGCAGGCTAGATGGGAAGAAGGAAGGAAAAGAAGAGAGAAAAAGAGAGAAATTCTCACTTCTTTCGAACCCGAATACAGTGTATAGAGTAAGTCAGCAGCAGAAAACAGATGACAGATGTGAATAAATGTGACCCAGAACTTTGAAGGAGGTATTTGTACTCAATCAGGATAACTCAGAAGGGCATAAATAAGTCCTGTGCAAATAATTATGCAGAGTCCATTTCTGCCTCACACTCATAGATGCCTGCCTAATTGAATTGAGTGTTTAATCCCAGGATTCATTATCTATTTCCCTATCTAAGTCCTTTTTCCCCATTTATATTTAGCACCCAGCTGTCCCCTCCTCCAAATGGTCAACTGTAGTCCTGTAAAAGCCTTGAGATGGGCCTCCAGAACCCCCAGCTTTTCTGAAGCAATTTTCTCGGCAGGGGGCAGCTGGGTCTTGCTGTGGCCCTGTGCTGGCTTTGAATTGTCAAAGAGAGCAAACTGCCTTGGTAACAGGGGTATAGGACTCAGTCCTCCCAGCAGATACCCCAGGTAGAGCCAGCCAAGGTGTTCTTGGTCAGCACAGGGTGGTGCTGCCTTTTGTAGTAATCAGAATAAAGCAATAAAAAGATCAGTTAACTCACTTGCTGGAAGTTATTGATAGAGAAATTCTTTCTGCACGAAAGATTATAAACAGTGTTATCTGAGGATGGATTTGTTTTAATTTGGCATTGATGTATTTGCTACCTGGCAGGATCAAAGAAAACAGAATCAAAGGGGAAAATAGAAGCGGTCTGCTCCTCTGAATGTAGACCTCTTTTATAGATAGGAAATCTCGGGACTGGAGTGCTCAAATTTATTTGTACTGATGTTTGTTTAAAGATCAATATTAAATAAATTGGTCTGGAAGCTATAGTCATAAAGCAGCTGTCGAACTAATGTAATCCCACAATGCCATTTTGTCTACTGCATGAAACCTGGTTAACTGTGTACTCCTACTCACATGTGAAAAGCGGGTGGAAAAGGAAATAGCCGAACTGGATTTTTCTGAACTTGGACTAAATTGCGATCACATGTGAAAGGCATTTTAAAAAATAAAAATTTTAAAGCCATTCTTGGTCCCTTATAGGATGGCAAGTGACGTGTGTGTGTGTGTGTGTGTGTGTGTGTGTGTGTGTGTGTGTGTGTGTGTATCTAAAATGTCCTTATAAAACATAAAAACGCCACTTCCTGCTCCATGATGGTATCAAGACCCTTGTACTGCCTACCCTTGATGTTGTATTCAATCATGTTGATGGCATTTGCTGGTTGATTTACTTTTGAACACTGTCTTTGCAGTTTGTGTGCCTCATTGAGCCCTAGTGTGAATCGGTGTGCTTACACACTTCCAGTTTTAAAGTATTTGTCCCATTCTATATCCAACAGAGATTCTGAGGCAGAAACCCACAGCCCAAGGCACGAAGGCTATACCTCCTCTGCATGATGGCTGCATAGCCTTACCCTACTCTCTTTGACACATTTCTTGAGTGTCCAAGTTTTATTAAAGTTCTAGTTGCTGACACATGAGATAGGAGTCCTGTTATGGAGGGTCATAGGGCCTGATTGTGACTGCAGGCCATGATAGACTCATAGAAGGATCATTACCATACAGCAACGAAGAAAAGCCACATGCTGGGAACCACATTCCAGATGCTAAGTAACAGTGCGTTTGCTGTCTTTGAACCATCAGAGAAGAGGAACACTTGAACTCAGTCTAATCCATCCACCTTACTTTTGGTCGGGGCGGCGGGGAGGGGGGCGGGGGATATGCGTTTGGCACCAGGGTGTGGCTTCCTTTGACCTGTTTTGAGCAACCTGGCCAAGAAGCAAGGCTTATAAGTGAGTGTTTCCTAAGGAAAGGCATCTTTCTGAAAGTCAAGATTCTGAAATTACAAGTGATATAACCTGGGGCAAATAACCCATCTTTGCAAAGGCTGAGGCAGAAAAAGCAGTAGTTAACAAATAGGCTTGTGTTAAGGGTGGATAAAATAATCTACTGAAAAGCATTTGGGACCGGAGAGGCAGCCCAGTGGTTGAGGCTGCATATCGATCTTGCAGAGGACCTGAGTTTGGTTTCCAGCATCCAAACCAGACAGCTCACAACTGCCTATAACTCCAGCGCCAGGGCAATCTGATGCCTCTGTCTTCCAAGGCCACCTGTACTCATATGTGAATATCCTCAAACACATATGCACATATACATAATTTAACTTTGTCATTGAAAATAACTTTAATACCATACCTGGTACAAAGTTTAAAATAATAACTCCTATAATCATGTTATCAGTTTAAAAAAAAAGACTCAAACAGTTCCGTCCCACTTCAACTAGGAACTACAGACCTTTCCAAAAGTGGATTAAACATTAGAAGGAATGAAATAGATCATGTTATTTTAATAATTTATGCAAGTCAAATCTGTTTCCCAATATTATTCTGGTTTCTGAAGAGTTTGAGAATGTACTTGAATAGTCAAAAATGTAAGGAAGTATTTCCTCTTATTGACTCATGTCAGATAATTCTTAAGCCTTTCATCCTGGCTCCTAAGGGGGTGCTGAACCTCCCAGCAGTGGAAGCCAGAGTTTCTGGGTTCCCTTTTTCTGAGTGACCCACGCCTCACTTCCTAGAAGTTGCCACTGAGTCTCAGCCATCCAAATGTGAGTGGGTAACCGTTTGACCTGAGAAGAGGTGGGTCTCAGCCATCCAAATGTGAGTGGGTAACCATTTGACCTGAGAAGAGGTATGTCTTTCCGCGTTTGTTTTGTCATTTTCATCTTGTTCGTTGCATTGCCACTATTGGGAAATGATAAGAATAAATAATAGAATATTAATAAGAATACTTACATTGATAATACCAAGGAGGCCTGGGAAACTACCTTACCTGTTTCAAAAAAAAATCTTATCCTTCAGGAATTCAGGATTTGTTCTGTCAAGCATTGATGTGTCCTGAGAAAGTTATGGGTGTCAATGGAGAGTGGGAGAAATGGTTAAGTGAGGCAGTTACCTGTGTCTCTTGAAGGCTGGCTGGCTTTGTGTGGCCATGATAATGCACAGAGGACAGTGGCCAAAGAAACTCTGCATGACATTGAAGCGCTGTCCTTATTACCAAGTCAGGGCTAGCTTCATGCCCTGTGTGGAAAACTCTGTCCACACCAGGGCTACTGAGGGGCTCTTCAGCGTGGAAGGGCACAGTCTTGGAGTTCTGCAGACATCATCTGCCGCCAGCCAAGCTCTTGCCTGCTGGTGACCTTACATATATGGGTCACACAAAGGAGAGAAGGGCCTCATTGTCCAACGCCTAGGGGATCACTGAGTGTCGTATGGTACAAACAAAACTGCCGTGAGCAGTTTCTGAGACAGCATGTTGAGACAGACAGCTTTGGTCTGTGTCTAAGAAGGACTGTGGAAGGACTCTTTCCTCCTGTGCTTTCTTGTTAATCAAAGGCTAACTGTCAATTTTGAAGATGTTTTCCTTCCAATGCTTTCGAGAGATGTCTTCTCCTCTCAACTATGAGTGTTTTAGCCTTGTTGGCGAGGATTCCTTTCTCTCCTTTGAGCCTTAGTCATGGCTAGGTTGATAGGACAGTTGCATCCCTAACTTGGCTTTCTTCAGTCACTCTGGAATGTTTTCAGTGTCCAAAAGAGATTTTAGTTGGCATCTTGATTTAATGTCTTTTAAAGCCCATGTATGTGTGTCCAGTTCATATTTTTCGACTTCTCTTAATAAAGATGTAAAACTTAAACTAAAATTGTAGCTGATTGTGCTGAATGATTGCTCTAAGATAGATTCATCAAATCCCCCAGCTGTATAAGACAGGGCTTACTAATGAAGTTCCCTATCAAAAAGAAAAGCCTAATTTTGATTTGGCTTAGGTAATGAACTCCTTTTTCCTGGTGTGACAGTCTGCATGGGGTGGCTGAAAGAGTAGCTAGAGAGAGTGCGCTCACAGAAGCATTATGCAAAATGTCTTTTGTCTCTTTTTGCTGGGATATATTAAATTTTCAATGTAGTCTATGTAATATAAAATTATGATAATGACTTTTGGCCCACTGTGAAGGCAGCTTGCTGGTCCTGAGCGTGTGTGTCTGGCTTGAGCACTAGGTTACACTGTGGGAGTTGCCTTTTCTATTAGCAAACCTCTAGATACCTAATGATGAATTTTCTTTCACCAAATGTTCTCCTTTTGTCTAAAATACAAGCATTTTCTAAATTGCTTTTGAGAAAAACAAGAGAGGCAGAGAGGTCCGTGGCACTAACAAGGGATATTGAAACAAAGCAAGGGATTCAGTTAGCTTCGTTCTTGTGATTATAAGCCAACCAAAAGGTTGTTGCAAGTACCAGTGAAAATATTTACCATCTTATTGGCATAACTGCATCATCCAGGAAAGGAACAAATTGAACAATTGTCTCTCACAAAATCTTCCTATTTCTTCCAGTCATATAAAAGATGGGGGTTGAATTTATCACAGACGGTTACAGAAACTTTAACCATCCATGAGTATTGTTTGTTGAGGAAACATCTTTTTTCCTTTTCCATTTTCTTTTCTAAAATTTTAGGTAATTAAAGTGTATCAAATAGTAGACATGTCAGTGTTCCTGTTACTTGGTATATTTGATACAAGGTATCTAGGGAACGCTTTGTGAGGAAATGGGCAAACAATATCTTATTTCCTGTCATGTGTAATTTCTAAATGCTGATTCTTATCCATTGTGTTGAAGGGGACTTCTCCAAGGCACCACTGAAGGCTGCTAAATTGGTCTAGACACTACCCTAGTTTGGAAGATCTTTTAATATTTTTTCAGAACCAGTTTACAAGATATACAAGAAAATCTGTCTTAACACATTTTCTTTATTGTCTTCCCAAAAGCCCACACCTGTCTGAATACCAGGACATCCACTGCTTGGTAGTTATGTCCTCATGTGTTCTTATCACCTTGACATGATAATAAAATCTGGGATTCACAGTTAGCTGTGATATCTAAATCATAGATAAGATACGTGCCGGAAAGTCAGTTTGGAGGAAATTTGTTGTTACACGTGTTGAAAATGCCAAAGAAAAGGACTGTTGATATAGAAACTGCCGTTCAGTGAGCACACTGCCACTTGATGTGTATCTCATAGTTTTTGAAGCAATGAGTGTTTATTAAGATTTTTGATGCATTATCTTGTACCAGGGAAAGTCAATGCCTTGTCAATGCCTATTGATGCCTTCTCTATTGATAACAGTGGGCATCTCACTGTATGTAGGCCAATGACTAGCTTTGGAAATCAATTACCATTGCCTATTAGAAAAGTTTATTAAAATTACTCTTTAAAAACCAACTAAAGGACATATTCATAAGTCATGATCTCTCACAGTTTATTCGGAAGCTAATAGAAACTGTTGCAAAGTAGTCGTAATAAAGGCTGGGATTACTTTTCTTAAGTACTGAAAAGTAAATTGTAAAAAAACAGCAGTTCGGGCCATAGAGAACTGTTGGGTAGATAAACCACCTGCTGAATAAACATGGGAACTGAGGTAGGATCTCCATCACTTGCTTAAAAGCTCATGCCTGCAGCCCTTGTCCTGGAGTGAGGGGTGAAAATAGGCAGGTCCGGTAGCTAATTATTACCTCTAGATTTAGTGGGAAATCTCATGT
The DNA here is from genome assembly GCF_007827085.1 of Peromyscus californicus insignis. Taxonomy (NCBI): domain Eukaryota; kingdom Metazoa; phylum Chordata; class Mammalia; order Rodentia; family Cricetidae; genus Peromyscus; species Peromyscus californicus. The sequence goes on along the minus strand of NW_026294469.1, from coordinate 4,632,949 downwards.
TTTTTTTTAAAAAAAAAAAAACAAACAAACAAAAAATGTGGGGAGAGATGAGAAAGATACTTGATATTAACCTCCGCCCCCCCACACTCATACATATGCACAAATGTGCATAGTCGTGAACTCATGCACCACACATACCCACAAAAAAAGAAAAAGAAAAACATCTACCTCTCTGTTTGTACCTTAGCTAAAGGAGATGACAATTTCATACACTGTTGGCTCTGCCAATGCCTTTGGGGATGGCATTTGCTCCTTTGTTTAGCTAGTCAAGACTTGGGTACCTTGTCTTCCCATGAAAGTACTGTTGTTGTTTTCAGAAAAGGCGGTGAGGGGATCAAGGCTAAGAAGAGGCTCCCATGTGGACAAGCTATGCCACTGGAAGCCACGAATGATGAGACAGAGATGAGTACATGGATGGACAGTTAGATTGGCAAAGTCCCAGTGGTGTCAGTCCCACTTATTTGGTGAGGTGCTGTGCTTGTGTGATGGCTCTGCCTCTGTAGCCAAAAATCCAGAGGTCCTTTTGGTCCAAGCTTATTCTTCCATGTGCGCCCCATTTGGGGATGATGGGAGAGAGGAAGTGGAAGCGGCTCTTCAGGAGAAACCTTCAGGGTTTCAATGGCACAAGAAGACCTTTGTATAGAAGTACAACAGTTCTTGGCAGCACAGGTCTAAGTTTTTGTCTTTAACTTAGTGTCTATTTGATCAGCTGAACCAGACAAGCCCAAATGAACCAATTTACCCAGCACATAGAATGTGCAGTTGGAAAGTTGTACTGGTCACCCACAGTCAAATGATGGTTCTGTTACAGAAAAGGCCATGGCATTGTAATTGGAAAACTGGCTGATTTTATTTGTACTCATTAGAGTCTGTGGCAGAAAAGTCTGAGCATGGAGGAATCATTTACAAGCTAGTCAGAGAGGAAAGAGAGACTTTCAGTTAAAGGCATGCTAACCCGTGGAGCGTAAACAGCATCCTGGAAGCCACTTGGAAATCCCCAGGTCAGATGTCCAGCAAAGGTCGCTCCTTCGTAAAGTCAAGAGTGTAAATCTTGAAGCGTAGTCAGGTCCATGGTTCAGTCTCTGCTGAGAAGCAGTAAGTCATTTGCTCCAGAGCAAGTTGCCAACACAAAGGATTTTCTCGAGCCAGGGAACAAATGAGAGAAGCCTAGAATAGAATGTCAGTCTTCTGTGCCCTAAGGAGAATGGTTCCCATCGGACACTGTATCTACCAGGAGTATTTCATTTGAGTCTTGGAAAGTACATGGATGCGGTCAGGTTGAAGCTCACTGTATTTTCTAGCCCCATTCTGCAACGTCATAATGTATTTTGCTCCTTCCAGACATAAACACAGAACTCTTCTTAAATCTTTCCATGAAGGAGGCTTGTAACTTTAGTTCTACACTAATCAAGAACCAAACTCCTGTACTTCAGTCAAAACTTGTATGCAAACCAGCTCAGGCTGCAATTTCAGAACAGCATTTTGCTGGCCCTCCTCTTTAGTTCCAGGAGAGTCGAGCCATTGCTTAGCAGTCAGTCTTCTGCTCTTATGAGATGGGGGAGGCCAGGCTCACCACAGTGGGTCCCGTGAAGATGGAGTGTGGAGGCTGGTGGCAATTCTGTCTTGATTTAGTTCACCACACCGGGTAAACATCTGAGTTTCTGCTTCTTGTCACTTTGCTGAACTCTGAGATAACAGAGTAATTTTAAAGCAGAGTATTTGGATAGGTCTTTATTTTACTTGTGTGTGTGTGTGTGTGTGTGTGTGTGTGTGTGTGTGTGTGTGTGTGTGTGTGTGTGTGTATCGGGTTACTCTATGAACTTGGGCACCACAGAAACTTTTGTCTCCTGTGCTACGCTTAGGACTATAACTGGACCAGTACAAACGCCTGCCCCCCATCCTCCCTTGCCAGAAACTCTGACTTAAAACACTGTCATTCTCATCAAACGGCACTGGCCGCCTTGTCTGTGTCTCCATGTGTTGAAAATGTAACCGTTATTATCCCGCCCAGTTTCATGCATCTTCCAGATGATTTAACTGAGCTAAAGCTATGGAGGATATGCTGACTGGCACTTTTCCCAAGCTTAATGTGTTAACAAAAGCCAATGGTGTCAGTTTTAACAGTTTTAGCTAAATTCCCACGACACTCTTAACAAACGCTGAAACCTCTGCCATGTCTAACCCTGACAGATTTCCTGCCGTCACTGCACACTTAAAATAAATGTCATCCCCAATCAAAAAGTTCACATTTTCTCTGACAATATAATTTGTTACTTTGTTCCTGCTTTATCTTTCTTTGGCGCAGGAATCTTCAGCCCAGACATGTCACTTTTCTTCAGTGTTGCCTGTTGTCCTTTGTGTCCTTCCAAGTATCTGAGTGAGACCAGAAAGCAAATTTAAGAGACTCTTTTCAGTCCAAGAATTAACAGATAGATATTTCAAATGTTTACTTGGCGAGAGGACACCATATTTTTATTTAATTCCAACGTCTCAGCCCCTGTTAGCTGCTTTAACAAAATATCGTAAGCTTGGTGGCTTATAAGTAACAGAAATTTGTTCTTCACGGTTGTGGAGATGAAGTCCAAGCTCACTGCCGATCTTGTCGGGGAGAATCTACCTCCTTGTCACAGCTGTTCTTGCTATATGCCCTTAGCTGATAGGGTTAGCATCTCTGGGATCTCTTTCACGAGGCTGTGATCCCATCTGTGAGAGGCTTCACTGTCTTGACCTAATTAACTCCCCCAAAGCCTGGTGTTTAGCTCCCATCATCCTATGGGGGTTAGAATTTCAACGTAGGAATTTGGGTGGGCACCCATTCTATCCATTGTACCCACATACCTTACAGATCAAAGAAGCGGATCATGGTTGGTTCCAAGGAAAGACCATGGCCTGGAGTTGGACTGGCCTGGAGCACTGGGCTTTGTGTAATATGGACAGATCATATAATAGTTCTGTCTTCCCCTGCCTGGGGTCCATGAGTAGGGCATCCAGGACAAAACATCTGTCGGGGCAGTGTGCCTGCCGTTGTTGCCATGCTTTGCCTCTCTCTAGGCGATGTTGGATGCCATATTCATATGGCAACAGTCTTCTTTTGCCCATGACTCTGCTACACATTCTTTTGCTCCTTAGCATCTTTCTGAATTTGGGGACTTGGCAGAGGCACATGAGGTGCCAACCCAACAACTGAGCCACATGAATTCCTCCGAGCAGGGAGGAGAGGTTGTCTCCTGTCTGTGCAGAATGATACCCAAATAGCCCAAATTCAGCCATCTTGCACAATGACCTTGCTTGATTGACTTAAAAGAACCCACCTTTTGGATGACCAGGCAGTGTAGGCTAGTGAATGGATCCCCAGGATGGAGTCTAGGCCAGACTCTTGCCAACAGCTTGGATCTGCAGAAATGAGGTCCAGCCGGTTCTCAGTTCTTCAATTTCCTTTAATGCTACGTCAAGGGGTTGCATGAAATGGTCCTTAAGGTCCTTCAGGATAAAATCAGTATGGTTTTAGAGTATGAGAGATGTGTCACAGGCACTGTTATTTTTTGATCAGGATTTCTTGTTGTTCGTGAGCTGAAAGCCAGTCCCCAGAGTTCTGAGCTGGTGCGGTCCCTGGCCTGTCTCTTCCCCGCCCCCACCCTCCCACCACTCCTTCTCAGAGAATAAAAGAGAGGTGGCTTGCACAGCAGCTGGCTAATTTCCCTGGTTTCACACTAGTGTTTAATGATCCGTTTCTCGTGTGCCACCTCTCTCATCTACTGAAAGATAGGTACAAATTGTACCTATAAAAATTAGAATATGACTCAGGGTTTTCTTTTCTCCCCCTTCCAAATGTTGTACGTTAAATAACTTCCCGCCATTGATTTTTTTCTTCACTAATTCTTTAATGATGGGTTGCAGTCCCTGACACTCTACATGTTATTGAGATGTTATGCAGACGGATGCCCTAGATGTGTTCTGTTGTCTTCAAAGAGCATGATATGAGTTCACAGGAGGCAGCAGCCTGCACACAGACCGTGGTGTGCGCCCTGTGGGAAGCAGTGGTCACCCAGCAAGTCCTGGGTGCTCTTTCACTTCTGCCTTTGCCCGCAAGGTGTGGCAGAGGGCAAGTCCTTGAGAAGAATAGCTTGAGACATGGGTCATTTGTAACGCAGTCATTGGGCAGGGACTTATAGAAAGCAATCCTGTGAAAGTCACCATTGTGGAGAAAGACCATTTTATTGTGCCAGTCATGTAGTGCTGCATAAATCCCAGCTTCTTACACTGTTGTTCAGGACCTCATAGGGGCCCATGTGACCGAGTATGGAGGTCACAAAAAATTTACACCACTAGAAGGTTCTGAATGTTCAGTGAAAATTAATTCAAAATCAAATGTATAATGATCGTCACAGCACGAAACACCAACAAATACTGCATAAAGTACCATGGCTCAGGATACAGTCTAGTACATGTCATGAATTACAAGGTTCTTATCACACAAACAAAGTTGTCCAATCTCACAAAGGCATAGTGGTTGAACTATGGAAAACAAAGGCTTGTAATATTTCCTTATTGTAATTCCTCATTAGTACACCTTTGAATTCTATTATGTTAGAATGTTTGATTTTAAAAATTGTTGTTTGACTTGCTGGCTTGAGCTTTATAAAAAAAAAAAAAAAGGTTAAATGAATTCTGGCTTGAGATTAGGATAGAATTTTTGACAGTTTCTGAGATGGCCCTAAACCTACTTCTGCCGTTTCATGCTGTGTGTTGAAGCAAAGTGGTGGTGTCAGCACTGATTTTTATAAAATCAAATTATCAACCACCTGAAAGATGATGAAGATTCTCCATGCCCTGCAGTACAATAAATCCAACCAAGATGTAATTCTTTTAAAATACGTTCACCTCATTAAAACACACACTTCCTGTCATCTTTACTATGTGATGAAATTACATGAATACCAAAGAATTGTTCTAAACTAACCTTCTTTATGGTTTGTTTTCAGTAAACAATTTGTATACCTAATATGCCTGGGGTTGGGTAAAAAATTGGTGGATGAAAAGGGGCTGTGATTGGGAAAGTTTAGGAAAAGTTTGGAATAGTAGACTTGGGATTCAGGGTCCTTCAGAGCAAGCCCCAGCTTTCCTCAACCGTGGGCATCGAGTCATCCTGGACTCAGCTGGTCCTTCTCCTTTTAATTGAGGGTCAGTGGCTTAATGTCTGTGTAAGCTCTTTGCCTGTGTGTTTGAAGGTTACTGTTGGGTTCATGGAGTATGTGTGCATGCTTGTGTGTATTGTCTGTCTGTCTCCCCATCTATAAAAGGGCAGGAAATCTGGACAAGAAACATGAAGACAGAATCCCTGGTAGAATTTTCTCTGAGCAGGACAAAGCAGTCCCTTCCACTGGACTCTATGGGGCCAGGCTTCATGTCTGTAATTGTTTAGTGGAAGGTCTAAATGTGGTAGTACAAATGAATTGGCTATTACCAGTAAGACAAAACCTTGTAATGCAATTAGGAATTGTCAGCTGACTATTCTGAAGAAAGCAGAACAAAGGTAGCACGGTGAGCTTTTTCTGAGTGTCCCATTGGACAGAAGGGACACCTTCACCTGGACTGGGGGATGGCGGGAAGGAGTCTTGTCCACCACTTCCAGTTACTGGACCGGAATAGGTTTGTTTCATTTTGCCTTTTGTTTTCTCTTTGTGTTATCAGAGTAAAGCTATTTATACTCATCCCATACCCTGTGGCTCTGCTTTGGCAAGCATCGGGATTTGCAGTATACCTGGGAAAGATATAGATTTGGATTATTTGGGAAGTCACTGTCATCAATTAAAATTTGAAAACAGCAAAAATGCAATATTTGTTTCTGTAAGTGTAATTAGGTTTCGTTTGGACAGTGGCTTGCAGAGACTTAACCTGGGGGATAGTGGGGGGAAAAGAAAGATCCTTCTATGGGGTCAGAGGCCACAGCAGCAGGAGCCAGACTTCTCTGCCTGTGTTTCCCCAAAGAACCCTTCTTTCTCCTAGTCCAGCAACCGTGTCTGTATATTACCGGTAAACACACATCCCTTTTGGTTAATAGAATTGATGTTGGGACTTTCTCCTTGAAATTCAACACTGCAAATGATACCTGGGTGCAGATAGTACATGAATGCTATCTAATTGATAGCACATAGTTTACTTCGTTGTTGAATCCCCAAACAAGATCTGAAGTCATTACCAAGACACCAGTCATAAGTCCAGTGACAGGACAGTCAGCAAAGCAGAGTGGTGGAGGGCACTGCGTCTCCAGTCAAGCCTGCCTCTGGCCTTGTCATGTGGCCTTGGACAAGTTGTTTGTGAGAATAATCTTGTCCTTCTATGAAAACAGTAATAGTGATAATGAGTCATCATGCCTCATAAGGTAGTCGAAGCATTAAGTAACATAAGGTGCAGGAAACCCACAGTAGCGTGCCTAACAGAACAATTGCACAGCCGTCCTTAAATATGTTGTTGTTGTGTCCTTCTTAAAGAGTTATTTTATTTTTAATTATATGTGTGCGTCTGTGTCTGCAGCAGGAGAGAATTCGCTGGTGCCCAGGAGGCAGCAGCAGGTTCCCTGGAGCTGGAGTCACAGGCAGTTGTGAGTCACCCAATGTGGGTTCTGGGAACTGCACTCAGGTTCTCTGCAAGAGCAGTACACAGTCTAAGGCTGAGTCACCCCTCCAGCCCCAAATATTTAGGCTTTTGAGCCAGGCATGATGATAATACATGCCTGTAGCACCGGCACTCAGGAGTCCGAGACTGGAGCTGCCAGCCCGAGCCACCATAGCCAGAGTATTCCTTAAAAAGCAAGCACTTAGCCTCTCTGACTCTTTGTTCTTCTTCCAGAGACATAAAAGCCTGGACTAGGGGACTCCTCTATCTCTGAAGTTTATTAAATTATTGATGAAAAATATTGACTATATTATACAAGCATTTTAAACAAATTGACATAAACATAATTTTAACAAATCACTCTGCCCTTTCTGCATTTATTGCATAGCAATGAAAACAACTTTCTGTTATATCCAAAAGAAGAAAATATTGGAAATCCTGTAACATTTTTATTTCATTAAGAAATTTGTGGCATATTTTTTAAACAAAGAAATCATAGGAGTTTTTTTCTATCTAATTTTCTAATTTTTGGTTGAATAGCAATGATATATTTTATCTTATATGATCTCAAAACCATATTTTAGCCTTCATATTTTTAACCAGATCTCACATCTATTCATATAATATTGACTAAGCAGACATATATATTAAAAAGCAACCAAGGAATAAAGGTTATTGTTTGGGTATATAAATCTAAAATAATACAGCAACTGGTCTTTCAGTGATTAAAACTGCCTTCCCCTTTAATAACTCTCCTAAGAAACAGGAAATGTAATTTCCCTACACCTTTCCTGGGGCTCTCCAATCAGCGAGGTCCTCTGGGGGGTTCCCCACTGTATATTCCTTCATCAACATGGAGTCCCCCAAGGGGCCCACACACACTCTGTTAAAATTAGCTGTGTTCCACATTAGTGACATGAGCTGAGTATTCCTGAGAGGGGTACACAGTTGTATGGTGCTGCTTCCTGTTTGAGCAAAATCATATCTTTAATTGCAGAGAATTTTTTTCATTACCTGTTAATTGATAAATCATGCTTGCTCCTGCTGCTGGGATCGCACACCACAAACCTGATCAGGAGGCAGCCTCAGCCCAACCCCCCATCGTCCTTTTCCACCCCCAAACAAAAAGGGCAGGAAGCGGCATGGCTAGAGAAAGAAAACAGGCAGGTTGCAGCCCTAAGCATGAGGCTTGAAGAGTTGCATAAAAATAAAATAAAGTGTGTGTGTGTGTGTGTGTGTGTGTGTGTGTGCGCGCGCGTGCGCACATGGGTGTATACACACACATATACGTGTGTATGGCATTTAAAATAGTTCCCTTTTCTGCCCCCCACACTTTGTCATTCTTGTCCTTTGATTCATATTTCTAATCTGGGTAGCAAGAGGCCACCGTCTTGGGAAGAACTGTAAAAGTCCTGAGTACAGTGAAATAATTTAGCTGATAATTCCCCACTGTATAATTTTCTCTGCTTCCCGCTAGCTGACCTTGTGGGCTCCTGTCAGGTTGCTAAGGGAGATCCAGCAGGGCTCCGGCTCTGTTCCTTTATTTTTAAGAAGTATTATAGGGTAGAGTGGTGTGTTGGTGGCAGCTGAGTGATGGGGCTGGGCGCTGAGTGTCTGATCAGATAGTGTGAAGCGGTCCTCCCCACCCCTTGCCTGTCTCTTTCCTCCCCACCCCCAACCCTCACTTTCCATGAGAGAGCTACAAGATAGAGAAATTGCTGCAAACTGTTGAGCTGGAATCCTGAACTTGATGGATGTCATCAAAATGTGGCTGGATCCCTTGGGGCGTGGCCTAAGGAGAAGGCTGGCCACACAGATGACATCTAATGGAATTCGGAGCCTTTTATCTCAGAGATGTCAATCTTTGTCCAGATCAGGGTTGAGTGCAAACCTTGCAATGTCTGTAGTAAAGGCAGTTTTCAGAGTGGGATTGCACAGGCTGATTCCTCAAGTCCCTCTCCTCTATCCCCAGCCTTTCTGAGCTGGACCACATGCAGTTTGAACAGGCAGCAGAAGGCAGAGTAAGCAGCTGGGGAAACTGTCTGTATCATGATGTTCCCAGCCCAGGCAAAAGTTATCCTGCTCATTATGAATGGGACGTAATACACCATTGATTTGTGTCCAAGTAATTCCCAGGTAATTATAGGCCATCGATCTACCCAAACAGGAGCCATGGCAGTTGTATTCTACAAGCCTCATGTTGCCTCACACCTGGTGACTGCAGTACCATTGCATTCAGGTTCTAGAACAATCACTGCCCTAATCCTCCTGTGGCTGGGAAGGTGCTTAGAAACTATCAGATGGTTCCAGAAGCCTTTAGTAGGCCAGGTGAATCCCAGTTTCTGTGTCTGCAAGCCATTGAAGAGTCCTCTGATGCTATGGAAGAGGTGAGGCTGCTTCCTGCTTGTGGGGGCTGTTTATATGCCCCCAGCAGTGGGACAGGAATTGCATCAGCTGGCTGTGTTTGTGTCTCAGCTGTCACCGAAAGAGTGTAGTAATATTCCTGATTAAATGTCATTACTCTGTGGCACAGAAATGGGAACAGTGACATGATTTTGGATCTATTCCTGTTAAAATTCAGCAGCAGAAGCAAAGCACGTCTACTATGGATTAAGTACAGCTAGTTTTGCGCCATATTCAATCGCAGGCACGGAATTTGTATCAATGTCTTCACTTCATATCATTGATTCCCCGAGGCCTTTAACAGAAATGTAAAAAAAGACCATAAGTAATAGAACGCTGAACACTATTGTTCAATCAGCAGCTGCTGCCACCTCAAAATAATGTGGTTAATGTCCCAGATTAAAATAAATTGATGATAATAAAAGTTGATTTGGTAACAGTAGGCGAAAACAGTGGTATGAGAAACTAAAGTTTGTTTTCCAGTACACTCCTGCTCCTGTCCTTATCTGATTGTCTGATATTTAAAGTTGACCAGCAGGGATACATGGAGCTCAACATTTCCCCTTCCTAGGAAGAATGTATTACTTGCTGGTTCATAATCACATTTTAGTGCCTTATATGTCTATAATAAGCTGATAAGTGCATACATGGGTAAAAGGGGACTGGGCACCGAATTTTAAAAGTCAGTTCTAGGGAAATATCCAGAGATTGTTAATGTTCCTCACCAGAATTAAAATTGTGTAATTGCAAAATCTCAGCCTCAAGGAAGCAAACTGTAAAAGCAGGCTGGGTTGTCACATGATCAATTGTCTAGGCTAGCACCTTTGGATGACTGTAAGCTTTAGGCAGATGGGACTGGACAGCAGCAAAGTAAAATGCTCCACTCATGACCACAATTGCAAACAGCACTCACAGGACAGCGCTGTTAATACATTCATCTAGATTAGAATAATTAATTGGATTGTATTTGATATCATTGGTAGACGGTATTATTTATTAAACTCTGCCAAGAGACTTTCAAATGGAAGCTATGGAGCCAGTGCCTCAATTCAGATTCAGCATTCAGGGGCCTGGCATTCAGAAGATGTGACATCACTAAGCAGCTCTGCGGGACCATCCAAAGGGCCCCACACCTTTCCCATGGTTGGGGGCAAGAGTCCTTGGATCCTGTGCCCAGGTGCTTCTGTTGAGGAAGCCATGCTCCCACATTGGGGCAGACAGTAGAATTTAGTCTCTCATTTGGCATCTGCATGTTACCAGATCAGGGCTTTTGTCTCTTCCTTTTACTAGATAAGTTGAAACATTGACAGGCAGCGTGCTCCTTTTCTCCCCCTTTTATTACAGTAATTTATAAGATATTTTAGCTAACAGGAGAACGGCCCAAGGGGGCATTCTCATGTTAATTACCAAATGTGGGCTTGTCAAAATCAAATAGCTCCAGGAACGATGCAAGCAGCTCTGCATCGCTGGGTTGTTTGGCCCTCAACTCAGTATTAGCTACTTTTTAAAATCCAGGTCCATTAGGCCTTTAACTGTAGAAGAAGAATCACTACCCGGGGCTTTCCATGGAAGCCGAGGCACAGTCAGCAGCTTAAGGGTTTAATGTAAATGACATTAAAAAATAGTTTCATATAACATACTCGGGGAAATATAAAACAAAACAAAACGAGAAAAAGCCCTGCTCCAGAGAGCCAAGCGTTCCTTTTTTTCTGGTTCCTGCAGTGTGACAATGAAGGCAGTTTTCAGTGAAGAATACTTTGAGGCGTGTGTAGATCTTGTTTTATTTGGAAACATCTTACTGTTTAGTATTCTTGGGTTGGTGAGTTCAAGGCAATTGAAAAGTTAAGCTTTCTTTTTCGTTGTTTGTTGTTGTTTGGTTTGGTTTGGTTTGGTTTTTTTCAAGACAGGGTTTCTCTCTGTACCCTAGCTATCCCAGAACTTGTTCCATAGACCAGGCTGGCCTTGAACTTATAGCATCTGCCGGGTACTGGGACTAAAGGCATGCACCGACACCACCCAGCTATAAAAGTTAAGCTTTAAAAAACTCTAGTCCTAACATAGCAGGTACTACGTATGGAGATACAGCATGATTTTTCTTCTAACAGGTCTTAAAAGCAATCCCAAGATTTTCATTTAGGGATAAGGCATACTCGCCTGAGCCGAACAGCTGCCTTGTTCCTGGGCCTTCCCAGGATTCCCTTCGTGACCTCATTTACTATCTGTGGTTTCTCTCTCACCCAGTTCAGAACCTTGGGCAACAGGATATAAATGGAGATAAACCAGTTTTTTGCTTTTGGTGAAAAAAAAACAAATAAGCAAAAAACCACCTCTGTGGTCAACATCAGTCCCATCGTTGACTGCCTGGGAGAGTCTAGTTGCCAACAGTGTCAAGGAGGGACATAAGCAAACAGCTGGTGATGCCAGCAAGAAGTTAGACGTAAGATTTGCTACACTGAACGACAGTGTGGGCACTCCTCCTGTGCATAATCAAGAGCTCACTATACACAAGTGAGAATGAACGGAAGAGGTGTGAACTGTTAAGGTTCAGTGTTCCTGTAGTAAGTATACTTCCTATAGTTTAGAAGTTACAGTGAATCAGAACTTGAATTCTAAATTCCTCAGAGTTACCGGACAAGCATTTATCTAACTTTTACTGAATACCAGGCTCTGTACTAGACACGAAGGATACAAAAATAGGTATAACATGGGGATCTCATAAAGTAGCAAAGGTCAAACCAGGTGTGAGACAGGCAAATGAGCAGTCCTGTGTTGGTGTCAGGCCCCTGGTGGATGATCTTAGGGGTCAATTTGAAATTTCCAGTCCCAATGGAAACACACCTCTCTATAAGGGTGTTTCTAGAAAGGTTTAACAGAGCAGGAAGACACACCCTGCATGTGAGCAGTTGTGTCCCAGGATGGGCTGGGCCATGATGGACTGGGATCTTGGCATTCACCTCCTGACTTCAGAGGTGGTGAGTTCAGGCGCCTTAATCTTAAGGCTCCCTGGCAGGTTCAGAGAAGGCTACCTTCTGAAGAGGAATTATCTATAGGAGCAGTGTCAGGTACGGGGAAGGGCATTGTCGTGTGTACAGAATTTGGGGATTTGGACATATGGGTAGGCTGAAATGACTCTGTGTAGACAGAAGTGCAGGCTTTTGCAGATCATTCTGGGCCTTCTGGGTCACACCAAGGACTCTGTTGTATCTTGCCTTACATGGGTTTTCTTAAGGAAATTAGAGCAGGGTGACAGGGTGGGATCTCTGGAGAGGCTCACTCTGGCATCGGTGAGCATTGAGGGCGTTCCTGGGCACTAGGGGTGCCTCAAGGACTCACCATCGGCCCGTCCTCAGGCCCTCCCAGTCTGGTGCTTGCCAGACTTTTAATGGCGTCTTCATTCTTCTGCATAGGTCTGCTTCTGCCCAGCTTACCTTTCCATTTTCTTAAATAAGGTTTTGAGGGTTTTTTAATCATTATTAAGACCCAAACACCTAGATTTTCTCCTTGTTATCTTCTGAATGTTTGGTTTCCTGCATTTTACATTTTAGCCTATGGCGATGACTTTGCTCTACTGTGTAAGATCTGGATAACCACGTGTAAGGCCATGTTTGGCCCCCTGATACGAGCAGTCTGTTCTTTCTCGGGTGCCCACCTTCTTCATTCCTGAAGCTGTCACTGTGAGGGAGTGCCAGTTTTCTTCTGACTTGGTTTTTAACATCTGTCAACTTTTCTAGATCTTTTTCGCTCTCCTAATGTAAATTTTAGAATCATTTTGTCCATATTCACACACCATGCTGGAGTTTTGATTGGGTTTTTGTTAAGTCTGGAGATTCATTTGAGAAGATGGCAGCGTAGCAATATTGAGCATTTAGTTCTTTTCATTATTTAATTATTTTTAATATTTTAATTGCATTTATTTTATTTCCATTTGCTTAATTTATCTCTATTATGAGGGTGCATGCACCTCACCTGTGGAAATCAGAGGACAACTTCCAGGCATCTCTTCTCTTCTTTGGCCAGGTGGCTTCTGGGAATCAAAGTTGGCTCACCAGGCTTAGCAACAAGCCCCTCCCCCTGCAGAGGCATTGCCCGCCTCCATTGCATGATTGCTTTACCATTTCTCTCCTCAGAGAGACAGAAACTATAGTGTTTAACTCTCATAAAACTCAGATGTTTGTCTTGTGAGATTTATACCTAAATACTTCTATTTTATTTTGATTTTGTTGATGTTATTTGAGACAGGATCTTGATGGTAGCACAAGCTGGCCTCAAACTTGTAATCCTCCTGCTCCGACCTCTGCTCCCTCACATGTTAGGGATGGCTCATATGGACCACCAAACCTGGCTTGTTTTTAATTTAGAGTTCTATTTGCATATTACTTGTATGTAGAAAATGAATGAACTTTTATATATTATCAGCCCTCTCTATCTATAGCGTTCGCCTCTATGACTTTTACATGAAAGTATTTTTGATGTACTTGTACAGAGCACGTGCAGCCAAATTTTCTAGTCAACACTCCCCAAATAATAAATCATGACAACTGTTTGTGTAACAATTATTTAAGTGATTGGAATGAATATAATATTAATATAATTGTAACAATGTGCATCATAATTGTTTGGTAATAATTATTCTAGATAGTGTGATTAATATAAACATAAATTACCTGAGTGGATTGCATACAGTAATGCAAAATTTTGCATAAAAACATGAGAATCCATGGAGCTCGGTAACAAGATCCAACCTTCTGGGTGGAGCTGTCTCATCAATACTGAGGTCTGGTGGTGAGATCTTGTGTCCTGCGACATGGTTAGCATCACTTGTTAGATATAGGAGTCTTACTGTTGACTCTTCAGGATTTGGCAAAATACACAATCATGTTGTCGTCTATGAGCAAAGACAGTGTATTCCTGCTCTAAATATTTTGTTTTCTTTTTTGTATTATTGGCTTTTCTAGGACTTTCAGTGTACGGTTGGCTAGAAATGCTAGAGCAGTGCTCATCACCTTTTCTAGACCTTAAGGGAGAGTGTCCATTACTAGCATTAGTGTGCTCATGGCTGGAGAACTTTGGTGCATAGTCTTGATGAATTTGAAGAAATTATTCTCTATTTCTAATTAGGTGAGAGACTTTCCTTTTCATATTTTACTTATTCTCAGAAAATTTCATATATGCATATAATATATAATTGTTTTGATCATTTTTATCATGGAGGAGTTATTGGACTTCATGAATTGCTGCTTCTGTACCTGTTGCTGTCATATTATTTTTCCTCTTTGTTTTGTTGACATGGGTAACAATGACTCATTTTCAAATGTTAATCTTGACCTTACTGCCTGAAAAATCCTAGCTAACCAGTGTGTAAACCCAAAACTTCTAGATTCAGCTTGCTGTTTTTCTCTTCAGGCATGTCTACACGTTTATGAGGTACTACGGCTCGTCATTCTTCCCTTTCACAATACCTTCGTCTGGTTTGGAATTCAGGAAATGCTGATATTTAGAATAAATTGGAAATGTTCCTTCCTCTTGGGTTTTTTTATATTCTTTGTTCTGTAACTGTTTGGGAGAGTTCTCCACTCAAATGGGCATGCCAGAGACCAAATAATTCATATCCATTTTGGATTCAGAGAATTTTTTATTTTAATGTATGTACTCTTATAAACTTACAAATATTGCAATAACATGATACATGTACTCTTCTTCCAAAAAATAAAACTTCATTTACTAAATGACTGCCACATTTAAAATGTGTGAACATTTCTTAATACAGTAAATATTTCCCAAAAATCAGATTCCTGAAAATCAATTTTTCTATGTTGGGTCTCCACAAATCATCATGAATCTCCTATTTGCAGATATATTTCCAAACATATTTTATGTTTATGGGTAAGATGATCAATTTCTTATTTTTTATATTATTTTTTATTCATTGATTTTGTGCTTTCATGGTTTCATATATGTAGATGATGTATTCTGAGTAGTATTTGACACATGATTTTGTCATGATTTAAACAAGTTGCTACATATAAAGAATGTAGAATTAAGACTGGCATGCAGTGAGTGCTTAATAAAGCCTAGCTGGTGTTATTAATGCCTTTACTCACCTGGAGCATCTCTAGATGTCCTTATCTCTTGAATATCACTCTACCCCATCACTAAATCCCTGAAAGGCCTTGTGTTGTTTTTCTATTTATACACACACACACACACACATACAAAAAAAAAAAAAAAACTCCTTCACATTTCAGACTGAATGTTCACTTCCCCAGTACAAAATACACACACACACACACACACACACACACACACACACACACACACACACACAATTGCTCATCAAGACTCTTGCTCAAGGCTGGCATGGCCAGTCTTTGTGTTTGAAATATA
Source organism: Peromyscus californicus insignis (assembly GCF_007827085.1). Classification (NCBI taxonomy): domain Eukaryota; kingdom Metazoa; phylum Chordata; class Mammalia; order Rodentia; family Cricetidae; genus Peromyscus; species Peromyscus californicus. The sequence goes on along the minus strand of NW_026294469.1, from coordinate 4,617,547 downwards.
GCTTTGCGATACTTGTCGGTCTGAATCTTATTAAAGTATTCCCTTGCAATAATCCAGTCCCGTGGTGTTTTCAGATCTGGAACACATCTTATGAGTCACTTGGCCCCGTTGAATAAATGAGTCCTAGAGAGGTCAGAGGCTTCTCCAAGTTCTTGCCGCTGGAGGCTATCAGAATGAGAAGCCCTTTCTTGGCATGCCAAAACTCACAAGTGTACTGATTGCCATAACTTAATTCTTGGGGGTATTTTTTTCCATTTTTAATTTTGTGTTACATTCCAAATACTCATTAATCACTGTACACATTATGACTAAAATTTTCTCCTAATTTCTGTGATTTATCTGCTGTTCTTCACCAAAAGGAGATTTTCAGCATATAGAAAGGCTCCCATCCATTTGACTAAGCATTGCTGGAGTGGTTGTGTGTGGCTTTTAGCCTGCCCTTTAACAAGCCCCAGGAGGTAAATGTTACTCATGAGTCACTCACTTCTTCCACACACAGAGCAGCTTCTTCTGTGGAATGGTGGCTTTTAAACATCGCACAGGTAGGGAGGTAAATATCTGTGTAACTAATTGAAACTACAGGGGGAATAGAAAAAACAGAATGCGGTTATTAATAATCCCTCTATTTATATGAAATGAACTATTCATTTGAGGAACTGCAACACTGAGTTGATATTGCTTCGTTTAAATTTATAACAGCTTCGTTGAACACAAGCCTGATAGCAACAGCCTGACTTCATTTGTGAGTTTGCAGCCTACAGAATTAGGAGCTGGGAGAAGGTAAAGGTGTGTTCTCTGCTCAATTCAATTGTAAAGCCCAGTTGTGAGGCCAGACAAAATTGACGCTGGTTATTACAGTATGGTTTGTACATATGTAGTCATCTACGATGCCTAGGTTAGGTTTTCCTGTAAGATGTGCTGATATAGTCTATCTCATTGCTTAAGTCTCTTCTTAGGATCCAAATTCCTGATGTTGACATCTGTTTAGAGGCAAAAATTAGATTTATGATGGCCATTGAAGAGGAATGTAAAGTACAGATAACCTGCTAATGTCAGAAAGCCTACTATAATAGGAATAAAGCAGAAAATAAAACATACCATCTCCTAATCCACATGCCAATTTTAAATACTGGGTACTGTAAATAGGAACCTCATCTCATAGAAACAATGGCAAAATCACAATTAACCACACGTTTCTACTTACAGTATTTTTAAGTAGTTTTGAAAACTAAGTCTTAAAAATTTCTCTAAAAAATATATGAGGCCAACACACACACACACACACACACACACACACACACACACACACACACACACAAAGATTGGCTATTTCATTCTAGAAGACTGAGCGGAAAATTGAATACTTTATTTCTGTATATCTCTTAGTATTGGACCCAAATTTTCTCACCAGGAGTTGACTCTGATGTTGTTACCCAAACAATCCTGCAAATTAAAAAATGTAAAATGCCAAAATCTTGACCTGAATGAGAAATCTCACTCAATTCATTCAGTCAATAAATTAGATAAATAATAAGAGTACTGCTTAACAATGGGTTGTTGTAGGTCATATTCCCATGGGACTAGTTAAGATTCAATTTTTTTCATAAATATAAACAGAAGAAAACCCACCCCCTTCCCCTGAGGTAAAAATTGTTAAATTTATGGGATCAAATAATGTTGGAAATGAATTCATAGGGAAGGCAGACACTGAAGTGTGCATCCTCTTATGATTCACTAGTGGTAGGTGTATAACAACCACAAATTGAAGTCATTTTGCATATATGCTGCTCATAAATGCTGTTCAAAATTATCAAGTATTCTAACATAACACTACAATAAAAAATTCCATAAGCAGTATAAGACTAAGTGAAGTAGAGCTCCTTGTTACCAGGGCCACATCTGGATCCATGAATGCAGAGGTTTGCTTGTCTCCCTTGAACCTGTGGACAGGCACTTTGTCACAGAGAGAGGTCACACGTAGTAAACCGATTGAACTGCGTTGCTCACACAACAGAACCAGACGTCATGCCTGGTCAAGGGACAAGGTAAGGAAGGAAAGGGTTGTTGCTAGGAGCTGGGAGGGAGACAGTGAAAGGAGAGGGAAACAGAACCAGCTACATACATGGTGGAAACTGTCAGACAACTAACTAATATAAAGAAAGGGAATACAATGGCTAAAAGGGAGCCCCAGAAGCTAGATTAATACTGCTCTACATGACATGAATATTTAATTTTTTAGAGACATTTTTGCTTGTTTGATTAACTTAGATGGGTAAAATTTGACTGGGACTAACCAGAGCCATCAGTATAATTACATAACTTCATTCCAATAATTGAGATACAATCAAAGATGCTTCGAAAATAAGAACAGTCTATACAACAAAAGCAGAGAAAAAATGTGAGTGGGAGTTTAAAATGTTCAGTCCAGTGAAAGCAAAATTATAAGATTTTTCTGAGGTTCATTTATGTGGACACTGTGAGTTTATAAAATCAATCCCCGTTCTTCACCAGTGGGCATTTCCCTACTCTGCTCACCAAAAACAGTCTTCTTGGGCTCAGCAGTTAAGAGCACTGGTTGATCTTCCAGTGTACCTGGGTTCGATTCCCAGCACCCAAGTGGCTGGTCCAATTCCAGGGGATCTGGCACCTTCACAGACGTACGTTCAGGCTAAACACCAATGCACATAAAGTAAAAATAAATAAATTAAAAGAAGAGTGGATCCAAGTTTGGTTCCCAACACCCTCATGTATTGGCTCACAATGACCTGTAACTCCAGCTGCAGGCCTTCCAATACCTTCTTCTCGATTATTAAGGCATCTGCAACCTTCCCATACAACATACAGAAAAGGGAAATGGAGGTGGACTCCCTTAGATAGTCACAAGAAATGGACCAGCTTGGTCTCTTTACCTTTACAGCTGGAAATAGCGGAATGCCAAGTTCAGTAAACAGAGTGACTCCTGTCCACTTTTGCTTTTCAAGAAACACCTGAGAGCCGTAGAGGACCATGACTTTCCTGAGTCCCCTGCAGAGTTTGTTCCACTGAATCCCTCTTGTGAACCTGCAGCAGGTGCTGGGATGATGGTTTATGAAAACAATAGTGAGATGAATTTCAGTTGCTTACAGAGAGAAAGTGCTGTTGAGCAAAAAGATTAAAGAAAAGATCATTTCTTCATTATCCAATACTCACAGAAGCGTGTCTCAATTCTGAGAACTCTGATCAGTTAGTGACTAACCATGGACTTCATGGCAGGCAGTTGAAGTCAAGGCAAGTCAGGTCATGTGACAAAGGGTATCTTACGGAAGGGTTATAATCTGTGCTTTCATTATCCAGGCATGATGGCATATGTCTATAATTCCAACATTCAAGAGGTTGAAGCAAGAGAGTAGGTACATGACCAGTCTGAGTTACCATAATAAGATCCTGTCTCCAAACAGAATAAAATCAATTTCCAGCACATTTGGGTCACTATAATATCAAAGTAGTCTGTTCATGTTACCATCCTCAGCAAGGAGACTCATGAGTAGTTCCGGAAATTCCAGCATCATCCCTTCCATTGTACACGTAGCCACAGTGCCTGAGTTGAAGTCTTTGCCATTGGGCAATGAGAGGCTGGATGGAGGTTCCTTAACTCTGAAGTCTTTAGAGACTATTAATCTTCCTTAATGGAGCTGTTTATTAAGAGGCTCACAAACATCTGTATTAACTCCAGCTCCAGCGGAGCTGATGCCCTCTTCTGGCCTCTGTAGGCATGCACTATATATACAGGTACTCATGTGCGTGCACCTGCACACAGACACACACTCATACATATAATAAATGAAAATTGAACTATTTAAACAAAGTGAGGCCTTAGTGTTCTTTTTCCATGTCCTTACATTATTTTCTTTATAATTTCTGTGCTTTATTATAAGACATAATAGAAAACTAGTGTGCTTAACAACAATCCACTTCCTGTGTAGTGCGATTACTAACAAAGCACAGCATGCTGCCTCCTTCTGCCTACTGTAAGTGAACCGTAGCACAAGTGCTTGTTAACTGTCTCTGTCACTTACCCAGATCCCAAATCAGTCGAGGCAAAGCCCATTGTATCATGAATCTTAAAAGTTCTTATTAATAAAATCAAATCCAGAGCCAGGTATTGGGGTGAATGCTGGAAGATCAGAGAAGCAGAACAAGCCACAGCTACCTCACCTCGCCAGTTCCTCAGCTGATTCTGTTTCCTCAAACTGGAAGCTTCCGAGTCCTCATCCAGAATGAATCTCCAAAGCCTGAAAGCTTAACCAGCCAAAAGCTTCTAGTTTCTGGTCTTCACGCTTTATATACCTTTCTGCTTTCTGCCATCACTCCCTGGGATTAAAGGCTCGCTTTCTGGTACTAAAGGCGTGTGTCACCATGCCTGGCTGTTTCCAATGTGGCCTTGAACTCACAGAGATCCAGACGGATTTCTGCCTCTGGAATACTAGGATTAAAGGCGTGAGTAACACCATTTTCTGGCCTCTATGTCTATCTAGTGGCTGTTCTGTCTCTGACGCCAGATAAGTTTATTAGGATGCACAATATATTGGGGAACACAATATATCACCACAGCCCATCCTATTTTTGATGATTAGTGCAAGTTTCTCTGCTGATAGTGGGCTTGATTAATAAGAGTAAGGTGAGTAATGTTCTAAGCTGTTTCTTTGTATTTAATCAAATCTCAACCCCAGGAACGGCTGAGCACACCTTGATCTACTTCCTGACAGAACCCAGTTCACTTTCAACTGGCTCCAGATGGATGTGTTTCTTTCTCAGTGGGATCCAAGCCCTGTCAGTTTTCCAGTCCCCCTTTGAAGACCCCATTCATCCTACAAGTTGCAATTCTTTCTCTGCAACTTATAAAGGTTTAAGTTTCTTGACTTTCCTCATACCTGAAAGCTATCTTCACCCAATAAGAAGGAGTAACCCTCTCAGAAAAGCTAAAACATGTAACTTTTGTCAGCAACAAATCAACATTTCAGTCCAAAACAGAAACCTGTCTTTACTGCCTTCCCTGATTCAAGAGCTGGGGTGCAGGTGTGTGCCGATGTGCTCAGCATCGCAGAGGTGTGGGTGGAACTCACAGCTCCCTGATGCAAGGCGCAGGCTCTGCTGACCGAGTCACACTCACAGCCCTCCAGGGCATTAGATTTGCTGGTCTCCCCCGACCCACTGTCTGATTAGTTAAGTCTGTTTGTTGTATTTTCAGTCTTTTAGTCAATGTGAGTCACTCTGTCTCTTTCTTGTCCCTGTTAAAGATGCCCAGCGTTTTTTCTACCTATTAAACACATGTAGTGTAGGCAGTGTGGTGCACATGATATGACAGTAGTTAGGATAGCTTTTTAAATGCCCTTGTCTACTAATCTTAATGTCTATGTCATTTCTGGGGTTTTTTTTTTTTTAATTGAATTCTATCTTTGCTTCATGTATGGCATTTTCTACATGGTTATAGGTTTGGTTGGACATTGTGATTTTTATCTTTTTATGTGCTGAATGTTTTGTATTTATACAAATATTCCTTGAGCTTTGTTCACGAAGCAGTTAAAATACTTGGTCACGATATGGTTCTTTTGAGGAACGCATTGATTGGTCAGTTGATTGACTGACTGAACCTAATCAACCTTTCAGTTAGGGCTTATCCCCGCCCGCTCCCAGTACTGAGGTGGGACTCTGAATCATCTGCACAGTGTAAGGGGGTGTTGAAGTATGAGGTGTTCAACTCTGGTCTTCAGAAACCCAGCATCCAGAGGGAACCATTAGCTAGCTTCTCTGGCCTCTGGTGAGACTATAGCAGGTTTCCTAGCACCTTCCTCAACGGTCATCTCTGCAGTCTGACTCCCACCCCCAGCCCATTTTTACAGTAGACACAGGGTAAAGGTGATGCCTGGGGTGGGGGTGGGGGGCTCTCAGCGACTAGGGGGTCGAGGAAGCTGCCTGCTCAGTTTTGGTTTTTAAGGAAGTTGGTCTGTTTATTGTTAAGTATATACAGAGAAGAAAATGGAAAACAGTACTGTTTTGTTTTAAATTCCTTTAATTTTTGTATTACTCAAAATCCCTTTTGGTATGTGAATGTGGCTGAATGTAGATAGTGTAATAATGCAACTTCTGTAAGTTTTTTGTCTTTTTACCAATAAGACCATCTAAACTGGGGCTGGAGAGAGGGCGCAACAGTTAAGAGCACGGTCTGCTCTTCCACAGGACCCAGGTTCAGTTCCCAGCACCCACATGGCAGCTCATAACTGTCTGTAACTCCAGCTCCAGGGGATTCAATACCCTCACACAGACATACATTCAGGCAAAATACCAATGCAATAAAATAAAAATAAATAAATCGTTAAAAAATGATCTAAACCACCATTTCCTTCCAACTTCAGTTTCTTTACTAGCCAGGAAGCTGTGTTGGCCTTCTGTTTAGCACTGGGTCTGATCTGTCGGATGGTCGTTTCCTGTGTTTCCTTGGTGACCTTTAGGAGCCCATAGGATGCATGTTGATGCTCTCGTAACTCTGCTTGCTGGCACTCACTTCCTATTGACTCACCTAGCTAAGCACCAAGTCAGCTGATCTTTTCTAAGAAATGACTTTTAGTTTTATTAATTTTCTGTGATTGATAGCTAGGTTTATTTTTACTGTTTTTTTTTCCCTTGTACTAACTTTAGGTTTATCATGCCTAGCTTTTCTAGCCTTTTTTTTTTCTTTTGAAAAGTGAAATCCTTAGACTTTGTCCCTCTTTCTCATATAAACTTTTAAGTCTGTAAATTCCTTTCACAAATTCTGCGTGAGTTTTGGTATCCTTTGAGTCAAACTATATTCTAATTCTCTCTCTCTCTCTCTCTTTTTTGTGTCCTTGGATGGTTTAGATGTATGCCTTTTCATCTCCGGATATTTTAGATTTTCCTGGCTATCTAGTGGTTACTAATCTCTAATTCGATTCTATGTGATTAGAGAACACACTCGGTATGTTTTTAGTTCTGTCAAGTTTGCCCACACTCGGTCTACGGGGGAACATATGGTCCAGTTTGATGAATGGATCGTGTGCACTTGAAAACAGTATGCGTTCTGCAGATGTTGAGTATAATGCTCTGTAGCTATCAATTAGGTCAAGGGGGTTGAAAGTGTAGCTGGATCATCTGTGTCTCCAGTGATTGGCAGGTAAGATAGAACGGGCGGTTCTGGCATTTGCTGGAGAGAGGTACCGCAGTGCTCATCTATGGTTTAAGGTTGCCTGTATTAATTGCTGTGTATGATTGTCACAACTGCTTCCCTTAAATTTTGTCTCTCTGGGCTTTATGTATTTTAAGGTCCTTTTAGGTGTGTGTGTGTGTGTGTGTGTGTGTGTGTGTGTGTGTGTGTGTGTGTTGATGACTGGGAATATGCTTCTTGATCAACTCACCCAGTTTTTGTTGTGAAATATCCTTTTTCTCTGGAAATAGTATGCTGAAATCTAAGATTAATATAGCCACCCTATCATTCTTATGCATATTATATTCATGGTGTGTAGTCTTCCCATCCATTTCCTTTTAACATTTATATTTAATATCTAGCTACATAGACAGCTTGTAGTTAAAGCTGCCTTTTATATTCGCTCTGGCGGTCTCTGTCCTGTAAGTAATGTTCAGTATAATTTAGTCATTACTGTAGTTGGATTTCACCCCGCCGTTACTTACTTCTGTGGTCTTTGATCTCCATCCTTCAGTTCTTTTTTCTCCTTTCCTTCCTTTTTATTGGGTTATCAGAATGTTTGGGAATTCATTACCTCTGCAGCCTTTGTGCTATGCCCTTCCTATGTTAGCACTGTACCAGGTATTACAATATAGGTCCTTAACTTTACATGGTGTACCCAGATGTAATCTCCTATCATTTCAGTAAAAGGCAAATGTGTCCATGAGTGGTGTAGATTTCATGTCTTATTCTGAATGTGCAACAAACCCACAAGGCAATGTTGTGACAATTCCTTTAAGTGGTCATGTACGATAAGGAAATTAAAATCCAAAATAACCTTTTATGTTTGCCTGGTATTTACAAATTCTGATGCTCTTCACTCTTCCCAAGGACCTGAGCTTTTGCTTGTCCCCTCTCGCCTTCATGCTGAGGAATTGTTCCTTAACTTTCACTCCTGTTAGCAATAGTCTTGTTTCCTTTCTATGCAGGTACTTCTAACTCATGTCACCTGTCAGACACTTCTCCCAGACATGGACCCATGGTTGGACATTGTGTCCTTGGTTTGTTGGGCCTTGATGGTATTTGTGCATGCTCTTCCTGGGAGCAGTGCTCCTAGTGAGAAGTTGGAAACCACTCCCCACCCCTCCCTGGAGTAGGAAGGATGTGGCAGCATTTTGTCTGGCTTGGGAATGGAGTGTCGGTCCTTTGGGTTTGGCTGGTTTTTAGGTTTTCCTTCTGCTTTACCCTGCTCCTTCCTTTGAGTTGACTTAATTTCTTGTGTCCTCAGAGTTCTGCCTTCCACCAAGTGGAGGACATTTTTAGACTTTGTGTTTGGTTTTGTTGTGGTTGGTTGGTTGGTTGGTTGGTTGGAGCCTGAGCCTCACTAAATAGCCCAGGCTACATTTAATCTTGCAATCCTCTGCCTCAGTCTTCCAGTGCTGGAGTTAGAGGTATGGACTGGCAGACTCAGCTCAGCAATTTTCTCTTAAAATCCATCTTGGTTTTCAATTATTTGAAAGTAACTTGTTTGTTTTTTTGAGTTTGGCTTCTTCTGTCTGTGGACTTGTGCTGTTCACTAAATCTGGGATGCTTCACCCATTATCTTATGGGTTCATTTATAAATACATTTATTTACTTGAGAGATTTTTGAGACAAGGTCTTGCTCTGTAAACCAGGCTGGGCTCAAATTCACAATCCTCCTCTAATTTCGGCCTCTCCTGGGCTGAAATTAGAGGCACGCATCACCACCCCCAGCAGAGTGATTCTTCTTAAGCCTTGGTACCACTGTGACCCATACATCGATACTGCCCCGTGGGTTCCTGAGGTGCTGTTCGCTGGTTTTTCCCAAATGAGTTACTTTTCTTGATCTGTGTTTGGATCCATTGACCTTATCATAGCTATCATACTGTTAAGCCCACACAGTGGCTCATTTATAATTCTTTTCATACCTTTGTGGGTGCTGTTCCTCCCTCTGCTGGGATTGGTTCACAGGTAGTATACTGCCCTTCCTGTCAGTAAGCATGGTCAGAATGGATGCTTTAAAATCATGGGATGCTAATTCCATTGGAATTGTCTGTTTTCTTGAAAATGTTTTACATTTTCCATGTTCTTGTACATTTTTTATTGTATCTTGGACGTAATGAATGAGTGTTCTGGATCTTGCTTCTTTCCTCCACAGAGGGCTGATTTTTTTTTATTTTAGTAATGAGATAGCTTGGCTCTCGTCAGACTGCAAACTGTCCCTAAGATCATGATTTGAATGTTGGCCTCACATATGAAATCTTACTCGGGTTGCTCACGGTCAGACCTGCACTCAGGAGCCAGCCAGAGATTTAGGGAGCATTTATATGCAGTTAATATCTACCACACCGTGTGGAAGCTTATTTTCAGGGTTTTCAGTGCTTATGCTTAATCTAAACTATGTGGTTTCTTCAAGTAAAGACTTTTAGTTGTCTATTGGAGTTCTGGCATGTACATATATGTAAAAATACTCATTTTTTCCTAGAAAAAGACATTGATTTTATATAATTCCTTTCCAAGTGTTTCTTCTTTCCAGACTCATTTTCATTTGTATGACAGTGCTTTCAGGCTAATTGTTATATTTTATTCACTACTTTATCCAAAATTTATAATTCTTCTCTGCTGGGGGCTTAATCTAGTAGAAGATTATTCTGCTCATCCAAAGTTGAATCCTTATCCCAGAAGTTTAAAAGTATTAGCAGATAGAATGATTCTTGACACTGTAGGGTTTACTGCTGTCAATTACATTCTAAACTAAGTTTCCATGGTCCTTTTTGTTAGTGTGTGCATCGGTTAGCTTTGGAGTCACTGACAAAATACCCAGTGGAAGGTTCTTGAGCGAGGAAGGGCTTCTTCTAAGGGCTTCTTCTAGCTCTTGATTTCCGTGGTGCTCAATGTACAATCCCTCAGCCCCATGCACGTAAGCAGAACGTCAAGACAGGAGCACATGGTGAAGGAATTTCTTCAGTTCACAGGTGATAGGAAGCGGGGAGAAAGACGGGCAGTGGCCCGTGTTAAAAGACAGGCCCCAAGGACATTTCCCTAGAAACAGACTTCCTCCATCCAAGTCCTAGGACCTCCAAAATAATACCACCAACTAGAGACATTCAGCGAGGGGACATGTTTCTTATTTAAACTATAACATTGTATGTGTGTTTGTTTTTTAAATAAAATAGTTTCCAGAAGGTTTCTCAAATAGAATGTCTTTCAATCTCAGTACAAACTATTGTTTAATTCTAATCCCCCCCCAAAAAAATCCATTTTCTCTTTGTAGCCCATGCCCAAGCCACTCATCTCCAGCACTCACTGTAGACTTCGTTTCATTGGCAGCTCTGAGGACTACAGGATCGTTTCAACCTGATTGCCAGACAGAACCTCAGATCCCCCTTTGCTACATCTCAAAGCACCTCAAATTCTGAACAGCTAAGTCCTGTTTTGCCCTGGTGCCTCTGGGGAAGACATCACATCACCCATTGTCCTTGGTGACTTACAGTCACAGAACTGTACCAAGGTCCTATGTAAACTTTTGATCTTTTACCACCTCAACCCTGAGGGCTGGTCTGCATTAACGTGCTGAATGGACTGCTGGGGTGCATGGTCAGCATGACAAAACCAGTGTTAGCCAGGTCCAGCTCTTTGTGAAGCCACAGGAGTCATGTTCTCCACAGGCTCCAGGCGCCTGAGCACCCAAGTGTTCTAACCCCACCTGCTTGGGAAAGGCAGAAGATATGGAATTAATTGGGGTCATTTTTTTTCCAGTATTTTAGTACCTCTGTACTGTTTAGGTATACAGAGAAGATTGTACAGAGAAACACACAGTGCTTCATAGGATGTTCTATGAGTTAATGCTATAAGAATGGGCAGCCCCTAAGTCTCTGAGAGGAATATGTGTTGTTTGTGTTCACTATTTAGAGAGTATTTGTAACAAGGGAAGATCAGCAAAACCCATGATTCATGCATGCTTTCTATAGGAGTGAGAACTGGCTAGTAAAATGTACCATCGATTTCCTTTTTCTGGCTTTGGACCTTCTGTTATATTTAAAAGGAAAAGAGATACATTACATTCCAGTTCTAATAATAGCTCAAATGGAGACCAAGTACCTACGGTGACAGGAAGAGAGATCTTTCCACAGTAGGATTGCATTGAGACTAAATGAAATTGAGCACATCAGGTCATAGAGGGAAGTTGGTGGCGTATGGCTCAATATCATTGTATCCCTAAATCACATTCCCTAGTAGTGATTAAATGCTGGGGTGTATGATCAGAATGGCAAAGGGATTAAGTCAATTTGCTAGGTTGAATTCTTTGTGAATCCATAGCAGTTAGGTTCTGTGGGAAAGCAAGCTGTGTCTACACAGGGGCCAGAGCATCCAGATGTCCCAACACCACTGGCCTGCGTTCAGTCAATACTAGGAGATGTGACTTAGGGATGTGATGAGATTGAGCTACATGCCATCATCAGCCTCCTTCTATGACTTAATGTCACTAAAGAACATCATCATGGGCAACTTCATTTAGACTCAAAGCAAATTTAGGCCACAGGGAGTTCAGAGGTAGAACTTTGGAGAACTCCACAGCCGATTTCCAGGGATTTCAGTTGCAGGCAGAAACCTCAGCTGTCTAGGTGTACACCTCAGCACTGACATATCTTTGATATCAGCTTTTGTGCATCAACAGGACACCATCAGAAAATCACACGTTTATGAAGAAAAAACAATGCTCATATAGGAAGAAACAAACAATAACTTTTTAATGTAGCCCCAAAGGAAAAGAGCAGAGTACCCTGTGCACCTCACTGTAGGTTGACCCCTGGTGCTTCCCTCCACTTTATTTCTTAAGACAGGGTCTCTCTGATCCTGAGGCTTGCTAATTTGGCTCCCCTGGCTGCCCAGAGAGTCGGGATCCTCCTGTCTCTTCCTCCCCCACTCTGGGTTGATAGGAGCACAACACCATGTCCATCTTTTTACATGGGTGCTCACGATGGAACTCAGGTCCTCTTGCTTCTGTGGGAAGCACTTTACCAGGCTAGCCATCTTCCCCATCCCTGTCAAGTACTTTCACATGTATTTTCTGAAATAGCAGCTAGAACTTGTGATGTGAACTTCTGTGATGGTGCTGAGATACCCTGAAGAAGCCCAGTCCTTGTAATTAGCTGCATTAATCATGAAGACCAAATGTATTCTCAGCTTCTGCTGTGTGCTGCGGGTCGAGATGCTTACCCAAGAAGACAGCTAACATGGGCTCCTGTATGCACCTGGAATTCCCACTTGACAGAGTGTGTGTTTGTGTGGTGGGTGTCTGCTTTTCATTCACCACTTAGAGCTTTATCATCCTTTTGGAAATGTATCGATTTGCTCAGTGAAGTAGAAAGTGAAGGGAAAAGGAAAGAGCTACATGGCAAGTGTACTTCCAGACCACGTGCTGGTTTATCCCACCTGCCATCCATCCTCCATCATCGTCTCTGATCGCTTGGTCTTTTTACACTGTAAAGTACAGAAATCTGAGGCCTCACTCACTTCATACTCTATCAGCAAACAGCTCCATTTTTAAAACCTCTAAAGTTCACTTTTCCCCAGTTTTGGGTTAGAGCACGGCATGCTTGGCCTCTCCTACCAAGCATGTGGAGATGGCGGAACTGTGTCCTCTGTGTGTAAAGATGACGCATCCTCTTCCCTCCCAGCATCACAGCGTTGGAGGCAGGCGAGAAAGGTCTGCACTGTAGATCTCCACAGGCCGCCTTGCCAAAGGGTAAATAAAGGACATCCATCCATCAGCCTTCAAGCTGCCTCCCTCTTCTCTTTCCCCAGCCCCCACATCTCCCTGTAACTGGGGGGAGGAGGCTCTGATTCTTTTTGCCTATTTCTAGCAGAGCTTGGCATGAACAATTAAATTTAGGGCTTCCCTGTGGTCTGTGAATAAAAATGCACAGTGCTAATCATCAGGGCACAAAGGCAGACGACAACAACAACAGAAAGGGTTTTTTATTTCTTGTTTACCCTTCAGGACACTGTTTACCTTATCACTGAAGAGGACTTTCTCATCTCGTCGCCTTTAGAAATTGCCCAGAGTTTATTTTCTGGCTCTCGGTCTCAAACTGACCAGTGATGGACTAAACATGTCAGCCTGGGACTAAGGGATTGTCGGGAGGCAAATGTGTCCATCCATCTGTCTGTCCGTCCGACTGGCCACCTTTCAGTCTCAGGCTTCCATCTGGTCTCACGTCTCTAGAGTGCGCACCCTCACTTGCTCATCCCCACCACCTCTCCACACCCTCCCCTTCCTTCTCCTTGATTTTTCCTGTCAGACCTTTTCCTTCCTCCCTTTCAACCCGAATGATTTCCCCCCATTTTTTCCCTCTCTAAATTTACTTCACAGCAGATTGTCTTGTAGTAAATCACCCAAAACCCAAATAGCACTAAAGCATTCTGATACAACATTAGCATTTGCTTAACAAGCACAAGATAAACATTAAACAAAGAACTGCATTTCTTTATTAGAGGCTGCAAGATACATAATCCATGAGCACAAGAAACATGGGACCCAGTGGATATGCAGATGTGTGTTATTTCATTGGCGCTGGGCGGCCTTGTTAGAAAAGGTTTTCATCTGAAGGCTTGGGGGTGGATGGTTGACTGTCCCTGGTGGGGCTGTAACTAGATACAGAGACTGTTGCGAGCTAGGCTGGGCTCCCTGGTGGACCTGCTGATTGGACAGCCTGAGGAAAACTTGGGAAGCATCGGGAAGTGAACTCAATCACCTTGGGGATGAGAGGGTAGAACCAGATGAAGGCATTTGACTTCTTTTGTAACTCCCACTAAGGACAGATTGCCAGTGCGATCCAGCCTCCGTAACTGCAAATCAGGCCCTTCCCCTATGCCGATTTCATTAGAATGGCCAGCATGGTGCAAAGAGGGAGAGAGGAAAAAAAAAGGAAGGAAAAAAAAAAGGTTAGACACAGTAATTTTACAGGCAGGCGGGTACAAAAAAAATCTGCATAATTAAGCAGTCAAGGCTGCTAATAGGGGAGTTTATATGCTCTGGGACCAGGCAAGGGCAGCACATATGGATATAGCGCTGGATATTAAATCTACGGCATGCAGACTTACTTCAGGGCCCTCAGAGAAAAGGCTAATTATAGAGAGAGGAATTGTGTTTACTGGTCTGTCTTGGGCAAAGATGGTGAAAGAAGTGCAACCAAGTTTTGCAGTTCGACATGAACAGGCTGCTAATAGAGATATCAAAATATGTGCTCCTGGTCGTTTCCCACCGAATCAACACAGCAGCACAGATCCTGCGGACACTGCCCAGCCCCCAGCACACGCAGAACGCTGCGAGTTAAGTCTCAGGCGGCAGGTGCACCTGGGATGCCACCAGGTCAGGCTAGGAGTGTGCTTCTGATTAAATGGCCACCATTTAATCTAGACCAGGCTCTTTATCATCACTACATTTTTTTTTAATTTTGGAATTGAGTTAGCCCTGTTTTAGAAATGGCAGTGCTCCTGGGCATGGGCCTGAAGTCGGCTCTTAACCCAGACATGGAGATAGTAAATGGAAGTTGCAATGGGCAGGGATCGGCTTTGCCAGAGAGAGGGCGGGCTTCCAGAAGGGCTCCGATGGGATGGACATTAACATTTCATAATGCAGATCAAAGGTACTGAGAAAACCCACAGGCCCCTTTGTCACAGGCCCCTAACGACGGCCTCATCCAGGAGCTGAGACGATTTCTTCAGATTATTAAAGAGATGCATTTCATATTTGTATGTATGTATGCATATGTGTATGCATGCCCTTACTTATTTATTTAATTCCATACAAAGAACATTTTCTGAAGAGGACTGGAGTATGGGCCATTTGCCCCAGGCTGCATGTGCCCAGGCATGCTGGGTTGTTCCAGGGGACCACAGCCTTCTGCAGATTTCCTTTCCAGAGATGCAGTCTGGACCCTTTGTCCTTTAGGAAGCTTCCTGTGGAAAACAGCAGTGCTCTCCTACTACAGATCAGCGGACGTGGGCTTGGGCCATTTGTGAGCTTGTCATGCATTCCATTACTTAGCCCTGACACGGAGGGCCACAGAAGAATCCCACTGCCTCAGCTCAAGATGCACTAAAACCTCAGGCTTAGGAAAGTAAACAGCAGCTGATCAGCCAGATACTGGGTCAGGCTCGCCTGACATCTGGGCTCTTCTCAGAGGCAGGGAATTCAGTGCTAATGAGAAGACATGAGCCTCTGCCTTGAAAATCGAGAATCACAGAAGCTAATGACCAGGCACGTGAGCCACATGGGCACCACATGGCATGAGGGACTGGGCACCTTTCTCTTGTCCCTGGCATTGTTCACTGACTGACCAGAGGTGTTCATTTCCCTGAGCACAGCTGTTTAGACATCACAGCAGTTGGTTAGGATGGGAAGGTCTGGAGAGACTAGTCCTTTATTGCAGACGCCCAATGCTGATATTTCTTACAGAGCTTCGTAAGTTTATATTTCCCTAGCAATTATTGAGTTCTTAAAATCAGATTGATCCTCAAAATTGTTTTAATCCAATCCCTTCTAACGTCTTCTAACATTTCTAGAGGTCGCGAAGAGGTGGCATTCTAAAGAAAGGAAGCTTGGATTGCCGCCACTTAGCAGGAACAGTGTGGGGCCAAAGGAAGGCAGTAGCCTTCAAGCACTTATTAAGACCATTCTTTTTATCCCATTCTCTCTACTGGAGACTTCAAAATATAAGACAAAGGCAAGCTGGTAGCACTGAAGAGAGGTCAATACCTGGGAAACGAGAGGAACTAAATGTAGCATGCACTACGCAGGCCCAGCCGCTGTTTTGCAGCTTGTCAAGGGAAAATGGGGTTCAACCGAACAGGCAGAAAGCAGCCTGCCCAGAAAAAGGGATAAAATATTGTGTTTTTTAGATGGAAATAAATATGAGGGCAAGTCTGAACACAAGGCTGCCTTTCTTTTTTTAACTGTGAGGCTGGACAGAAGAAAGAAGCTGAGCAAGAGGCATGCCCTAGGAAAGATGTGAATGGCAGATCTCTCTGCTCATTGAACCAGTTCCAGGGAAGAATCAGCTGTGAAGCCCCAGTCCCAAGGTGGACTGGTCATCCAAAATGACCCAGAAAGTTCATCAGGATCCCCTGCTCTCCCTGCGTCTCTCTCCTGGTGTCCTTCTCTTCATTCATCCATTCATCTAAAAACAAACCACAGGTGTTTTGAGAACATCCCTTGTAATTGACCAAGATAAAGAGGAAACTTGGGAGTCATTTCCCATGAAGGGGAAGATAAAATGCATATTGGGGAAAATGAGCAGTGTGCTCTAGGAATCCTAGAAGGTACAGTCAGAATTCAGGGCAAAGGTAATTCTGAGTGAGAAGGGAAGGTTGGGAATACATGCCAGAGCAGCAAATGGCCTCCATTTCCATCCAGACTTAGTAGGCATCCTCATCTCTGCATTGCCCTTCGGTGCTAGCTCAACAAATGTATATGGTGCATGTGTTTAGCTAATGCCAGATTGGCTCAATGTTACTCACTCAGCCTAGTTCACACAATTCATAATACCCATCTCTCTCTCTCTCTCTCTCTCTCTCTCTCTCTCTCTCTCTCTCTCTCTCTCTCTCTCTCTCTCTCTCACACACACACACACACACACACACACACACACACACACATACAAACACTCTCTCTCTTACATACACATAAACATATACACACACAAACCTTCACTCATACACAAGCATGCTCTCACATACATGCATACAACATGCTCTCTTTCACACATACACAAACTCACACACACACAATTGCGAGGAGCAGTTGGGAGGAGGAAGAAGGAGCCAAATAGTCATAGCTGCTGTTGGCTGTGCCTTCAGAGGGAGGGGTTTCCAAAGTGGGTAAGTTAACAGCATCAATATCTTCTGGGTATTGTTTTGAAGCTTATCATTACCATATGCTGAGACTTCTCATAAATGTCTGGGTTACGTTTAAAAACTAACAAAGGTCTCTGCTGCATTTACCCAAATGATCCCACATGCCCAGGAACCTGGCCAGTGTGTGACCTACGGTGGGACCAGGAGGCCCTTCTCAGGAGGCAGCTATGGCAGTACCACCAGCTGCGGCCTACTCTGGACAGCCTCAGTGTCTCTACCCTGTGGCTACTGTATCAGGTCTGCTGCTCAAGTCCTGAGAAACCCGGAATTGCCTTGAAGAGGCTGCTGCCTGACTCCAGAGGGGATGGGGACACTGTGTACCCCGTCTTCTCGTTACCACACTGTAATCCACGCCTCTCTCTGTCCCACAAAACTTAGCTATATCTTCCTACTTTGTCTATGTGGAGTGGAGGAGGAAAAATAGAGAGAGGAATGAAATTAGTAAATGAATTTTAAAGATTAAAAGCAATTATAAAAAATATTCCAATACATAAAGGAACATTTGCTCAGTGCTTAAAACCAAGAGTAAGTAATATTGACTGTAGTCATTGTGAGCCTGCACTTTAGATGGATGGATAGATAGGTAGGTAGATTGATAGACAGACAGACAGACAGAAAGATAGATAGATGATTTCATTCTTGATACTTGTGTGTTGCTTGGTTGAACCTTATCCCACCCAATGTCCTAGGTACTTGATGCTCCCATTACATTACTCTTTCAATTAAGATATGATTAAGGTGAAATTATACAGCCTGTGAATGGCAGAGTTGGCTGCCCCACCACTGAATAATTCTAAAGTCGGAGTTGTTCAAACTCTTCCACCAAGGTTTCTGGGAAGAAAGACCTTGGGGATACTGTCCGTGAAGGGTTTTATAAATACTGCTTTTTACCCACTGCAGTGGAAGTTGGTTTGGGCCTTTGATAGAGGTCTGTGTTTACTGAGGTGCACGCTGTGCGATCCCTCCCCTGTTGCAGCAACTTCTGTAGCTGTAGGACAAGTGACAGACTATAAAACTGGACCTAGAAATAATCATCGTCCACGTGCTATGAGAACCCAAGCCCTATGTTAGAAAAAAAGGGTTTTGTAGTATATTGAGAAGAATAAAAATAGTGTTCGACCACTCAATATCTTCATGTTTGTCAGAAATTTGAAGCATTAGGCAAGCGGGCTGAATCGCACCTGTGGCCGGCCGGCTTTCTTCTGCATTGGGAAGCTGGGTGTGGAAGTGGAGCACACAGGATAGATGCTCTTAACTGCCAGACTGGGAGTTTACAGGCACAGCAAGGGAGGTTTTGGTGCTGTTTGTAGCATGCTACTATTGTGATTTAGGGAAGGAAAATGCCGCTGCTGAGCCTTACTTTGAACAATTTTTTTAAACATCAATTAATGCAATCAAATGTAGTACAGAGAAATCTAACTTTGTATTTACATTTCTCGGGGCCAGGGAGGGTTGGTTTGTTTTTCTTCAACTCCAGCCCTTGGAGCAGAATGGTATATGGTTTTCTTGGTGTTTTCCAAATCAGCTCAGTACGTTATATTTAACGGTCTATGTGAAACTCTCCACATGAGGAAGAGAAAACAGCCTTGTAACTGGTACCATTTGTGGGGAAACAAATGATTCTGCCTGGTTTCACGCAGCTTGAAAATAATGGCGTTTTTGGTTGTGAGAAGCTGATTTTTTTTGTTAATGAAATGAATCATATCAGTTTTCTTATCCACAACAGTAAAGCACAAGATGTCATTGCTTTCTGCATCAGTCTGATTCTTTAGTGTCACGTGCTCAACTAACTCTTAATGAGTTAAAAAAAATGATAAGAACAGTGACAAATGTTCTCAATCTAACTTTAAGGAGGCATCGAAATGGATCAACAAGATAACCAGGAAGGCCCAAACTGGAATTATGCTTTTGAGAGCTCTGAAACTTTCCCCTCATCCACGAAACCTCAGCACTTCAGGCTGTGGTGGTCTCCTGCCTTGCAAGCAGAGGGTCCCAGGAAACCATCATTGAGGAGTTCAGTAAAAAAAAACTTGAGCCAGGCATGGTGGTGCATGCCTTTAATCCCAGCACTCAGGAGGCAGAGGCAGGCGGATCTCTGTGAGTTCAAGGCTAGTATGGTCTACAGAGAGAGTTCTAGGGCAGCCTGGACTGTTACACAGAGAAACCCTGTCTCAAAAAAAAAAGAAAGGAAAAGAAAAGAAAGAAAGAAAAGAAAAAGAAAACTTGTCTACTAAGTGACATTTAATTCTTCCCCTGAATCTTGGGCCTACATGCAGGTTTGAACCAGACTCTACCAGTCACTACTGACATGACTGAGCACGTCCATCAGGCTTTTGCTGGGAAACAGTCCATGGTCTGGAGATTAACTGAGCATTTGTTTATATAGACCCCTCTGGCACCCCATGAACACACTTTAGAAACTGTGAAAGATGTATAAACATAAGCAGTAATCATTAAGCTTACAGTCATCCTCAGGCAGAGGTGAAGGGAAGGGAGTGTTGCACAGAGCTAATGGGAAAATGAAGAGTACCCTTATTATGGGGCAAAAAGAGAAGGCATGAATTTGATGTGCATACAGACTTCATTCAGCCACTTGTGCTTAAAAGTGGGTTTGGGCCTGCCCACCAGAGCCTGGTGTCTCTCAGTAGATGAGGTTATGTTTAGAACTAAGTGAGTGACTTCTGGGCCAGCGTGACTGCTTTGATTTGGAGTTTCCCTGCAGTTATCACTCTAAGACAAAATGTCTAACCTCCATGGCAAAGGAGAGAGGGTCAGATTCTGAGTCCCGTGTCTCTCCTGTGCTGCCCCCTTTCTTCTTCCTCTTCCTCTTCCTCTTCCTCTCCTTTGTCTTCTCCTCCTCCTCTTCCTCTTCTTCCTCTTCTCCTTTTCCTCCTCTTCTTGTTTGGCCTGGGCTTTCCTTTTGATGGTTGTCCCATGATACCATCCATCCTCTGGGTAGAGGGACAAAGGGACCGCAATGGTTGTTAACAGCAGCTACCCCTCTTTCAGTCTCCTAACTAGTTAACTACAATTGGGTCTGATTCTCTGAGATTCTGCGTTTCATTCCTCCGTGTGTATGCTTGTGTATATTCATGTTGGGTGTGTTTGGATACACACACGTAGGTGAGTGTCCTATACGTGTGTGCATGTACATGAAGGTCTAGAGGAAAACCTCAGGTTTTATTCCTCAGGTATGCCGTCCTCCTTGTTTTGAGAGGGTATATTGCTGGCTGGGCAGCAAGCCCCAGGGATCCTCCTCCATCGACCCCTCCAGTGCTTGGTTTATATTGCCCACCACTCTGCCTCCTTTTTACATGGCTTCTGGAGATCCAATACTGGTCCTTGTGTTTGCAAGACAAGCCTTTACCAAACGAGCTGTATCCCCAGCCCTAGTTTTAATTCTTTGCACTAGTTGGAGGCAACATTTAATTAAGTTCTCTTCCCATTCCTGAGAATGTGTTGTTACTGGGTATGTTTTCTCTACATAAATACTTACGTATACTCAGTTATGGTGATAAGTTTAAGATAGACTGAAAATATTTACTCGGCTTAGTTTTTTACACATTTGTATGATGCATTTAATCTAGATTTAGTGACTGATTTGAATGTTTGAACTGCCTTTTCTCCAGTATTCAGGGACAAGAGATAATTGCTTGTTGGTACAGATCAGGTCTTCCCATTATGCCACCACACTGCCCAGTGAATTAGCTTTCCTTTAGATTGTCAAATGTAAGAACTCTCATGCTGATCTCTGTCTGTCTTAGACTTTTGTGCTGTGCTTTTCCAAGAAAAGAAACTGATCGATGTGAGTCAAACACGGCATTCCTTCAGAAAGAACACAGGCTTGACAGTTGTAGGCATCCTATTCTATTGAGACTGCTTGTGACGGCATTGGAATTCTATGCTGATTGCATCATGCATGATGGGGCCAAAGTGGAGCCTATAAATATATAAAATGTGCAAAGCTTTCAATAGGCAGTTAAGTGACATTATCTCTATAGAGTTCCTTCTTGTGTGAGGAGATTCATTATCTGCCTCCGTTATATTGACACAGTGTACGGTATTTAAAATTTTAAGACAGATCTTGAATGAGCTGCTTCCGGTTTTAGAAAAATTGTCATAAAGATGGGGGATTAAAAATTTATTGTGCCCAAAGCATCTTTATAATTCGGCATTATAGTCTGAGAAATATTTAATAGCTTTGCATAACGTAATATAAGAAACTCTATCTGAGAAAGAGCTACTGATAATTATCATGTCTCATTCTTCATTTAACAGATAACACTTGTAAGTAGCCCATGCTTTCTGGTGAGCTCTGTTTGCTCCACAGTCGTTAGTTTTTGACCTAAGAGAACCCCGAAAGGTATTTATTTCTTCACTATACTTCAGAAGAAGAAAGGGCACAGGGGTCTTTGTGCCATGAGCCATCTCCCCTTTCGTCCTTTGTTCCTTCCTCCTTCCCTTCCTCCTTTCTCTCTGCCATCATCACCATGCAAACCAGCTCTAGCATTTACATCGCTCTTGACTGATGGGAAACAGCAGAAGGAAACAAAATTAGGATGAGTCATTGGTATGCCAGTAACATCTTGCCTTCAGCATGGAGAATCTAGACATGCTGATGCATCCACAATGATGCCCAAGAGAGAAACGTGGGCTAGGAGCATCCTGCACTCACCAATTTCCCATATATAAGTAAGCTATATGCTTTAGAAAATACATACAGTCTTGGTATTTGCCCAAGTACTCAATTTAGAATGATTCAAGTACTTCAGGAAGTATAGGTCAGTATGGACAAATCAAGTTGGTCTTTGTTTCTGAATAATTCTAATTCTATAAAGGAGCCCTTAAGCTCAGCTTCCACAGGGGTTCCAGTGACAGTTGACCCAAATCATTGGTTTACTGCCATTGTGGAGACATCAGTATTCAGCCAGTAATTCACAAGTGATACAATCAGGAATGTTTCCTTCTTTCAGATTGACAGAGCAGACCAAATTGGAGAATCTGGAGATGGGGGGACTTTAACTCTCCATTACCAAAATTTTTAGTTCTCCAGCAGGTCTTACATAGTAGCTAAAACTTTGCCTTTCTGATGGGGGAAAAGAACTTGGAGACTGGCTTGTTTAGGACAGGAGGCTTGAGGTGGAGTGAATAAATTCAACTTTGATTAGTCTGGGAAGAGGGACCACATGGCATAGAAATATGCATGCAGCTTCATGCACAGCAATAAGAAAACAATAACTTTGATTAACAATGCAAACTTCTGTACTTAAGGAGGAGAGGTTGTGTGTGAGTGTGTGTTGTATGCACATGTACACATTGTATGCAGGTACATACACCCATGCATACAGATAGGCAAGGCAGAGGTTGATGTTAGAACCCCTTCCTTGATCATCCTCCACCTCAGTGCTTTGAGACAGGTTCTCTCACCGAACCTGAAGCTTGCTTTTTTGGATAGACTGGCTGACCAGCAAGCCTCTGGGTTCCACCTCTCTCTTTGCCATCCCACATCCCCATCCCTAGCAATGGGCCTGGTTTGAATATAGATGCTGAAAATATAAACTCAGACCCTCGGCTCATATTGTAAACCCTTTCTCCAGTGAGCCATCTTTCCAGGTGCAAATTCATTTATTTTTTTTAAATAAGTTTTGATGGACCCTTGGAGTCCTGGGTTGAGGGATGCTTGAATTCTTTTGTTGGTCATAACTGTAACACATCCCCATCATGGGCATACTAGTTATTATCTCTTGTTTCAATCATTTCCCATCATTTAGACAAGTCCATGCTTACCTTCTCTTTAGGACCTCTTCCAACCTTGAGATCTCCAGTATTTAGCTGCGTAGATGAGTTTTCCCTGTCTTACTCTCCAACACTTTCCTAATTTACTGATTCACCAATATTTTACATTGTTTGAAAAGCAAAATGTCCTCGAGTCTGTCAGGGTACTTGAGCTGGTCAACAGTACTCTATTGTAAAGTGTTTATTAGAGTATTTCTTGGTAAGTGGATGATGGCAAAGAGTGTCCAACCAACCACCCTGTGCCTTTACAATACTGTTTGCCACACTGCATTTTGATTTCTTTGAACACTGGGAGCATTTCTTGGTTTTGGAAACATGGAATCACCTTAGAGTAGCTTTACGTCATCCACCAATTTTCTCAAGTATAAAAGCTTCATCCAAGACATAGCCTGCGAAAAGGTACTGCTGCCGATTCCCACACTGCGCACCGGGTTTTCTTTTAAATGTGCGGCTGCAGTATTTTCCTTTGCTAATATATTGTGACATCTCCTTGTTGTAACCTGCTGCTCTCTTTAATTGCTTATTGTTATTAATTATATAGTGGTGGTGTAGTCGGCGGCTTGAGCCACTTGGCTGTAAAGAAATCCATTCATCATTATTGCTGTTGGAGCTACAGAAAATTGCCAGCATTCTGCCCGGAGATGAATGCTGTGTGCTCGCATCCAGTAAGATTTGGAACGTGGACCAAGTCTTTCTGTCTGCTGCACTTCTCATCTGGGCTGGCAACACTTTTCTTTGCTCTGTCTCTGTTGTTACTTCCATTTTATTTCATTGGTTTTGTTTAGTTCTGCTGCTTTAGTCCCTGGTTACCTGCCTTTTCAGTGGAGTGGATGTGTTCTCAGTACCCCACTCTGTGTCCGGTCTGAACAGCAACCTTTGTTTTCTCCCCATGACCTTCCCTGAGACTGTTCCCTCTGAGAGTTTCCTGGTCATAACACTCCTGCTTTCACAGCTTTGTTACTTATGCATCTCAGGTTAAATCACTGGTGCTGGTTGGGCGTTTTTTTGATCCCCCACCTTTTTGAGAAAGTGATCATGGTAGATACCCTTAAAAACAATAAGGCCCCTTACTCAGACAGTCAACGATCAGATACACTTAGACTCTTCGGTATGTGCAATGGATGGATGGATGGATAAGTACATGTGCTAACCTGAGGCTGTGGGTTTACCCACATCTTGTTACTTCCTGGCAGCTGCAGCTTCTTGAATTCTGGACGTAATTTAGGATACACAACCCCACAGCTGCCTGTGCCTCATGGAGCAGCCAGACCAGTGTGCCCTCTGCCTGCTGGCGGCATGACATTAAATTCACACTAGTTAAGCTAACTTAAATTGAGCCTCCTTGAACCTTCCTAAATAAAACTAGTGGCCTTAATTACAGTCAGGCAATTTAAAGGTTATGGAGCTCTAACTAGTACTGCAGTATATCACTTTAATAATGCACAGGAAAATTTCTCTGAGGGGTGGCATCCTCTGATTAGGAGAATGCAAGTTTCACATTTCCAATAAACTGTTTTTAGAAATCTTACTGAGTTTATGGCACCATTACCTTCTTCTGTTTTTCAAGGCCAAGTTCCTGAGGTCACACCAGGAGAAGATAGATAAAAATGCAGCTCATTTAGGATACATATAGGATTGTGAATTTTTTCACATTTGCTGCTTCCTGATTTCCTAACATTGCTTGCAAGTGGAAAGGGGCTAAGTCCTTGGGAGTCAGAGAGGACAGACGGACACACACACACACACACACACACACACACACACACACACACACTTCCACATACACATGCCATCACAGACGCAATTTGTGGTTTGGGATACATTTAGATTCTAAACACCATAGTAAGCTAAAGATTTCATCTTTGCAGTAAGTAATCAATCAGATAGTTTCTTATGAAATAGTTTCTTACAAGGAAGCATACACATAAACATAGTTAAAAATGTTTTAAGAATACCCAACTGTCTTAAACCCGCAGATACTCAGGATAACATTGCAGGAGCTATTGGACCTCATTCCAGCTCTTTGTCTGATTTGTATTTCTTTTGCTGTCTTTTTTTTTGTTGTTGTTGGTTTTTTTTTTTTTTTTTTAATCAGCAGCAGTAGCAGGCTGTGCTTTCTAGCAAAGATAAACAGCTTTTCAGTGTTTGGAGACTTTTTCCACATAGCTAGTGGCTTTATGCCAAGCAGCAGAAGATTTTTTTTTTTTTAAGCAGAGGCCCTGACCCTTGCTGGAAACTCAGCCCGGCACTGCAGAAACATTCCTAATGCGGCCCATGTCTGGGCCACAGTTCCCATGGCTGGCCCACCACTGTGTGGGGTAAGGTTGACAGCTGCACCTCTCAGTTCTCAAAGATGTTTTCCCCACAGACTTAACATGCGGCAGGTTGCTGCATGAACTGTCCTCTTCCAATTTTACCAACGTGTGTTTGAGATTTCTTCCTTTCTTTCTTTCGTTCTTTCTTTCTCTCTCTCTCTTTTTTATTTTATTTTATTTTGCTCGTTTTTTGGTTTGTTTTGTTTCAGTACTGGAAGGTAAATTTCCCTGTGCTGCTGCCAGTAGAAAAAGACCCAGATGCAAAGACATTAAGAGTTAGGTATTTGATGTCAAACAAGAGAATTCCGTGGGCTAAGGGCATGATAAATCTATATGACTGTTTTAACTAATTTAAAGAATGGAACCTTGTCATATAAGGGCATTAATTGTTAAGAAAGCTTATTTAGGCCCTCAGAGATAGTAAACTGTGTGTCTTGTAGACAGGGGAACCTAAATTCAATCTCTAGAACACGTGTTTTACCAGGCATGGTGACACATCTTTATAACCTTAGGACTAGAACACATGTGTTTTACTAGGTGTGGTGGCACATCTTTATAACCTTAGGACTAGAACACATGTGTTTTACTAGGTGTGGTGGCACACCCTTATAACCTTAGGACTAGAACACATGTGTTTTACTAGGTGTGGTGGCACACCCTTATAACCTTAGGACTAGAACACATGTGTTTTACCAGGCGTGGTGGCACACCCTTATAACCTTAGGACTAGAACACATGTGTAACTTCAGGGCTAGAGAGGTGAAACAGATCCCTGGGACTAGCTGGCCCACCACCTCTACTTAGTAAGCTCCCAGTTAGTCAAAGACCCTGTCTCAAAAAGCAAGGTACATGGAGTTCCTGAGGAACCTAAGGTTGACCTCTGGCTTACACACACACAAACACAAGTACACACAAAGGCACACATGCACACCTGAACTCGTGCACACAGAAACACATATGGCCATACAAATACACACCAAGAAAGAAAGAAAAGGAAGGAAGGAAGGAAGAAAGGAAGGAAGGAAGGAAGGAAGGAAGGAAGGAAGGAAGGAAGGAAGGAAGGAAGGAAGGACACTTGCTTATGTATCATGGCATACAGTATAGAGACTTCTCTGTGACCTGTGTGAGTCGTGTACCCTGTGTGTACCCTATGTGCAACCCATGTACTGTTCTGGGGTTGGGATGTGGATCAGTGAATTAAGCATATCCTTCCGCATCCTGCAATACTGTATGAACTGGAGGGTAATGCAACGGAACACCCGGTGCTTCCTTAGTTTGAAGATGCCCTGGTCCGCCATTCAACTCTCCCTGAGGACAGTGAAGTACGTTCTTAAGTGGTGAAGACCCTGTCTCTGATCACACAGAACACACTATGCAAAATGCAAGTCATGGATTTGAACTTGGCCTTGGGTCCTTCTATACTTTCTCTTGGAGAGAGAGAGAGAGAAGGAGAGATGCGGGGGGGGAATATCAGAGACGCACTCAAAATAAGGAGAAACTTCTTCTTCAAAAAAAAAAAGTTCCTTTCCAGTGCCCTCTTCATGGAAACTGGATGCCTTCCCACCTGGCACAGTGGAAAAGACTCAGTCAAAGCGGTGTTCACAAAAAGCCGGATTTCTGAGAGCAAGAGGTGTCTATGCAGACCTCGCAGGAGCCTCTCAAGCCCCACTGTTCTCCCCACTCCCCGCCTCGCACTTGTTTGCATGGATATTGTTCTTCTGTGTGTGTGTGGGGGGGGAGTAGATAGATGTCCATGTGTGAGGGGACCAGAGCTCAGCCTCAGGTGGTGTTCTTCAGGAGCATTCACCTGTCCTGTGAGACAGAGTCTCTCCCTGGGACCTGGGGCTCTCTGATTACTCTAGCTAGCTGGCCTCTAAGCTCCAAGAATCTATCTGTCTCTACCTCCTTATCACTGGAATTAAAAATACATGCTTCTACATCCAACATTTTTTAGAGAATTTTTAAGTGCTGCTCACCACCCCCGTCCTCTGCAAGAGCAGTATGAACTCCTAAGCACTGAGCCTCGTCTCCAGCCCTTGTGCCCGACTTTGTACCTGGGTTCTGGGGAATCAACTCACATCCTCGAGCTCCTGCAGCAGACACTGACTGAGTCATCCCCAGGCCTCCGTCCTAAGAAGTATGCACTAAACCTCCTTCTTCGTGTGCTTAACGATGCTTTCTCCTGGGTTGGGGGCTCTCTACAAAGTTTCCTGGGAACTTTTCCCATAAATTCTGTTGTTTAACCAAAGCATTTAAGAGCAAAGTTCTCTCCTTTTAAGTCTGTTTGGTAGCACCATGTTTTCACCGAGACTTCAGCTGTGAGGCCCATGTTTAGATTCATAAGGAAGAAAAGACATTGCTAGAGGTGCCAGGGCGTTGGTCAGCTGGAAAGTTATCTTAGTCTGTGTGCTCATCCCAGCCCCCACTTGTGCCAAAACAGGGCTGCTGAGTCCTCGAGGTTAGAGGAAAGCCACCTTTTCAGGGTTTATTGTTTATCATTTAAACGACATCCAGTGTTTTCCTCCTCCATGAGCATATTCTAATAGGTATTCATTCACACAACCAGTAATAATAGCCGAGGCATTGGACGATATTGCATCTCAGAGCATCTAAAATCTCCCTGCCTGCCTTTCCCACCCCTACCCACCTGGACCCCCTGCTGGTTTCCAAGCTGCTGATGTTTATGGGGCTCTAGGCAGCCCCTGGGCTCTTTAAAATCTGCTGGGTACTATGCAGCCTACCCCAGTTGAATCATTTCCTGCTCCTGTCCTGCTGATAATGAGAAGTTCAAGACAGGAAACAGCAGTGTCAGTACCAATGGCTTTGCTTAGAAAGTCCAAAAGTGTCAGTACCAATGGCTTTGCTTAGAAAGTCCAAAAGCATTGCGGCTTTTAGACTACTGGCAAAAAAAAAAAAAAAAAAAAAAAAGCATCATCAGGACCTGAGTTACATAGAGGCTTGCACCTCTCAGGTCTCTTCGGAGTACTGTTGTAGCTTGGGCATCAGGGATGCATAAATAGCATTTGGCTTTCCTTGAGATGCCGGTGGCTTAGGTACTTTGTGTATAGAGGGTCACCATCTGGGTCACTGGCTGGTGACTCCCATTCTCAGGACTTTTTTTTTTGTATTGTAAGAAGTCTTATCCTTAAGATCTCATTTCCCTCTCTTAGTGGTTTAGGATTCCTGACCGAACCAAATATCGCCGTATTGCCAGTGAGAAAGCTTTCAGAAAGTGTCTGCCTGTCTTCAGGCAGCTTCATTTCCATGTTAAATTCTTCTAGAGAATAAATAAGGCCAGACTTTTTAGCTGGTGTTAAGGGGGGAAGAAGGTCCGTACACTGTTCAGTCCTCTCCAATTCTGCCTTACCCGGGGACTTAATGACTAATCTGCTGGCGGACTTTGCAGCCTAAGTCGTGTTCTCTGCTGCCAAATTAGCACCTTGGTGTGTTTATGTTACAGTTGTGAAATATGTGTAGTGTGTAACGCAACAAATTACTGTGGCCAGAGTGCCATGGACCTGAGAAAGAATGGGATGCCTGCGTGCGTGGCAAATTGCGGTGCAGGCTGCCTATTTTTCTAGCCCTGGTTTCCAGGGTGAGCCTGTGTAGCCGAGGGCTGGGTTTGTCATGTCTGCCTTTGCTTTGTTAGTCCTCAGACCCCCGGCTTATAAATGTGCGCTTGGAAATTAACTCAGGGAAGAAGGAAAGCACGGTGGGGCGGGGCGGGGGTTGGGAATTGGTCTAGGGCATAGTTTTCCCGGGTTTAAAAAATATATGTGTGTAAGCATAGAGTGGTGCACACATTTGAACTGGGGGGACAAATTACAGCTGCAGGGCATTGGATTCTGAGGGTAGAGTTCACTCCCTGTCAGATCAGAGCTTTTTAAGGATGGCCCCTTTCACATGATAATGTGGGGTGGGGGTGGACTTTAGCGTATAGATTTCTGTAGAAGAGTCTGGAGGACCCTTCCAGCCCTTCTTGAGGGTAAATAGAAGGGGTTCTACTTATAAACCATTAAAATTGGTCCCCAGTAATGGCCCTAGTGTTGATGAGATGATGTAAAAAGGGCCCCCAGTGATTTCTAAGATAGCAGCTGCATGTAACTCAGCCACTGAAGATTTGCTTGTAGCTTCTCTGGATTTTTGTTTTTTATGGAAGGAAAAGGTGTATAAACATGATATACATTGTAGGCTGTTGAGGGGCTGTCTAAAGCTTTTTCTGAAGTGTCAGTGTCTTGTGTTAGACTTGGTGGCCCTGTATTGTGTTTGGTCATGTAAATGGTGACTGTTAGCTCTTTGCTGAAGCAAAACTGATTAAGAGTTCTGTGGGTCCTGGGTTGACACTGGACAGAGAAAGAACCACTTACCTTTGAACCAGCTCTGATTGAAACAGAGTGAATGTTTCCTTGGAGCACAAAATTCGTCACAATTTATCACGTTTCTCAGGCAATGATGTTGCACACCAATTACTTATGCAGACTCATTCCTTGAAACATTTAATATGGGAGTAAATATTTACATGAGTATCAGACTCTTATGTAGACTTGATTCTTGTTTACATTTATGTTCACACTTACATAAAGATTAGCGAATGAAAATAATTGTTTTAGCTCTGATTTCTATATGTGTGACATTATTTCTCAATGATCCTCAAGCGTCCATGGTTCTCCCTTGCAGTAGGTAGCCAGGAAAGCTATTCATCAGCCTCTAGTATGTGGTCAGTAAGGAGAAGGCCATGCTGACCTTTTATCCATGTCACTGGGCACCCACACAACTGCCAGAATGCGAGATTTGTGCATTCTGCAGTGAGCCAGGCTTGGAATGAACACTCTTCTCTGGCTGCGAAATCCGCGCTCTGCTTTTAGTCTCCCTTTCCTAGCGCTGATTTCGGGTTCCATGTTCACATTCAGACTGGAGTACGTCCAGCCCGGATGCACAGCGCTTGTGTTTTTCTCTACTCCATCCTATTGCTCATTTCCTATCAACATTTTAGCTACAAAGATTCCAGTGTTGTAATCAGTCTTTATTGGTAAGGCACAGAAAGATCTCTCTCTCTCTCTCTCTCTCTCTCTCTCTCTCTCTCTATCTCTCTCTCTCTCCCTCCCTCCCTCCCTCCCTCCCTCCCTCCCTCCCTCCCCTCTCATCCTCTCTTTTTCTCACCTTCCTTCCCTCCTCTCCTGTTCTTCCCTCCTTCAGAGTAACATGCAGAGATAAATGACACTTATTGTAGAAAGTCTGGAGACTACAGATAAGCAGAAAACATGGGATAGAAGCATCTAGAAGTTTCATCCAAAGATCCCACCTACAACTCTTCATAAAAAAAAAAAAACAGGGCTGTGCTAGCCTATTATAGCCTTAATGAAATATTGTAATGGTTATTAAGTCAATTGACTCTGAATCTCTTTTTAATAAATGAGTCAGACTGTATTATCCAATTACTGTCAGCTGCTACCTTTCCAGAGAGGAGAAATGGTGATTTTGATTGAATTTTTTAAGCTCTTTGGCACCTTTAAAAAAGAGAAAGCAAGGTGCAAGTTCTGGCTTCAGGGCACATCCCACTTGAAAGTGAAATGGGAGGTATTGAGAGTACCAGGAGCATCAGCTGCAGAAACAGCTTTTTCAAGGAAACGGCCTTTAATGCAGATGTGGCCCCCCACTTTGTGGGTTTTCAGTTCTTTAACAGTGAGTGCTGCTGTTGACCACACAGATGAACACAGAACTCCTGAGGGTAGATTCAGCAGGGTCTCTGGATGACGTTACTTTTGAGGGTCTCCTTATCAAGAAATTGTATTGGTGTTCCCTTATCGCTGTCCCTCCTCAGAAGAGAAATAAAGGGTTTAGCCAGCAGTAGACATAGCTACTCTGGTCCCTGCTGTAGCCCCTGGGCTCCTATGTCTGAATTTCGCTTCTCAGCTGCTGTCCCCTATTTGGGAAGATTGTGGCTACTTCAGGAGGCAAGAGCTAGCTATGAGAAATGTGTCACTGAGGAGTTAGCCTTGGGGGGTTACCACCTGCTCCGCCTCTATCCAGGGCCTCTATTTCTTGATGCTCCCAAATGGAACAAGCACATATCACGAGCTCCACAGATACAGCTGGAGCTCCAGCTGTCTTCTCCGTGATCAGCTGTGCTCCCCTAAAACCATGGTCCTCCCGGAAGCTGCTCCTGCAGGCTTCTGTCACAGTGACAACTGAGAAAGTGTCTGATTCAGCCCCCCACCCTCTTGTCGTGCCGTCGGTCCTATGGTAATGATCCGGAGAGAGGGTGGGAAGAGCATGGGAGAAGGAACAGATGAGAGGGTGGTGAGGGTTCTGTCCATCTGCAAGAGCATCCCTCTGGGCATACTATTAGCTGAGGAGCAATCGAAATGTATCTCTCTTCTACTCAGATAACTTGGAGATCTGTTTATTGGGGGGGAAAAAAACCTCACTGTTTAACCTACAAATAGAAGGAAACTGGACTTGTAATATTTTTTCAATATTATAATGTGCTTTAAAACTGTAATAATAGCTCTGAAAAATGCCTGAAAAGTGCCCCTTCATCACTCCACCAAGGGTAGAACCTTGGAAAAACAAGTTGGTGCCAATAGCACACAAGCAGTTCCATGACCGACTGTCGCTCTTCTTGGTTCATTTGACTAAACTGAAATAGTTTAGCTTTTGGGGTCCTGCTTTACTCGGGGCTGGAAAAAGGGAAAATGGGTGAGGACATTTTCCTTGCACTCACACAAACATATCTTATTCACTTTTCTTATTATTTTGTATACAAAGTGTGTGTAGTCAAAAAGGAGACTGTCACATTAAAAAGCATCTTAACTTGCATAATTCCCTTTATGTACATATAACAGTCAGCCACTGTCCCCAAGGAAAGACTTCAGCAAGACTGGTCATGTGACTTAACAGTCTGATTACCCAAGAACTCAGAGAAGCTGTGTCCTGGCTCATCCCCACGGCTACACCTGACTGCACCTTGGTTCTCAGTAAAAAGTAGGGAAAGAGGAGGAAAACTGTATTAATTGCTATTTTCTTGTATGCACTTATTGAGCACAATGTGGAAAAGCAGACAAAATTTTTAAATGGTGTTTTGAAATTAAAACTATTTAGTATCTTCTTACTATTCAAAATGAAGTTATACAATATTTAGGAAATTTTAAAACTTGGCAAATATTTCTGGTTATATTTGATGATTCAGTGTTTCTTATATCTCTTAATGACTACAATCTGGGAAATTTGGGGGGACTTTAGGATTTAAAAGAAAGGAACAGATTTTAAAAAAAGAAAAGAAAGAACAATTGATCTTATCTAATCCCTAAAGCTTTTTGTATAACCCCGTGCCGTGTTAGTAGGCACAATTAAACTTCTCCTTACATAATTATAATCAAGGCTCTTGCTGCGCCACCCAAATACAGAGTGGGTCTCCATCTCCTGTGAAATGGGGGCTGTACTGGGGCCTAATTAGTGCTTTGCTCTCTCCTTGTACAAATTCCTGTCCTCTGCTTTGGAAGGCTCACACTTAAGTGAGAAGAAAGATTAGGAATACAAATAGAGTGATTTCGCTCCTAGTTAGCTAATAATAATTCGCTTTGTAATTGGACCTTCGTATTGCCAGATCCCAACCAGGGAAGCACCTATGCGGGAAGTTGCCTTTGAATTGGGGAAATGCCTTTGGACTTTACATTTGCTGTTCCCAGGGTGTAAAGATATCTTATACTCCTGGTCTTAGTGTGTCTGACAGAGATGCCTCTTAGGAATATCTCTAACTTTTGCAAATAGAAGGCAGGCGATTAGCCTAGTAAGGGCGTAGGCTAGAGTGTAGCCTCTGACTTTTGCTCTTCCTAACAAGTCATCTTGGGGATAGCAGGTGTATGTTATGTCATAGCCTGTCTATAAGTTCATGAACCCTGAGGCCAAACTGCTGGTCTCAGTTCTGGGTCCTTTAATTATTAGCCCCTCTGACTCAGAAAAAATTCTAAGTTCTCTGGGTCACGGCTTCTCATCTGCTCAGTGGGTGTAATACGGCATTCCTCATGACTTGTTGTGAGGTTGAATGGATCTATGTTTGCAGACATGTTTGCAGCTTGGGAAACACAGTAAGCTGTGTCATACACCAAGTTGTTAGCTTTAGTGAGGGCGATGCTGTCTAGCTAGACTAGGAACTGTTAATTTGGCAATTGTCAGCCAATCAAAACCTTTCTTCTACCATCTTATGATAGCTATGATCTAGAACTTGTCAAAAGTGAGCCTGGATCTCAGAAAAGTAGAGACGAGACAGGTAGACAGGTAGAAGCCAGGGGCAAAATCACAACTGTCAAGCAAAGTTAGGGGATCAGTGACCTGGGGTTGAATGTGATGGGCTAGGAATGCAAAGCCGAGAAGCGAGCCCTCATCGAGTGCCGTATGAACTGATGCTTCAGAATCACAGAGCGTCTTGCGGCAGTAGGAGTCTGTACTAGAGGAACACTGAGAAAACTTATGGACAGGGACAGAAGAAGCTTTACAGTCTTCTGGGCAAAGCAGAGGGGCCAGAAGCCATTCCACTTTTCTCTCGTTCTTTCTCTTAGGCCTTTGGAACTATAGAGCCCATAAAATCATGATCATTAAAGTGGAGACCTTGCTATTGATACACTAAAAGCCTCAAAGTAAAATATGATTTCTGATTATCGGCTTTTAAATTTTAAATGTTTTAAATTGCTATAAACTCAATAATAATGTAAGATGGCCAGAAGCTGTACCTGCTGCTACGTGTTTAGGGATCAGGCGTGTTCTAGGTGGTGTAGTTATGCACAACTCCGTATTTATATTTGGTGGTGGCAAGTGCCTGCCGTGAGGGTACCCTTGGTCCGTCCCAGAGGTGGTGGGTTTCACCTTTTCTGCCATGTGTCTTCCTCCACAGATGAAGGACTGAACCACGAGTGTAAACTCTGCAGCCAGACCTTCGACTCCCCCGCCAAACTTCAGTGCCACCTGATCGAGCACAGCTTTGAAGGGATGGGAGGCACCTTCAAGTGCCCTGTCTGTTTCACAGGTGAGGAACTTCTCAGAGCAGCATCAGAGCCCGTGTGCGCGCTCCGGCCCGCCACGTCCTGCCTCCCAACTGGGCTTCCCACT
Organism: Peromyscus californicus insignis; assembly: GCF_007827085.1. Taxonomy (NCBI): domain Eukaryota; kingdom Metazoa; phylum Chordata; class Mammalia; order Rodentia; family Cricetidae; genus Peromyscus; species Peromyscus californicus. The sequence goes on along the minus strand of NW_026294469.1, from coordinate 4,583,212 downwards.
GCTTGGCCTTTTACAGCAACGACTCCTGTTCAATTTTGGGGAAGATGTTTGATTTCTGCTGATTAGCATTATTGATTGCAGTCTGCTTTAGAGGCTGAGCCGGGCGGGAAGGTTAACTGTCAGGATGAACAAATGGCATTTCAAGTTCTCGCCCAAGTTTACACTTCTCCACTTGGAAAATGACGTCCATGTTGGGTTCACTCTGCTTCCTCTCGATGTTAAAAGGTTACCAAGGCCACACTGCCTTTCAGCATCTTGATGTTCAATTGAAATTGTGATCCTGGTGCTCCACATATATGTAACATCAACCTGGAGACTTTTATAACATCTTCATGAAAAGTTAGTGTGTGTGTCTGTGTGTGTGTGTCTGTGTGTCTGTGTAATTGAAATACTCCCAAACTTCTCTGAACTAGTAAACAGATTGAAATAGATGTTTATTTCTTGTCAGATTGGATTTTAAAAGTTCATAGAACTATACAATTTTAGGAAATCTTTATTAGGTGTTACAGTGGTACAGTTGTCAGAGGTAACCACACCCACGCACACACACAGAGAATCAGAATTTATTATTGGAAGCCCATGGGAGCCGAAGTATAATCATACATGTTTCTACTGCTGACCCAAGAAGGTCAAAGCTGCTTAAAAAGTCCTCAGTGTTTATTTTGCATGTGTCTGGGACTTGGTGGCCAAGTCCATCAAGAGAAAGAATGTCTGTGTAGAAGCAGAGCTACAGGTATCTTGCCCTCAAAAGTAACTTCTTTGTTTGCAGGGCAAAATCACAGGCATTGATTATTTACCCTCATAACATAGGTTTATGTTCTATAATAAAATAGAAACACAGGGCCACACCCATTCACACCTCATGCTAGTCACACCCTAAGTATGTTGATTACTGTGCCTTTAATACGGGCCTTCACACACCCATTTCATCTGCTTATCCTGATTCTTTTGTTTACTCTTCTAATTTTTTATTTTATTAAAGCTATTGTTACACTGTCACTCTGAATATGAATTTAAAGATGCAAAGAGTCAAGAACCCAGGTCCTATGTCCAGGTACCTAGTAAGTCTTTATACAGGGAGACTGGATCAAGTCTGCACAATTAATAATAAAATAATTCTTTCGTGTTGCAGCCAGAGCCACATAAAGCATATGAAGCTGTGTGTGCAAACCTGAATAGAAATCCCACTTTTGTTGTTGCTGTTTAGCTGTGTAAGGAAGCAAAGCCGCATCAAGAACAGTCTGGGTCTCTGTACAGATGGATGTGATTGTGTTAGTGTATCTTGAAGTCATTTGGAAATAACAGTTAAGAAAAATCAAACCTTCCTTCCAATATGAAGCATGTTGGGTGCGAAAGGAGAGCTGAGAGGTTTTTTTAAGGTAATGAGAAATGTGATTAAAATGTATGACTCTCAAGAACAATACTGTAATATTATAGGTTGTCTGGCAATTAGAATAATTTTAATGATCAGAGTGGAGCCGAAGTCAAACGGCAGCATCTCTAATAAGTCTTTTCCCTGCCTATACAGATTAATATTGTAGATGCAAACTTTTTTAGGTCACAGTGCACCAGGCATCCATCAGAAGTCAGCTCTGCCAACCCAAACAGCGCCTCTGGCATATACAATTTAATTATTAATAGTATGTCTCCTAGGTAAACTGTTACACAGTCTTAGGGCCTTGTTTTGTAGTCATTAAAATTGAACATGTTTATATTATTGAAACCCTTGCATTCTGTGTGTAGACCGAGTTGATCTTAAAGTATCCAAAGAGAATTTACCTGCCGTTCTGCTGCACATTTATAGACAGTGCCCCAGAGTAGCTGGGGGATATAATTTTTAGCATTAACACATTTAAATGGAGAACTGTTTGCTAGCTATAACTTTAGGCAAATGCAATAAACAGGGTTTGGGCAGCCATGATTTCTTAACCTGTAGGTTGTGCAAAGTAGGAGTCATTTCTTATGAGACAGAGCTGTGTATTTAAAATTCTCAGCTTTTATTTTCAAAGATTTATAGGGGAGCAGGGCCTCCATAAACCATTGCTTTGGAGATCTTTGGGTTGCATTGGGTGCTGGGTAGAGGGCATGCTAACAAAGGCCAGGGCCCAGCCATGTGCAACTGTGATCCCACTCTCCCCAGACGTCAGGAGCCGGCCATGCCCAGGAGGTGCGCCATTGGTTCCCCCCGCTGCCTGTTGATGGCGACTCGTGGGCTCAGCACACAGTGAAAGTGCAATAACCGCGTTCCCATCTCTTTGTCATTTCAGTGTTTGTCCAAGCTAACAAGCTGCAGCAGCACATATTCTCTGCCCATGGACAAGAAGACAAGATCTACGACTGCACACAATGTCCACAGAAGTTTTTCTTCCAAACAGAGCTGCAGGTAATGCCTCCTGAGGAAGGCTGTGACTGAGCTCGCTTGGTACTCTCCCAGAGCATCTTAACTATGGATTCAGAATCTCTCTTACCCTGGGCTACTCTGATGCTCTTGTATGTTTGGGGGTAAAAAAGAAAATTAGAGACCAGATTAATAGACACCAAAATAATTTTGCCTCTGGCTGCTGTCAATCATAAAAAGAACTAGAAGAGACCTATAATTGGACCTTCTGACCCAGCATGAAAGATGTAGGGGTCAGGTTTATTGGACTGCAGGATCATTCACCTCACTTGTCATAGCTCATTCTCCCAATTCTTGTTTTATTCATACTGTTTTCCCACTGGGAGCCATGCTGGATGGATATCCAGTCATTGTTGTCCAGAAGGTTGAACACTGGAGAGTGAGGGATGGCGGGAGGAGGCATGAAAGAAACTATACTCTTACTTTTCCAGGATGTATTTGTTCCACATCAGGCAACCGAGTAATTACTACGGAAACCGCAGCTTTTAGGTTGAAATCCGAGTACCCCAAGGTGTTGACTTGGGCCTTGAGTGTACCCTTTACTAGATGTGTGACTGGTCTTGGTCCATGATTTCTCTGAACCTCATATGCAATGAAAAAGAAGCAAACTTCACCCTCACAGGTTGTTATAAGGCGAAAATGAAACTATAGATATAAATATAAGGTATAAGACATAAAACATGCATGTTTGGTTGCTTGGGTGACTCTCAGGAAGAGAAGCTAAAAAAGAGGAGTCAAGTCAAGAGGCTGAGGATGCAGCTCAGGAGTAGAGTACTTGCTGTCATGCACAAGGCATTGGGGTAACCCAGGCATCATGGAAAATAGGGGAAGGAAAATGAGATTCAAAGGGCATAGTGACACATGCCAGCAATCCCAGGATCACAAGTTCAAGGCCAGCCCCACAAACAGAAACTATGAAGTCACAAAGACATTCTATCTCAAGAAAGCCAAAAAAAAAAAAAAAAGAGGAGAAACAAAGACAGAGAAACATGGATTCTATTCTGGAATTGTCAGTAAAAGAGAAACATGACCCTTTCATTGCCTTTTGCGTCTTAAAAGGAGAAAAAAGAGTAAGATCTGGAATATCCTCATGAGGAAATTTCTTAACCCTTGCTGGTTCCTGTGGGGAAAGTGGAGCGGAGCTGAACTGGAATCTTTGATTATGAACATTACCGACAGTACTCTTTGGCTTGAAATGGGTGTGGGTTTGATTTCTATGCCCAGAGCTAAGACCAAGCAACACAGACGTACCCTGTTCTTACCTACAACTCCTCCTGCCACCTGTAGGCCATCTTTATGCCCCGGCTACAAGGGTGGTTTTGGTGGTGCAAGATTTAGAGGAGCTGTATATCAGAATGGAGAATCTACAGTTTGTCTACTCGGTTATTATTCTAAACAACTAAGTTAGGTGACATTTCGGAGCTAAATGAACCCACTGAATTACACCATAGGCAGTGAAAGAAAACTAAAGTCGCTATTTAACATTTTATTACTTCTAAGCACTGGATCCCATCACATGTGTCTGCCAAGTACAAGGATAGAAAAGAGTCCAAGTTGTGCTTTTATCATACTAAAACAACATTACATTCCTTCATGAAGAAAATACTGGTTTTACTGCAGCATGTGTTAAAGAGTAAACCATATGGGGCTTGGTCTTTATGCCTCTGTAAAAGATCAAAACACTCAGTTGTTCTGTTCATTAGTATGGAAAATTTGAAACAGAGTGAAGTATCAGTTTGGGATGAAAGTTGTAGACATTGTGTAGGGACTGAAGCCTATCCCACATCTCAATGCTTCACTAGACTTCTACTTTGGTACTGTAAGGGCAGATGCCAACCTGGGGTATCTTCAGTGTCTTTCACAGAGAGAGCTCAGCACTATGGTGGTAGTGACCTGTGACCCACACTAGACCAGACACAATTAGACACATCCTTCCAAAAAGGAGGTTTCCTGGAACATACGATCTTCACTCTCTTGAAGTATATTTCTCCAGCTCTCTGATCCTGGGAAGCCTTAATCACCTCAGAAATTTCTTGAAGGACCTTAAAGAGCTTTGGCTTATGTGGGTTTCCATCTATTGATATTTTATAGTAATCCATTACTTTCCCCTAACTTCCAGATTGAGAAGTGTGTTAAACATAGGGAGAATGGGCTGTCCACAGGGTGATGTCAGCACACCTCCTTGTAGCCTCTTGAGGTGAGGAGGAGAGTGTTTACACAAACAATGTCAAATGGTGCAATGAAGTAGTGTTGATCTTTCAGGTACCCTACAAGGATCTAGGCAACCACAGAGGTCCCCAGGAAGCATCATGGTAGACATTCTAGAACACACTGCTCTCTCTGTCCCCCTGGACACAGAGGTCCCCCAGGAAGCATCATGGTAGACATTCTAGAACACACTGCTCTCCCCTCTACCCTGGATCTCTGTGGCCTCACGAAGGCTCTTAAGACACTTCTGACTCATTCACTCTAATTGAGCCAGAGGAGGTTTGCTGTGTGGTCCAGAGCTGTGGAACATGCGTGTTTGTCTTGATGTCAATACCAATACTCTGCCTCTGTGTGCACCATTCCTTAAATAAGAACAGCACTGATGGCTACGAAGGATAATTGTTGCAAATCTGAGATGAAATATTAACTTTATATTCAGTATTTGGAACGCTGTAATCCAGCCATGGGAGCATCTAAAGGTCTGTTTTCTCAAAAGCACTGGCCCTACTTTCGGCAACACTGAGCGAAAACGGATCAAGTTGACTTCCTCTAGTTTTGACAGTTTCTTTACTCTTACATTTTGACCCTAGAAGTTCATGTACCTATTCTTTCAGTACCCATATTACCTTAGAAAGTGAAATTCATGTGGTTTTAAAATACTGATTAATATCCTGTAGAGAAAATAAATAGAAAACAGAGTTCTTTTCGTTGCTAGGATGCAGGAAAATTGAACTGAAATTAAGGTTACAGTAGAAAATACTATCACAAAAATAACAGAATGGAAAGATCCAGCTAATTTATCAGCTGCTGTCCTTTGTACCTTGTTATGTAAAGAAAAAAATTTAAATTTTAAGGCACTGGAACTCACCTACTTTTTTACACCATTAAAGTTCAGAAGGGGCATTGCACAGGAGTGCATGAAATTAAATCTCCAAGAACTGAAATTATATAAGAGATCTTAAAGCATTCAAATTATCTGCCTCTTACTTTGGGGTAAGAATAATGGGATAAGCATAGAATAAACATTCTAAACTGCTCAGCAGTACCACTATGGCATATCCTTCAATGACGCAGACATGATCTTATGACATTTTCTTCACTAGTTCACAGTTGAAATATGAAAACAGTTTTTGTAGACAGTCATTTGCTTGTTGGATATAAAATCTACCTCTATGTATGTGTTTATAGATGTGTATATGTGTGTTTCCTGTATGTGTGAATAGATGGGTAGATAGCCGATAGAGGAAGCGATGTTAAGGAGTGTTACCACATTTTTGTGTGAGAATACAATTACATAGGCATGTATGTATATAAATACAAATATATACGGGGGATGTTCTTTCACTTGTATTACATACAAAACCAATCCAAATTTAAGTAATTCCTCCTGTGCGGTCCCTCTTCAGGAGACTGAGCACTCAGTCTTATTCTTTGAACATCTTTGGTTGTCACTGTGTTTAGTCAGGCAGTCTGAACCCTCTTTCTATGGAATACCCCATGTAGGACAGGGATATACACTATTTGTTAGTGTTCAGCCCTCATCTCCAGTCAACCCTGTAATCTTGCTGACACAAAGTCCGGGGATATGGGTGTATAGTGTTTCATTCTTCCTGGGATATTATCCTTGTGCTTTCCTGGAGCGCTACCATCCACCCACACACACAGACTCTTGTGAGAAAACCTGACGTATTAGCCAAGGCATGTGGTAAGAAGGGAAAGGTATTTGGGAATAAAAGCCCATTATTTCAACAAATAGAACTTTATATTATTTGGAAAATAAATGAATGTGTTCAGGGTTTCACATGTTTCCCTAATAGACAGCAGAGGTTTTTTAAAGCAGAATTTATGGGACTAGAGAGATGGTTCAGCTGTTAAGAGCAGTTGCTGCTCCTGCAAGAGGACTTGAGTTTGGTTCTCAGCACCCATGTCAGGCAGCTCACAGCTCCCTGTATATAACTCCCACTTCAGGAGATTTGATATCCTCTTCTGGCCTTCACAAGCCTCCATATAAATGTATGCACATGTGAGTGCCTGCGTGCATGCTTGCACATGCACGCGTAAACACACACACACACACACACACACACACACACACACACACACACACATGCAAATAAATGAAATAGTAAAATAAATCTTCAAGGCAGAACATAGGGCTGCCGCTTTAAGAGAGCATGACGTGGTCAAGAATAGTACCCAATGATGCACATTTGTATCCAAAGTGGCTTATGCGGTGGAGCATGTTAAAGATCTGTCAAATGGGTCCACTTCCTTACAGCACAGCAGTCATTCTTCAGTTGACAGCTCTGGAACACCTGCGATTGAGTGGCTGTGTTAGCCATCCTCTCCCTCCTGGCTTCTGAGGAAGTCGGCCATCACGGAGTGATTTAATGGAGACGGGAAATTCTTGCAGTGAGGTAGAACAGATTGGCCTACCTGAGCTTAGACTCTGGGAAGCTGGCATTTCGGCTCCTTTCGCATCCAGACTATTTTGTTACTTCACCTCTCTCTTCATTACGTCGTAGCAAATGCAGTGACTCCACATTGAGAATACAGTAGTCATCTGCTGGGGGGGATGGGGTGTTATTCCAGACATCACTGCAGTTTAAATTTGTCAACCTCTCTGCAGCTGTTTGATTTCCCCCTCAAATCACTCTTCCGGCATGTCACCTGATTTTGATGCATATTTTTCATGCCACAGTTTTACTAGTGCTTGAGGTTTATGGTCACATTTCTGAGAGAAAAATGAGTTGCTGTATATGAGCAGGGACGCACAAGACAACGACAGTACTGAAATGTGGCTCACTGGGTCCCTTGCTAACTGGCTCTCAGCTGGCCTTTCAGTATAGGTGCTGCAATTGTGTGCTTCAGATTATCAAAGTATGTGTATTGAGGCATTTAGAGGTCCTTTGTCAATAGTCAGAATCACAAGTACACTGTCCCAGTGATGTTATTAGGTTGGGGGGAGTTAAAAATACTCATAAAGGGGCTGGAGAGATGGCTCAGCGGTTGGGAGCACTGGCTGTTCTTCCAGAGGTCCTGAGTTCAATTCCCAGCGACCACATGGTGGCTGACAACCATCTGTAGTGAGATCTGGCGCCCTCTTCTGGCCTGCAGGCGTACACGCAGGCAGAACATTGTATACATAATTAATAAATAAATCTTTAAAAAAAAAAAAAAATACTCATAAAAACATAATTCCGTATCTTACATGTGCCATGATACCAATCATGCTGTGAGATACCAAAAATAATTCAAAATATATTTCCATTCAACTTTCAGAGGTATGATATAGGTAAATTACTCTTACATGAGATGGTATGTAATCTTTTGTTAGGACGACTCCAGCAGAGGGCATTGTACTCTCCAGCCCGGAAGTCCTGGAGGGACCTTCTTCCCTGGGTTGGTAAGGAAGATGGACATCAGACAGACAGCCCTTGACCAGTGCTTCCCTGGCATCTACATTTCTAGCGCTGACCCACGAGAGCAAAGTCAAGATCGGCCATTTTCTAGAAATAAAATCTCCATCCTAGAGATCAGACACTCCATTTTCTTAGTTTGCTGGCGTGATTTTTCAGTCAGTCATGCCTTGACTTATTGATAAGCATATTTCGTCTTTATCCACAGTTGTCCCACATCTTGCATTAGGTCTTGGTTTGCTGTTTCAGCATCTGACTATACAAGCTGGCTTCCAGGGGTCTTATTTCAAAACACTGTGCCAGCTCCCTCCAATTAAGGCCAAGACAGAGGGTTGTTTGCCTCTTCACAGACAGTGAGGTGGAGTGGGTATGGTCATTGTGTTCCCTTCCACCTGACCCTGAAATCCCTCCACAAACAGGAAGAATGGAAACTGTCTGCAGCAAATCCAAATTGAACGCTTGGAAAACTGTTTTGGCCCCCACGCCCATCTTCTCACAGCTTTCCTATGTGTTTCAAGTGCTTAATTTTTATTTCTCATAGACATTAAAGTTTCTGTCATTATCTCCACTCAAACTATAAAAGTCGCAATCCCACCCTGCCTTGCCTACTCTCAGAGGGCCTTCCTTTGAGGCCCCCAATGGAAACGTTTGCCCCTCACTCTGTCTAGACCTGGTACATCCGGTTCTGTAACAGTCCCTCAGGAGGATAGTCTGGGAAGGACCATCAACCCTCCCCTTCCTTCTGTTTTGCACCCCTCGGCGCCACAGTCCCTTAGCACCACAGAGCCTCGGCATAGCTCCTGGTCAGCCCTTAAACATATCAGGAAGACGCCAAGATTTGCAAGAGTATAAATTGTGTCAAATGAGTGCATGATTCTGGAACTGGCCCATTACATACATCGCTTCATTTCTTTGCTTTGTGGGCCTGTGGGGCTTTGGAAGCAAATTGGTACTACGGCAACTTCCACTTAATTTGCTCAGTGGTTAAATTGATCTATCTCTTTTATTTGATCGGATCTCCAGGAACCGAATCATTTGCATTGATTTATTGATTGGTGCTGTGTTTTCACCATTAGTTTTGATCACTTTCAGCTGTTAATATTGGATAATTCAATCAGGATTGATTGGCCTTACCAGTGAAGGTAGAGAGTTAATCAGGTCAGACACAAAAATGGGGCATAGGTAATCTAACCTTGGCGTGACTGTTACATTATTATATATCCACCCCTGCCATGAGTGCTGGGAATTTTCTGGAATAAAGGGAAAAGTTTGTAGTTATCTCACATTCACAATGCATCATAAAGTGAGGTCGTTTTATTTTGTTTTTAATAAAACTACATCTAGAAATTAAGCAAGCATGCAAAAAGATAAGTGTGGTTGTCGCAGTGAACTCATTTGGACTAAAAGCATTTTCAATTACCCATTTTGTCCCGACAAATGTCTAATCTGCGTGTGCATGCTTGGAGGCACAACCTGGGTTCACCCATTTCTAAGTCTGGCCCTCACTGCTCCACCGTGTGTCCTGGTAGTCAGACATCCAAGAGCCAAGTGGTTAATGTGACCGAAATCAGGGCAGCGGGGGTAATTGCAGAAAGTAGAAAACACTTTATTTGCATCTGAATAGTTTCTGCTACTTCCCCCCAGCTCAGTTTTCAAAAATTCTCCATCCATTAATTTCTTGATGTTCATATAGATGGCTGCGCTTCACTATTAAAAAGGGGAGCACCACCTCTTCGTTCTCAGACCAGCTTCCTCCTCCAACAGCCCTGTTGTAAGCAAGCTGCCATTACATTATTTTTTTGTCTGGCCCAGAGTTGACGACAGATGGCCATCTCTGAACTGCCATCAGCTCGACTTTATGGAGCATCCAGCTAGGGCGTACCGACAGCCCTGTGGCCAGTTCTGCAGCCCCCTCCCTCCCCACCCCCTGGAAGTGTTTGTCACCTCTGCCACAGTCTGCCTTGGCTGGGCCTTTCTGGCCCTGCAGTCTTTCACATAGCCAAGGCAGCCTGCTGCCACACCACAGGAGGATCTGCCTCCATTAGGAACAAGAGACTACAGAACAGGAGCTTCTGCCTGGGCACCTTTGTAGTCAGATCCACTGGAACAGTCTGGAAACCCAAATGTCTAGAACATTCTGCAGTCCAGACAGGCTCACGGAACTCCTGCATGTGTTCCTGTTTTAGATGTTTGCTGGACACGTGGGTCGATTCCTCACATTAGCAGAGACTAAGTGCCAGGAATAAACCCTTGATGTTTACAAACTTTCATCTGACTATTGGAAAACACCACATCTAGACCCAACTGTTGTGACAATTAGGGAAAGAGAGATGGCAATCACAGACTTGAACCATCAATCCCCTGAAATGAGCAGAGAATTCAGGCCAGCATCTTCTAGATCCCTCGAGGTGATGATCCTCGCACTGCCGCCCAGCAATGAGCTGTTCTGAGCATTTGGAGAAAGATTGATAGGCTACCCTTGATCGGGTTTGCTAAGGCAAGGCAGCTTCAGAGCCAGCGTGTATTTTAAGAGGACTTCACATTTGTACCCTTTATTGTTATATTTGCAGCGAATCTACAGCTCGTAACAGGCTGTGCCCTGCAGCTATGAAGGAGTAAGTTCCCCTTATTGGAGGGAAATCGGTGTTCTGTAAAAGCCTGAGATGGGGCGGGGGAGATGAATGGTGCTTAAAAGCACTGCTCGCGGTGCTGTCATTTGGAACAGCAACTCTGGAGCTCTAAACGAGAGTGAAAAGCAGGGTAAAGGAGTCCTTTTTCTAAAGCAGTGAAATTCCAAACTGCCTAAAATAACAGGTCTCCTTCATTGATTACTTCGCTGAATAAGCAGGGGAAGCGCTTAGGAGGCAGGAAGGGCTTCTGAGTGGGAGAGGAAAGTCTGCTAAGGGAAGACTTCTTCTCTGCCTCCTGGCTGGGGGCTGGGGGCGGGGCTCTCATCCTCTTCCTCACACAGCCCCCTCCTGCACGGAGGCAACTCCTCAGCTAGGCCGCCAGAGCCCATCCTCTTTCCCGGGAAACCTGCCTCCGCCATCAAAGGCTTCCTCTTCTATATCAACAAAGCTTGATTTCATAATTGACCAACCCACACCCTGGGTGCATCTGCTAAGCCTGTGTGCCTTCTACACATATAAAAGGCGACTCGCTGCCATTAAATATCATCAGTGTGCTGGGCGATGCTTTGAGTTTATAAGGGTGAAAGGTCACTGTGCAGGAAAATGGAACAGTATATTTGCTGTGAGACAGGTACCAAGACCTCACTCCCGTACTCAGTTATAATTCATGACGCTACTGGTGGGAAGCCCTTTTCCTCTGTGGAGTTAAGGCATCTGCAGTGAAGCCTGCTGAGAGCACCCTATGTCCTGACCACCATCTGTGCGCTCACTTCCGAGCAAGGAGAGAGAGAGAGAGAGAGAGAGAGAGAGAGAGAGAGAGAGAGAGAGAGAGAGAGCGCGCCAGCCTCTTCCCTCTCCCTCCCATTCTATCTCCTGGTGTTAATACTGTCCAGTTGTTACTGATTTGTGAAGGTAGTTCTCCAAAACAGAACAGGGCTCTTGCCTGGCTAAACACAGAGGTGGGCAGGATGACCTGGTGATGTCAAAACAGAGAAGCAGTAATGCCTTAAGACCATGGCTGACTTGGAGCCCAAAATTACTGTCAATCCCCATCTAGTAAGAGTGACCTCAACAACCTGGGAGCCCAGAGATGCAGTACAGGCAGCCAGAGCGACCCGAGTTCATCCTGTCCCCGAGCAGCCTTGAGGATCGGCAGTGGGAACTGACTGAGTGCTTCTGAGAAGTGCCTCTTGCTCTCTCCGTGGACCGACCAGCTAGTGGCATGAATGTCGTCCCAGCCCCACATACAGAGCGTCTCTGTGGTGACGCGCCACCCCTTCTTTGGGTTCAACACTGATTACCTTGCGGCTACCTGGACCTCAGTTCAAAGGATGTCACTGAAAATAGATGTGGTGAGCAGAGTGCTGCAAGCTAGGTTCTGAAGTGGTCAGAGCAGAGAAGTCCTGGGCCCTGAGCCTGCAGGCCATGCTTGCACATGTCCCTGCTCTCCCTGCTTCTCCTGGAAGCCCAGAGGTAATGAGACAGGGGAGGAGGGAGTGCGTGTTCAAACTTCTGAACCTAGACCTGCTTGTTGCTGGGTGATCCCAGATTAATCTGTAAGTCTTACTGATCCTGTGCCATCAACATGATCCACTGTTAGACTCCCCTTTAAAGGGTCTGGAAAACCAGCGTGTGATTTAGCAGGTAGGATGCCATAGGGGACCTACTGTGTTATAGACTCCAGAATGGATTTAGGAAGCTCAAACTCCAGTTAATTTCAGAGGCTTTGGAAGGGCCAAGGCAAGGTCAGAGGTCATCCATGAAGACAGTAGCCCCCGGGGGGGCCACCTTGCGTATAATTGGCTGGCCATCCCTGTCTGCTGTGGGGTGGTGTCTGTCACATCACCTCCTTCTCCCTCCCAAGGAAAAAGTAGGGCAGGAGTGGCTGGGCTCGCCAGCTAGGTTTTCTTGGGTGAAAGATCACTTTGAGATGACACAGGCGAGTAGTCAGCCTGAATTCCTGGTTGGTATTTTATTAATTTTGCACCAGGATAAATCCTGAAATTCTGACAAACTCCATGACAGGTGAAATTCCTTCTTGCAGAATCTTCTCAGCGAGAGGCTGCTCATTTCGTTCTGTTCCGAGGCAGGCAACAGGAGGGCAGCTTTATAATCAGCCCTCAAAGGACCCCCAGCCGCCCCAGAGTCTCGGACTGATTGAATAACTCCTGGGCCTCTTCCCCTAGGCCTCCATCAGCGGGGGTCCTGTGGAAAGCAATCTCCCGCAGACTGGCACTGAAGTGAGCTTTAAACCACCATTTTCTGCTCTCCAGAGGAGCCTGGAGTACTAAAAGATAGATGGACTGCAGATATTTTATGAGAAACTGTCAGAAGAAGAGCAGAGTAAATGTTTTTTTCTTCTTCTTTGAGTCACACACTACATCACTGTTGAATTTCTCCCAGCATCCTTTTACATTTAAAGTAAGAAATTAATTGGTTGCTAACCTTTCATTCCCCTTTTCCCTCTTCTTCGTTGTCTTCCTCCTCCTAGGGTTTTTTTTCCCCCTTAAATATTCACACAGAGGCCCTTTGCTTAACCACAGTTGTAGAAAATCAGTACCATTTGCAATGAAATATTTATAATGACAGAATGAAAAATTGGATTCATTTTCTGGACTGCAGCCGCACGAACAGTCTGCAACTTTGCACGAGCATCGTTGCACATCCCTCCTTCCTCCCTTTCACAGGAGTCATTTCCAAAACACACCACACGAACGTTTACCTGTGTGCGGGAGGGGTGCCCACCAAAGCACAGAGCCTGGCTTCACTCTTCAGACACCACGGGGAGGGAGAGCATGTTCGTGTTAGTGCTGCTCCTCAGGAGAGAGCGGGAGTGCATGTGGCCCAGAAACAGGAGCAGAGGACTCGAACTCCCGTCAGAAGGAAGAGCAGCAAGAAGTTTACAAGATCTGGGGAAGGAACGGTGGAGCCGAACTGTGTAGCATACCATGAGTAACAGCCCTGATGTCTTATTTTAGGGCAGATTTACAAGGGACCAAGGGACATGGACAGACAGCACCCAGCTCTTTTTTCCCCTTTTTAGGGTTGGCTGTGACCCCACCTCTCCAGGTGACCCTGTCACTTAGAGCTGTTTGCTCACAGATCTGGGGTTGGTCCTTTGCACTTTTCCCTCAGAGACCAGGGACAAAGGGCTTTGTTAGGACAACCCAGACTTGCCTTGTGAGCCTGCCCTCCTCACCTGTGCCACCCTGAATGGGAAACAGGTGCCGTTCATTCTGTTTTCAATAGCCCGCTGGAAGTGTAGCAAGCAGCCTCGGAAGTGAATCCCAGGTTTCCAAGTAAGTCTTCACTGCATACACAGTGTGGACTCACTTAGCTGCCCCCCAGCCTCCACTGCAAGGTACAGCAAGGGACTTGCACCCCTTGCAGGGAATCCTCCCAGGCCTCCAGCTCAGCCCTCTAGGTTAACCTTGAATTCATTCTGTTTGGAACACCGGGCTTAATTAGTTAGCAGTGTTTCATTTTGATGGTTTTCCACAAGTGAAAACAGTTTCTAGTTTTAAAACATGAATAAAAACAGCTGTGAATTGAGATCTTCAAGGTTTCAGGCCCTGGATTTGCCTCATCATGCATCAATGGCTCCCTAAGATCAATAATCCATATTTTATTATATAATAAAGGCCGTCTGTAATTGAATTACCTCACTCACTCCATCTGATTAGCCCCAGTTCACTTGTGGAGAGGACAAAAAGAATGCCCGCGTACCTCGATAGATTGTATGATTTAGATGTAAAGAACCCGAGAATTTGTCTCTCCAGGGGCAGTGTGACTCACAGCTCCTGTGGGGGGGTATGGTAGCGCTGTTTTCACATCTGTCTGTCATACAGCCAACCTGACATGGCTACCCTACCACAGGTCTCCCTTCTGGCCAAGACCAAGGCCCCCGCTCTAAAGTTCGGAAAGACGGTGAGCTGGTCTTTGTTTGGGGCTTTGTTTTGTTTTTCTTTAACGATCCTTGCAGAAGTATAGTTGTGTTTCCCCTAAGGCCAGTTCCTCTTATCCATCCATAGACTGTCATTTGGGGGCCTTTGTGAATGCTTACTCTGTCTTCTTCGAAGCAAAATTTAGCACCAGTTTAATAAGAACCCTGAACAGGAAAAGAGAAGTGCCATTCATTCTTGGGCTCTCCCAGGACAGGACTGTAGTCCAGCTCCTGTGCTCCTCCCACAGTCTCAAAGGGTGGCTGTTTCCGTACAAGCTGTGAGATTTGCCTTTACATTACATTTCAAATATATACATAGGATTCTGTGAAGTCTGCTGACAGTTCGGCACAAGATGAGGTGTGCTTCCACACAGGCAGCCGTGTAGCTCTGGAATCTAGCCTGGAGTTATTTTACTGTACTGTTTCCTGGAGATTCGGGGAGAAAAGAAGCTTTCCTCAGAGTGTTCGGCTTAGGATGCTAGTACTTTTTCCTTCCAGCACCATGCATGGATGCAGACGTTTGTTACCCCTTAACCCTTATTATTGCTTTCTTCTTCTTCTTCTTCTTCTTCTTCTTCTTCTTCTTCTTCTTCTTCTTCTTCTTCTTCTTCTTCTTCTTCTTCTCTTCCTCCTCCTCCTCCTCCTCCTCCTCCTCCTCCTTCTGTGCCAGGGTTAAGGGGAAGTCTTTTTTAACATCAGCTTTGCTACAACTTAAGCAAGTCTGAAATATATACCCAAGTAAATGGGAGCTGTAATAGTGGAGTGTAGAGAATCAATCTCCTCTCAGGCCAGGAAAGGAACGTTGAACAGTGTTCATTCCTGGACTGCAGATGTATTTCTGCCTGTGACACAGCTTGCCCAGCCGCTTTGAGTGATTTCCACTGTTATTAGGCAGGCTCGAAAGAACAACAGGCATCCTGACAGAAGAAGCCGTGCAGCCCAAGTCCTTGGTGAAAGAAGGCTGCACGGGGAGCCGTGGTGTCAGGAAGAGAAGCACCCCAACGCAGACTACCTCAGTCTCTGGCCTCGTTCTCCTCGGGTCCAGTGCCGTCGGTGCTGCGGCTGTTTGCATTTGTGTTTGAAGTGCCGGGCGGTTTAATGAAGTTATTCTTTTATAAATTTTGCAACACAGAAGCAAGCGTGAGGGCTTTAAATTAGAATAAGTGCCACTTCTGTGTGGCAGGCTCCTTTGAGGACTGATTAGAATGAGGCCTCCCGTTGCCTGGCCCTTTATGCGTGGCGCTGCGGCTCTGTGTACTTGTTTCCGGCTCACCTTTGAATTTACGTGAGTGTGCACCATGCCTGCCGCCTGGCCCTCTGCTAGTGGAGACTGTCATTCTTCCAGGATCATGTTAAATACTTCACATTAAAGAGTGCTTTTTTTAATTATACTGCTTTATTGTAATGAATTCAAATTAACTTGGAGGAGCAAATTGTATAAGGATGTGAGGGTTATAGATTGCTCTCACCATAGTTACAGCACACCTCTGTGTGGGGGGACTAAAGGGCTGTCTCTCTGGTAGCTCAGAGTACTTGAAGGGGTGAGGAAACTGTCGCAAAGAGACCAGGAAGCAAAGCAGGAAAGGTGTCCTGAAAGTGGGAAGGCAGTGGGAATCTCACGTGTGGGGTTCTTAAGCGACACAGGTCTCCTTGGTGGAGGGAGGTGGAGGGGGTACCTCTGCCACTTTAAGACCTGAAATACCCTAGGAGGAAATGGTGTGCAAGAGAGAGAGAATGAACATAATGTAACAGGCTTCCATAGAGGAGCAGAAAGGCAGAGCTGGCCAGGTAGCTCAGTAGGAAAGGGTGCTTGCCACCAGCCAAGCCTGATGACCAGAGGAGTTCCCTCCGTGGGGAATCCACACGATGGAAGGTGAGAAGCAACTCCACCGAGCTCTCCTCTGACCCGCACGTGGACTCCCGACACACCTGCTCTCTTCTCTTGGTGCCTGTGTGAGCTCCTGATGAACAAAGATGAGTTTAGAAGACACAGAGAGGGAGTCTTCCAGAGGGGTCCTGAAGCCGTCGGCAGCAGATTAAAATAGACAGGAAAGGGGGAAGAGAGGCAGGCCGGCGAGGGGGACATAAGCAGACCTTCCTAAAGAGGAGTTTTTATTTCAAGTGGAAGATAGCTACGTATTGTACAGGGGCAATGACGTGTTTGCACTTTCAAGGAATTTTCTCACAATCTCAAACAAAGCCTCCTTGGGGGCTTCCTCAAGTAGTATCCCCATCTCAGACTGTTCCAGAGGGGCAGAGAGATCTAAAGAGGCAGTGGGGCTTTCAGATGTGGGGCCCATGCATGAATATAACTCAGTTCTCCACACAGCAAATGCTGCTAAGGCGTGGAAATGTGAACGGGCACACCTGATCCCAGGGTGTGGCTCGTGTTCAACACTGCTTGATGATATCAATCAATGTGCTAAATTTTGGCCTAGCAGACAATTATTCGGTTGACGATGATAGGCAACAGGTTCTCTGTTATCTTTAATGAATTATAGTGTGTTTGACTCATGCCTGGAGAATGTGACCGTGAGATAATTAAAAACAAATATGGCCTCCTGGTAAGAGCACTTGCTGTGCTAGCCTGATGGCCTGAGTTCAGATCCTCCACACCCGTGTTAAAGCTGGGTACATGCCTGTGCACCTGTAACCCGTGTGTGGGATGGGGAGATTTGAGGATCACCTGGGCTTGCAGGCCTGACAACCTGACTGAAAAGAATGGGGTGCTCCTGGGTCAGTGAGAGGCTGTCTCAAAGGAATAGGGCAGGGAATTAAAAAAAAAAAACAGAGCACCTGATGTCCCTTTCTGACTTCTGCACACACACACACTCACACACACACACACACACACACACACACACACACACACGGGGTGGGGAATGACTTCCTCCAAGTTCAGTGAATTCCATTTTTATAATTATTGGAATTCAGTTGAGAGGGACCCCTGTCCTATCAGGTTGAACGGCAGAAAGAGGCTCCTTCTCCTCACAAAGGTTACCCTTTGAATATAAATCACAAGTGCCGGGTGCCTTTCCCATTCTAATCAGATGACCTTTTGAGTCTGATGGACCAGAGTTTAAATCCTAAGGCTGCCAGTCAGTTTTTAAATCAATGCCTGGCTCCCACACCCTTCAGTTCCCAACTAAATCACAGTGGATCCCACACACAGGAGTGCTGCAACCAGCAGGAGGAACATGGCAGCTGCCCACAGGACAGCCCAACTATAAGATCTTGAGCTAAGTCTGCAGTGGTGGCGCACCCCTTTAATCCCAGCACTCGGGAGGCAGAGGCAGGTGGATCTCGATGAGTTCCAGGCCAGCCTGGGCTACAGAGTGAGTTCCAGAACAGTTACACAGAGAAACCCTGTCTCAAAAAAACCTAAAACAAAAACAAACAAACTAATTAAAAGATCTTGAGCCAAGGAGAGTGACTAGGATTTATTTCACTAAGTTCCCTTTAAAAAAAAATTCAAATTAAAAAAAAAAAAAACCTTCCAGGATTCAAAATCGAAGAGGAGGAGGGAGCCACCTATCTGTATTGCTTATAAGAGGGTATTTCTAGCAATATCATTCTAAGCACCCATTATTTGTTGCTAATTACTACACAAGCCTGTTAATGTTTAGCAGAAGTTTGTTTAATTGTGTTTGTCTGGGAAAGAGATGCCTGAATACAGCTTTAGCATGGAGAATCAGTGGTGTGCACCCCAGAGCCTGGCAGAAAAGAAATTTGTATTCGCCCAAGATTAACACAGCAGCGTCAGACAAGCCTTTCCTCTCCCCTCTTCCTTGCGCAGAGTTATTTATCTTTAAGGTATTAAAATTAAAGCACGAAGAAGGGGCACTGCTCACGGATGTAGAATCGGAAGGAGGTCATTCTTAAGCTTGTTTACAGATGTTCTGGTTTAGAAAGCACCAGTGTGATAAATTAAACATTACAGTGGAAAAAACTAAGGCCTAGCAACAACTGGCGCCTGGACACATCTGTCTGGGAAGAGCTGACTTAATCCCTGAATATCATATGAGAGAGTATTGCCTGTCAAAGCCTTCTGTCCCCCAGCACACTGAGACTGTAGTTCCGGGTCTGGGGCAGAATCATCATGACCTGGCCCTCTCCTTTCTGCTCTGTATAGTATGACTGCAATTTACTATTGGCTCCTTGCAGTTAAGTAGGTTGCTCAATTTGTTGATTGATTGTAAAAAAAAAAAGAAAAATCAACTTCATACTTTTAACATATTTCCCAGTGGCCACCTTACTTCATTGAGCCTGTTCTTCCAATCTGGAACTTTCTGTGAATCTCAATGCAGATTGTTGTGAGTTCCACAGGGAAAAATTTCTTTCTTTCTTCTTTTTTATAAAATGCTTTATTGTGTTGTGTTATAGAGACAGAGAGACAGAGACAGACAGAAAGGTACTTCCATGGCACAGTGCATATTTGGGGGTCAGAGAGTAACGTAGGGTATTGGTTCTTGCCTGCTGCCTTGCTCATTTGAGATGGCCCTGGGGGGACAGACATGTGCTAACACAGCTGGGTTCTGCAGAGGTTGGGGTATTGAACTTGAGAACTGACACTTGGAAGGCACGCATTTACCCCCAAGACATCAATATCTTCAGCCCTCCAAAGAGGAGAATTTCCAAGTCTTTCCAGTGTGCAAAACAGTTAGAAATATGCTTAAAACCGAAATTTTACTATTCTTTTTAAGGTCTTCCTGGAAAAAGGAATTGTTACCATATTAACATTGCTTATATGTAGCCCAGAAATATAATTTGGCCTTTTGAAGTGGCTTGTTTTATTTCTCTATACTGTTTAATTGTCAAAATACTGGGAATTATATGTTCCAACTTAGAAGTTGCATTATTTAAATAATTAGTCTTCGCTTCTGAAGACTCACATTAAACTAAGGCCCAGGTAATTAGCTGAGTATTCTTGCTACATTATAAACCACTGTGAAATTTTCCAGATGGTTAAATATTGCTGTTTGTTTATTTATTTTGTTTGTTTGTTTTAAAGAAAGGGCAAAATGTGAGCTCATGCAGTAATCCCAGAACTTGGGAGGCAGAGGCAGGAAGATCAGTGTATCACCTCAGCTAAATAGTAAGTTTGAGACCAGCCTGAGTTACATGAGACCCTTTCTGAAAACAAACAAAAAAAACTGTAATTTGATGAACATAGCCCTTTCCAAACTGATGCCTCACCTGTCTGCATGACCTTCATGTATCTTCAGCCCACCAGATCCTGTGATAGCTATGAGATCTGTCTTCTGCCCCATGGCACTCAGTTTTGCCTGAGTTCCTGCCCTCCTTACTTCCTCCAGCTCCAGACACGTGTGGATTCTCTAAGTTGGCTTACAGCCCCTCACAGAAGGCAGAGGGTCCTTGTTCTGTTTCCTTTGAACTCTGTCTCTCCTGGTAGATTGTATGAACTATGGCCAGGAACATCCTTCATCTCAACAGAGATGCCCATCCAACACTGTCTCTTTGGTCCTTCCCAATTAGGAGACTACACTTTTGTTCTATACTATATTATATCCAGATACAATCATTCCTGCCAGTAAACATAGGCCAGCAAATTGGTAGTGGTGCCTCTGGGGTTCTTTCCAAGTAGACATTCATTTCCACACCCTAAATAGTAATTTTCAGAGCTTAATTTCTGAGTCACTTTGGACACTGTTACAATGTGAGCATCCCTGAGCACTATTGTTTCCTTGACCTGAGGTGGACCATCCTTAGGAGAGTAAATAGATGAGTTAGTGGACATTTCTGGAGAGATTTGGTCCTACCCACAAAAAAAGGCAACTTATATCTCCAAGGACTCTCTGCAGAATTTCTGGATAATTACCCACATTCATCCTGTGACGTTATTTTTAAAAGCCATGCAGTACAGTCCTGTGTAGTATCTATGTGTCTCTTTGTAGGACACAAATTATTTTTGTAAGGTGGCAGACATATCTCACAGACTGACTAGCACACTCTAGCACATAGTGGCAAGCTCAGTCTATTTCCCATACAGAAATAATCAAAACCTCCAACTTGATCACAACTCATAAGCCTGTCCGTGCATAGACGGATCAATAGCAGGGACTCCTGGTGGCCTCTGCTCCACACTGCAGCAAGGAATGTCCAGCCTGTGGCCTGTGGGTCACACCAGGAGAGGTTAGCTATGCATGCAGACCAATACAAGATCAAAAATGTAAAACATTATGGAATTTTCTTGTGATTCTATTTTTGTAACTTGATTGTGTGGTTCTCAAGCATGAACTTTATAGAGATGACAGCATCCCCTCATGGTATCTGACACACCATAGACCAGCATTTCTGTATTTCTCCTTTGCCTGTGGACCAGTTCTTTCTTGTTGAAATTTAAATATAATTCAATACTAAATTTTCCTTATCTCCAACCCTTCATTTATTCATGCACAAATGTTTTCCAAGTACCATAAGGCAGCGGTTCCTAAGTAAGAGTGATTTGTCTCACCAGAGGATATGTGGTAATATCTGGGGACACACGTTACGGTAGAGACCAGTACACCTCCTATAGTGCTCAGGAAAACCACAGCTTTCTATCACCTGATGCCAGCAACACTGAGGCTGGGGAGACCTGTAGGAAGGCAAGCTCATGTTCACCTTTTGGAATCCTCTGCACCTACATGCTGTTCTTTGAAATCCAGTGCAGGAATGGCATCTGTTTTCCACAGCAGTCAGAAAGAGTACACTGCATCCCCTCCAATGGTTCCCTCCAGCTTCCTGTTCCGTACAACAGTCAGAAAGAGTACACTGCATCCCCTCCAGCGGTTCCCTCCAGCTTCCTGTTCTGTACAACAGTCAGAAAGAGCACACTGCATCCCCTCCAGCGGTTCCCTCCAGCTTCCTGGTCACACTTCTGGGTGCCAGCTCATGAACTCACTGTTCCGTGCATACAGTAGAATCAGCACAACTCATGCTTTCTAGGTTCATCAACACTAACATCCAAAGACGGACCAGCACTGTGTCCTTCAGTAGGCTTTAATGGAATGCTAACTCTTTTCCTATGAAAAATACAATAGAAACTTTAATGCCAGAATTGTTTGAAAAACTAGCCTAAAGTCTAAAGTTTATAAAACAATTCTCTCCTTGTGGGGGAAACAAACTCTAGTGTGACTGTCTTTTTCTGTCTGACATAGCATATATTTTTCTCGTGATTCCATTTCACTTTTGTTTTAATATATAATTTAATGTCACCCAGAAAGTGCTCTGAGATATCAAGCCCATGTGAACTGCTAAATGTCAAAAGAAAATGCATCAGTGTCTCTGCAAGTTCATGGTGATGACGGGGCCATATGAATACAATAAAGAGGGAAATTCTGTGGCTGCAAACATGATCCGAAATGCAAAGTCTGTGGCCTTAGAGAGCAGATGCAGATCACGATAGGTGGGTTCTATGCTGCAGTGGAAGGGTTCTAGTGAACTTCAAATGTGAAAATCACGGGTCAACTTTCCTGGACATAGGAAATCTACTATATATGCACATTGGTTGTCATTTTTACTTTCTGTTTTGGTCATCAAATCACTAAGGGAAAATAAGACACTGCATAAAAGAACATCATGGAACATATCTCATAAAAATAGACATGTCCACAAACATGTTCCTGATGTTTCCCAGGTAGAGTCTATGAAAACACAATTGTGCAGAATTTCCCCTGACAGGACATGTAGTGACTGCTTTGCAAATGGGTGTGGATGGAATGCTGGTTGATTCGGGTCTTTGATGCAATTCTTAGAACGTTCTTGGTGCTAGTGCCAGGGTTATGGGGATTCTATTCATTCAGATTTGGAGGTATGAGAACGTCTCTGATTGTGTGGACTCTGAAAGCATTTCTTTATTAACATTCCTCTCCTGTTGACCTTATTAAAATGCTTGAGGTCCACCCTTTGCCTTTGTGACTATTTTTTTCCACCATCGTCCAGGGTCAATAGACCAGCATCCTGTCATCACTCCCTGTATACACTTTCAAACTATTTTACTTCCAGAGAAGAAGTTGGAAATGAAAAAGAGAGAGGGTAAAAATGTAAAACTCTTGATTAGAAAGTATAATTTAATAGAACATGTATTGAACCAAATGTATTGATTAATGTAGAAGATATAGTACTTATATTGATTCAAACCAGAGATTTAGTACTAAAAGCTCTAAGCCAAAAAGCTGTTGCAGGTTGCTACAAAAGTCAGTTTAATGCTGTCCTTGGAATGCCTTCAGAAAGAAATTCTTCTAATGTTGGAGGACTAGGTAGAATGCGGTATATGTCAGTCTGATCCCAGAGGGTTTGATTTTGTACTCTAATAGCTGTTACGAGCCTACATTATATCCAAGGAGTAATTTTCCTTAGAGGTGCCCAGCTCGCTTTGTGTCAATATTCTAGCATTTTAAGTCACGTACAGTATATGCTTCTGGGAACAGGGAAGGAGCCAGCCAGACTCATAATGGCCTGCATTCATTAATAAAGGCAGAGGCTTCTGTCCCTCCATTGCCCACTACAGGGAAGCCTCTTTAGCCTTCAGGGACCCCGTACAGACACATTTAAAGGAAGCTCTATTTTGAGTGGGCAGGAGATGAAATGTACGACTTGGAGGTATTTCTTAAGTCAGCTCTGTGCCCGAGCACAGGGGTGACCTTCTGGGTCAAAGAAGAAGGCAGGTCAAAAAGACTTATTATCCAGACTGTTGGAAACCAATTGCTTTTGTTTAAAAATAAATAAATAAATAATGGGAAAGCAGGGGCGCTTAAAGGTGGACAGTGATGTAGAATTCAGTCTACAGCCTGGAAAGAATGCTTGCAACCGAGTGTGAACCGGAATGTGCTTCTGAGAAAACAGAGAGCGTACTGATTAGCCTCTGTGTTTACAGATAAACGGCCAACCCAAGTGATAAAAGGAAGGGTAATATAATTAGTTAATCAGGGGAGATTGATTGCGGATGTTTGTGTTCTTCAACTAAAGGGAAGAAAACCAACATGTTACCACAGCACTGTTACCATCTGTTGAGAGACACAGCCACACTTCATCTTTATATTCCTGTGGTTTTTTTTTTCCTGCCTTGCTTTGTTTTTAAGCCCTGATTCCATCAGTTTGGAAGCATCTCATTTAAACTGAGTCCAGCCACAGTGTAAACTGAGGGCGCAGTGGGTGAGTGGGAAGCTCCTCCTTTTCTGTCTCGTTCTTCCTCTTCATTCCTTTTTAAATAGCACACTGGTTCTCTCTCACCTCTTAGAGCTTGTCTATATTTGTGTTGGCAGAAGCGTCTATAAATAGACAAGTCATGCTTTAAAGAAAAAAAAAGATTTACATCTTTGAACCAACAGAATTTTTTTTTTACACAGCCCCTGTTCCAATGCAGCTTTGAATGCTGCTGCCACTGAACATTTCGGTGGTGTTCACAAAGCGCAGGCCAGAGGGGCCATGTTTGCTGAGAACTGGAAAAGTCCAGACAATCTGGGGGCACCCCTTTTTGGGTGGAAATGGAATTTTTTAATCCTGAGAAACTAGATTTCCTATCTGTACCCCCTTCAAATCTTAACTTTTATCATGGTTCTAGGTTAGAAATTCAAATTCCCATCAAGATTTGAGGAAAATTGGATCACTTCAAAATTGCAAGGTGAACAGTTTCAGGGGATCATGGGTTTTTATTTTCATTTAAAAAATATTTTCCTTGGAGTGCATTTAAAATAGGATTAAATCGTTTGACCAGCAAATGTGGTCAGCCCTCCTAAAGACGAGGCTGAATTAATCACTTGTTAGGATGCCAAGCCTAAAATGAGAATTCCAGTCTTATAAAATGGAAGGCATCTCACATTTTAGAAGAAATACATAGTGCTAGGGTGAATTTTTAAGGCTCTCGTCTGTTTTTTAGCTTCTAAGTTTATTTCACATTTACAGGAGAAAAAAAAAAAGAAAGAAAAGAAAGAACGCACACACTCCTTCCAAACCAGGCCCTTTACAGTGAAGAGAGTGTTCTCAGAACCTCACTGTTAGCATAGCAGACCTACATAGATCTTCTCTTAGGCTTTAAGGTATGTTGTGGGTTTGATTTTTTTTTAACACAAACCCCCCTCGTGTAAAACAACTGTTCATAACTGGGATTAATGGTTTTCAATTTTCAGTTCCTTAGACATGGGGTCTCCAGGAGATGGCTTTTTGCAGAGTAGAATATGGCTCTCTGTGGGATTGCACAAGTTTTCTTCTCTTCCACCTCCTTTTCTGTCTTCGCCCCCCACCTCCACCAATGTTGCTCTGATGTTCCTCTCGATTATGTAAAACACTTTGCCTTCATTGGAACAGATATTTTTTCTCATAACCTGTCATTGCATTAAAGTGCTTTGGGGACTGTGAATTGCTGTGTAAAATTGGTGAGATTACCCACTGCTTTGTTCTAGTGAAGTGGTTTCCTTCAGACCTAAAGAGCTCAAAACTCTGTGCCCGAGGTGCTGCTGGGGGAAGGCGGGCAGGCAGTGGTGCTTCCTGCTTTCCTGCTTTTTGAGCATCGCGTCCTTGGTGTCTCAGGGCTGCCTCGGTCGTGTGGTCCTCTCTGCTTCCAGCTTCTGCTGTCTACATTTTGTCTGTCCACTTGTTTCTTGGCAGCCTGTCCCAGCAAATGATGTCTATGATTTCTTAAAAACACAAAAATCACTGAGCACTCCCGTGGAAAGATTGTTTCCCATCCAAAGGGACATCTGAAGGCCACATCTGGAGACTGTGACTTTGTGTCTGTTCTCACCCACACCTACAAGACAACTGAATGAATGTGTGCCTCAGACACACCATCCATCCGTCTACATCAGGCTGTTTGTCCTTTCAGGGGACTTGGAATAGGGCACATGTGCAGGAAGCAGAAACATCCCAGGGATCCTCAAAGGAAGTCCCTTGAGAGGGTATCAGAAACATCTGGAATTTTCTTCCCCTGACCCAACAAAAATATGCCCATTTCCCATGGACCTCTGGGGATATGCCTCCTTCCCACCATGAGAATTGCTGGCGGGGGTGGGGGCCGGGGTGGGGGGGCAGCCAGGAATGGAAGAGACCCTTAATTGGGCTGGAGCCAAAAAAGGGAAAATGAGCCGGGCAGTGGTGGCGCACGCCTTTAATCCCAGCACTCGGGAGGCAGAGGCAGGCGGATCTCTGTGAGTTCGAGGCCAGCCTGGACTACCAAGTGAGTTCCAGGAAAGGCGCAAAGCTACACAGAGAAACCCTGTCTTGAAAAACCAAAAAAAAAAAAAAAAAAAAAAAAAAGGGAAAATGAGTGTGATGGTATATATTGATTGTCAACTTGACAGAGTCTAGAATCGCCTAGGATGCAAGTGCCTGGGCACACCTGTGAATGAGTATCTAGATTAGGTTAGCTTCTGGGCATGCTTATGAGGCATTATCTAGATTAGGTTAGTTAAGTTGAGAAGACCCACATAAACTGTTGGCAGCACCATTCCATGGGCTGAGATCCTGGGTGGGATAAAAAGGAGAAAGCAAGCTAACCACAAGTATTCATTGCTTACTGCCTCCTGACCACGTAACCAGCCGATGGCATCCCGACTGTCATGACAGACTGTCTCCACAAACTGGGAGCCAAAATAAACCTTCCTTCCTGAAGCAACTTTTGTCAGGCACTTGATCTCAGCAATATAACGGTTCTAATACAGTGAAGGGGAAGGATCTTCACATGGCAGGTGTCTGCACACAACAGAACCTGGTTTTTCACTATCCTTTCTGTTGAGGAGACATATCCGTGGATCTTGACTTGGTATAAGCTTGTGTTTCCCAAGCCTGCTCTTGCCCCCTTCATGAACTTGTTTTATCTGCTTCTCTCAACCTTCAAGTCCTTGGTAGCAGTGACTTCAGTCTGTTGCAATAATGTGATTAAAATATATCCACATATATAGAAAGATGTGTAAATATTTAGTGTGATTGTTAAAAACTAGATCTGTACCTGTGTCGGTTGTGAGGAAATAAGAAAAAAAAACAAGATGGGTGAGTTTGAGCCACATTAGGAAACTTAAAAATAAAATGATACAGGTAAGACCAGACCATTAAGTTATTTCTTTTTTAAACATTATTTTCAGGAAAATCAAAGTACTAAAAAGGCAGCTGCAGCACCTCATCATTAGCTATTAGTGTCGTGGCTTCTTGTGTTTATTTCATTTCATAATTCTCTGTAAGTTTTTTGCTTTGTGTTTAGTTCAGACCTGTCTGTGAAACCACGTTTGACTTGGAGATAACAACAGGAGCCGTGTAGTTTAGGGTTTTAACTTTTTAATGCTTGTAAACCTCTAATCAGAGCTGTGTTGATCTCTGAGAAAACAGGAAAGTTTTTTGTTCCCATCAGTATTTTTAATATGCCTTCAGAAAAACACCTCCCAGACATATTCAAAATCAATACCCAGACAAAAGAGTTGGCATAAAAATAGTTTACTCTTAAATGCACTTTGAGGCCGGTACTACTAGAGAGAAAGCCATCTTTTGAAGAGAACGGAGCAAAGGAGTTTTACATAAGGGTAGAATAAAACAAAGCTGCCTTGCCACTAGTGAGGTGTTTCAAGTGTTTTGCAGTCTGGGCTCCAGCCCAGTGTGTGCTATGCTGGAATCTCACTCCTCAGCTGTAACTGTTCACCACACAGTCATTGTCATGGTAGGAAGGGACCTATTCCCACTGTCCAACTCCATCAACAGAAAGCTAAATCTGCGACAAGGAAGGGGAGCTAGGACCCTCCCATGGCTCCCCACTCCCTGGCTGGTCTACCAGGCCCAGTCAGGAAGTGTCAACTACCCAGCCCTTGGCCATGCAGCCTATCTCTCTGAACAAGTGGCTGGCCAGCCATCCTCAGGGATGATAAAGGCAGCAGAGATCTCGAAAAAAAGTGTTCGGTTTCAGATACTCGTTTAGCTCCTTTTCACCTGTAAGGCCACATCTGAACATTTTTTAGTGATGTTTAAAAATTCCTCATAATACTGCCCAAAGTGTCTCTCATCTGTAGCTACACACAGTACTCTTGCTTCAGAACCCTCTGGAAGATCATAGCCAGTCAGACAAAGACCTGCATGCACGCTCTTGCTTTATTGCCTTCACCGTGGCAAGGTCCTGGAGTCACCTCAGTGAAAACATCAGCTGGGTGCCCCTGACGCTGCACAGCCTCCCCTGCTGCTGAGGCAGGCCTAGGAAAGTCCATGGCATTTCTGGGTTCCTTTCCGTTCCTTTTGGTCATATCACTGAACTGCCATGTGCCTTTCTTCTTTAGACCGAGAGAACGATGATGAGCTCAAGGCAGGAACCATTCTTCTTCCCATATCCCATATCCAGGTCAGGTCCTCTCTCCTGAGTGCTGTGAGCTGTGTCTGGTGCTGATATCAGCATTCCACAGGTTCTCATGAAGGTGGGAACACATGAAGGCCCAGCAGAATTACCAGCAGAAGGCCACAAGGCGAGCCTATAAAGACAAGGGCACCACGAGCCGCACAGAGGGCTTTGGGAAGTCAGAGAACGGAAATGTGCTTTAAGCTTAAGGGGAGGCAGGAAGTAGTCCTGTATCAAGCTAGGCTTCAGAATTCTGATCAGAAGGAGTGAGTGGAGTGTGAATGATCTGGGCAGAACTGCTTGGGGAAGTCAGAGAGGAGAGCTCAGGCAGCCTGCAAGGCTCAGTCTCCATTCAAAACCTGGAGGCCTTCAGCCAACCTCTGTAGAAACTAGACCTTCCTTAGCACCATGCTTGGAGCTGGAGAATGGCAACACATTTTGGCTCCTCCAGGCCTGTATGTTGGGCCTCGGTTGGACAGCTGTCCCAGTTGCCCCATCAAAATTTGGAAAGAAGTTATCTAATCAATGAAAGGACACATAGTATGCCTAGTGTGAGGAGTATCAAACTGTCTAATGCTGCCCAGGAGCCTTGGGAGAAACACTAACACCCAGGGCAGGGGAGTTAAAGCAAGCTGCTGGGATCTCCTACATAGCCACAGCATGGCCACAGGTCCAACTCCACCTTCACAAGGTGCTTCCTAACCAACAGTCATCGGCTGTTAGCTCTATTCTTCAATATCCACATTTGAGGTTGGCTAGAGCCTCGACTGTCAACATTCACCGTCTAAGAGAGATTAGAACAAAGCATGTTTCAAAAACAGGCATGATATGCAGATCAAGAAACTGTTATAACAGTGGTACCCTGGACATTGAACATGGGTTGTGTTTTGATCAGTAGAGGTGGTACAGGGTGGGAGAGTATTTGGAGGAGGCATGGTAGACAGAGAAAAGGTAGGGTACTTCCAACACCTCCCCTCACAGAGCATCCTGACTCTGCCTCTTCCACCCAGACAGTTCAGCCTATGTGAACCTCCCTGGTCCAGCATGGAATCAACGCATCCATCCATCCCTGTCCTGAAACATGACAGTTCACGTCATTGGGTACCTAATGTATCTATGCTCATTCCAATGGGAAGAATATCACTGAAGCTTTCTCCCTCTTTTTTTTCTCTACAGAATCATACGATGACCCAACACAGCAGTTAGTTCAAGTACAGCCTCTCAAGGAGAAGGACTTTTGTGGCACAAAAAGGGAACATGTTTTACTCTTTGCACGAAACTTACATTGTTAATGTATATTCTTCAGAAGCATTGTATTGTATCATACAACTTGTATTATCAAAACTGTTGGATGTTCATGTGTTGGAACTTTTGAGCACCAGATAGACTCCTTGTATATAAAGTGTTGCACATGTATTATGTCATCGATGCTAAAATGGTCTTATAAAGACGAGTGGACTTGGGCCCTATTCAGGCAAGATTTTCAAAGTGAACAAAATGGCTTAAGAGAAAATGTTTTCAAGGAAGACAGAACTTAAAAGAACTGTTATCGTGTGACTATGGTTGGACTTCCTTTTATTTACACTTAAGCCTAGAATTTCTCTTTTGGTATATCAACGATTAAAACTCAAGACTATTTTTTATTGCTGGAAACTCTCGTGCACCGTGAAGAGACACTCTCACAGGACAGAACGCCACGTCTGGATCCAGCCCGTATATATTTGTAAGCCTTGCAGTGTGACAGGCAGTCTCGTCATATATGCAATAGTTGTTAGTAGACTGTCAAGGGTTTGTTTGTTTTTTTCCTGGCTACATTTGAAGCTTTGAGTGTTCAAGGTTTTCCTTAATGATTTCACACAGCCAAATTCTTGAATCAGTTGAACTAACCTGTATGTTACTGTTCTCAATGTTTACTCTGCGGTCTGAACCTGGAGATTACTGGAATTGTTTTCCAAGAGGAAATAAATTCAGTTTACCATCAGCTATGAGTGTATTTGTGTGTTTTCTTTTTCTAGTTACTCTTACCATTAAAAAAAAGAAATAAAGAAAAAGAAATCTAATTGTCTGCACCCTTGGATATGAAATCTGCACCTAAGCAGATCCCAGGCACAGCCTCAATCATATTTAACCTTTGCACACAGGGCCAAATGCAGCCGGGAGGAGATTCATCATGCTGCATGGGAAGAAATCAAACCCAGTCTACTTGCACTGTCTTAGATCCTACCAGGTCACATTGTACTTGAGGATTCTGACATCACAGATGGATGTGATGGCTGTTTTCTGCATAATTTGCAGCCCAATTCATGTCATGCTGTGCAAATCTGAACTCGTGGTGGATGGCTGCAATTTGCGCGGCTGTTTGGCTTATGTGTACTTAAGGAGCAGCATTGTTCAGAAGACAAAGCGCAGAACAGCAAGTCAGAGGCTGTTAGTTCTGGCTCTGGCGCCGACTCCCAGTGGAGTCTTCTCCAAATGGCTTCATCTCCTGGCCTGGGATCACCCGGCCAGGGAAGGTAATGGAACTTGGTCATCAGCCTTTTGACAGGCATGGGATGGCTCTCCGAGAGGCCTGTCTCCACAGCCTACCACAAAATGCTGAAGAAATAGAAGCTCCTGATTTCAGAGCTTTTGTGCAATGTTTTTAAGGAGGAGAAGAATAGCAGCATGTTCACTGGACCTTGATAGACATCATTAATCTGAATAGTATAAATTATGATACTCGTGGACCACATTCATGGAGTCATGCTTAAAACGGTTATCACACTCTGAGTCCTGTGACCTCTTTTAAACTCTGAAGATCCAAGCAAATAGCAAAAATGTTCATAGCACTTCTGGGTAAGGAAAATGCAACCTGACTGATGGACTTGTGACCCCTTGTCGCCAGGGACCTGCCTATGAAAGCTTCATCTCCAGCAGCACAAGGCACAGTCTTTGCTCCATGGTTCTCAGGCCTTAGCCTACTTGACATTCCCTGGCAGGGTTGGCTCATAACATCATGGCATGCTGGACCAGACCCCCAGAGTTTCTGATTTCATTGGGGCTCAAGTTCGTGCTTTTCTAAGAATTTCTGGGTAATGCTGGTTACAGACCACACTTGGAGAACCACTACCCTACCTCATTTACAAGTTATGGAATGATCGAAGTGTGAATAACCAAGCATATGATATTATTTATTGTGTTTCCAATAAAAGAAAACTTTTGCGAAATTTTAATATCATTCACAAACAAGTATTTTATAGTGATTAAAGTATGCACACCTGCTATAATGTTTCACATGTGTATATTTAGCTTTTTGATGCAAGAGAAACCTACACCTATACATTTCACAATGGATTGCCAGCATGCTATTTAATTAAAAAGCTCTTTCTTTCACTGGCTACATAAATAATGAAGTATGCTTATAATATGCAAGTGCATCCATAATTAAAATACTCAGCTATATTTTTTTAAAAATTAAGATCTCTAGTCCATTCAGGATTTTGCACTTAAAATGAAATAGCCACGCTTAATAATGATTTTTAAAAGCTTTAAAAATTCTGGTTGTTAATAAGAGGGTTATATTTTTCTAAAAGGAGGCTGTTGGTTTATGGAAAGCAGGGGTATGTTATCCCTGGATTAATTCCGAAGTTGCTCTTAATATTGTTGTCGCACAGAGACCTCCTAGGTTTGTGGCAAACACCGGGACTTGGAATTCTCAGGAGGGAAGAGAGGCAGAGCTGCCCATTCTGACAGTGCACATGGCTGGCCGGCCGTGTGGTGCCGCTACCTCAGCACAGGCATGGGTGGGTCAGCCTCCCCTGAGACAAAGCTGGGAAGCCAGAAGAGTTGGCCACTGTTCCTGCCACATGAATTGGTTGATTCTCCAAAGACTATAAGATACTAGCTAGTAGGCTCTTCTTCTTTGTAACCAGTCAGTCTTTGGATGATAAATGCTGAACAGTGTCCAGACAGCTCTGATAAGTTATCTTCTTTATATTTATATTCTCCCTCATAACCTAGAGCTGGAATGCTACTTAAAGATAATATAAACACCAGTGTTGCATTATTTTTCTGTAGCTGTGATCAAATACCAATATAAAGACCTAAGAGGAGCAACGGATTCAAGCTCATGTTTCAGAGGACTTGGTCCGTGCCAGTTTGGTTTCATGTGCTTAGAGAGGACATTATTATGGCTGGAATGAGTGGTAGAGGAGAGCTCTACACTTCCTGACCAACCAGGAAACAGAATGAGACAAGAAGTGGCCAGGGATAATATGCTTCCAAGAACCTGCCTCCAGTGACCTGCTTCCTCAAGTCGGTCCTACTTCCAAAGTTTCCAGAACCTCCCAAAATAACACCATTAGCTAAGGACCAAGCATTCAAATCCTGAGCCTGTGGGGGACTGTGCATATTCCGGAACAGCTAGCATTGTGTAACATCTGAGGGGAGAAGGCAGACGAAAGCAGTTGCCCTGCATATGCCTCGAGTTTGCTTTTGAGGACATTTTAGCGTTGACTTGGAGATTCCTGGTAGTAAAGGGGAGAAAATAACCTGAACAGAAGGAATCTATCCCTTTCTCGAGAGAAAATGTTTTCCTAGTACTTAATTCCAGAAGAGATTTTTCAAAAACCTTATATCTGTGTAGGCAGCCAAGATAATGGCCCTGTCTGTGACCATTTGTGTAGAAGAAGGCTGCTGTGTATATGAGAAGCCAGGGATGTGCCTGCTCAGCCTGTGATCCACAAGACAGGTACCAGAGCAAGGCATGACCTGGCCCAGTGTCAGTCATTGCAAGGTTAAGAAGCCGCTTTAGTGGAGAGTAGCATGTGATTCCCACCCACAGGGTCTACACTTGCTTTGTCTTGGGAATCACAGGGGACCGTAAAACAAATTTATTGTTGGAGTCCCATCCCATAGCTACTGACTTCACTGGCCTAGATTACAAGCTGGGCATCAGAAGGTTTGGGTTGACTCCAAGAGTCAAGTAAAAAACCACTGTATGCAGCTCACAACCTCAGGGGAGTGTGTTGAACTCCAGACTAGAGCTGCGACAGCAGCGTGCAGGGAGTAGGGAAGTGGAATGGGGCTTGAGTGCCCTTCCCTCACTGTCACTGTCTACAATGGGGCATCTTAGCAGTTATTTTAACCCTAAAGTAGCAGAGTAACTAGGTGACACAGAAGGTAAGTAGAGGAGAAAGGACCCAGGAGTCCATCATCCTTACATTGGTCCAGGGATTACTAATTTGGCCAGTGAGATCTTATCCCATGAGATACCGGACAGCCTGAAGAATCCTGTCCAGCTTAGGGAGATAGGTTTCCGGCATTAGATAGCTCATGTCTCGGGAGTCCCCAGCAGTCCAGGTGGTTGTGTGCTGTGTTCCAATCTCCAAATGATGGCAATCCATTCTGCTTCTTGTCATTCAAACTATTATCCCCCACTGTGTGGACCATTTCAGATACACTGCAGGCCAGGCCTCTCCTCAGGT
The DNA here is from genome assembly GCF_007827085.1 of Peromyscus californicus insignis. NCBI lineage: Eukaryota > Metazoa > Chordata > Mammalia > Rodentia > Cricetidae > Peromyscus > Peromyscus californicus. The sequence continues at coordinate 4,549,840 of NW_026294469.1, read as the reverse complement.
TGCCAACTTTGACCTCTGCTATCGACTAACTTTTCTAAAAACTCCTTTTAGATGATGATGTAAGTTTTACATGCTAAGGTTCATATTGTGCTGTTGTTAATTAATATTACATGGAAACTTGAAGTTGCTGTGTGACCTTCATCTTCATCACACATGAGGCCGGCCTGTATTCCCCCAAATGTGTGTTCTTTCTAGCCTGCCTCTATCCCTGGCAAGTGAGATTTCAAATAATGAACAATAAAAACAGACATTAATAATCTCCGATGCAACTCAGATCTACTGTCTTCTACATTGCTATTGGAAACCAATTTATTAATCTTTGGAAATCATACAAATGGCTGATAGGGTAGAAATTCTGCCTTGATAATTGGCAAATACAGCCAGCATGTCAGCCCAGATAGACTGCCATGACACGATCAGCTAATTACTCTAAGCACGGCTTCTCAGAGCAGTTCTGAGTCTGTTTAGAAACTTGACCAAGGAATCCAGGGACCCCTCAACTTCCACTCCATAGAGCATGGCAGCCTTGACTGTGTGTCTGTTTGTGCCTGTTGGGCACAACACAGCAGAACCCTTGAGAAAGGAAGTTTAGAAATCCAGCTCCCATTACAGAACACCTGCAAACCCTCCTCCAGTTAGCATTGCAGCCCAAAGCCTCTTACCTCCTCCCTCTCCAGGAGGAAGTTTCCACTAAAGGCACTAAAAACATGAGTTCAAGGAAGAGGGATGAGCCTGGATAAAAAGGACCCAGCAGGAGTCTCTGGCAGAGTCCACAGCTCAGGTCTGGTAAGCACTGTGTTTCTGGGTGAGAGCCTTAGAGGCAGGAGTAGCCGGGACCACCTCTCCAGATTCCTCTGTAATGAAGTCAGCTGTCAACTCCTTTGGGGGAAAAACACAGAGCCCCTTTATTTCCAAGCAGGTGTTGCAGCATATTAAAGGTTGCATTCCATCTTGCGCTCACATCCTGAATGAGCCAGTTTGCAGGCAAGCTCAGTTCTTTCTGCAAAGAGAGAAACTTGGCAATGATGGAGGCTGAATACTTAAATGGCAATCAACTTCTGGCTCATATCAATTAATTCCTTCATGGACTTCTGCCTAAGTATAGCATCTTGAATTCCCAGCTGTGGAAGCCATGAAAAACAGCCCAAGCAACACATGCCACCATCTCAGAAAGGGCACACCAGTGAAAGAACAGGATGGTGGACAGGCCACCTCTGACTATGAATGCTGATGTGGGGCTCTTGTCTTTATCACCTGGGTTGTACAGAGCAGGGCATATACCCATTCCTCTGGATGGGATGTACATCTAGAAAACTTCTAGTAAGTTTGTGTAAAAGCTCTCTGAAGGTCATCACCTTCTTTTGGCTCTGAAATGTGCAGATTCAATCAGATTGGGGATTCAGAAGGCAGTGGAAAATGTCTCCTCACTTAGGAACCAGAAAAGCCTATTGAAAATGGTTTTCATCTCAAGGAACCCACCACAGACACCTATGTATCTCTGTTATGTGATGAAGGAGCACTTTGATCAGGAGCTGCCACAGGCTGAGGTGAGTGTGCCCTAGGGAAGCTGGCAATTCTTCACTTCATCTGGCACCTGCAGACAGTGCAATTCAGAGCACGCCATCTACATGGGGAATGGAAATGTTCCGATGTGTCATAGCTCAGGTAAGCTCTCCAGAACTAATGATCAAATGGTGTGACTAGCTCCGAGATGCAAGCAATGGGAGTCAAGGTCACCTAGCAGCCTGATTTGGCTCTTCATCCTCCCCTAGCCGATGAAGTATCACTGACTCTCGGCTCTCCTTTCCCAAATCAGAAGAAGAATAGCATTCCCTCCCTCAGAAGGCCAAACTTTTGATTTTCTGAGAGTCACATCCTGTCACAGGTGGGAGCCTTCTGACCTATTTAAGCATCATGGAGTTAGGAGGAGATGGCACATTTGGTAAAGTGCTTACCTTGCAAGTACATGCATTTGAATTTGATCTCCAGAACTGAAGAAGCCACATGTAATGGCACACACTTGTAATACTACAGCCACGGAAGTGGAGACAGGAGAAATCCCCAAAGATCTCTGGCTAGCAAACAGCCTAATTGGTGATTTCAAGGCCAGTGGGAGACTCCTTTTAAAAAACAAGGTGGATGGCACCTGAGAAGCAATGCCTGACCCCTGAGTTCCTGTGCACATGCACGTGTGTACACATAAATGCACACATACACATAAGAAAGTTTAGAAAAAGATAAACACAAGGACTACTTAAATTAATTTAAGTTGAATTATAAAATTTAGTTCCTTTCTCTCACTATAAGAAATCTCAAGTGCTCAGTTGTCAAAATGTATTTATAGCTCCTACATGCAACCATGTCCTGTTGACAGTCCAATCCAATCCTCCCCACCTTCAAATCCCTTCAGTATATGAAAGGTCTCTTCACCTAGGTCACTCTCTGTCTCAGGGTCTTCCTCGTATATCTTCAGCTTTCGTTCTGTATTCAATGTATATTGAGTGTGTGTGTGTGTGTGTGTGTGTGTGTGTGTGTGTGTGTGTGTGTGTGTATTCACCTTGGAACAGCCTCCTAGGACTTTTTTTTCCTCTTGATTTTCTTCCAAATTTCTCAGTTTGTGGTCTGTTTCCACATCCTCCACTTCCTGGCTGCTGCCTCTCCTGCAGGCTGATGCCCTTCAGTCTATCAATATCCTTTTACTGAAAATGTGTTTTCCAAGGTCATCTGTAATGGCCTCAGCAGCTGGTCATTCTTCGTCGTTTTGTTTATAAGTTAGTAGTTCTCCTGCCCCAGTCCTCCTGCCCAGGCTCGCACATGCTTGCTACTCCTCCTTGTGTGGAGTCTTTCATACCCATTATCTCTTCATTTCCTGGCTTCTAGCCTTCCTCTAATCCATCCTGTATATGGCCATCATGTTAATTTGCATAAAACATATTTTACATAATTTTCTCATTCAGCAAGTACCTGTGGCTCCCAAAGTCGTATAATGAAAAGGAAAAGATGAAACTGAAACTCTCTCTGCCACTTACCAGTTACATGCACCAACCAAACCCTCCCCTTTCTGGCATGATGTCTCCTGTCTTTAATTGAAGGATAGGTATTGCAAAGTATTGTAGGATTTTTTCCAGTCTTTTACCAATGGCTAGAAATACCGGAAACATAGTAGCTGCTCAGTCTAATAAAGCGATTGTGTTATATACTAGACATTCAATTGCTCCAGACCCTCTTTAGGCCTGTCCTACGGTGCCCTATCTACACTGAACCTCCAATTCCTCTCAATTCCCCTTGTCTCTCATTTGTAATCTCTCCTAAATGAGAACCTTAAGTAACAGTTTATCTTCCACAAGAAGTTGAATATCCTTTGACTGTCTAGCCTAACTTACTGGGTGGGTTACTTTTCTGTTGCTGTGGTGAAACACCACAGCCAAGACAATGTTCAAAAGGAAGAGTTTGTTTGGGCTTACAGTACCAGAGGGAGAGTCCATAATGGTGGGGGAGGCATGGCAGCAGGCAGCCAGAGCAGGAAACAGATCACAGCTCCAACCACAGTATGAAGCAGAGAGTGCGAACTGGAAGTGAGGCTTGCCTATGAATTCCCGACGTCCATCCCTCAGTGACATACTTCCTCCAACAAGTCTGCACCTCCCCTCCCCTGCATTCCCCAAACAGGAACACCAGCGGGGGACCAAGTGTTCAGATGTCTGCTGTATGGGGCATATTTCTCTTTCAAACTGCCATATTTACTCTACTCAACTTCCCAGCCTGATAGTTCATCCAGCTTCAACCTGCTTCAATTCTTTGCAGAGGGAGTTCACTTCTGTTCCACCTATCCACCCCTGCTCTTTGCACACTCTTCATCCTCCCTTTATCTCATCCTGCCCTGTTTTCTGGACCCAAATTAACTCTCTCTTCCTCCAGGAAACCCTGCTAAGCTGTCCCATTATTTCACTTCTCCAAATGCTGATTGGACTTAAAATCTGGCTTGGCAATTCCAAATGTCCTTGGAAGCTAGAAATCCAGCTTTTTCTCCCTACCTAGATTGTTTCTCTCTCAAGGATGAAGACTATCTCTCTGTATGTGCCTTTTCCTCTCACTTTTTGTCTGTGTGATTGTTTGGTTTGGATCATCAGGATCTCATGTACCCCAGGCCACCCCAGAACTTGATACATAATTGAGGATGACCTTGACTTCTGAGCTTCTGCCTCCTGAATACTGAAATCACAAGCATGCCACTGTGACTCTTCTGTGTGATGCTGAAGATCAGTATTAGAGCCTGTGCACACTAGATAGACACTCTACCAACTCACTACATCTCAACCCTCCCTCTTTGTGTTTTACCCACTTTTAGTGTTTCCACCTCATACAAGTTCAATAAAACATCTACTGATGAATACGTATCTTAGCTATTATTTTCAATTCACTGATGTTCAGCACACATGGGCTAAGTGCCTCTTGGGTCCAGGTCCAACTGATAGAGAGGTACTTATCTATCCTCTGCCGAGTACCAAAGACAGAAACTCACAGCTACAGAGGCTCCTTGACTTGCAGTAGCTGTATATGCTGATGACTGATTAGAAATAAAAACGTAAGTGTGTTTTTACCCTAGTAATCACATGGCCATGACTAGGACCTCTGCCCAGCGCTATGAGATGGATCAGAACCTATTCCAATAGTCATAGAGAAGATCAAAGTTCAAAATTCACAGATCACTTTTGCATCAGCTTCAAGTTAAAAAATCATTAAGTTGAGCCATGGTAAGTCAGGCATCCTAAGGACAGTTACCTGGAAACTCAGTTTCTCTCATTCTCTGGGGCTGCTACTAGCCCCTGACCTCTTGAACCATGTGAGGAAGGCATCTGAGTCAGCACAGATAATTAGTCCCAAGATCATGGAGCAGCATTTCCAAAATGCCTCCATCTTTGGTCCACTCGACACCAATGATTTCATCCAATTTAGTACCAAAATTCTGCAATGATGCCTCTGTGGTCAGCACCTGGCTGTAGGACAGACAATAAACTAGATGCGGTCCACAGCAGATGGAACACTGTTCCTTCTATCGCCAGTTCCCATTGTGGTAGACAGGATCACCCTGCCCATATTCAACATTCAGCACAAAGATTAAAACAGCATTCAAAACGGAATCTGAACAAGTGCTGGATACATATGTAAATCCAAGCGTTAGCCCCTTCCTTTCTCAAAGCAACAAAGATGTTGACTGTGATTGCAGATAATAAGAGCTTTCCTTCTGATGAAATGAGCCTATACTGAGCAGAGCACACAGTATATTCCCATGACAAATATATTTACACTCAACTCAGAACATGGAGAGAAAAGAAAATGTCAATAGTTGACAGCTTCTTGGCCTATGGGGTGTAATCCAGGAGCATAATAAATTCATTTAAGCTCGGTGTTGAATAAATGCATGTTAGGGCCGTGCATTTTTTTGGCCTTTCCCTCGACACATTGTTTGAATACAATGTCACGTTCCTCTTCATGTTACTGAGTCCTCAGGCTGCTGTCAGCAGAGACATGGACCAAGCTAATCTTTTGGGTCAAATCTGCAGTAATTTCCCCCAAAGATGGGAAAAAGAAAGGGGTGCCATGAAAGAAAATACTTTATTGCTAAATGTTGGTGGATGACTATTTCATGTTTGGAAGACACACCTCAAGATCACTGGCTCCTGGGAGACTGTGGAGTCCAGAAGCAGATGTATGGTCACAGAAGACCTTAATCATGCTGATAAATGGATAATCAGAGTCAAGGGAATATAAACCACATAAAAGAACACCTCGGTTTAGAAGCTAAATATGTACTTCTCCCCATTAGTATATTCATCTCATACAAATTGGATTCGAAGATAATGCTCTTCCTTGGCAGATCTCACAAGCTATCAGACATTTCAGGCTTTGTGTGTAAAAGCATGACATATTGGTTAAGACTCAAAATAGCATGTTGCCGGTAGAGTGCAAGTGTATAAGAAATACTACACCCTACTGTTTTTGTAAGCACTGAGTTCCATTGAGTTGAGACAGATGGTAGCAGGCAAAGATGCAATCTTATCATCAAAAGCTAAAATATGTCAAAAATATGTTAGCAAGCAAAATAGAGCACATCGCTTGCTTCGCATGTCGCGACAGTTTGCAAAACATGTTAGGGTAGTGAAGCTCTGGTTGTGTAAATAGAGGAACAGTAAGCACAGTGGCAGCGAGTGGCATGAGAGCCTGTGCATTACCTGTCCCTTCTGTGTAGTTTGGGTACCAGAGACAAACACAGAACTACAAGGAGCCCCAGAAAAACATCAGGAGGTGGCCAGTATCACCCATGAGGATCTGATTTCCTTTCATGAGCAATGAGTTTCTCTGTGCTGGATAAGCTGTTTAACTAAATTACAGAAGGCATTCCAGCTTCCCAGAGGGAACTGTAAGGATTCCGCTGAGAATCATCATGCCAGTTAGCTCAAGAAAGAAGAGGTGGGTGTCACTGTAAGACAAGATGTACCCAAGGCTTTCTGTATACACCAGTCTCAGCTCAAGGAGCTTCCTCTGACCACAGGCCTTCTGATTGTCTGGCCTCACTGATTTCTTTCTCCTAATTAGGGTGGTAAGGAGTGCAGGCTATGTTAATCATGTTAGGGAGTGGGAACTGGAGTCACTGAGTTTTGAGCATCTGCTGTGGACCAGATTGTGATTTGCTGGCATCAACTGAGAAACTCACTTAGGTACCACAATTGTGTTGACTGTCCAGTATGAGTTCCTCCATCTTCTGCAGCCAGGAAATGCTGGAGCGGGAAAGAGACACAATCAGTGGACTTTCCACATGACTCAGCAGCATCACCTCTGGCAGTGCTCTGGACCTGTGCTCTGCACACTCCACATGACTCAGCAGCATCACCTCTGGCAGTGCTCTGGACTTGTGCTCTGCACACTCCACACGCCCAGCTCTGCTTCTTGGTTGCTGTCAGGATCTGTGGGAGAAAGCCTGGAGGACACTGCTCTTTGGAAATAGTTTGATCAGCTACATGAGCCAAGGATAAGGCAATGATGGGAATCTGCATTGCTCCTGAAGAGGCCCCAAATGGGAGTAGGCCCAAAACTGTGGAAGGGACCAGAGTAGGCAGTATCCTCAGTGGTACAGCTACCAAGTGAGACTAGCATCTACCAAATATTTGTTTTTCTTGTTTTGTTCACCACTTTCTTTTTTCTGTGTTTCCATCTCTTCACTTTTCAGGTGAAGAGATGGAACTGTGTACTATGTACTGTGTACTATGGCGCCTAGTGACTTCACACTCACTGTGTAGCTCACACTAGCTGTGAATTTCCTAGAGTGGTCATCTTGCCTCAGCCTCCAGGGTGCTGGGATTATCCCTGGATACAGTCAAAAGATCTGATGTGATCTTTGGGTTTGGTTTAGTGTGATGCAGGAAGGTATGCTTGCTGTTGAGAGCTGAGAAAACTAAACTTCACCCTTAACAAAATTTCAAGTCAAGATGTAGTGTAGCAGGATTTCTTTGACTGTTAACACTCAAACCATGACACAGAGACTTTATTATTAATTATGAATGCTTGACCTTAGCTTAGGTTTGTTTCTAGCTAGCTTTATTTTAACTTAAATTAACCCATTTCTATTAATCTATGTGCCGCCCCGAGGCTCGTGTGTCTCATCTATGTATCATCCATCCTGCTTTCCTGCTTCCTCCCTGTCTGGCTGGCTGGTCCCTGGCAGGCTAGCTGACTCTCCTTTTTTCCTGCCCACAACCCCCCCATCCCTCTTCTGGCTAGCTATTGGACGTTTAGCTTTTTATTTGCCCATTCAGGTGCCTTAGGCAGGCAAGTTGAAACAGCAACACATCTTTACATAGTTAAACAAATTCAGCATAAACAAATGTAACACATCTTTACATAATTAGACAAATATTCTATTCCACAACAGTGTAGCACTCGCTACGGCTTGTGTGGGAGAAGATTCTTCATGGAGAATTTAACCAGGGCACCAGTCCTGTCTCTGGTCTTAAGCATGAATGAAACATACACATCTAGAATCTGGAGAATATGGGATCGAATGGTGACTCAACCCCACAGCCCAGGGCACTCCAGGAAACACTCCTGAGAAAGGGCCTAGAGACTGGAGACAGAAGAATAGCTCATGCTACTAAAAGGGATGTGCAGCACCCCCTGCCAGGGTGTCACAATTACTCCCCACCTCCCCTCTCCTCCATCCTTTCCATCTCCATTTCTCTTCAGTCCATCAAAATCAAGTTCTTCCAAGGACTTATGGATGGTATGAGAATGTGATTTTTTGTTGCTTTGATTTTTACAGAGACTCAATCCCAAGAGGCTTCACAAAGTGACTTTTGTATAATGATTTCTCTTGGAACTTTGAGAAATTCTGGTGCTAAATATTAAAATAATAAACATTGAATACAAACTACCTGTGTGTCTCCCTCAATCCACACAACCATCACCTGATATCAGAATGGGAAAGGAATTTTGCCAGGATCTTAAAGGGAAGATAAGGTATGACTCAAAGATTATATGATATAAATGAGAAAAAAATTGTTTTTATGGGCCACATATTTTATTTATCACTTAAAACTTGGTGAGATGGCTCTGTGGGTACTTCCTGCTGAGCCTGAGGACCTGAGTTCAATCCCTAGGCCTCCCATGGTAGGAGAGAACAGACCCCTGAAATTGTCCTCTGACTTCCACTCAAGTGCTGTGTGCATGTGAGCATGTGCACACACACACACACACACACACACACACACACACACACACACACACACACGCACACCCACCACTACCACCATCATACTAATAAATGTGAGTTAAAAATAATTTAAAAGAAACAGGTAGAATTGTCTATCTACACATAGACTATCTATCAACATTTATTAATTAGCATCTTACTTGGCATTCCATTGAGAAGAATAATCATTTATAAGTCTGATTAAGACCTCTGCAACTGTCATTCTGTGGTGGTAGGGGGTTGACTCAGGGTGGGCTCTTGCTAAGTAAAATATGAAATATGCAATTCACACTTGCTGCTAACATTGAAGCAGGTGAATTCTAACTGACAGGAAGTAATGAATGCAATAAACTGAAGGGAATACCTTAGCTTAAGCAGCCATATGCTTTAGTTATCAATGGGAGCATAGAGATAATGGTCCTACCTCACAATTCACTTGGCTGTTCTTAAGTGCACATAAGTGGAATTCCTTCCATCGATGGAGCTGATATAGACAAATCTTTGGGGGACTGTTTTTTATAAGGGAAAGGAGATTCAGAGCAAAATCATTTCTGAGAGAAGATAAATGGGGAATTGGCTCTTACTGTAACACTGCTGGGAAGCAATGTGTTGGGTCCTGAAGCCCTACCCTGCTGTATGTTCTTTGAGCAAGGACCAAGGGGATCTCTAAGGTAGAGAAAGGTCATGATCACATGATGACCATTATGAAGATAGAGGTGACGATGACTAGGAATGTGATACCTCCAGATGGTGCCCAATAATTGTTCATTTTTATTCATGAACACAATGTTCTGGAAAGTTCCTTCAACCTGGGAGCAGCCAGGAGTTTAAAGAGCTATTTATGCTTTTATTTTTTTATTAAATTTTATATCAGATGTCATGCACCACACTAGCCTTGCGAAAGTGAGTGATACATAAGATGCATATTTCATTCAGTAAGTATGGTAGGTGTTGAGGAGACAGAGACAAGTACACAGAACAGTGCTGGAGGGAATTGAGAAGATGCTGAGTGAGTCCAGAAGAGATAACCACAGGATTCCAGAGTCCAGGGGAGCCCTCCCAAGGGAGGCAGGAATCACAAAAAGTCAGGAGGATTTCTAAAGTTATGAATCCCAGGCAGAAGGAGCATCCTGTGTGCTAAGTAGGATGGACTTCTGTTGTTTGGTAGGAATTGTTAAAATAAATATCTCTATACACAGAACCATCAAAGCAGTATGTATCATCCAAATCTCTACCATCTGAAGCCTAGATGGAGGAACTGCCCCCTGCAGGGCTAACCCAAATTCCTAGAGATGGCAAGTGTCTTACCCAGGAGCTTCTTTTATCTGCTGATGAACTAGGTAGGAGCCTGCATCCACCATCTCCTTTGTTTGAACTCTAAGAGTCTCTGCATTCTGAGCCACATTCTACTTCCTCTGGTCACTCCAATGCCATGTAGTACCAAATAAGTACCAGGAATCCCTACACTAGAAGCCCACTGAAACTGCTCAAACCAGACCCCCAAATCAAAGTAAGTTTTTGTCTACAATTTCCTTTTGTCTCTCTACTATGGTCAACCTTGGCCCCTCCACAGATGGTCCTGTGTAGAATGTTATACCCTTTTATTATGGTAATGGTAAGAATAACCATTTCTTCCAGGGCTAAGAAAATGGCTCAGTTGGAAAAGGCTTGCTACACAAGCATGGAGCTGAACTCATATTCCCAACACCCGTATAAAATATCCAGCACACTGGCGCCTTTCTGAAACCCAGGAGTGGGGAGATGGAGACAGCAGGATCCTTGAGGTTTTGCTGGCCAGCCAGCCAAGCTGAATGGGTGACCTATAGCTTCCATGAGAGACCCTCTCTCAAATATAAGATAAGGAATGTTCCAAGACACCTGGTGTCAACCTCTGGCCTGCACATGCACACATGTGCAAATGTACCTGCACAGCACATGCAGAGCGCACACACACACACACACACACACACACACACTGTTTCTTTCTTCTTGACATTATTTGCATGTCTTTTGTCCTACTGGATGTGATTTCACCCAAATCCTAAGTAGTTTCAATGAGGTGTAAGTACCATGTGCATAAAAAAAGAGATCAGGTTCCAAGAGAACTCACTTGGTAGCCCAGGCTGGCCTCGAACTCACAGAGATCCGCCTGGCTCTGCCTCCCAAGTGCTGGGATTAAAGGCGTGCGCCACCACCGCCCGGCGAGAACTGGGGTTTGTGAGCAACAGGTCAACAGGAAACTACTTCCTATCCAAGCCCAGGCTGATCTACTTGCACGTGGGCCTGCTTCAAAGCCTACAGTACCAGTCTGCCTCTCAGGATGATGACCAGAGACAAGAAAAGCGCAGCAGGGAGGGACTTGCTAGTCCCAACAGTGTGAGCAGACCTGACAGGTTCTCCGCCAGTTGCTTTGGGACATACACCTGCCGCTTCACCACACTAGTCTCAGAACCTTAATTTCACTTTCTTTGTTCCATCCCTGGGAACCCTGAAACATTACGAGAATATCTTTCTAATTAATGGAGTTAGCAAAATGTCACCACTCAGGGGACATGAGCCAAAATTTTTACATCTGAATAAAGCTAAGAAGTGACTAAATTCTGAACACTCACACATGGTGGAGCATGGTCAGAGTATCACTTCTACTGTACCCGGGGGTCACATACTCCCATCATTTCCTGTTTATCTTCCAGGAAGACACTTCGTCAAGTCCAGCAAAGTTGGTCCAGTGCAATAATGGAAGACATAAATAATATCACAGGATAAGTTCCTCCTCAGAGTCCACCTTCATGCCTCTGCTTTTCCTGAAAATGGCCCCTGATGCCTGAAATGATAATGGATGTGAGGAAAAGGCAGCTGTAGTCGGAGCTCTGAGGCAAGGAACGACAGGGATGTGTCTTGTGGGCTGTGAATGGGAAGACTGTCCCTATATGTGAATGAACGCATCATCATAGGGCTTGGTTATCTCGGGAGTGGGTTCTTCATAAAAGAATTTGACCTCCGTTCTTGTATTTTCTCTCCTCCTATTCCTCTCCTCTTCTCACTCCCTCATCCATCTGTCCTCTGCCACCAGGCACACAAGGAGAACATGCTCACTAGATGCTAGTCCATGGACCTTCAACCTTCCTGCCTCCAGAACCCTAAGAAGGAAATTTCTGCTCTTCTGCAGTTGCCTAGTGTCAGATATTTGTGGACAAACAGTGTACTCAGATGCAGTCCTTACCTTTGACGTCTTGTGTGGACGGAGGGCTGGTTTCCACAAGACTGGGACAAGACAGCACTCATTGGACCTGGTTAACAAAGGCTGGAGCCCAACCTAGAGAGTGGATTTAGCCTTGTCATGGTGCCTTTTGATCTGTCCCCTTCAGCCTGAGTTGAGTCCGGGCTCTCTGCACTGGCTGGGCTTGTCCTGTGTTCAGCTTCTCATGGCCGCTTAGGGGAAGCCAGATGGAGGCTATGCTTTGGTTTCAGAGTGACTAGAAAATTGCTTGTGGAGTAAACAGGTTCAGTCAACCAGGGCTGACACTGTTGGGGTTTTCATCTACCTCCTGGTGCTGTTCTTGGTTGGCAGTGAACGTGAGGGAGCCGCACAGACACTTGAATAGCATTTGTACATGGTCCACAGACACACCAAACACTGTACTGGTCACAGAAGTTATGGTTGTTGGTTTTGTTTTCTTCACGAGCATAGTATGACTGATTTCTTTACCCACGAGCTCTGAAACTGGAGCTTTGCCTTCTGCTTATTCATGTAGCAGAAAACCAACCAGATTAACCATGGGCGTGGCCCCTGGTGCTCATTTGTATAGTGCTGTGTAAACACACTCCACAGCCCATTGTTTTAAACCATCCCAAAGTCACCTGATGCTAGTAAAACTCAAAGAAAGTGACTTTTCCATAAACAGATCATCACAGCTTTGTATGCTGCCTCCTAAATGGGTCACCAAAAATAAAACCTCTCAAGGAAGAGCCGCTGAAGGATGAACGATGTCAGCCTTTCTCCTCGGCGAGGTTGGCTCTCCTCCAGCCAGGTCCGAGTGACCTCAATTACTTACCACAAGCCATCATGGTTCAATAAAATCAGTCTGCAGCTTGGGTGGCTGGGGCTCCATCCAGGAAAGCTGCCGCGCTGTGAGGCAATGGACACAAAGGCTGCTGAAAAGCGTCCAGATCGTATCTGAGCTCCCGGCAAGAAGGAAATGCCACCGCCATCTGCCTCTGTTTGTGATGACCTGGGAATAAATAAAAATTAACCTTGGCCCTTGAACGAATCATGGATCTTATCAACACTTCCTTCGAGTCTCTAATGACTATTGTGAAACAAGTTGACAATGAATTTTGGAGGGACGGGGGCAGGAGGGTCATTGCTCTAAATGGTCCTTTACCAGGCCTGGCGCTTCCTGTCTCCATTGATTGTGGAATGTGCCATCCATGTACTTTGTACCCTGGGTTAGAAATTGAGAGAAATAAGGAAATGACTTGTTTTCGCCCCAGCAGGACTTATGCAAATCACTGGGGAAGACAGGAGAAAAGAAAAATAAATACATAAAAGGAAAAGGGAGAGGAGAGCTGGAGAAAGAGGGAAGTCTTCGGGTCGCCAAGGTGTGGGGATCTGCTCCTGACCTCTACCCAGCTGTCAATCAACAGGCCAGTTCCTGTCCTGGTTCCCTAGCACACTTTATTTCTTTAATCCTTGTAGTAACTGCGATGTTTTACAAGTAAGGCTTCAAAACCTAAAAATATATTCATGCCCAGGACACTCACCGAATGAACACAAAGCTGAGGCCCGCCCCCCAGAGTGACTGACTCCAACATCCACGCTTCTGCAGTGAGCCTCCGTGGAAACACCACTGGACACTGGGGGGAAATATTATCAGCCATTAACTTCATTTTGATCTAACAGGCGAGTCACTTAGTAAGGCCCTGAAGAAACGGAACAAGGTGCAAGCACAGCCTGATTGGGTTAAGAGGGGTGGGGGAGACGGGCCGGGGAGGGCTTCACAGTCACAGAGGGAGAAATGGCTCCAGACTACCGCATGCTAATTTAGCTTTATTGGTTGTGGCATTCGCTGGATCTTGGAGTGCACGCAGGTTCGCCTCAGAAAGCACACGGCCGCAGGTGCTTTTGTATGGCGTTTTGGATGTGTTAACAGGCGCAGACCTGCCAGAGCCCTCACCATTGAGAGAATGCACATGTAGATTATGTATGTAAATATTTATTATTTACATAGATAGATAGATGATAGATAGATAGATAGATACAGTGTGAAAGGTGGGTGGGATGGGTATTCCTGTGTGTGCAGAAGCATGTATACATGTGTGAACATATGTGTATGGAGGCTAGACATCAGTCTCTCTCACTGACCTAGCATTCAGACCTAAACCAGGCAGGCATCAGCAGCCCTGCCTTGCTAGCTCTGGGGTTAAAAGCACGCACTCCCACATCCCAGCTTGTGTGTGTCTTGGGAGGGACTGTTGGGGATCAGACATAGGTCCTCGTGCGTGGGGGGCAGCACGTCCCTAACTGTGCCACCTCCCCAACCCTTGGGAGCATTTTTCCCAGGATTCTTTTGGGGATGGAGCCTGGTTGACTCAGCCACAGTTTTGACAGCCCACCTAACATGGAGAAAATGTAAAGGAAACGCTGTTTCCACCAGATACTGCAAAGGCTGTACCTCTAGAAGCAGTAGATGTGAGGTGGAAGGCTACCTCCACAGTCAAACTCGGGAGGAACAGAGGATCCCTGGGGTTCTCAAAGCTAAGCTTGAAACTTATTTTCTCTTTCAAATGATGATTCTAAATAAATATGTGTGAATTCTCCCCTCAGAACTCTGAATCAGCTGCCAGGGCATGTTGGCCATTACATAATTGGGAGCACAGCGAGCTGAAGCAGCTATTTCTGAAACTTCTCTTGGTTTGTTTCACTAGCATTGTTTTCAACAAAGAGGGAGACGTCCCTTACAACTGACATATGGTACCTTCTATTTATAACGAGATTAACAATTCATTCACACCTTGATTGAATCCTGCTTTATTGAGATGTCACAACAGATTCTCTCAGCCTGCAAAGGGAAAGCCTTACAAATGATAATATTATGACAAGCAAGACACCCAAAAGTAAATGAATCATAATTGATGACAATTAGAAAGAGTTCAGCACAAACATGGAATTGGAGCCGTGATGGTTAGCAGGATTCCTGTCTAGCAGGGACGACTGCCGTGGAGAGAGTCGGCTGGGTGTTCCATCAGTGAGGACTTGAAATCCATTGCAAACTGCTAATTCATACCTTCTTTTCTTATTAATGGGTAAAACAGCTTCATGGTCTGAGGGTTTAGCCATGTTTATATTGCTGGTCCACAGCCTCACCTGTGAGCCTGTTGTTCCGCAGGGATGCAGCTGATGAGTCCAGGATCGGGACAGAAGCACAGGCATCCTCCGCGACCTCCTTCGGTCCTTCAGCTTGATCATCACTTAGCAGATCTTACCAATTTTGCATTTTTCAATATTTTGCTAATTTTCTTCCTTTCATCCTTCCTTCTTCCATCCTCTTACCCCCTCTGCTTCATCCCTCTCCATCTCCTATATTTTTTTGAAACAGGGTCTTACGCTGTAGCCCGGGCTGGCCTGGAAGCTGCTTTGTAGCCCAGGCTGGGTTCACAGACATAGCACTCATACTGGAATTCCCAAGTACTGGAATTACAGGCCCAAGTCTGCACACTGTCCCAGTCTCTTCTCTGCACCCTAGACCAGGCAGGCAGTCTTCGTGTGTACTATTGCTGCCTAGGCTGAAGTCTCCAATTGACGACAAGTGTGCAACCTTTCTAAACTTCTTAAAATTTCTCTACGGCTTTTGGGGGCTTAGAATTCAGGTTCAGTGTTTGGGTCCTTCAGTCTTGCTCTGAGATCAGTGTAGCAAGAGAACAGAACAAACTGGAGTCCTGGTTCTTCCTGACAGGTGACCTCGGGGGACACCATTTAGCTTATCTGACTCCCTAAGTTCATCATTGGCAAAAAAAAAAAAAAAAAAAAAAAAATGTTAACAGTATCTGCAGACTAAGACTCAGCTAACACCTGTACAGACCTGGGCTAAATATGACCCTCCTGATGCCTGATTCAGCTTCATGTGTGTAAAACCTTACTTTCTCTGTTCCATTCTCAAGGGTTTCTTCTTACTTCTTTTGTGGTACTGCCGTATCCTGTTCCACACTCCAGGGCCCGAACATGGATGCTTCCTCTGATGGGAATACCCTTTCCAGCTCCTCTGCCATACACTCCTGGACCCATGCACTTACATCCTCTGTCATGAACTCATGGATTCATTCACCCACATCCTCTTCCATGTACTCATGGTCCCATGCACCCACATCCTCTGCCATGCAGTCATGATCCCATGCACTCACATCCTCTGCCATGCACTCATGGTCCCATGGACTCACATCCTCTGCCATGCACTCATGGACCCATGCACTCATATCCTCTGCCATGCATTCATGGTCCCATGCACCCACACCCTCTGCCATGAACTCATGGACCCATTCATCCATATCCTCTGCCATGCAGTCATGATCCCATGCACTCACATCCTCTGCCATGCACTCATGGTCCCATGGACTCATATCCTCTGCCATGAACTCATGGTCCCATTCACCCACATTCTCTGTCCTGATAACTCCAAACATTGATGACAACCTGTTACGTGTCACCTTCTAAGGAAAGCCGTTCTCTGTGGCTCTAGCCCCCTAAGTTCTCTTCTTTCTTTTGTGGTCCTCAACACAGCTAAATGAGCTATACTTACCTTTTTCTAGACAATGCTTCTCTGTTCCTCACTACCCAAAGCTCCCTGGAGGAGAGAGATTGGGTTTATTGTGTTTACTGTTACTTCCCCTGGACTCTAACTTCATTTATGAACAGATCTAGTTCAGAACACTTTCCTTATTAACAGGGCCTTTGTTGATTTGCTGTGGATTGGCAAAATGATGCGCACCCCTCTCTAGTAATAAGTGTCTGCTTTCTCAGGCCCAGAACCTGTAGGTTCACATCTGAGGCAAAGGGCTCTGAGGAAGGAAGGAACCGGAATGAACAGACCTTCATAGATTTTCCCATGGGCCAATGTCACTGCAAGGGGTTCTTGAGCAGCAAAAGAGGAAGACAAGAGGTCAACATCAGGACTATTGAGGTGTGAGACACATCTGTAGTCATTGTTGGCTTTGAAGCTGGCTAGGGAGGACAGGGGACCAGCCCAGGAATGTAGGCAGTCTCTAAGCCCGGAAAGAACAAGAAAATGAGATTTCCATTTGCAGAGGAAAAAAAAATTTCTGCTGACATTTTACTGTAGCCCTCCAAGACCCACTTCTAATTCTTTACATGCAGAACTAGGACAATATGTCTGTGCTGTCCTCAGCCACCACGTCTGTGATTTGTTACAGCCATCCTAAGACCAAATAGCTGTGATAGCCAGGGCAGGAGGCAAATGCCTCCCTCCCCCAACCTGTCTTCTGTACACCATGCTACCCTACCCTGCCTCTCAAGCCTTGTTGGTTTTCCAATTTGCTCCTGTCTTATGTTGGGGGGGGGAGAATCATTAGAGAAACAGCTGCTTACATGCAAGAGCATGTGCAGAAGCAGCCGTACACAGATGCGAGTGTGCGTGCGAAGGTGTGTGGGATTGGAGAGCTCTGAAGGGCCTCATAATAGAGTCCCCGGGGAGGGCCGGGTCCCAGGCCAGCGCTGCACTCAGGCTTGCCCTCTGAGGCCTGTGTCACACAAAGCCCGACAAGGTCTCCCTCGTGTCTCAAAGGGCTGCCGCTTTTCAGGGGTACTTGTTATTGTCTCTGCCATCACAAGTTTAAAAAAGGAAAGTTAATTAAATATGGAGCAAGACTGAGAAACATCTTTTAAACCATCATGTCATTAGAACCGGAATCCTTAGAGAGCTGCTTAAAAGGGGTTTGAGAACAATGACTGTTCAATCAGATATTTATGGGCATAGTTATGTAAACACACTCTTTATTGTCTATGTATATTTAATATAATTATCAGTTTTGTAGTTGTGTTCTCCAGAGACCCAACAAATCACAGTGTTGCTTTGAAAATGTCAGCAGAAAAGACAATTATGTCGCTAGCAAATATTCATAAATTATATTAAAAAGTCCTGTGGAAATGTCCCCCATGTTGCAGAATCTTTCTCAGTCGCTGAAGATCCTTTTTATTTCTGTGATTTAAGGGCCATTTTGGAAGCAGCGACATTCTTTGTGAACACTCAAAGGCGTGGGCTGAAGCAGGAAAGGAGCAGACCAGGGCTGCAAACAAAAGCATGTGTGTTCCAGAAAATCCGGGGACTTCGTACGGCACTTCCGTCAGCCAGCCCTGACCTGTGTATAGATACACACATTCACACAGGTACATGCAGACACCTGCCTACATCACCAGCATGCAAATTTTATTTCTTAAAATACTCCATTAAAAAGAAAAGATAAATTCAATCTGTTGTCTCTTTTAGTACCTACTTAGGGCCATAACTCTTTCCTAGTGCATTCTGCTTTAGCAACTATTTATAGTATCTCCCATTTTTCCTCTCTTATCATTTTTTTCTCATTATGCACATGCAGAAATAAGTGGAGAATTGGGAAACTGCTCTGTAAATTAAAATGCGCCAAGCTCTTGCTAAACCAATACGAACGGTGTAGGTTGATAAACACCTAGTAAGCATTCACAAATCACTTCTATTGCAAGATATACAATCTAAGAATCAACATCTTAATTAGCAGCTAATGACATCTGGAAGGAAAGGTTAATGTTAAGTGCACAAAAGCATTGTGGTTAAAAAAAATATTAGATTTTCCCCCCTGCCTTCTTCATAAAAACAATAAAGAAGGAAAGAAAGGCTATCCGGTGATTCTGTTGGGTCTTAGAAGTGCATGTGCTTCGGCGACTCAGAGCATCTTAGTTATATAAGGCCTGTATTGATACTTCTCATCTCAGAAGTTCAAAGCATTTTGTCTCTATCTCATCTACCCTCAAAATGCGCCTCTGAGGGTAAGTATCTACAAAGAAAATGGAGTGAAGGTGGAGGCAGTTATTCACCTAATTCAAACCCAGTTCATGAGACTGAGTGGAGGATCCAGAAACACTGGGCTTCCCATGTCTACGCTCCCCCTCCTAGACCAAGCTTCTCGGAAAGGAAGCCATTTTTGAGCTAAAGTAAGCAAGAGTATGAAAATCGTGGAAATCAGACCTCTTGTCTGCAGGAGCTGAGCTAAGCCAAACCCAAAGCAGCCTCACTTGTCCCCAGCTCCAGCCCTTCGGGTCTCTTGCCGCCTGGTCTTCCTCACGGCACAAGGACACATTCCAAGTTGTCCCTGAAGCTGTTTTCTTCTTTTCTCACCTGAAATACGCCTTTCGTTTCCCTCCCACCTGCCCACCCCTTTCCTCAAAGTTCGTCTTCCCATCTCCAGTTCCTCCTGGAAACACCAAATGGTGAGGGACACATGATGTCACCTTGATGATGAGGGACCCAAGACTCCATCTTGTTGTTAGCTAACACATCAGATTAGCTTGTTGATTAGTTTCAGGTAAGTTTGTATTGAGCATTTCAGTGCCGAAGGCATGAGCTCAGCCTGCTTTCCTTTCCTCAGAATGCCTTACCTCAGCCTTGGATGTGTCTCTTTCTACCCAGAATGCCCTCCTGCATCTGTCACCAAGGGCACAGACATCTTCTATCACCCTCTTCTGGGCACATGAATGTCAAATGTGGACACCCCACTTCCACTATGTCCCACAAGCTCTCAACAGTTAATGAGAATTTTCTCCTATAGCGAGTGTGTTGTAGAGACATGGAGTATTTCCTAACTGTGACCCATTCTCTGAGTCCGTTGGTGGCCCCTGCTGGGTGCACAGGAGGACTTACATCCAGAGTGGCAGATGACACATCAGACTTTTCCCTTCAAGGAGCGTGCTTCCCCTCGGCAGGCGTCCCCTTCCGGTTGCCCCCAGGCTGTGAGCAGAAGGATGTTTTTCTCTTTATTCCACATGGAGCCCCACCTCCTGAATCTTCATTTCCTGTCCTAAGATATAGCTCTTCCCAGAATGAATCCCAGTGGAAGGACCGTTTCTTTCAGGGGAAATTCCAACTGTACCCACAAGGGTGTGATTGGCCCTGTGCCTTGCTCCCAAAGAAAAGACCCAACCTTTGGTCAGGAACACATTTCCCAAGCCCTCAGCTCACTTCCCTTTCAACTTCTTGCCCAGACGCAGGTGACTCCAAGGTCTCCGTGTCCTTAGGCTCTTCCCACCTCAACACAACAGCCCCAAACACATTTGCCAAAGAAAAGCACAAACCCCAGAGGAAACACAAGGCACAGAAAAAGGCCAGACGGCATTCATAGCTGAAGAGACTCTTCTTTCTACAGAAAGACTCTTCTTTCGGTCAGAACTCTTTCTAGAACCTCCAGTGCATGGGGCCCCCAGGAGTCCCCAACTTAACCCTGAATGTTGATGAAGTGACTTAGTTCATCTAAGGAAAGCAGAGGTAGCTAAAGATGAAAGAGAGAGACCCTGTCTGCTCATCTAAGGCAAGGCACACACCCACCATAGTTTAGACTAGTCGGGGATCCGCCAGCTCTTGGGCACAGCTCTTGAAGGAATATGAGAAGCCTGACCCTTCTTTGTCTCCTTTGTGTCGAGACACCATATATGAGCAGCTTGCTCGACACCTGCTCCTCCTCATAATGCCCACCTCCCTCACTACAGGCTTGAAAGTTCAAACAGGAATCTCTGAAGCTATCCTCTCCTCTCTCTCTCTCACTCCCTATCCCTCTTTCTCTCTCTCTCTCTCTCTCTCTCTCTCTCTCTCTCTCTCTCTCTCTCTCTCTCTCTCTCTCTGTGTGTGTGTGTGTGTGTATTTTATTTTTGTGTGTATGAGCATTTTGCCTGTATATATGACTTAAGTATGTACACCACATGTGGTCCTGGTGCGCATAGAAGTCAGAAGAGGGCATTGATCAGCAGAGTTACTGATAGTTGTGAGCCACCATGTGGATGCTGGGAATTGAACCCAGGCTCCCTATAAGAGCAACTGCACTTAACTATGGAGCTATCTCTCAAGACCCCCAAAACCTGTATCTTTAAGATGACTGTTTCAAGTATTTTGTTACGGTAACAAAACTCCGGCTGACACAATACCCAAGTGTGCTAGTTAGTGTTTTGTGAATATGACACAAGGTGGATTCATCACAGAAGAGGAACCACAAGTGAGAAAGTACTTCTCTCAGAATGGCCTACAAGTAAGGCCATTGGGTATTTTCTTGACTAATAACATGAGAGGGCTCACTGTGGGTGGTACCACATCTGGACAGGTTAGTACTGGCTGGAAAAAAAAACAAGCTGAAAAAGTCAGGTAAAGCAAGCTATTGAGCAGCGTCCTTCCATGGCTTCTGCTTTAGTTCCTGCTGCCAGGTTCCTGTCCTGACTTTCCTCAGTGATGGACTATGACCTGAGTGTTTTAAGATGAAATAAACCCTTTCCTGCCCAAGTTGGTTTTGACCATTTATACAATTAACAGAGACCTTATTAATACACCCAGACATGGATACTGATTGTATCTGCAAACTGATCATATGTATCAAAACATGTTGGTTTCATATACTGTTTTCCTCCTAATTCAAATAAATTTTATAATACTTTATATTCCTTCTTTTATAATTCTTTATATTCTGCTCACTTCTATGACCCATTTTTTGTTAGTCCCCATAGATGAACAGAGTTTTAAATGAATTATCCAATGCCACAGATCATCAATGGGAATGAATTTGATGAAGAAAGTCCCGGTCGCCTGTAGCTAGAGTTTTCCTGCCTGGCCCACAGTCAGGACAAATCTCTCTCACCTGCCAGTCCCACAGCCGCTCAGACCCAACCAAGTAAACACAGAGATTTATATTGGTTACAAACTATATGGCCGTGGCAGGCTTCTTGCTAACTTTTCTTACATCTTAAATTAATCCATTTCTATAAATCTATACCTTGCCACGTGGCTCGTGGCTTACCGGCATCTTCACATGCTGTTTGTCATCGTGGCGGCTGGCAGTGTCTCTCATTCAGCCTTCCACTTCCCAGCTTTATTCTCCTCCTTGTTCTGCCTATACTTCCTCCTGCCTGACTACTGTCCAATCAGTGTTTTATTTATTGACTAATCAGCAACACATTTGCCATACAGAACATCCCACAGCACTCGTCACTATACCAGCTCCTCTTTTTGTGCAGACTTAGCCCAACGTGGCTTAGTCATCAACACAAGGTTTTTAGTGATTTGTTTTATGTCTGCCTCCTCATCAGACTGTAGGCCATCTTGTGTCTCTGTGTAGGCATGTGTATGTGCTGAGAATGTGGGCTAACTTTAATTTATCCATGTCTCAAGAGCTAAGAAGTGATTTGGTGCTCAAGTCCTGGAAGAAATGCTTCCTGAATGTGTGATGAATGTTAATAAGCTTGCTGTCAAGGTCAATGACACCAAAATTTTCTTTTCACTGAAAGTGTACACTCACATTTGTATTTTACTTGTATTCATGGGCATCAGCCACATTTTCCTGCTGGAAGGCTGGGATGATATTTCTAGACGGAAGTCAACAATCTATGTAGCCCTGCAGGCTTACAGCATGGGTTGTTTTAAGTGTATGTGCATTGGCCACTTGGAGCATCTTAATTCTGTAAGGCCTGTGTTGATGTGGTGCTTTCCAAAGCACTTTACCTCTATCTCATCTATCCTCAAAATATCTCTTGGCAGCATTCCGGGTTCTGGGCACAGACACAGAAAGGGAAACAGAGAAAGCCACCAGCAAAGAGGCGAAAGTGAAAGGGTCAGAGTAGCTGTTGGGGCCAGGCAGGGTAGCCACTACCACGACTGCTCCTGGTGCCTCTTGGTCACATCCATCACCCAGGGGCCATCCTGTCTTAAAAGATGAATGGCCCCCAGCTGGCCTGCCACACGTTAATGACCACCACAGGTGAATAATGGTTGGGTTTAATTAGGATTGGACATTTCTAGGGCTTCTTGGAAGGTTCATCAAGATGCACTTACTGTGAGGAGACAAGTTGGCTTCAGAGAATGGCCATGTGATTCCTTTCTCCTCAAGTGACGGCTGATCTCCGGTCTGTGCTTTGGGGATTTCCCCTTACGTAAATAAAAATGGGGGAAACGATAAATGTAAAGAAACGCCTTGGTGCATCCTTAAAGGCATGAAAACAGGACCTAGAAAGTTAGACTCCTCTGTGCCAGGCCTGGAATCCAGGCAGGGAACCCCTTCCACATGTACCTATGACATCTAAAGCCTGGCGCCTGGGGGCATGCCATATGAATCACCTGTTTGTCCAAATGTCACTAGCCTGAACCAATGTCGGGGAAGAGGACAGTACAGGCCTAAGGGAATGGGGCAGCACAGGTCCAAAGCATAAGAGAGACAGTGAGCACAGAGTGAGGGCCACCATCACCCGCCATCAGGTCGCTCCTACACCCCAGGACTAAGAGCACATCCTCTGGGGTGTACAGGCCACAATAATTACTCATCTTCACAAGAACTGTGTAAATATTCTTTTTTTAAAAAAATTCATCTAATTAATTATTTATTCATTTGGTGTGTGTGCACTCATGCACATGCACACATACACCCATGTACCTGCCACATCATGCACATGGAGGTCATATGGAGATCAGAGGACAGCTTGTAAGAGTCGGTTCTCTCCTTCCACCATGTGAGTATCAGAGCTCAAGTCCGGGCCATCGTGCTCGGCAGCTAGAGCCTGTGCCCACTGAGCTCTCTCCCCCTGCAGCCAGGCCTTAGATGCCCAGTCTCCTCTCTACGCACCACCGAGGGGCTTGATCACCTATGTACCTATCACAACTTTGCAAAGGCAGAACTTGAAATCAGTCTGACCCCCAGTTTTGCTTGTTTTCTTTTCACAGTGCTTTTTTTGGGGAGGTTGTGGATTAGTTCCTGGGACCGGAGCCATAGCTCAGCAGCTAAGAGCACTTACTATTTCTGTGGAAGATCCAGGTTTGGTTCCCAGAAGCTACGTGCGGCTCACAACTGTATGTAACTCCAGGAGATCTGCTGCCTTCTTCTGACCTCTGTGGGCCCCAGGCACACAGATGGTACACGTGCATCTGGCACACTCATACACTTAAACTAAGTAAAAATCTTAAGAAAATCAATTCCTGTTTCTTCCTTCACTTCTTCCTCTTCTTTTCCCTCCTGTCTTTCCTTCCCCCCTTCT
This sequence comes from Peromyscus californicus insignis, assembly GCF_007827085.1. NCBI lineage: Eukaryota > Metazoa > Chordata > Mammalia > Rodentia > Cricetidae > Peromyscus > Peromyscus californicus. Next base: position 4,525,829 of record NW_026294469.1, on the reverse strand, counting down.
TTTGTTTCCTCTTTCTCCTTCTTTTTAAAGATTTGACCATTAGACACACTTGCCTTTTATGGAGAAAGTGTCTGTCTCTCAGGGAAATACGACAGACAAGCAGATAGAGCAGAGACGCTCTCTTCATGCGACAGCCCGGCACTCCAGCCACACAGATATTTTTATCTTGTACTCTAAATAAACACCGTGCTGCATGGAAACAAGACAGGGAAAGAAGAAAATCCACTGCTCCAGGAAATAAGTAATCCCCAGGCAAAAAGCAACAATTCCAGGGGGCAGTCTGGGGCCAGTTCATCCTGAGAACCTGGGCATTTCTCAGACTTTCTTGAGAAGAGAAAGAAAGCATTACATTACCTAATTCCTTTCTGCAGTTTCGACTGGACAGATTTCCTCACTTCCTGCCTGCAGTGGTTATGAGGTGTTGCCATGAAGAATGAGAGGTCGGTGATGTCTCTGCGGCAGGGCAGGGCCGCAGGAGGGAGATGAGGTGCTCTGCTCTGGGCTCATGCAGCATATGTCATTGGTAAAGAGCTTATGTATGAAAGGCTACTGTATATATAAATTATTATCATTATGGCAGTAACAGAAAGTGTAGCATTACATTTACAGGATGTCTGAAGGTCCCAAGAAGCTGGAATTTGTGGTGAAAAGTGGCTTGCCAGAGCTTTTGAAGCCTGCAAGGGGCTTTGGGATGGTCTGATGGAGACACCAGAAAACCTAGGGAATTGTGGCAGGTGTGCGTGTGTGCCTGAGTGCAAGTGTATGAGTGCGCATGTACATGTGTGTGCGTGCGCGTGCACGTGTGCGTGTGCGTGTGCGTGTGCGTGTGTGTGTGTGTGTGTGTGTGTGTGTGTGTGTGTGTGTGTGTGTTACTCAGTTCTGTAGGGCATAAGGTCAGAAGTACAACACCGAAGTGAAAATGGACAGAGAATACTGGTGCTTCAGCACAAGGAGGCTAGATGTAAGAAATGGATGACGACTACATGGGCCTTTGGGGGCTAAATTTTTAGTCAAAAAGTCAGCAAACTGCCTGTTTAAAGAGAAGGATAAACAAAACAAAACAAAAAGCCAAGCAAACAGACAACAGCAACAATGAAAACATTCCCCATGACGCCACCTCACAGAGACAGAGAGACATTTTTGGTCTGAATCGGACCAAGTCATGTGTGTGAGATCTCTCCTTGTCCCCAGGATGAGAAGAACTAGAAACCAGGAAGTACTCACATTCCTAGGGTGGCATCAATTAAAACATGTGGCCACCAGGGAGAGAAGTTGTGTTTCATTGTAAACAGAGTGGATGAACTTTGGTTACAGCAAAGCACCTGTCCCACTTTAATTGTCTCCCCAAAGCAATCAAGTCGAAAGCTCCCTTCAAGCAGATGGAGGAGGGAGCTTTGGCTTGGGAACACAGTCATGCACAGCATAACAATGTCTCTCTAATAAAGGACAGCGGCTACCATGGTGGTCCCACAAGATCATGATGGAGCGGAAAAACCCCTATTGCCCAGTGACATTGCCACTGCCATCGTTATCACCATAGCAAGACACATTACCCAGGTGTCTGTGGTGCTGTAGAGACAGCCCTGCTGTGCCACCACTCAGACCAGCACAAGCAGGGATGAATGTATAGTGCGTAACACTCTATCTAACACAGCTAATGAGAATAAATGCCTATTTACTGGTTTCTTGCTATACTACAGTTTTATCATTATTCTGAAGTGTACTCCTCCTCCGAAGAGTTTAACGTCAAGCAGTATGTTGTGTTAAACCAAGAGCAACATGTTGTTTGTCTCTTGATGGCAATTATCTCGTGTGCTTGATTTAATTTGATGTTGTTTGGTTCATTGACCCCCCCTAGACGTGCGCAAGCACACACACATACATACTACACACACACACACACACACACACACACACACACACAGAGAGAGAGAGAGAGAGAGAGAGAGAGAGAGAGAGAGAGAGGGAGAGGAGACTGTGTAGTAAGCTACCATCTAGGTTTGCCTAAGTTCACTCTATAGTGTTTGTACAATAGCATCTAGCAATCCATTTTCCAGAACATATGCCTGTTGTTCGGTGATGCATGGCTTCACTGTCCCCTGGCTGTGTGGCGTCACAGAGAGTACCCAACCCTCCCCCAAGGGACCCACAAGTTGGGGAGGGGAGGCCTAGTTTCTTAGTCTCACTTTCTGGCTTGCTTCCTGAATCAGCATGTACATTACTAATTACTGGTCTTCATGAATCTGCGCGCTCTCTCTCCCTCTCTCTGTTTGTGTGTGTGTGTGTGTGTGTGTGTGTGTGTGTTACTGGAGATCAAATTTAGGACCTTAACATGCTAAGCAGGCATTCTATAACTGAACCATATCCTCACCCCTGGCTCTGATCATTCTTCTGTCTTTCCTTTATGTATCTTACCTTTCGTATAATGTATCTTATCTTAAATGGCCGTCCTTTTTATCCCCCCACCACTTTACCCTAATAAAACAAACTGAACCTGGCCTTACTTTTCAACCCATCATTTTATGATGGCCAACGCCGTCTAACTGGCAGGGTCCGACATCACCTAAGAGATGGGTTTCTGGGCATGCCTGTAAGGGATCATCGTGTAGACTGGGTCAATGAGGTGGGAGCCTCATTGTGGGTAGCAACATTCCATAGACGGAGGTCCCGGATGACTAAAGAGGAGATGGAAGCTGAACATTCACCTCCCCCTGCTTCCTGACTGTGGATGGAATGTGACCAGCCACCTCCTGCCCCTGCTTCCCTTGCCATGAAGTGGGGTCCCCTTGAACTATGAGTCCAAATGAACCCTTCCCACCTGTGGTCAGGGATGGCGTACAACAGCCAGAAAAGTAACTAGTTCACACAAGCATGCAGTAGATGGCACAACTGTGCCCTTACTAAAGAATGCCTACTACCCAGGAGTAGGAGGGTCTTTCAAGATGGAGGTCTTTGTGGGTCCGTGGTGGAAGACAGCCGAGCCAATCTGACAAACCCATCACGGGACCAAGCCTCCTTCTGCTGTGCTACCTGGACTGGGTTTAGGGACCTAATACATTCATCTGGTTTTGAATACTTCTAAAACGGTTGGATTCAATAACTCCTAAGTCTCTCTGTGGCTCCAGTCTTCTCTAGCTCACAGTTTCCTACACACCTCTAACATGTGCAGATCCAGTCTTACTATTGATCTAATGTGACTGGTTGAGACATTTCAACTGGGTATTGAAATAACCAACAAGGCAGAATAAATGCAGACATTTTGAGTGTTTTTGTTTTCCAAGCTTCGGTAATGACCGAGAGTCCCCTTTCCCAGGCCCTTCCTCCCCAGTGCTGACCTACTGTTCACCACATATACGGGTTTTCTCTAGATTCCCTCTGAGTTGCCTTGCAAATAACAGTGGATATGAGAAACCTCCTGTTGTTTCAAGAGCTGAAACTAAGCTGGGAAGATATCTTGGGACCACAAGAAAGCAGAGTCCCTAAGGACAAGACCACAAAGACATCTCATGGGAGGCAGACACTTGGATTGGCAGGCCTTAGCTGCCTCTGCTGAGAAGCAGGATGGGTCTGTGAGTGGATAAATCTATGGGCAGATCATCATGCCTATGGCATACCAGGGAGAAATGGGCACTACACTTGCCAGATACATGCCAGTGCTTCCTCTGGAACAATAAAGGAATAATTTAGATCTGGGCTGGGGATACTGATCATTCAGTAAGTGCTTGCCTTGCAAGCACAAGTACTCAAGTTCAGTCCCAGAACCAATGGGGAGGCGGTGCCAGGCTCTGTAAGTGGCCCATGTTTGTTATCCCGGGGAAAATTCCCTGGGATCCTTGTCCAGCCAGCCTAGCCCACTTGGCAAGTTCCAAGACAGTCAGGGTCTCTATCTCAAAACAAACAAAACAGAAGGATCAGGAGATGGTTCAGTGGAGAACGTGCTTGTGTACAAGCACGGAACTAGACTTTGGATCCCCAGCACCCACATAAATGTAGCAGGACTGTAATCCCAGTAGTCGGCAGGTAGAGACAGGAAACTCCTGTGGCAAACACTAGCAGACTAGCCAAAATAACAGCACACACAGTACCTGTCAAGCTCAAGCCCAACAAAACCCCAGCATGGAGTGGGAGAGGTGGACATGAGGCCCCGCCCCTAGCCAACAAGGTGCTGAACGATGGCTTCTGTGAGCGGGATAGTCAGCTTTCTTTAAAGGTGACCCCTGGTAGGCTGGCCATGCTCCAGGGCAGGACCCACAGTCAAGAGTATTTGGGCATCTTTGTGGATTTCTGTGGGCCTCTCTAGCACTTTGCTTCTTCCTGTTCTCATGTGGTCTTCATTTACCATGGTCTCCTATTCCTTGTTCTCCCTCTCTGTTGTTGATCCAGCTGGGATCTCCCGCTCCCCCAAGCTCTCTTTCCCTCGACCCTCGCCTTTCATTACCCCCACTCATGTCCAGGCTGTTCATGTAGATCTCATTCCATTTCTCTGTCATTGGGCGATCCCTGTGTCTTTCTTGGGGTCCTGTTTTCTGGGTAGCCTCCCTGGTGATGTGAGTAGCAGACAATTCATCCTTGTTTCATGTCTAGTATCCTGCTATGAGTGAGTACATACCATGTTTGTCTTTCTGAGTCTGGGTTACCTCACTCAGGAGAGACAGCCCGAACTGACCTACTCTGGTGATGGGATGGCCAAACTCCCTAATTGTTGTGCTAGAAACCTCATCCAACTACTGAGGGATCTGGATGCAGAGATCCATGACTAGGCCCTGGGTGGAGCTCTGGGAGTCCAATTAACGAGAATGAGGAGGGTTTATATGAGCGAGAATTGTTGAGACCAAGGTTGGATAAAGCACAGGGACAAATAGCCAAATGAATGGAAACACATGAACTATGAACCAATGGCTGAGGGGTCCACACTGGATCAGGCCCTCCGAATGGGTGAGACAGTTGATTGGCTTGATCTGTTTGGGAGGCATCCAGGCAGTGGGACCAGATCTTGTGCTCATTGCATGAGTCGGCTGTTTGAAACCTGGGGCCTATGCAGGATTGTTTGGCTTGGCCTGGGAGGAGGGTACTAGACCTACCTGGACTGAGTCTACCAGGTTGACCTCAGTCTGTGGGGAAGGCTTTGCCCTGGAGGAGATGGGAATGGGGGGGGGGGCGTTGGGGGGAAGGTGAGGGGGACGGGAGGGGGGAGAACAAGGGAATCCGTGACTGATATGTAGAACTGAATTGTATTGCAAAATAAATTAAAATAAATTAAAAAAAAAAAAGAGTATTTGGGCAGCACAAATTGGACATTCAATGGGTTTAAAAAGAAAAAGAGCAATGTAAACCACACTCTCCTAAGGGCCGAGAGTTTTAGGTCTACTGAAAGATTGTTAACTTGGAAGGACAATCTCGTCCTACTAGAAGTGGCAAGAAACGGTTTCATGGATACAATGTTACCACAGTGATAGAGCGGCCATTGCTGTTAGGAGAGACCAGAGGGAAACTGGGGTTGGCACTCCGGCTTCCCCATTTGAGAGTTACTGGTCCATGAGTGCATTCAAGGGGAGAGTTGTATGGAGACCTTAAAAGATATTCAAGTGAAGCCGGGAGGGGACTGAGGTGAGGGTTCCTGAGTCTTTAACTGTCCCTGTCTCTATCTAGATGCTGAGAAGGCCACATTCCAGATTGAGGTCAAGCATTTCAGCTTTTCCTTGTTCCAGCTCCTATGTGTAGACAGCCTCATGTTCCATGTGGGGACAAATCCATCTCTCAGCAGAGGTTTCCTCAGTGTCTCATTCTTCACTAATGAAGCTCTGGCTCTTTTACGTGAAAATATGCCACAAATTTCTGTTTCTTTTCCTTGCCTGTCATGGAAAACTCAATGGCTCCCGTGGTTAGAGAAAATAAGAAATCAGGAGCAGCTTCTGGGCTAAGGGGGATGGCTTAGTCTGGAAAGCACTTGTGTTACAAGCATGAAGACCTGGTCCCCATGGTGGAGAATGTTTACAGTCCCCATACTGTGGCAGCAGAGACAGTGTTAGCCAGCATAGCCTGATAGGCTAGCCCGACGTCAGTGAGAGACCCTGTCTCAAAAAACAAAAAAGGACCTCAAAGTAGATGGCTTCTGATGAAAAATATCTTAGGTGGTTTTCTGTCTTCCATATGTCCCTATGCATACAAACACACATGTGCATGTGCGCATATACACACATATGCATACACACATTAACAAAAAAGACAGTGGCTTCTGCTGCCAGGTGACATCCCAACCCACCCCATCTTGACATGTACTCCAGCTGGTGGTGACTTTTAGTAGGGTCGCAACCCTACTGATAATGGGGACACCTCATCAACGGTGTACTAAGCCCAGGCTGCTTTCCTTCTGAGAAGATACTCTGAGTTTTGAAAATCCAGACAGGATGCAGGCTAATCTTTAGCTTTGGCAATGGCCTGTCATGTAATGTCAAGGCAGTGCCATTGGCTGAGTTTAAAGTCAGGGTCTCAGTGTGATTGGCAATCTGGTTTCACTTAGAAGGTACCAGGTGATCACTCTGTGCCAGGCACCCACTAACCTTCAGAGAACAAGGGACAGAGAACATTGCAAATCAAGAGGGGGCACCCTGAGGTGGCCAGCTCTGCTGGACTTGAAGGACGTTGTGAAGAGGGTTGTGAAGAGGGCTGTACTGACTGGGGGACTCTGGTTACCAACATACCTCGGTTACCAGAAGAATTGCCTCTCATTTCTGCTGGCCCTCTCCATCAAACCAGCTGTCCCTTCCTCTTTTTCCTGTTCCTCTTTGATTTCTCCTTGCTCAGGCAGAGACTTACCCAGAGGTTATTTCCGCCAGCCTGTGCATTTCTCTCAGGTGTCTGGAAGGGAGAGTTCAGCATTGTTAGGCGATTTTGTGAGCATCTCTTAGCCCTCTTCCTGTAGTTCCCCTGGTGTCTCCCTAGCTGGTAGAAGCGGAGTCACAGTGTTGGGAATGAGAGCATCTAATTTTCAAGGGGAGAGTTGAAGGAGGACTGATCCTCACATTTGCTGAGGGGATTTGTCCGCGGAGCCACTTCAGAAAGCCTGTGCGTCTGAGTTTATACAGCAAATTTCAATCAATCTAGGTTTTATTCTGTTGTTAATGCCAAGACAATAATCTCATTGTTCTGCTGTATCTAATGACCAGAATTTTATTTCTGTAGTTACTGCTTTGGACATTTCTTGGCTGTGTGATACTGTTATCTGAGGGTTTTTATTGCAGCTGAAGAACACTTGTATTGGTCTATCTGGAAAACAGCTTCCCTGTTAGAATCTTATTTTTCTCAGTGTACAGAGTTTATTGTTTTTGAACCTCATGTTTCTGCCCTGACCTAAATTGTTTCTAGAAACACAAGGAATGAGTACAAAAACTCACTTTACTTAGCACGTACAATTTTTCTTTTCTTTTCTCTTCATCTTTCAGCTACATCTGAGTGGCTTCAACCTGGTGTACTAGAAATGCTAGGATCCTGGCCCAAATTTTCCTGTAATGGGCGTATACTCATCGCCTGGTTTATTTTTGGTTTTAACATGCCCTATTATGAATGAGCCTAAAAAGTGGTTGAGTGAGAGCCTTGCAAAAGAACAGCTGTGGAAACTCCTTCAGAGTTAACTCAGTGCATACGGACGTTCGTGGTGAGAGGAGAGGAGGGAGGAACAGAATCTGTGATTGTATCAGAACACTGACCTAGTGCTCTTGTGTTGGGGGCAGCCGCCTTCTGGTAGCTCACTATGTTGTGTTTTGTTTCAGTTAATCAAACAACAGATTCCAGTTAGGGAGAATTTCAATATTTCTAAGGTTGAAATTTAACCATTGCCATATAAACAAATGCTACTCTAAGAATATCACATCAAGCAAGCCATCCTCTCCACCCTAAACACTGCGGGCAGAAACCATTCCAAGAGAAAGGGCCGTGGACGCTACATTCTCTTAATTTTTTTCCATCTTCAAAACTTTCTGGTAGGCAAAGTAGCTCCGTGGGAAAATGTGCCTGCGGCCAAGCCTGGCGGCCCGAGTTTGATCCCCGGGACTCTCGTAATAGGAGAAGAAAACGCACAACTTGTTCTGACTGCTCCGTGTTAGCCACGGCATCTGCACACTCCCCACCACACACGAAACAAAGAGAAACGTGACTTAAACAATTCTCCCACACACTTATGCTGTGTTGTAAGTTTAAGGCTGCGTGTGTGTGTGTGTGTGTGTGTGTGTGTGTGTGTGTGCATTTATACATATCCATTAGTATGTTAGAACTGAACTTTGCGTTCATTGTTGGCGATAAGGTGAGAATGAGACAGTGCTGTGGGATGTTCTGTATGTCAAGTGTGTTGCTGATTGGTCAATAAATAAAACACTGATTGGCCAGTGGCCAGGCAGGAAGTGTAGGCGGGACAAGGAGGAGAATAAAGCTGGGAAGTGGAAGGCTGAGTCAGAGAGACACTGCCAGCCGCCACGATGAGAAACAGCATGTGAAGATGCTGGTAAGCCATGAGCCACATGGCAAGGTATAGATTTATAGAAATGGATTAATTTAAGCTGTAAGAAAAGTTATCAAGAAGCCTGCCACGGCCATACAGTTTGTAACCAATATAAGTCTCTGTGTTTACTTGGTCGGGTCTGAGCGGCTGGGGGACTGGCAGGTGAGAGAGATTTGTCCTTTCCAAGCAGGAAAACTCTAGCTACAAATGGCATCCAACGTGTTGGCAAGAGTTTCCACCTAAAACCTGAAAAAAGATTCTAAAACAGAGCTAAAAACAGCTTCCTAATTGTCTCTCTCAAATGAGTGGCAGCTGCCTGTTTGAGGTACTTGTGGATTCTTAGTGTGTGCACTCGACCTGCAGTATGGCGGGAATGAGGCCTCTGCAAGTGGCACATTAAGCTGCATGGTAGATTTAGCCTTTGCTAGTACAAAACGAAAAAAGAGGTTTTTGGGCTACACACTGCTTGGATAAAAGCATAGACCCACGATAGTTCCCAGAGCTGGTGAAAAACGCACCACCGCCATGTTGGGAAGCTGAGGTGGGCAGAGCCAGCAGCCACAGCTGCTGCGGTTTAAGGCAATAGATTCACAATAAGACAGATTCAGATGTAATAGTTTACAATGTGTGTAAAAGATACGTAGGCTTGAAAGAGACAAAAAAAGGTGATATATAGAGTTATAGAAACAAATACATAGTTTTAAAAATGTCTTTAAAGAGACAGTAAAGGTAGTATAAGAAAATAAGCCACGTAAAAATGGATATTACACAGAGAATCTGGATTGTGTTGTCTTTGGGATTTTTAACTGCAGAAAAACATTTGATCATAAAAGATGTTGAGTTAAACCAATATGTATATTTTAAAGATACCATGAATTCAAAATTTGGATATAAGGATATGTTGCTTTGGAAAAGAGTCTCTTTTGTTTCCACAGAAAGCCAGAGGCTATTGATTTGTTCAAGATTAAGATACATCAGGTTTGACCAGCCAAGACCCCCTGAAAGGTCTCCGATGACACCATGGCCCAGATGATCCAACATCTAGAATGGTTTCAAGACAACTGGCTCAGACAATACAGCCTCATGGACTATTCCATAATCCTAAAATTTTCTTTGTGTCCCCATAAGATACAGCGCCCCCCTCCAGCAAGAAGTAGTAAGAGAAGCTATGCCCAAATTCCCAAATTATATGTAATTTTACTTTGTTAAGGTTAAAACCTTCCTTTTTGGAAAAAAAAAGGGGGGGGAGTGCTGTGGGATATTCTCTGTATGTCAAGTGTGTTGCTGATTGGTCAATAAATAAATCACTGATTGGCCAGTGGCTAGGCAGGAAGTATAGGTGGGACAAGGAGGAGAATAAAGCTGGGAAGTGGAAGGCTGAGGCAGAGAGACACAGCCAGCGCCACGCTGAGAAACAGCATGTGAAGATGCTGGTAAGCCACGAGCCACGTGGCAAGGTACAGACTTATAGAAATGGATTAATTTAAGCTGTAAGAACAGTTAGCAAGAAGCCTGCCATGGCCATACAGTTTGTAACCAATATAAATCTCTGTGTTTACTTGGTCGGGTTTGAGCGGCTGGGGGACTGGCAGGTGAGAGAGATTTGTCCTGACTGTGGGCCAGGCAGGAAAACTCGAGCTACAAGACAGTCTTTGCCCCAGATTCATGATAAATTTATAAATAAACAACGAAGACAAGCTACTGTGAAAATGAGTGGAAAGAGCTTGGGGGCGGGATTCCAGAAATAAACAAACAAAATATAGACGTTTTGTCTATATTCATTCTAAGTTTATTCTTAAATATTTTGTGTATTGAATGCTATGAGATAATTTCTAAATGTTACTTTATTTTCCTGTTGGTCACAGGCAAGCTATAAAAATACAATTAGGTTTGTATATGATCTTGAATTTTTTGACCTTGGAAACTTTCTTAAGCTTAAGTTTTCCTTTCCTCTCTCCCTTCCATCTCTCCTTTCTTTCTTTTCCATAGCTATTGAGCTGATGATAAGATGTAGCTAGAGTTTTCCTGCCTGGCCCACAGTCAGGACAAATCTCTCTCACCTGCCAGCCCCACAGCCACTCAGACCCAACCAAGTAAACACAGAGACTTATATTGCTTATAAACTGTATGGCCATGGCAGGCTTCTTGCTAACTGTTCTTACAGCTTAAATTAATATATTTCTATAAATCTATACCTTGCCACATGGCTTGTGGCTTACCAGCATCTTCACATGCTGTTTGTCATCATGGCGGCTGGCAGTGTCTCTCTGACTCAGCCTTCCACTTCCCAGCTTTATTCTCCTCCTTGTCCCGCCTATACTTCCTGCCTGGCCACTGGCCTATCAGTGATTTATTTACCAACCAATCAGAGCAACACATTTGCCATACAGAACATCCCACAGCAATAAGATGCTCAAAATCATCAATCACTGCAGTGACACGACACAGGAACATTAAAAAGATGTTCCTGATAGCAGTTTCCAGGGAGGCGATGGCTCAACCCAAGCCTCACGCTGATAAAACGTACGGTCAGTTTTTTGTCTTTTCTGCTCCTTGGTGCCATGTCTGGGACCCAAGCACAGCCATGCACTGAAATGGTGAAGTGAGCATTGCTGTGATGCTGACTGTGTACTGTGATATCTGCAGGCTCTTAGCACCAACTGTTTATGAATGAAAAAGGTTCTCTGCCATGACTACTTGACTAGTTTTCAACTATCAATAGCTATGATATATCAGACACTTTCTAAGCAGCTATTGAAATGGTCTTGTGTGTGTGTTTTTAATATATGAATTAAAGTAATTAACCAAGGTTAAACAAGGCTGTAAGTCACATTTGTTCCCACTTTTCATTTCCTTTTATGTTTTGACTTGGAACTTTCTATAAAGACCAAGCTGACCTTGAGGTTATGATGATCCTCCTGCCTCAGCAGCCCAAGTTCTGGGATTATAGGCATATGCCCCCATAGCCAGCTTGACATGGTTTATTTTATTAAGGAAGATTTTGTGCCTAAAGTCTTGAGGGATGTTAATTAGTAGTTTGGTCTTCTTGTAAATATGTTTAGCCTGGTTTCAGTGCCAAAGGAGACATCGAGAGTCAGGTGGAAAATAATTTGGAATGAAGTTATATAATATTTGCATAATTTCTTCCATGACTGAAGCCATTCTACCCTGGGGCTTTCCTTGGACGTTTCTGTTTACTACTTCAATTTTACGTAGACTTACTTGACCCCCATTTCTTCTGATTTCCATTCTCAAAATGTGTGTCCTTCAAGAGGTCTACTTAACTTGCATTGTTGCAGTTGTTGGCATATAATTGTTCATACCTCCTTACTGTTATTTTGATCTTTGTGGCACCTGTAGTAATGTCTTTGAGTGCTTTAAAAATTACCAATTTTGTTGATTCTTCCAAAACATCTTTTGCCTTTGTTCTCTACATCCTATTGAGTCACTGAAGATTGCATATGTTTTGCTTTTGTGAGCACGCCACTGAATTTCAAGAAACATGAAGTTGGTGTTCGTTGGGTATAGTGTTCCAGAAATCACAATGAGGCCAGGAGTGCTTGCTAGTGTCATAAAACTAGCTGGCATGCTCAGTGATCTTTCCTGTGTGTAGCTGTCTGTCAGTTGTTGATGACTGTGTTAAGGGCACAGTGGTTGTCTGTCTACTTGGTTGTTGTACATTTGTCTACTTCTCTGTCAATGTTTACTTGTTTATACCAAAGCACTATTTTTGTAAATATAAATGTAATCATTTTCTTTTCATGCTGAAGTTACCATTTTCTCACTATGGGACTTTCCTCGTTGTCTCTAATAATGTACCTCATCTGGAAGTTTGCAGTTAATGAAATGGCCATGTCCAGTTTTTGTGTTGCTGTTAGTACTCACCTCCTTCTCTTCTTTAGCTTCTAACTTGCTTGTTTCTGTATGTTTAAGTATCATATCTTAGAGTCTGCATCTAACTACTTCTTTGTAGTTAGACAACTGTATCTTTTGGTTAGGATATTTGGTTACTTCAATAATTATTAGAATGGGTAATTTTAGGGCTATCATTTTGCATCTTTTCCTTTGTCTTATCTGCTATTTTGTGTTTGTGTTCCCTTTCTTATCACCAAATATTTTCAGTTCTTTGTTTTAGTTTCTTTATTGACTTTCTAGCTGCATCATGCTAATTCTGGCACTTTAATGGGCATTGTTCCAGAGGTTACCACATGTGCTTTAGGCGCTGTTTCATCTAATATGTTCATATGGAAGCACTTCATGTAAAACATAGTGTACTTGCAACAGAGTATCTTAATTTGCCTGGCCTTTAACATCACTGTTGTCATTTGAATATGACATCAATATGCTGTTGACTTTATATGCTCTCTTGCAAATTTAATGTGTGCCATGCCTTTCAAAATTGGGATGAGAAGGGAGATGGGTATAACTTAGTTACTTTGTTTAGTGCTGTTTTTCGTCTCTGGTGTTCACCATGTCTTCCTGTGTATCTGCAGTGTTGCCTCATGCTGTTCCCTGGTGCCTCAGAATCAACCTACAGCAACTCTGAGGGCACAGCTCTGCTGGCCGTGAGTTATCTTAGCTTTGTTTGTCTTCATTTCTCTCTTGTTGTGACGGCACATAACCCTCTGTCCCCACCTTCTTTCCTCTCCAGCAGCTGAAATGTGCCGGTGTCAGACCTTCCTTCTGTTGATGTGACGTCAGCTGTTAACTGTGTCATGGTTCTCTAGTTTAGCACACCATCCTCCTCAGGCCACTTCAAAACTATCTGTCCCTGACTTTCAGCATGTTAACCAAGTGATAGTCTTCATCGACATTTCCTAAGTTTCATGCTTTTTTAAGTTATTATTTTCTTTCTTATTTTTCTTTTATTGGAAATAGATTTTTTTCATTCAGTATATTCTGACTGTGGTTTCTGCTCCCCCAACTCCTCTGAGATCCACATCCCCACCCAAACCCACATCCTTTTTCTCTCTCATTAGAAAACAAACAGGCACCTAAAGTTAGGGTTTTTAGAAAGTTTGATTTATTTTTACTTTACATATATTCTTTCATCCACATGTATGTCTACTCACCAAGTATGTGCAGTGCCCATGGAGGCCAGAGGACGGTGTCAGATCCCCCAGAACTGACAGAGTTACAGCTACAACCAATGCTCTTAACCACTGAGCCTCTCTCTGGCTTCACAGAGTTTAAAGTCAAATGCTTTCTTTAAACTTGGGGGAGGTTTAGGCTACCATTTCTTTTCAAACTTTTCTCCTTCCTTCTTTCCTCTTCCACTACATTCCAGTTACATCTGCTTCCACCTCTGGATACAAATAGCTCCTAAAGCTTGACTCAGTTGTCTTCAACCTTTGACGTCTTCAGGTAATTTTCTTCTTGTTGTTATTATTAAAGATCTGTGTATTTTTATTTAATGTCAATGAGTGTCTGTCTCCATATATGTTACCATGTGTGTGCTTGGTACCTCTAGAGACTAGAAGAGGGCAGTGGGTCCCTGGAACTGGGGTTACAGACAGTTGTGAGATGTTGTCTGGGTGCTGGGAACTGAACCCAGCTCCTTGGCAAGCGCAGTAAGTGTTGGTGCCGGGAAGGCATCTGCTAAGCTCCTCTTCTATTTTCTATGGGTCTTTCTCCTGTTTGTTATTTTCTTGACCTCCTAATCTACCTGTAAAGCAGTCTAGTCAATTTACGCATCAGCAGCTGCAAAGTCTTCTGCTGCAGCTATCCTCTTCAGCAAAGAGACCTAAAATGTAATGCAATTTTCTGATTCTTGAATGTTATTCTTACCAACTATTAGGATATAAAGAAATGAAAGTTAGTAGTTAGACATTATAATAGAACGTGTAGTCATATTAGTATGTTTTCAAGCTTGAGCAGATATATTTTAGATAGACAGGTCATCTTCAAACCCTTCAGAGATCTACAGAATATGGCATTTAAAATGTTTTAATAACTTAGAAAATTTCTCTTTTTGTTATGACTATGAGACATGTCGGCTCCTGGCAATACCAATCTACTTCAGAGAAAATATGGGCATTGAAGAAACTGCATATGGAGTTAACTTTCATTGTGGCAAAAGTTAGCCACTGGACAACAAAGTATCCTCGAACCAACTGCTGACAAACAAGACAGGATATGAAACAAGGGACTACTGATTCTTGCCAAAACAAGTGTGGTTATGGCTTTATCAAAAGGCATCTTCTGAGGCCAGGACAATATGGCACCATCCCTGAAGTGGCCTTTGCAATTTGGAAAAGGTACAGTGCCCTTTTCTTCGAAGGCAGCTGAACAGACAGTGGGCTGATGGCTTCTGATGTGCAATGGAACAGCAGCTGAAACAGTTATTCTTGAAGAGTAACTAAGCTCACGCCTCTCAATAGTAGACTGGCATTTGATAGAGGGATGTGGAGAAGAATGGGATGCTGAGATGAAGCCGCACACACACATAGCCAAGAAGAATGGACAGCTGAATTAAAAAAACCATCAACAATTTCCAGAATTTAAAATCCTGAATCATGACATGACACTAGTGGAATTCAGGTGTTTCTGGTACATGGACTGCTCTTACCCAATGTGAGGTTGAACTATTGACCTTGTGTACATCCTACTTCACAAATGAGTCTGTCAGATACGCTAAGCCTATAGGCTGAAGATGATGCCCCAACACTGCAGAGAAACCTCAGGCAGCTGGCTGTTTCTATCAACTCACATTTTTTTTTTTTTGGAGGCTACTTGCATGCACTTCCTGTTTTATTTTTTATTAGGTAATATTTTCTTCTTGGGTCTCTGAGGGAGTTGAAGATTAGTTATAGTTGAAGATTAATTAGGATAGAAAGTGAATTAGATACATTTTGGACTTACCAAAATAGGATAGATAATGGAATTATATTCTCTGAATTTGTCAAATACAAATGGACTAGACATTGTTTAGGTATTTATTGCTTGTATATATTGTACATAGTTATTGTACTTTTGTATATAGTTTTTCTTATGTTAGTTATAACCTTTTTCCTTTTTTTTCTTTTTATTAAAATAGAAAAGGGGAAATATGGTGACATTTTATTTGTACTGAAATATGATTTTATTTGTATGTTAATAAATAAAGTTGCCTGGGGGTCAGAGCTAATAGCAAGCCATAGCAGAGCAGGGCGTTGGCGATGCACACCTTTAATCCCACTCTTGGTAGGCAGAGCTAGGCGGATCTCTGTGTGTTCAAGGATACAGCCAGTATGGAGACACATGCCTTTAATCTCAATACCAACCATAGAAGACCTGGAGGTCTGTACAGAAGGGCAGTGACGAGGAGGTCATGTGGTTGGGTTTACAACCAATGAGAAAGCAGAACCAAAAGTCTATATAAAGACAAACACACAGGAAGTGGGTCTCTTTGCTGAAGAGGATAGCTGCAGCAGTGACGGTAAGGCTCTTAGCTCTGACCTCTTGGGCTTTCATCCCTGCATTGGCTCTGTGTTTCTTAATTAATAAGATGGTTGGTTACATCTACAGTCTTCATTTCTATTATGATGCTTTTTAGCTCTAGAATTTCATTGTCATTTTCCTATGGAATGTTCCTGACTGTTCACTAATTAAGACCATTTCTCTAAGATTCTTTGAACAGATTTATTCTAATAGCTAGTTTGAGGTCTTTTCTGCTTAATCCAACATCTGGACCCAATTAGATCCATTGCTGTTGACTTTGTGGTTTTCCCTGAGTGCAGGTCACATAGTTTCTTTCTCATGTCCAGTTTTTTTTTTTTTGTTCTGTTTTGTTTTAAAAGGAAACATTATAGAAAATACAGTGTATTGACTAGATGCTGTTATATCCTTCTGAGCATCGCTCTTGTTGCTCTTATTTTGTTAGGCAGTTAATGGACTTGGGCTTGAACGTTTGTCTCCCTGGTGCAGTGTTGCGTGCAGTCCTCCTGTCCGGTCTGACTCCAGCTGCTGAGCGCTCCCTGGGCACCGAGGACACTCCTTACAGCACCCTCCTTGGGGCCAGTTTCCTTTGTGGTCTTTACCAGTGATGTCTGACTTCTCTGCCTCAGGGATCCTACATCTGCACGCTTCAGCAGCCACCCTGTGACGCAGGCAGAATTTATACTTGCATTTTCCCTACTCAGCTTCTAAACTTGGCCTTTAAATTTTCTCTGTACCCTGGTCTCCGTCACCTTGGGCCTCTGAGGTTACAAATGTTCTCCTTTGCCCCAAACAAGAGTAGCCAGATAACTGCAGACACCTGTCTTTACCTCCTCCACTGCAGTGTGTTAGAGGCAGGCTCTCCAGGCTTGTCTGTTTGGGGTCACGCTCCCATTGCTATAAATAGCTCTTATGAAAGTAATTTTTACAGATTTTATAATCCATACGCCGTATACCTTTTAATATCTGCTCTGCTCCTCCATGTCCGGAGTGAGCTTGCGCATTTAGGCTTCCCCTTCTCTGGTGGTGCTGGAGAACACACAAGGGAAGACAAATGTTGTGCATGCTAGTGTGCATCTGGCAATTAGTGCGTGGTAATGTTTGAGGAACGTCTGCTGTAGATCAGATCCAAGATCAGACTTTGGTTGCCCATTCGAAACCACCTGCTGCTCTAAAAGGGAAACTCCTCACGGACCCGGGGACAGAACCCACAGTTGGAGGAGCTGGTGCTAATTTTGTTTTACAGGTATGTGGGTGGTGTTCTTGAATGACAAGCCAGGCTGATGTGTCTACATGGCGTTGTCAAGTGTGACTAACAAGTAAAGAGACTACCCAGGAACCTCTTGTCTTGCTTCAATTTTTATTCAAAGAATGTGTCCTTGGAGAGCTGCCAGCAGCTGAGGAGAGTCTCAGAGGCACGGGATTCACAGGTGTGAGTGGCGTGGCACCCGGGGCCCCTGCTCCTTTCTCCAGCTTTGATCTCTGACCTTTGCTCTCTGACCTTGCTCTGTACCCAGTTACTTCCTCGAGCGAGATGTGAGTCTGTCTCTCTCCAGATTCCCCTTTGGACCAGGATCTCACCGCAAGCATGCTTTCTCAATGCACCAACCAATGAAAGAATAAGGGGGCATTTTACTTATGCCAGTTGCTCATTAAAGAGCCAAGAAGGAAGGCCTCCCCTTCCTAGAGGACAGTTCAGACAGCCGCAGTTTGGGTTCCTCTCTGGTGTCTCTATTCCTTCTCTGGAAGAGAGAAAATTGTGGACTGATTATGCAGTGTCATTAACAGAGCTGAGATTAGAAGCCATGTATCTACATTAAATATAAGCAATTATGAGTAGAGTTTTGTGCTTTTGGATGGGAATGCTAGTTTGCTTTCTGTGCTGAAGTACTGGCAAGAATATCATATAGGTGTTATTGGCTGACTGGTTAGAAATGTTGTATATATTTAAACAGTTTGAAGTTAATTAAGAGTATTGACTTGGAACTAAATCAGTGGCCTCACACAACATCTGTGCTCTCCTCCTCCTGTCTACGCATTTAGATGGCGTCCATCACTGTGCCATCTAAGTGCCCAGAAAAGTCTAGTTAGGCTAATTTCAGTTTCCTCTGTGAGGAAGAGGGTTCTACCTCTCTCCATTGCCCTTTCTGCTCCTGCCTGCTTGGAGCAGCCACTATCATCCCTCCAAAGAGTAACGTGGGAAAGCAAGCCTCTCACACCTCTCTCCTTGTTGAGAGTTGAGGGGTTGGCTTCTACAAGATTTTTGCAGCTTTTGCACAGCACCAGAGAGGCCAGGGGAAAAGGTAGGTCAGTGCTGAAGGGCCTCTGAGCATGGACGAAGGAGGAGGGACATGGAAATCTCTATGCAGGCTCAGGACTAAGGAGTACACTGGCATGTACTGGCAGGAGGCATCCTGCTGATGTCAGAGGCTATCGCTGCCTGACAGAGGCATAAAGGGGTGTTCACTCCCAGCCACAAGCAAATGTTCTTCTCCTCCAGCCTGTGCAACTCTGTTACCATTCCAACATCTGCATTTCCATGTGGAGGGAGAGCAGCCTGATTTCACTGGTTTTCAATGCCTTGCCTGCGGCTAGAGGGAGGGAGAAGGCCACAGCCCAGTCATTAGGAACTCCATTTTGCTGTAGTAATACACACAGGCTACTCTTCAGGAGTGAGTCCGGAGGAATAAATTTGTGCACAAGCAGAGAATTGCAGGCACAAAGCAGAGCTTGTTAGTGGAAATGAGAAAGAATCAGAGATGACCAATATGTTTGCCTGAGCCCAGCTGGCTGCTCTCCTGATGGAGTGTAAAGAAAAGGAAGGAAGTTTAAAGTTTTTTGTTTGTTTTTAACACCTTCACTTACACTTACCTGCCACAGAGCAGCAACCATGTGGTTGGTAATTCAGTGATTTTATTTGATGTCAAAATAGGCTTCTCTACCTGCTGGGAATTTATATTATTTGCATTATTTGACTATTATAGAATAGTCATACAAGGGGTGGGAATGCCTGGCTGTGGCTGCTGAGCCAAGTTCATTTAAAGACAGGAGTTTGAAAGTTCCCTCCATGTGAGAAGGAGCATTCATAGTAGTTGGGGGTGGAGCTACTGAAGGATTGATTTCCTGAATTGAGAGGGAGATAACAGCATTTGGGACTTATCTCCAAGTTCTCTTTCGTGGGACCGAGGAAGACTCTTTGCACGTGACTCCAGGATCATACTGAAGAGAGCAGAAGACATTCCACATCAGAGAGATTTACCAACTAAGGACATCTCTGACTGGCAAGAAAATGATGCTGGCCAAACCCAGCACCTACTTCTCTAGCAGAGCAGCCCAGGGCCAGAGACAAGGGAGGACAGTGGCTAGAAAACCTTAATGCTGAACCGCAGACCCTGAACCTCAAGACGACAGTCCTGGATGACAGGGAGAAAACATGAAATGGGGTCTGGGTGAACTTAATCTGTGTTCCAAAGGGTAAGGTGCTTTGGTATTAGTGCATTGATATGGTGGAAGTTCTTCAATGCTCTCTGAACTTTCTGGACTGTGTTTCTCTAGGTGAAAAAGAGAACATGTCTACCCCAAATTTTATCACAGTACTCTGGATCTTGCTCAAAATCGCACTGGATCGCCTGGCGTTCTAGTCACTTTCTATTGCTATGATAAACAGCATGACTAAATACAACTCAGGTGGGAAAGGGTTTATGGGGCTTCAGTCTATAGCAAACTAGCATTCCCATCCAAAAGCACAGTCTATCTTTGAGATAAGTCAGGGCAGGAACTTCAGCAGGAGCAGGGGCAGGAACCACGGAGGGAAATTACCTTGCTTTTCATGACTTTTTGACCTGCTCTCTTATATACTCCATGACCACTTGCGAGGGATGGCACCACCCACAGTGGGCTGGGCCCTTGAATATCAATCACCAATCAAGACAATTTCGTACAGACCCGCCCACAGGCCAATCGAACAGACATTTTCTCATTTGAGGCTCCATCTCACAGGATGACTCTAGTTTGTATCAAGTTGATTCAAAACAACACAAAACAACAACAACAACAATCTACCAGAACATGTGTGTTTTGAAAACGTTCACTGATTCTCTCAAGTTTGTACCTATTTATTCCATTTTGCATGCATTTATCATTTAGTAAGAATCCAGGTTTTATTTCTATGTAGCAAGCAGTGTATGAGGCAGAAAGAAAACTAAATCAATTCTGTATATATTGACACTGCTGAATAAAGGATAGAGAAAGGCACTCCTGAAAGCCTAGCATGCTGGATGGAACAGCTTCACAGTGCATGATGCTAGTGTCTTTGCTTCCTTAGCCCCGTTAGGTCTTGGAATGCACTGGGATTTCAGTGTGTGGAGTGTGTGCAGTGATTAATCTTTATTGTCAGCTTGGTTGAATGTAGAATCAGTCAGCCAGGATAAACACCTCTCTGCGTGTCTGTGAAAGTGTTCTTAAAGAAAGTTGAGGGACGAAGACCCACCCTAAAGATTGAGTGGTACCATCCTATGGGCTGTGCTTCCAGAATGAATAGAAATGGACAAGGAGGGGTGCTGGAAAGAAAGTTCACTTACCCAAGTGCTTGTCGTGCAAGCACGATAACCTGGGTTCAAGTCCCAGAACCCACGAAAAGAATTAGACAAGTGGTGTGCACTTGTAACCCTAGGGCTGGGGAGGTAGAGACAGGCAAATATCCAGGACTCACTGGCCAGCCCTTGTAGACCACTTAGGGAGCTCCAGATGAGCGAGAGATTCTGTCTCAAAACATGGTAGATGTCATCTGAGAAATGACACTTGAGGTTGGTATCTGGCCTCCACACACATGCATGCACAGCCCCCTGAACATGGGCCTCACAGGCACACACACACACACACACACACACACACACACACACACACACACACACACACACACACACGTGTGAAGGGGAAAGAGAGCCGAGTAATCTCATTGATCTCTCTCTACTTCCTGTAGCTTCAGTATGACCATAAGCCAAAGGAGACCTTCTCTCTTAAGTTGTTGCTTTTTGGTTTGGTTTGTTTTTTGTTTTGGGTCAGGCATTTTGTCACTCTAACAATAAAAGCAATTTATACAATATGTAACCTTAGAGAAATTCATAGACATTTATATCCTCCTCTAAAAGATTTGCCCACGCATTTCAATAGCAGATTTACGCAAAGTGGCCTCTGGTAGGGACAACCCAAATGCTCATCACCAAGAAGGGATTCACACTGAAGACTAAAAAGGAAAGAAATACTAACCCTGCAAATGAGTCTCAACGCGTTAGGTTATCCAGATTAAGAATGTGAATCCTGGAGCTGGAGAGGAGGCTCAGCAGCAAGATGGCCCAGTGGGAAACAGCGCTTGTGGCCAAGTCTGATGACCTGAGTTTGGTCCTGGATCCCTCGTGGTGAAAACAGAGAGTGATTCCTACAACTTGTTCTCTGACCTCTACATGTAGGGTATGCACGCATGCGCAGACACACAGGGCTGAGATTTTTCTAAAAGGCAAAACTTTGCACTTCTGGGGGAAAAGTTTTATTAGAGAAA
This sequence comes from Peromyscus californicus insignis, assembly GCF_007827085.1. NCBI lineage: Eukaryota > Metazoa > Chordata > Mammalia > Rodentia > Cricetidae > Peromyscus > Peromyscus californicus. Next base: position 4,504,362 of record NW_026294469.1, on the reverse strand, counting down.
TTGAATAAAACAAACAAAAAAGTATGCTTTTTTTAAAAAAAAAATCTACCTTAATAGGTAAAGAAAACTAGAGACTCTGGTAATTAGAGAGAACGCCTTGAGTCTTTTCTACGTGTCTCCATTTATAGCTGACTTAGCATATAAATTTAAGTGATCGTAATTACCCTGGTATGTGAGGCTGTGAATGTGTGTGTGGGTGTTCCCAGCAACAGAGATAAATAAAAGGAAAAGATGGGGAGGTAGAATTAACATAATTCTAAGACCTGGGTGAAATTACTTCAGAGCTGTCAAGCAACAAACATTTATATCTAAAAAAAAGAAGATATATTATTGGTTATTTTCATATGTATTAATTGGCATTCAAGCCATCTGTATCATTTACTCATCTATATTTAATGAGGATCATAAATATCCCTCTGCCAGCTAGAGAAGAGCCATATATCAGGAGAGATGACAATCTTGGGGCTATTAGTCAATGACTTGGTATTAAAGACGGAATTTGTTGAGGTTATTAGAATGGGTTTTAAGCATCTTAAGTAACTTGTAATAACATATACTACTTGTTCTGATGGGTGTAAAAGTTCCTGTGAAGAACCTCATGAGGTGCAGTGAATGCTTTTCTTCCCTAAGCTGCAGGTATACCAGTCCTAGAACACTGGCCACAGTTCAGTAGACCTGGAAATACAAATCAGAGCAGCAACGGAGGGCCAGGGAGATGGCTTGGTGGGTAAATCATTTGTCGTGCAAGTGCGAGGACCTGAGTTCAGATCCCCAGACCCCACATAAGGCTGAACGCCAGGAGGCGTGTCCATAGCCCAGTGTTGTCTGCAAGATGGAGGAGGGCAAGAGAGTCCCCCAGACCTCTAGGGCCAGCTCGTCTTGTGTGCACAACAAGAGAACCTGCCCTAAACAAGGTAGAAAGACCGATACCTGAGGTTGTCCTCTGACCTGCACACACATGCCGTGGCACATACATGGCCACACTCACATATACAAGTGAACACATACACATGCACAAATGATTTTTAGAATGGTACTAATACACTCAGCTCCATGTCCCAAATTTACCTCTAATAGTTGCAACCACATTTCTAGATCTTGTAGAAGATGTCTGTTCCTGGTATTGCTAAGCAATCTTAATACTGATCATTGGACAAATGTGTCAACATCACCAGCATCATCTTAGCAGAACTACCCAAAGATGTTTGAAATAAAACAACACCTTAAAAAGAGGGTGCAGCTTAATTTATTTCAGCTCAGCCTGGGTGTGGGCCTAGGCTACTTCCTTACATTGCCTATGCCAACCTTCTCTGGCTTCTGGGATTTCTTGAGGTCCCTTATCTGCCAGGTCTGCGACCTGATGGGGTGCTGAGGTTAGAACAGGTCACATTGGACTACAGATTAGTTTATGTCATAGTGGGCAGTGTAGATCATCTTTGTATTCAGAAACAGAAGCATCAAAGTGTAGAGTTAACAGTCTCTGCACCACTACCTGACATGATTTGCTCCAGTGTGAACTTACAGTAGGTCAAACAGACTAAAGCGTTCACCCCTACCTGACATGATTTGCTCCAGTGTGAACATACAGTAGGTCAAACAGACTAAAGAGTTCACCCCTACCTGACATGATTTGCTCCAGTGTGAACTTACAGTAGGTCAAACAGACTAAAGCGTTCACCCCTACCTGACATGATTTGCTCCAGTGTGAACTTACAGTAGGTCAAACAGACTAAAGCGTTCACCCCTACCTGACATGATTTGCTCCAGTGTGAACATACAGTAGGTCAAACAGACTAAAGCGTTCACCCCTACCTGACATGATTTGCTCCAGTGTGAACTTACAGTAGGTCAAACAGACTAAAGCGTTCACCCCTACCTGACATGATTTGCTCCAGTGTGAACATACAGTAGGTCAAACAGACTAAAGCGTTCACCCCTACCTGACATGATTTGCTCCAGTGTGAACATACAGTAGGTCAAACAGACTAAAGCGTTCACCCCTACCTGACATGATTTGCTCCAGTGTGAACTTACAGTAGGTCAAACAGACTAAAGCGTTCACCCCTACCTGACATGATTTGCTCCAGTGTGAACATACAGTAGGTCAAACAGACTAAAGCGTTCACCCCTACCTGACATGATTTGCTCCAGTGTGAACATATAGTAGGTCAAACAGACTAAAGAGTTCACCCCTACCTGACATGATTTGCTCCAGTGTGAACTTACAGTAGGTCAAACAGACTAAAGAGTTCACCCCTACCTGACATGATTTGCTCCAGTGTGAACTTACAGTAGGTCAAACAGACTAAAGAGTTCAGATCATCTTAAGCAAGGACAATGTTCCTTTGGCCTGATTACGAGACATCCACATGCATCACTCCTGTACTTTTGAAATTCAGCTTTGCACCAGAGATGGTTGGACTCTGTGTCTTTAAGCACAGCATCATATCTGGCTGGAGGACTAGATAAATGGCTGGTTACTTCAGGTGCAGAGCTCTGAATCCAGAGGTATGCTCAGATGTGACTGGCTGCACACTGGATTGCTTCTCAACCTTGCTGTACATTGGAATCACCTAGGGAGCTTTTAAAAAATTACTGATGTCCAGGCCCCACCCCCTGAGAGCTCATTTAATTGGTCCAGGGTGGAGCTTGGGCACCAGTAATTTTTTTTAAAAGCTCCCTAGGTGATCTTAATGTGTACCAGGGTTGAAAACTACTGGTTTACAGTAAAATAGTTTCAGCCATGCAGCAGTAGCAAAAAAAGGGGGGGTCCTAGTATTGAGTGTGGAAAAGAATAAGAACATTCTATGGGCTTCTATAACTCTAACAAACACAGCAGGAGTGGGAAGGTGGAGGAAAGAATCGGGAGGCCCTACCTCAGAGCTTCCCAGGCAGTGAGGGAGGAAGGCTATACTCTTAACTTCCTGGTGGGTGGGAGAGGGGTTAAGCACCAATGCCATGATGGCGGAAGGACGCAGGCTTTGTCTGGGAGACAGAAGGAAATGAAGCACCCATACTCACCAGGTACAGACCAAACCAAAGTTAAAAGGATGACTGAATAGAATCATACTTGAAATACTCTGATTTACATCACTCCTTCCTTTGAGCCTCACAATTATCCTGGGAAGACAGTTGGACCTAAAAATCACATTCAACACACGAGGAAGAAGAAATATTAATATAAAAGCAGAGGCAGAGGAAGGTGGCAGCAGCCCTAACCATTACCCACCGGTGCTAGCCAGCGCTTCCTGTTGCAACGGCCTCACATGTTGTAGCATATTATTTTAAGATGTGTTACATTTGTTTATGCCGTGGGACATTTGTTTAATGATGCAAAGATGTGTTGCATTCTTTTATGTTGCATTTGTTTAACTCTGTGAAGCTGTGTTACTTTGCCTGTCGAAAACACCTGATGGTCTAATAAAGAGCTGAACTGCCAATAGCAAAGCAGAGAAAGGACAGGTGGGGCTGGCAGGCAGAGAGAAAAAAAATGGAGGAGAAATGTAGGAGAAAAGGAAGGAAGATCAAGGAATGCAAGAGGAAGGAGGAGGACTTCAGGGGCTAGCCACCCAACCACCCAGCCACCCAGCCTCCCGGCTACACAGCCAGACACGGAGTAAAAAGGAAAGAAAAGGTATACAGTAATAGAGAAAAGCCCAAGACCAAAGATAGGTGGGATAATTTAAGTTAAGAAAAGCTAACTAGAAACAAACCAAGCTAAGGCCAGACTTTATAAGTAATAATAAGCTTCCATGTGTGATTTATTTGGGAGCTTGGTGGTAGGCCTCCAAAAGAGTAAAAGAGAAAAAACACCCTACAACATTTTGGCGTTCCAACGTGAGGCCACAGAAAGCTAAGCTACACCCGCTCAGCGTTGCAGGACAGCACCATTGACACTCACCATCATTACTGCTTTTGCAGATGCACAGACCGAATCTCAGTCTTGTTAAGTTGCTTGCCCAAGAGCAGGTGACTGTTTTGTTTCATATTGTTGATCACGAGACTTCTGTATTCAAGTGGCACAAATGCAATGTTTCAAAGCAAAGGAAACTCAGAAGTCTGAAATGGATTGGTCAAATAAAGATGTGATGTTATGCCCAGCAGTCTCAGTGATGCAAAAGGCTGAGGCAGGAGGACCGTCCAAGTCCAGGAGTTTAGGGCTAGGGTGGGCATACATAAGTGTAGCTAGAGTTTTCCTGCCTGGCCCACAGTCAGGTCAAATCTCTCTCACCTACCAGTCCCACAGCCGCTCAGACCCGACCAAGTAAACACAGAGACTTATATTGGTTACAAACTGTATGGCCGTGGCAGGCTTCTTGCTAACTGTTCTTATAGCTTAAATTAATCCATTTCCATTAATCTATACCTTGCCATGTGGCTCGTGGCTTACCGGCAACTTCACATGATGTTTGTCATCATGGCGGCTGGCAGTGTCTCTCTGCCTTCCACTTCCCAGCTTTATTCTCCTCCTTGTCCCGCCTACACTTCCTGCCTAGCCAATGGCCAATCAGTGTTTCATTTATTGACTAATCAGCAACACATTTGCCATACAGAACATCCCACAGCACATAAGCCTCTTGAGTGTCTGACCTCTGCCTCAGTCATTCAGTTTCCTCCAATACTGACTCTCCTACACCATCTAAGGACTCCCTTGAATGGACACAGCCCTACAAGACGAAACAATACAGCTCAGTATCCTAAGGTAGCACTGTCAGTTCCTAGAAAGAAGAATGTGTGTCTCAGGCCAGGGCCATGGTTCAGAAGATAAGGGGCCTGTTGCTGAGCCTGGGTTCAATCCCCAGGCTCAACAAGGTAGAAGGAGATAACTGACTCCTGCAGGGTCTACTCTGACCTCCATGTATATGTCCATATCCACCATATAAAGAGACAGATAGATAAGTGAATAAGGAAATGTAATAAATATTCTGTAGAGGGAGATGACAAGACTTTTCTATATAATCCTGGCTGGCCAAGAACTCGGTGTAGACCAGGCTAGCTCACAGAGATCTGTCATTGCCTCCTGAGTGCTGGGATTAAAGGCACATACCACCTCAGCCAGTCAATAAACAATTTTAAATGTTTCCCTTCTCTCTCTCACATTTGCCCTTCTCCCTTCCATCCATGTAGGGGTGTGTGTGTGTGTGTGTGTGTGTGTGTGTGTGTGTGTGTGTGTGTTGGCTAGAGGAGGGGAACATTCTTCTCCTACCTCCTAGAGACAAAGGGAAAACCTGGCTAGACTCCATCCTTAGATCCTGGATGACAATCATTTCCCCCTTGCTTCTTTTCTAACACACACACACACACACACACACACACACACACACACACACACACACACACACTGTTGACTAGTTTTATGTCAACTTGATACAAGCTAGAGTCCTTTGGAAAGGAGGAACTTCAATTGAGAAAATTCCCCAACCAGCTTGGCCTGTGGACATATCTGTAATGCATTTTCTTAATTGGGGTGGTGTCAGTTCGCTGTGTGGTGCTACCTCTGGACTGGTGGTCCTGTGTTCTATAACAAAAAAGGCTGAGAAAGCCATGAGAAGCAAGTCATTAAGCAGCACTCCTCCAACGTCTCTGACCTTTCTCTCATGCCTGTCTGTTCCCAAATACCTGGCAGCTGCTTCCCAAATAATTGACTCAGAGGCTTAATATTGCTTGTAAATGCTCAACCAATAGCTCAGGCTTGTTAGTAGCTAACTCTTTTCTTTTCTCTTTTTTTTTTTTTGTTTTTTTTGAGACAGGGTTTCTCTGTGTAACTTTGGCACCTTTCCTGGAACTCGCTCTGTAGCCCAAGCTGATCTTGAACTCACAGAGATCCACCTGCGTCTGCCTCCCGAGTGCTGGGATTAAAGGCATGCGCCACTACCACCATGCCTCTTAGTAGCTAACTCTTACACTTAAATTAACCCATATTTCTATTTATGCTTTGCCACATGACTCATGGCTTGTTACCTCATTTTCTACACATCCTGCTTGCCCAGGGGGTGGCTTGCGTCTCCCCAGACTCTGCCGACTCTGCCCTTCTTCCTCCCATCATTCTTTCTGCATAAGGATTTCTCACCCAATTTCTTCTTGCCCTGCTTATCAGCCAATCAGGTTTTTTTTTAAAAAAAAACAATGAGCATAATCTACAGCACCCTGTCTCCAGGATCCTCCCCTGAGTTCCTGCCCTGGGTTCCCTAGTTCCTTGGACTACAAATATGAGATGAAATAAACCTTTTCCTCTCCAAGTTGATTTTGGTTATTGTGTTTTATCATAGCAATAGAAGGCAGACTATGACACACAACACACACACACACACACACACACACACACACACACACCACTAAATGAGATCTTTTTACTTCCCCCAAATGGAATCCTTTTTTGCAACACTTGTTGGAGTCTTTTGGACAAAAATTCCCTGGCCTGAGTTACTGTAATAATCATACTTGTGCTTTTTCTCTTTAAGACCTCAAGAACATGGACACATAGAGGTCACACTAATAATAAGTATTTGGGGAAGAGCTAGACATAATGTAATCACCCCATACACACAGTCACACATCTGAATCCCTGGGACCTGTGAATGCATTACAAGGCAAAGGGAATTCCATAGATATGAATAAATCAAGAAGGCTGAGATGGGAGATTGTCCAAGATAATCTGTCTGGGTGCCATCAAACCTTTAAAGGTTTTAAGGTTCTTCTATTTTGAGACAAGCACAAAGTAAAGCATTTCATTAGCACCAAGTCAGCACTGGGGATGATATTTAAAGGAACACTATACACAGAAGAGAAGAAAGACCTAATCATAAGAGCACAGGAAAAAAGAAGGTTTGTGAGAAGAATAGAAAGGCTGGGATCAAATCCATCACCTTCTAGCAGTGAACACCCCATACTAATGGAAAAGAAAGAAAGAATAAACAATAATCTAACCAATCAAAAAACCACCAACAGAACAAGAAGAATAAATAAACAACTCTCAATAATAGCTTTAAGTGTCAATAGCCCAACACCCCCCCCCCCTCTCTCTCTCTCTCTCAGGCTGTATGGCTAGATGAAAATACCATATTCAACTGTTTATTGTCTCAAAGAAACATATCTGACTAATAAAGATTCACACAGACCCAGAGTCAATGGATGGATAGGGTTTCCTGTCAAGGGAGCCAAAAGCAAGCTTGAGTAGCTATCATGATATTTTATAAAGTAGACTCCAAACCAATATTAGAAGGGTCTTTTGAAAAAGCCACTGGATAATTATTCAAGGGGACAAATTAGGGTTTCCTGTCAAGGGAGCCAAAAGCAAGCTTGAGTAGCTATCATGATATTTTATAAAGTAGACTCCAAACCAATATTAGAAGGGTCTTTTGAAAAAGCCACTAGATAATTATTCAAGGGGACAAATTATCAAGAACTCAAAACAATAGTAAATGTATATGCCAAATACTGGGGCTGCCAATTCAATAAGACAAACACCAATGGACACTAAAGGTCAGACAAGTCCTGATGCATTAATAGTGGATGCTGATTTCAGTTATGCCCTCTCATCTTTAGATAGGTCATCCTAAAGCCAACAGAGAAGCCTTAGAATTAAACCATAGACTCAATGGACTTAATGGGCATCCTATAAACAACTCTATCCAACAGAAACTCAATACACATTCTTCTCAGCAGTCTATAGAACCTTTGTTAAGTAGACCATAATCTAGGCCAGAAAGCAAATCTTACCAACAATAAAAGAACTGAAATAATTTATTATATTTTTCCAGATCAAAGTGAAATAAAAGCATAAATCAATAGCAAGAGAAATTACAGAAACTATACAAATATAAACAGACCGAACAATTCACTCTTGCATGATGAGTGGGCCTTTGGAGAAATCATGGAGGAAAATTAAAAATTCCTAAAATCAATTGAAATGAAAGCACAATTTGCCAGACTTTTTGATATATGTATATTTGGCAGCTCTATGAGGAAATTTTATATTCTTTATATTAAAACTTCAGAAAAAATAAAAAAGAAACACCTAATGATGCTTCTTCAGGTTTTGGGATAAGAATAAGCCAAGCACAAAAGCAGTAAAGAGCAAGAAACAATGAAGATCATTGCAGAGGGTAATGAAATCATGACAAAATGAACAATACACAGCTGCAAACAAAGGACTGGTTCTTAGGGAAAAATTAACAAGATAGGCAAACCCCTCACCAAGTCAACCAAAAGGAAGAAAGAAAAGATGCAAACTGGAGATGATATAGGGAAACAAACTACAAATTCCAACAAAGCCAGAGAATCATTGGAAATTCTGAGAAAAACCTTTATTTCAGAAAATTGGAACATAGAACAAATGGATAAATTCCTGGGTACAGAAAGCATGTGCAAATTAAGTCAAGAGGCTGCAGACAACATATATAGATCCATAACAATGAGACTGAAGAAATAGGGGCTTGAGGGCTAGTTCAGCCATTAAAGGCTAGGCTGTTAACGAAAATGTCAAGAGACTGAGAAATAACACAAAGTCTCCCAACAAAGAAATGGCCAGGACCAAACACACTGATGGCCAAATTAAGCCAAATATTTAAGGAAGAATTAATGCCATTTCTCTCCCAAACTAAAATAGAAAGAGAAGATATAAAACCAAACTCACTCTACAAAACCAGCATTACCAATACCAAACAGATAGGATTATCACAAAAAAAAAATGAGGGACTCATTTCCCTTGTGAACACAGATGTTAAAATTCTTAAAACCCAGGTTCAAGAGCACAGTGGCCATTCACTGTGACTACTTTGATTTTGTTCCAAAGATGCAAGGTTGGTTCAGCTTATGCAAATCAATAAGCATAATATAGCATACCATTAGGTATAAGGACAGAAATCATATGACCTTCTCATCAGCAAAGATCTTTGACCAAGTTCACCACCTGAGTAAGTTCTCACTAAGAAACCCCTGTTTTTCTCCACAGCTCCCTCTTCTTAATTTTTTAAAGGGCTCCACAGACATGTCAGATAGACTGTCTGTCTTAGGTCATTTTCTTCTTCACTAATCAGCCTTACCTGTCATGAAGATACACTTTCTGTTCAAGTGTGCTCTGTCTTAGGTTGGCAGCTAGCAAGCAGGACTTACCTGTCTCTGACTACTAGCCTCTGGCAGAGAAAAGTACAGAGCTTAACTCTATGCAGCTCTAAATCAGGTCCCCACTAAGAGTAGCTGGAACAATCACAGCAATCCCTATGGCTGCCACATCGCCCAGTAAATGAGTAGAGGATGACCAAGATGGAATGTCCTTTTTGAATGGGTCTGGGATGTCTATAGCAGCCTCAGCTGCACCAAGCCCTGTTTTAAATCAATACACTCTTGATACAACCACATCAAATAAATCAACAAACTCTTGATGCAACCACATCAAACCTAGACTCCCTTAGCTTCACCAAACCACAATACATGAATATCAACAGGTTAACATAATTCTAGCATGAATATTACTATACATATTTACAATTCTTACAAACTTACATCTAAAAACAAACTCTCAATAGGACTATTTGCACTTTACAAACTTTTAGCAAACATCCACAAGCAATTTCTTAATAGAACTATACAAAACCTAGGGTCCATTAATACAAGTTAACATTAGTCCACTCAAGGGACAAGAAAATATTTTTTTAATTAAAGAGACTGAGGAATATTAACTCCCCCTTTTCTTTATAATTTTCTAAGCTGCATCTTGAGCCTGGGTAGAAAAAAAACCAAACTTTTCCACTTAAATAGTTGCATTTTTAACACAAAACAGTTCATGAATCACCACAGTTAATAAAGGATATACTCATACACAAAACAATTGATAAGCCATCACAATTGATAGAGTCTATATGTGTAAGTAAAGTCAAAATTGTCCCATTGCAATTGCACCACTTTTGTCCATCCCATTTCTTGACTGAAAAGTTCAAAAAGACAGTTCTGATACCAATCTTAATAGTCTACTGAAAGCTTTCTGACAACAGTCTTAAAGTTCCAAATAGGAAGTAACCCACAACCAGTATTACTTTACAGTTCCTCTGAATGCAACAATTCAGTTCAAACAAGCATCTCAGAACCCTCACTCTCAGCCACAGAGACACTTTCAGTTAGCTTTCCCCTTGGCAAAAATTGCTCCAGGGTAAAAGCTGCTAGCTGGCTGGGGAAGATCTCTTTGTACAGCCAGCATGAACCATCAGTAAACAAACTGCGCAACTTTTTTACCATCCCAGTCTGTCTGTGCTTGCCCACCTAGAGACCCCAGTGTCCTGAGGCCCTGAGGGCTCTCTCATGCCTCATGCTGAATGGCTGGATGCTGGCCCGCTGCTATGAGCTATGGGTTCTCAAGCAGCCCTTCTGGGTCCGGGAGGAAAACCAGCTTCGAGAAAACCCAGCTGCAGCCAGCTGTGACTGCTACACCCCTGTTCTGTTACCTGCTTTGCTGGGGGTCTCTCCTCCATGTATTGCCCTGCTTGCATGGCCAAATGCTGCTCTCAGGCTCCTCCATGGCTCTGTCTCTCTGGGAGCTCAGGCTGCTCTTGGCTTTTAGCACATCTCCACCATTGAGCCTAGAGCAGGGCTCTGCATCACCTCAGCATTTCTCGCTGCTGTTCCTAAAGGGGGCACATCTCAGCTGCTCATCTGGATGCTGCCTCTCTGGCAGCGTCTCTACTGGGCACTCACCATCAGGGACTCTGGCTCTTGGTGTTCCAGCTGCTGGGGTCCAAAGTCTCTGCTGCACTCTCCAAGCCACTGCCCGCTGTTCATGTCTCTCACAGTGCAGCCTCTCTGCTTGGCTTGTCAAGGTTTTGAGGAGCATAGCCTCTAGGCATGTCAGTCCTCTCTCACAAGCACTCTGGCTGGCTGCACTCTCCTCACCATGGACCCACCATGGCAGAAAGTAGGCAGACCCCTGCAGCTCGCGCTCCTTTCTCAGCATCTGCTGATCGTAACAAGATGGTGCCCCATGGGTCTCAGCTGCTGATGCCTGGCGGGGCAGCACATCACCCTCTGCTGCTTTGGCTTTCTGAAGCTGGCAGCCTCTGAAGTGGCTTTTCACTCTCGAACCACTGTTGGTGGCTTCTGGAGCCTCTGAAGCAACTGGGACTGCTAAGTTTTCAGTGGCTGCTGGGTCCTGGATGCTGCCCTCTGCACCCCAGGTCCCCTCTGTGCTCAGGGGAAAAACTACTCTTACCCTCAGTGACTTTCTTATTAAACCTTCACTGTATCCCTAAACCTAAAGCTTAGTCTACCCTAATATACCTAAGCCTACACTTCTCAAACTAAGCTTCACCAAACTTTTTTACAACTTTAGAGCAAAAGAAACAGAGAAACATAGACAAATACAGATGCAGGTAGAGATACTTGCTGAAGCCTAACTTTTACTACTTACTTTATATTTACAATTTTACTCCGGAAGAACAAAATACCACTACCTAAACTTTAATTAATAATTGGATATGTCTAACTGCTTCCATGGTGCCCACTACTCTCTCTCTCTCTCTTACTTATTTCCTCTGCACCCAAGTCCCAAGTTCTGGTGCCATCTGTGGGATGCTGGCTCCCACCTTTTCAAGGGTTTTTATTAGGAGGAGAGAGGGATAAGAAAATATTAGATAGAAAGAGAGACCTAGTTGATGAGAAGAAAGACAGAAACACAGAATAGCTTCGGGAGGACCTGGGTCAATACCCAACAACTTTTTCCATTGATTCAAAGGGATTTTTCATAACAATACCAAGGGGTGGGGCAAAAGACCTCCCCCTTGCTAGATCAAAGCACACTGTACAACCAAGTGTAGACCCTTCTAAACACCCAGTAATCACACACATGGTCAAGTCATCCCCTTATGCAGCCCTGCTGGGTAAAGCAAGCTCAGATTCTCTGGCCCTGAGTAAGTTCTCACTAGGAAACTTGTGTGTGTCTCCACTACCATCCTTTTGTGATTTAAAAGTCCTAAAGAAAATAGAAGCAGAAGAAACATACCACAATGTAATAAAGTTCTATGTGACAAACCTCATAGTCAATTATACTAAATGAGAAGAAACTGAAAAATATTTCCTCTAAAATCTGTAATGAGAAAAGGGAGTCCATTGTCTCTATTCTGATCCAATGCAGTGCTCTGTCTTAGATAAAACAATAAAGACAAGGAAAATAGTAAAAATAGGAAAGGAAGAATTGAAATTGTTCCTAGCTGCAAGCAACTCTTGTACTTATTCAAAAGATCCCAAAAGGTTCCACCAGAAAACTCCTAGAACTAATAAATACTTCATGCACAGCAGTGGCGTACTAAGTATATGAAAACTAACACTTCACTATACATCAGTAACAAACTTGCCAAGAAAGAACTTGAAGACTCTTCCTATTAAAAAAATTAAAATACCTAGGAATAAACCCAACCAAGGAGAGGAAAGACTACTACAATGTAGACTTTATTCTACCAAGGAAAGAAATTAAAGAAGATAGTGGAGTATAAAAAGGTATTCCATGGTCATAAATTAACTGATTTTATATTTTGAAAATGGTTATTTTATTGAAAGTGATCCTCAGACTCAACACAATCCCCATCAATATCCCAAAGGCACTCTTCACAGAGATGAGGGGGATCCGATTGGTAATACAAAAGACCCTGAACAGCAAAAAGCAATCCTCAGCAGAAACAGCAAGGATGAAGGTGTCACAAGGCCTGATCTCAAACTATACCATGACATCATCACAACAAATACAGAATGGTGGTGGCACAAAACGTAAAGACCATGGGAAAGACTCAGAAGTAAACCAACAGAGTCATGGCCACCTTGTTTTTGAATAAGTGTCAAAAACATACTCTGGAAAGAAACCACTCTCTTAACTGATGGTGCTGGAGAAGCTGGGTGTCCAGGAGTAGCAGAATGAGACTGTATCCATGGGGCTAGATCCAAAGGGATTCTAAATCAACACACCACAGGTACACCTGTGCATTGGGTTTAGCGCTGCATCGTTCACAATATTGGAGGGAAGGGAACTAGCCTAGATGACCACTGAGATGGATGAGTAAATGCAACAGGACATATACACATTGGAATTTTATACAGCTGTAAAGAAAAATGAAATCATGACATTTACAGTAAAACAATGGAACAAAATGGAAGTCATTCCTAAGCCAGATAAGAAAGACAAATACCATATGTTTAATCCCAAGAGGCAGAATATAGATTTAAAAGTGCCTCTGTGTGTGTGTATATGTGTGTGTGTGTGTGTGTGTGTGTGTGTGTGTGTGTGTGTGTGTGTGTGTGTGTGTCTTAGAACTAGAGAGGGATCAATCACAGGGATGGTGAGAGAGATGAGGAGGTAATGAAATACATGTGGCAAGAAAGCAGATTATTTTGGGGAATGATGCAAACCAGCCAGGAGATCAGGGGATATAGGGGAAGGCTGTGGGGAAGGATGATGAATTAGAAGTGTGTATGGTGACACATATATATATGGAAATAGCATGATGAACCCATTGTTTTGTATACTAACTTGAAAAAAATATTTTTAAAGAGAAGACACTTTGGTGTGTGGCTGTATAGCAAATGCATGCCCCTGTCAATATTCACCTGGAGTTGTTTGGACCCAGTGTGTTCACTAACATCTCCAAGGCTCTCTTCCTGCTTCACCACCCATGTTAGCCAGCTTTGCAGCTCGATGACAAAATACTGGAGTCAGACAATCAAAGGGAGGGAAGGTTCATTTGGGCCCACAGTTTCAGCCATAGCTAGCTGACTCCTTTACTGCTACAGCCAGGGCAAGGTGGAAACATCATGGACGAAGGACGTTGGAGAAGAAAGCTGTCCTCATGAGAGACAGGATTCACAGAGAGGTTTGGGGGTCAGGGCCTGGCATTCCTCCAGTGACTCACTTCCTCTAACTCGGTTCAACCTCCCAGTGTTTACATCACTTCCGAATAATGCCATCAGTTCAATCCAGTGATGAGACCAAAGCCCTTATGATTCAATCACTTCCCCAAATTCCCACTTCTGTACATAGTTGTATTTGTGGACCAGACCTTCAAGAAATGAACTTTTGTGGAACATTTTAGATTCAAGTCATAACACACCCTAAAGTTCAGAAGAAAAATCTGTCACTCTTAGTTGGTTTTTAAGATCCAGGCCGAACACATGTGATAATCTCTGAAGTTGGAGGGCTTAAAACATGAGAAGAAAGTGACATAAAAGATGCCTTCTGACCCCACTGACACTTCTCTGCTCAGTCCTCCTCAAGGAAGCCAGACCTCCCTTGAACAAACAGAGAGGAGCGATTCTCTCCTTGACAAGGAAAGGTTTATAATATGTAAAAGAATGTTAAGTAGATGTTCCAGGGCTGTCAGTAATAAATTCTTAAACTCTCCTCACATAGATCTTGAAGGAACAGATTTAGATGACAATACTTAAGACAATATTAAAGTAACTCAAGTTTAATTCAGCATGTGGGCAATGCACCACTCGACAGCAGCCCTTGCTCTGGGGATGGTTAGACGGTGAGTTTCCTAAAGTGGTCTCACTTACAGCATCTGAGAGTCTATTGAATCTTGCTCTTTGGTACTTGGTTTGTTTCTTTTGAGACTCTACAATGGAATGTGTGAGTCTTTGTGTTTGGCTCATGTTTTACCCTCAGTCAATGCTAAACAGCAACGATGCACACACGTGCCAGAGGCTCACAAGCATGCTAACCTTTGAGCATGTGTCTACAAACCAAGAATACAGTTGGCTGTTGAAAAACTATAGAGACCCCCTCCCCACGAAAGTGTAGCAAACGTCTGGAGGATTTTCTGGAATCTGGTATGAGCCTTGGGCACACCTGTGTGTCCAACTTCCAATCCTGTTTTAACTTCTTTGTTACAACATGAGCAATCATGACCATCTCTCACGTCAGGGCTCATATTCTGCCTCTTCCTGTGGAGTTTTTTAAATCCACCTCTATCTTTTACTGTACTTTGTTAGGTAGCTGACTCTCTGTGTTAGTTAGCTTGCGCTGTCTTAACAAAATACCACACAGTATGTGGCATAAACAATACAGATCTATTTCCTCACAGTTCTGAAGACTAGAAACCCAAGGTCAAGGCATTGTCTAGGCTGGGTTCTTCCAGAACTCTCCTCTGTAGCTGCCTGCCTTCCCTTGCTTCTTTGACAATCTTCTCCCTACACCCACCTGTGTCCAAATGCCTCATCCTAGGACATCAGTCATGTCGGATTAGGGCCCACCCTAGTGACTTGAGTATTAATTGCTTCTTGCACTCCCTACCATCCATGACAGCTACATCCTGAGTCCGCAGAAGTTGAGATTTAAACATGAATTTTGCAGAGATACAATTTATCGCCCAATACCCTCAACTCATGTCTCCCTTTCATCCTTGTGGCATCTTGTTTATTTACCTATTGTTCCTGAACTATTACGTTGGAAGCCAAGAAGTGGGGGTGGAAGAAAGGAAGGTGGGGGAGAAGCTGCAAGAACTAGGCATGACCTATTTCCAGGTGAGATGATTCTGCAACTGAACACACTAAAGAGCAGTGTCCTGTAGCGGAGGGTACTGTTGAAGTACACCTAATGGAAAAATGTCTTCAAACTTATCAGAGCTGCCCAACTGGGAAAATTGCCGTAACTCATGAACGCTCTCTTAGAGAATGTTAGTCACAGACTAAAGGGCGTAGGCTTTGTCTGCTCCCAGGAGGTATTTTTGTGTCAGGATAAATATGGTCTATTTGGCCTGGAACACGCACCCAGAGACGTTCAGTGATCAGAAGGCCAGTCCCCACGCTCCCGCACACCTCTTTGACTGACTGTCTTTGCTCTGTTCTCTCCAGAGGCCCCATGCAAAGCAGGGTTTGCTGTTGTTTTATCCAACTGTGCAGCCCTGTGATGTGGGCCTCTCAAAGTCACCCTGCTCAGCTGGGCAGTGTTTCAAGGGATCAGGAAGCTGTTTTCCATCCCAGGAGCCAGCCTCAAAGTTAGAAAGTTCTGTGGTTTGGTTTGGATTTCACTCTTCCCTACAGAGCACTGTATCTGCCAAGCTCTACATACATGTCAGGATAAATAGCAACAGATGCACCTTCAACATGGAAAACTCTCCATAAAATATAACCAACTCTGTTTTTCCATTTGAGATGAGTCATTAACCATATGTTTGTGATCGTCTTTCATTTGCAGATCTGAGGCACACATTCTACCTTGGAACAGGCCAGGCTCAATTTCTTTTTAGGAGATCCCTTCCCATCTTAAGAACTGATTCACTAACGCCTCTATTTCTGTGGGTATCTTGAATAAGCACATGGAAAATGTATGGAATTTTCTTTACGTGAGCTCCATGGTGTGCCTGGGCTCTGCCCTCAGAACTATTCCTGGCCAGGATATTTCAAACCCGCTCTGGGGCTCTGAGTACTATTCATATGCCAGCTCCCAGGCTGGCTTCTTGGAGTGGAGTGTGCTGATTTCAATGGAGTTTGTATAGGCAGCTTTTATGACTTCAGAAAGAGAAATGTGACATTTCGTGAGGCTGCAGGCAGGGCAGACTGAAGCTGGGGAATTAGAGGGTGTCATTCTGCAGAGAGTTGGAGGGTCTTTGTGTGTGTCTGTGTGGATGAGTTGTATGAAAGTCTTCTGCACTTTGGTCTCTGAAAGTAAACTCCCTTTGGGGAATTTTACTTCCTATCAAAGTTAGTATTTTCTTGGAATTTAAACGTTCTCTCTCTCTCTCTCTCTCTCTCTCTCTCTCTCTCTCTCTCTCTCTCTCTCTCCTTTTTTTTCTTTAAAAAAAAACAACATTATTTTGTGTGCAATGTCTATGGAGGTCAGTAAAAGGTGTCAGATTTCCTGAAGCTGGGGGTACAGACAATTGTGAGCCACTGTGTGAGTGCTGGGAGCTAAATCTGGGTCCTCTGCAAGAGCAGAAAGTGCTCTTAGCTACTGAACCCTCTCTCCAGCCTCTACATGCTGCTCTTCTGCAATGGAAGTGTGTTTTCTTTGATAGATTCCTAAAATACACAAACTACACATCATAATATTAGAACAAGATCCCCACCCCCCCAAGCCCCCACCCCGATTCTCCAGATTCAACAATTCTTGTCATTTTATTACACTTGCCTTGTTTATTGTTTTTCCCCTTTCTTAAAAAGGTACTTTAAAAAAGAACCCCAAAATGTCATTTAACACTGTGCTTATTCTAATAAAGATATCACCCTGTAAACATACTATTATTTTCATAATGAACAAAATTAACAATAATTCCTCCCATCATCTAGCACTGAGTCTGTATTCAAATTTCTTGGATTATCTCTAATATATTACTTTATAGTCTCTCTGTTTAAATCTGGTTCTAATCAATGCACACATGATTTATTTGGGGATGTTTATTTTCAAGGACTCTTCGTTTGGGTTTCTTCCAAACAGACCTTGTGATCTGGATTTGGGTGTAAGTATTTTAACATGGGAGCCATGCTTGGAAGCAAACATGAGAGACTAGGAGAACTGAGACAGAGCAGGATGGAAGGCCATGGGAGGAAAAACGCACTCGTGAGTAACCCTGTGGACGAGCATGGTCTATCAGTCAGTCAGCTTTTCTGACCACTGTAGCCAACACCTGAAGGACTTGTGGTAGTTCACGGTAGGAGATGGTTCAGTCCATGGCTGCTCGGGACAACATCATGGTGGTCAGATCTTCCTCATCTCATTGTGACAGAAAATAGGGAGAGGAAAGGGAGGAGAGGGAGGGGGCAAATCTAGTACAAAAAATCCCAAAGGGCACATCCAAAATGACCTACACCTCCTGAAGGTCCCAGAACATACCAAAATAATGCTGTCAGCTGGGACCTAAGCCCATAATACACAAGCCTTTAGAGGGAACGTTTCCATCCAAACCATAACCTGGGTGTTGATGCTGCTGAAGACATTCTGAGCAGATGTGGAACATGCTGGGCTGTGTCAGCTGTGGTGGGCTGTGTGAGTTCTTGCTGTCCTGACCCTCACCCCCTTACTTGCTGCTTCTGGGCAGCCCTGCCCAGGCAGAGATGGAGCAATTGTGATTCCAGGAGAAAATAAGAGACAGAAGTGGAAGGTCCTGGTATGGAGCTGCTAAACATAGCCATTGTGGATGGGAATATTTCATGATGGCTGTTCAGAGTTTAGACGGGGAGCAGCAATGCCTAGAACAGGACAAGGGTCTGTACATTCCCCTCCTTCCTTTACTGTCTTGTTGTCGATGACATTGGCTTACTGTGCTATACAGTTGCCCACATCTGGCACAGATCTGTATTGTTTCCTAATTGGAATCTGAAATGCAGACCCCCTTCCCCCACCCCTGCATTCCCTAGAACCTGAAAGCTGGAGTCAAAGTCTTGATCAGAAGCCATCTTGAGAGTTTAGAAAAATGTCTGAGTAGTTGGCACCAAGGTGAACTCCACCCTGCCGCCCAGGCTCATCTGCTTCCACTTCTTATTGTATTGGAAAGAGAATTGATGACCAAACTGCATCAATGACCTTATCTCCTGTCACATACTCTTCACATTTATTTTGTACTTTCTCATTCATCAATAACATTCCACATTCCCTTCCCTACCCTGGACATTCCATTGAGAGCTTCCCTTCCCCCATTCAGCCTTTACTGATGGCCCACCTGATGCGTAAATCTTGTGGGTTCCTTATCCTATTTGCTGGCTGTGTGGCTCTGATAAATTTCATAGCCAAACTCTCCAGACTTGTCCCTCTGATCTCATTGTTCTAATCCATCTCCTATAATACTCCTGATCCATCTAAGGAGCCAGTCCCCAAATGTAAACATATGTGTGATAAGATCTAAGGAATGCCTGTCACAGACAGAACAATTTAAAAAATAGTCTCATACTAAATTAAAAGAACATTCTAGAATTAGTATGCTTCCTGAACTTGCTAAGAATGACAGAGAATTAGGGGGAATAAACAGAGACAACATTGTCCTTCCTGATAATGTCCCCAACAGGAAGATGAAAAATGAATGGGGAAAGAAGACAGAGTTCCCCATCATCTAAAGTTTGATCTGATTTCCCAATCAGTGATGTCACTAAGCTTCAGTAAAATGTCTCAAGGTTTGAGAGCTAAATTGTTTTCTCTGGATTGAAAGCTTGGTCCACAAACAAAGTTAATCCAGGTGAATGGTCAGATGATGTCATAGGAAACAACTTTTGATCATAGGTCAGAACAACAGACAGATGACTGAGTAAAGAACATTTCCTCCTACCCTGAGGAACTAAATTCTTCATCCAACCCTGAGGAAAGAAGACCTTCATCCAACCCTGAGGAAAGAAGACCTTCATCCCAACCCTGAGAAAGGAACACCTCCATCCAATCCTGAGGAAAGAACACCTCCATCCAACCCTGAGGAAAGAACACCTCCATCCAACCCTGAGGAAAGAACACCTCCATCCAACTGTCAGGAAAGAACACTTCCATTCTATTGAATAAAATGCCTAGATGCTATCGGCTGTCAGGATAGTCAAATTTCCCAACAATCTTACTTCTGGATGTATATCCAAATGAAAATTTAAGCCATAATCTCAAAGAAGTATTAGCACTCCCATGGTCATTGAAGCATTTGTCATAATATCCAAGATCTGGAGTCAAATAGAAGGTCTGCCACTTGCAATGGCATGTATTGACCTGGAATACATTATCTAATAGAAATGTGTTGTTGACAACAGAAGAACCAATACTGTGTGATTCCTCTTCTATTATGCTGCATCTAAAGTAACATTAGACGAAAGTCTACATACAGACCACAGAATAGCAGTTACCAGGACATGAGGGAAGTTATGGATTAATGAGTATAAGTTACGGTCACCCAGGATGCATGAGTCCAACAGGCTGCTGAAAGGGGATGCACATTAAAAAGTATTTGCGAAGCCAGGCATAGTGGCTCATGCCTTTACTCACAGCACTCAGGAGGTAGAGGCAGGGAGATCTCTGTGAGTTTGAGGCCAGCCTGGTCTACAGAGCAAGTTCCAGGACAGCCAGTGCTACATAGTAAGGCCCTGTCTTAAAAAAACAAAACAAACAAAAAAACCAAAAGAACTATTTGAGAATATATATATCTCATGTTCAAGTTACAACACAAAGCAAACAAAAGCACACTTTCAGAGTTATTGGATATGTTTAAATTGGTCATATTGCCAGTTACATAAGTATATTCATGTATAAATTTGCTGTATTACATACATGAATCATGTGTAGTTTCTCTATACCAATTATCCCTTGATAAAGCTTGACAGTGAGTCTTTTATCTGCACCATCCAGACTGGTACAGAAGATCCTAAGGAATAAGAGGATAGGAGATTGGTTTCTCAGGGTTGATGGGAAATTCAGAACTAGAAGGTTCCCATCTAATTTAAAGCAAGGACACTGAATAAATGAAGCTTGAGACCTTAAAAAAAAGAAAGAAAGAGGAAAAGAAACTTGTGTCATAGAACAAATAAATGAGCCCAAGGCTACATGGCTCAGTAAATAAAGGCACTTACCGCCAGGCCCTGAGTTTGATTTCACCAGGGCCCACATGTTAGGAGGAGAAAACCAACTCCAACAGGGTGATCTCTAACTGCACACATTCTCTGTCTCTGTCTGTCTGTCTCTCTTTCTCTCTCCCTCTTACACACACACACACACACACACACACACACACACACACACACACACACACAGAGTAAATAAATAAATATAAAATATCAGCCTAATATATAATACCAAAAAAATGTAAATTAAAAAGTCACAGTTTGAAGTAAATTGTGCACCACAAGACATGTTGTAAAATACTCAATGTCATCGTCATCAAAGGCATTCGAAAAGCAGAAGATAGATGGCCCTGCTAACCTGGGTGTGGACGAAGACAGCAAAGGGAATGTGTGGCCTGTAAATGAAAAGCAAAGGAGGAGAGTAATGTCATTAGAGAATTCAAACTAAATTAGAAGATTCCAAGCTCAGAAGGCCTACTAGGAGCAATCTGTAGAGACTTGTCTAGAAAAGAAATCACTCAGAATGAAGCATGGGAGACCGGGAAGAAGAGGACTCGTTAAAGGGATCACTGTGCCAATCAAACAAATCAGCAAAGATGGAGTGCAGTGTGTGAGCCTGGAGAAGACACCAACCCTGAACAAAACCACAGGAAGACCAAGAGCAGGTGGCAACAGCGTACCAACAAAAACAAATACATAACATTAACAGATTTATAAGAGCCCAAAGTGTCTCTGACTACCACTATGGAACTTCAGAGACAAAAATGCTGAGTAACCCTTCATGTCAGTGTAGTGCTGGTTCAAATCCACTGCTTGTGATGTTGAGCAGGCTCAGTGGAAATTTAAGAGGGCACAAGAGATGGCTCAGCAGCTAAGAGTACTTGCTGCTCTTCCAGCAACCCAAGTTCCATTCCTAGAGCCAAGGTGAGGGAACTCAAAACCACATTTAACTCCAGGGTCAGATGCTATCTTCTGAACTCCACAGGCACTGCACTCGAGTGTATATACACACACACACACACACACACACCCGACACAGGCATACACAAAAATAAAAACGAGTCTGAAACTATTATCCTAAAAAATGAAATACAAAGCATTTAGTCTGCTGCCTGGCACTCAGTCAGGAGAAATGTGTAACCAACAGCAGAAACCATCAAACTGATCCCAAAGTTACTCTAGCAGCACAGAGAAGGTGAAGAAGGAAAGCTCTTGGCTAAGCATTCCAGAAGCAGCCGAGTTGTTAGTCTTGGAAAGAAAAGGAACAGCACACACGGAAGAAGAAGCTTTGAAATGCATAACCAAGGAGCAATTTACAGGAAAAGACCCTCACAGAAACGTCCTAACAGTAGAAAAAGAAGCAAAACGAATATGGATGTTATGGAATTAAAGACTCCTGGTGACTCTGCATCTCTTAATTCATTTCCTAACTCCTAGGAAATGCTAAGGAGGACAACACCTGTCTTAAGAGAAAATATTACAAATACTGAAGATAACCTCAAACAATTGGATACTGTAGGTCATTTGGAAATCAATCCATGACCTCCCTTGAAATACTTATACCACACACTTGTTTTACACATCAGTCTAAACTTAAGTAGTTTTGATCCCTGTGGCTACAATAAAAAATTAAATGCTAAATCCATGACAGAGTGCAGATGTAAAATAACAACTTAAATAAGTTCAAACATTCAAAGCAAGTCCATACACACACACCCCAGATGGATGGACACACACACACACACACACACACACACACACACACACACACACCAGGAAGTGAGGGTAAGTACTGAGGAAAACACTACAAAAGTGTGCAAATGCATACATTGTCTCAACACCCCATCCCACCCCAGAATGAATGAACGATGGAGCAACTTTGGGTAAGCTTAAGCTACTGTGCAAACACAAAAGTAATGCTTAGAAGAATTAAAAATTTAGAAGAATAAAAAAATATATTTTAAATGAACAGCATTTAGTGAACTAAATGCAGAATACAGAGAGATGAATAAAATGTGGCTAAAGGTAACTAGTGAATCCAGGCAATGAGTGCCTTTGCTCATCATGCCTTCTTGTCAAGGATCCTGACTCTCCTCAACTCTACCCTCCCCTCAACCTCTCTACCCTCCCCTCAACCTCTCTACCCTCCCCTCAAATTCTCTACCCTCCCCTCAAACTCTCTACCCTCCCCTCAACTTCTCTACCCTCCCCTCAACCTCTCTACCCTCCCCTCAACCTCTCTACCCTCCCCTCAACCTCTCTACACTCCCCTCAACTTCTCTACCCTCCCCTCAACCTCTCTACACTCCCTCAACCTCTCTACTCTCCCCTCAACCTCTCTACTCTCCCCTCAACCTCTCTACCCTCCCCTCAACCTCTCTACCCTCCCCTCAACCTCTCTACCCTCCCCTCAACCTCTCTACACTCCCTCAACCTCTCTACTCTCCCCTCAACCTCTCTACACTCCCTCAACCTCTCTACACTCCCTCAACCTCTCTACTCTCCCCTCAACCTCTCTACTCTCCCCTCAACCTCTCTACCCTCCCCTCAACCTCTCTACCCTCCCCTCAACCTCTCTACCCTCCCCTCAACTTCTCTACCCTCCCCTCAACCTCTCTACCCTCCCCTCAACCTCTCTACCCTCCCCTCAACCTCTCTACCCTCCCCTCAAACTCTCTACTCTCCCCTCAACTTCTCTACCCTCCCCTCAAACTCTCTACCCTCCCCTCAACCTCTCTACCCTCCCCTCAACCTCTCTACTCTCCCCTCAACCTCTCTACACTCCCTCAACCTCTCTACACTCCCTCAACCTCTCTACTCTCCCCTCAACCTCTCTACTCTCCCCTCAACCTCTCTACTCTCCCCTCAACCTCTCTACCCTCCCTTCAAACTCTCTACCCTCCCCTCAAACTCTCTACCCTCCCCTCAAACTCTCTACCCTCCCCTCAACCTCTCTACCCTCCCTTCAACCTCTCTACACTCCCTCAACATCTCTACCCTCCCCTCAACCTCTCTACTCTCCCCTCAACCTCTCTACTCTCCCCTCAACCTCTCTACCCTCCCCTCAAACTCTCTACCCTCCCCTCAACCTCTCTACCCTCCCTCAACCTCTCTACCCTCCCCTCAACCTCTCTACCCTCCCCTCAACCTCTCTACACTCCCTCAACCTCTCTACCCTCCCCTCAACCTCTCTACCCTCCCCTCAACCTCTCTACCCTCCCCTCAACCTCTCTGCCCTCCCCTCAACCTCTCTACCCTCCCCTCAACCTCTCTGCTCTCCCCTCAACCTCTCTACCCTCCCTTCAACCTCTCTACACTCCCCTCAACTTCTCTAACCACGCCCTCAACTTTTCTATTCAGTAAAGGCATTTTCACATAAAACAAGCATGTTTTATGTGATGATAAAGACATGTGATGCTAAAAACAAATAGCAAAGTTTAAGTCATGAAAATCTATAAAAGTTCTTCTATAATTGCTTTACTAAAATTAACAAATCTCGAAAGCAAATGCATGGAGTACAATATAATTTGAAGACAGCATTTGTTAGAGATACACATTCAGACATCTAAAGGAAACACAAAACTTCAGAGACAGATGTAGCTAGTAAGTCAGTAGTGAAGAGAAAATGATTCCTAAACACAATCTATTACTTCACTAAGAAGGCTAGAAAAGTCATGGAAAATGGAAATCATGACTAGATTGGCCAAAGAGCAAGCAAATAAATAGTATTAAGTGTTCTTGGCCTACTCAGTTCAATTAGAAGGTGACAACTGTCAATTAGATTAAAAGCAAGACCAAATGTATGTTGTGTAAGAGCCCCATTTTAGGGGACATTATTACACGTTAAATGTCCCAATAAATGCATCTGCACTGAGTTCTTAGGGTTGGCTAGGCAGGCACTCTCACATTACTGCTCACTTTAAAAAAATGTAACAGAATGTGATTATATATACCTTTTAGAATACTTGCTGAATTCCTCTGTAAATGTAGAAGGTATTTATTTGAGTTTACATTAGGTTACATAATAATCATATAAATTATATAATACGCCCAAAGGCAAAATTGAGAACTTTTAAATAATTGACTTTTTAATTAATTCCATATAATAGCATATAATAACTATTAAAAACTTTAAACAGTGTGTCATTTGATGAGTTTTGGTCTTCTATACATTTATTTATTATTGTTGTTAGTGTGTGTGTGCCAAGGCTGACATTGTAGGGGTCAGGGAACAACTTTGTGGAGTGGGTGCTCACTCTCCTTCCATCCTGTGCGGGGGTCTGAACTCAGAGAGCCAGGCACGTGCAGCCCACACACCTGTACCCGATGAGCTGTCTTGACAGCCGAAGTCTGGCCTTTTTTAAAATTTACCATGGAAGTCGTATGTGCTATCATTTATGTCCATTATCAAATTTGAGGATATTTTCTTCTTAGAATAAAATACATATTTTTAGTTATAGTTTCTGTTTGGTTTTACTGATATATTTTACAATAATCTGATACTTTTCACTTAATCTTCAATTAAGTATCTTACTATAAAGTCTATATTTCTGTTTTTAAATATAGAATAGTATATCACTTACAAATAAATTCTGCTTGTCTATTCTTTTCCAGTTACTCTTCCATTTTTTTTTTCTTTTTTCTAAGATACATTGTAAAGGACCAAAGGTAGAAATAATATCTGTCTATTCTGGACCAAGTGGTTACAAAACAGAAACACATCCTCTATAGATCCCTCTAGTGGCTGGTAAGGGACTCCAGGGCTCAGAAGGAAGGGGAGGAAAACCTAGATGGATATTGTATACCTCATCTGCTAGAGCTCTGCAAACACTGTTGGGACTTTTTGGGTTAAGTCACTGACATTTTAGAAGTTACCTGTTTCAACAATTAATGTCACCATAGTTCAAAAAAGAAAAAATTGAAAAAGAGAGTCATTCCTCATCCTGAGCAACATGGAAGTCCTTTGTTAACCAATCTGTAATTTGCACACTACTCCAATCATCATCTGTAATAATGTCTGAATGGGGACATGACAGATATTTCTGCTCTGTCTTTAAGAACAAAAAATTGACAACAAAGCTAAGAAAAGCTAAAAGTCGAACTTCGTGAATTATTTTCTTACAGTACAGGTGAAATGGCCCAGAAGAGCGCTTCCCTGGCATGTATGAAGCACTGGATTTGGTCCCTGGCTCTGTTAATGAGCAGATGTAGTGATACATGCCTAGAATTCTAGCACTAGGGGCATGGCAACAGCAGGGTCAAAAGTGCAGGGTCATCTTTGGCAGTGTATTGAGTTCAAGGCCACCCTGGTATACATAAGTCTCTGTTTCAGTAAAAAGTAATGTTGCTGAATGTAGAGAGGTGTCTACCATAACAAAATCTGTAGTAGTGAAATATGTAAGTGGTGTAGAAGAGAAATTTTAGTCCAATAAGGGAAAGATAGGTCAAAGTAGATCATTGTGTGTTTTACAACAAATAAAGATGGACTAAATATTTCATTTAGTTCATTCATTAGTGGCTTTTGTTGAAGACTTACTATACGTCAAGCTTTATTCTGTCTCTGAGAGATACTACAGGTAGGAAGAAGGAAAAATTCCCACCCTCACAAAGCTGTATGTTAGGAAGATGAGCAGCAAGGTGAGTGACTCCTGTCCTAGCTCAGATGGTGACAAATGTTGGAGAGAGACATGGGGCCGTAAAATAGAACCAATGTTTAGCCCCAGTTTAAAATTCCTAAGGTCCAAATTCAGTAGACTGATCCAAAACATCAGTGGACCTATCCCAAGCCAGAACCTAGTTCTCTGTTTGAAACAGTCAGGTTCTCTTAAGATGCTGATCTGCTTGTGGTGACATTTGCAAGAACTTCCTTAAGTAACCAAGATCCTCACTTATGTTTTAGGCTGAGTTTTTTGGGCTTTTAACTGCAGAAACACTGAATCTTCATAAAATCAAGATTTACCTAAAAATCAAGTTGCTTTTGCCTGTGGTTTCTTAAATGTTACACAAATGTTAAAACTAAAACTAATGAAATTTGATTGCTCCTAACCAAAGCATACAGGCCTAAGCCAATGATGATAGACTATCAGATACAGGGACAAAAGGGACAGTCAGTATTGGACCTCACCCTCTGAAGTCAGCTGGCACCCATGGTTGGAATTCCCGGCCACTCCCCCAGCTATGTGACTGCACATGCGTAGTTCAGTAGCCAAGTAAGGGGCCTTACTCCTACGTAATCCATGCTTTTCAGAGTAAAAGCGCCACATTAAAACCAACATCGATGCTGTGATGAAGCAGGCTCTCCCAGCGCTCTGCATCTGGGACCGTGTACCAGATCTACAACTGCCCACTTTTTTCATTTGCCCGGCCACCAGACTGTTCCCCACAACACACCTGCTGCCCAGATTGGTGAGTTTTCCCTTTCCAATTCCTCGCCGTTTCCCATGACTGTAGCCTTAGATATATTTCTTGCTGTCGGACACCCCCCCTCCAGGTATGGACGCCCCAGCCCTTACCCTCCTCTTGACAAAGGTAACTTATGCTGATTCACAGACCCTTGCCCTAACTTTGGGGATGCCTGAAACTGGGGTCTTGGATCCTGTTTGTTATTTTAATATTTTTTTTTCTTTCAGCTGCAGTCATGGGACATAAAATCTTCCTCCTCTTGGTTCCACTCCTCCTCTGAGAAATGCCTTAAATATCCCTAGATACCAGGAAATATGGTTGCATATTTCACAGGAATTATCTAACTTCTGCCTGTAAATAGGCAAATGAAAAGAGTTACCTTATCCCCAAGCTTTTTACCTAAGCTCTGAACACTCCCTTTCTGATTATCTATCTCTTGCCTACATCCAACCTGAACCTGAGGAGTCTCTGATTCTAAAAAACCTCCACCTATCTGACCTCTGCTCTGCTCTCTGGTATCGGGCCGGCTGTTCCAACTGCCCACCTCTGGCCCCTACCTCCACTCTTACTGTCAGCTGTTCTTGAGCTGCCCTGAGTAGCATGGACAGGTCTGGAAGCAGGCTAGGATGCATGCAAATAAGTTTACAATCAGGGACCACATTGGGATTATAATAATCCAGATGGCTCTTTAGCCAGAGATCAGTTTACAACCTGCCTCCTGACAGGTCTTCCTAAAGCTATCCTCAAACCAGCAAACTATCAAAAGCTAACAAAACAAAAAACAAAACAAAAACATAATTCAAGACACGGAATTAAATCTGTCTCATGTCTCCCAGAGCTTCCCAACATCAGGGTTAACTTAAGCACCTGGAGAAAGGGCCCCTCACTCCACAGGCAGAAGTCTCAGCTGTGGCATTTAAGGTACCGTAGTAGAGGTGAGAAAGCCCATGAACAGAATTGCCAAATGCTGGCACAAGCTATCAGGGCAGTTGCCTAGAGGCTTCCAGGTCCCTGTTTTAAGTGTGTTAGAAAAAGGCCATGTGGGCTTATTTGTGCCCTGCCTCACGTCAGCCATCAATTGAGCCTTGTCCAAAGTGCCACTAAGGGGGATACTGGTCAGCTGACTGACTTCACGTACTTCGTGGCATGGGGACATCAAGCAAAGACCTCCAGCAGACCTCCTAGGCCTGGCCACAGGCTCACAGGGAACCCAGGATGCAGCATGGGGCAATCCATTTCCTTCCTTTGGACACTGAGCCACTTACTCAGTCCTGAGGGAGTTTTAGGGTCCCACCTCTCCTCGTTTCCCTATTGTCAGGGGAGGTGGACAGCCTCACCCACCTCACCAGACCCCACCACTTAATTGTACTTTCAGGGGTACCTAATGGGAAGAGATTTTCCAGCTAAGACAGGAGCTTTCATTTCATTGCTCCCTCCATGTGCCTCAGTCCAGACTGGTCAGCAGTGCTTCTCCTCCTCATGCACAGTGACACAGACAGGGCCCTGATCTCTCTCTCTCAAGTTCTAGAGGACACCAGAATCCACTGCCTTGTCACCAATTCCAGAAGAATGAGGTCTCACCCCATAATCTTTTCTTTTACTGGTTCCCTCTCCTAATTAACTACTCAGCTAATTGTCACAGGACCACCATAGAGCTGGCATCAAGTATACATCCAGGCGGTAAGGAACAGTAACAGTCCAAAGGTATTTACACCCCCAGACCCAAAAGTGTCTGGGCTCTGCAAAAACAGACATTAATATAACAATCTATTACTGTTAGCCCTCAGCAATTGATCACCTGGGCCTTGGACACTAAACTAATAAAGGAGACAGTTTGCCTTAAAATAATCTGTCTCAGATAGGGCTTACCTCAGGTAAAAATTAAAAACTTGTTCCAAATCTCTCTCTCTCTCTCTCTCTCTCTCTCTCTCTCTCTCTCTCTCTCTCTCTCTCTCTCTCACTAACCAATATAAGCAGAGTACTAAACACTACAATGTCATGGTCACCAGCCCAAGACTTTAAATTTCCCATGGCTGGTTCTTAATATGTTTAAAATTCTTCTGAGCTCCATAGAATCCACCTGGACAGGTCAGCGAGCTCTGGAGCCAGTTGGAATTCACCTGGACAGCACTTTGTCAGACAGCACATGACAATCCACCAGGACGTCTGGCAGCCTCAGAAGCTCCCTTCCTTACCTCCCAAGAGTTAACTGATGCCCACCAAGTTAGCTTGAAGCAGCTCTCAGGAGACACAGCACCCCATTCCTGTTCACCAGCCTTCTTTTTTAAATAATAAACAAAGAGTCTGAAATGTTGGAATTTCATTTTGTGCAGTTCAGTAGCCAAGCAAGGGGCCTTACTTCCTACATAATCCATGTGTTGTGTGATGGTGTGATTTGCGTGCAGCATGATCACACAATCTATGCCCATGCGTGGTGTGGCTCCATAAGCCCATATGTGCATGTGCAGGGGAATCCCTAGGAATTGAGTCACAGACTCCTCCCCCCCCCCCCCCCCCCCCCCCCCCCCCCCCCCCCCCCGCACATGCCTTCCACAGGCCTGGTCACCCTCTCTTCTGTCCTTCCCTTCTCCTAATGAAGCTTTGTCTTGTAACAGCACCTCTTAATGAAGAACACAGCACCGCTGCATTAAAACCGACACCCATGGAACAATGAGACCTCTCTGAAGGGACCCTCCAGTTCTTACATGTCACCTGACCTCTTGATCAGTGTGGCCATGGATGTGCACTCTAGCCATTGTACATCCTACAAAGAGGAGATTCTGCAGAAGGAATGACCTCCTTCTTCTGAGAGAAGCCACATGGTCAGCAGGATGCCATGCACCCTTGCAGACTGTGCAGCTGGTGAGGAAAATATCCCAACAGCCAATGCACTGCTCTGAAGACCTTCGGAGTCACCATACTGAGCCTTGACTGACTGTAACAGTTAAAAAAGAAGAGGTTAAGTTTTTGTTGTCTACACGGTCTTGAATATTTAGCAGAAAAGGATAATGGAAAGTGACTAATAATATCAAAAAGCAAAATTCCACCAGTCACTACTCAACATTATCATCCTGATATGGGTTATCCAGGCAACCTGAGGCCTCCAAAGCCTACAAAGACATCATTCAGATGGTCAGCTTCAGCCAGTTTAAAAGGGACCTTTTAATAAGACCATCCCAGGTCTTATTAAGGACTCAATGTCTACCAAACTTCTAGAAATTACTATGTTCACTTCCCCATCCAGAACAAAACCCCACTTTCCAGAAAGTACTCCAGGTGAGATAAGGAGCCTTGTTGGAACAATAAATCGAGGACTTACCGTCTTCTTAAAGAGAAACTTTAGTTTTATTTATTTTTTTTTTCGAGACAGGGTTTCTCTGTGTAGCTTTGCGCCTTTCCTGGAACTCGCTTTGGAGACCAGGCTGGCCTCGAACTCACAGAGATCCGCCTGGCTCTGCCTCCCGAGTGCTGGGATTAAAGGCGTGCGCCACCACCGCCCGGCTAGTTTTATTTTTTAAATTATGTGTGTGCACATGAGTGCAGTTGCCCACAGAGACCAGAAAAAAAGGCAGTTTATGGGGGAACATCACCTATACCTTGGAGCTGGAGTTATAGAGAATTGTGAGCCAACCCCCATGGATGCTCAGAACTGAATTTTCTGGTCCTCTATAAGAGCAGTATGTGTTCTTAACTCTGGGATTTTTCTCAAGTTATGGTCCTTTCTTACTTCTGTGATATAATTTTACAAGTTGTTTCTATCAATGTGCTACAGGACCCAAACCATTTTGAGAAATTCATCCTGAACTTCTTCCCCAAGAAGACTGTTTAAATACTTATGTTAAAGGTGTGGTCACCGGCCTGCAATGCTACTGGAAGGCGGTAGAGTCTTTAGATGTGGGGAAGAGTGGGAGGATCTTAGGTCTCTGGAGGTGTGCCATTAAATGGGGTTTTAGAACCTCAGGCTCCCCCTTTCCCTCATTTCTTGGCTGCCATGATGCCAACAGCCCCCTCTAACATGTACTGTGATAACCCCTGTCTCCCAGAAGTCCAAAGTGATGGGGCCACATGGCCACAGACTGAAGCCTCTGAACTATGAGTTGAAGAAAATAAAATTTTCTTCCTTACAAAGTTATGTTTTCAGATAATTTACTCCAGTTACAGAAAGCTAACTAACATGGTTTTCTCAATAGATGGCTGTGGGATACCATCTAAATAGAGTGAAAGACCCACTGTGTTCCCATAGACAGTGAAATCATAAAATGAACACAAGAAAAATTTATTTCTATAACTTTGGATATTTCTGTTACTTTGAAATAGAAAAAATTCAAAGTGTAGTAAAGAAGTTGGAAATCATAAAGGAAAAATGGACAAAATTTACCAACTTAACATTTTAATACAACTTAGAAGATGAATGACAAGCTGGGAGAAAGTGGCAGCGTATTGTCAAACTGAAAGAATACACCTAGGATGCCCCCGCCCTCATCTAAACCAAGACACTCCAGAGGGTGAGAGGCCACACTGCCTCAATGTCAGAAAAAACAGACATAAAGTAGAACTTCCCAGCCAAACTAAGCAGAGGCCACACAGATAAATATGACAGATGCCTCAGAAGAGAAGAACAGGCCATACAAGACTGAATGAAGTGACAGAAAATAGACGGTATCACCTCAGACTTCACTGGAAACAGAGGAAAACTAGACGGAAGTGGGCCAGCATAGCTTTAGTGTGCGTGTGCATGTGCGTGTGCTCGTGTGTGTGTGTGTGTGTGTGTGTGTGTGTGTGTGTGTGTGTGTGTGAGAGAGAGAGAGAGAGAGAGAGAGAGAGAGAGAGAGAGAGAGGGAGGGAGGGAGGGAGGGAGGGAGGGAGGGAGGGAGGGAGGGAGGGAGGGAGGGAGCGAGGGGGGAATGCTGTGGCATGCGTGTGGAAGTCAGAGGACAATTCTATGGAGTTGGTTCTCTCTTTGCTCCTTTGTGGATTCCAGAAACCAAACTCAGGTTGCCAGGCCCGTGCAGCAAGCCACCTCACCACTGAGTCACCTCACCAGCCTGATGTCATAACTTCTGCTCATCTATTTTAAAAACCAAAATAGTGGTGATGCCTTTGATGTTGATGCAATCGAAGCCAGTGGAATTTCAAAACAATTCAAAACTGAGTTAAGGGGCCTAGAGATAGCTCAGTGAATAAGAGTGCTCCCTGTTTAAGCATGAGGATTTGAATTTGAAGCCCCAGCATCCGCCCAAGAAGGCCGCACGTGGCTGTGCATGCTCCTATAGCCCCAGCACTGTGGTTGGTAGAGATGGGACAATTGCTGGGCTAGCTCCATATTCAATGCCACACTCTGTGCTAAGGAACTAATGTGGAGAGCAAGAGAGCAGGACATCTGCTGCTCTCCTCTGTCCTTTGTACATGTGTCCACAGGTATACACACACGTGCACATATACAACACCTGTACACATTAGTTAAGGGTAATCAGGCAAAACACATGAAATTCAGAAATGTCTGTATTATTTAGGCCCGTGCTTCCAAGTCTAATAATATAATACAAGAAAATAATCAGACGGGTGGAGAAAGGTGTACTGTCAGAATATTGGATTTTTAGTCATGGCAAAGCATATGGAAACATCCCAGCTGTTCATTAATGGGGATTTATTGTTTAAAAAACTGTTGCATGCTGGATGGTGGTGGCACACACCTTTAATCCCAGCACTCAGGAGGCAGAGGCAGGTGGATTTCTGTGAGTTCAAGGCCAGCCTGGGCTACTGAGTGAGTTCCAGGACAGGCTCCAAAGCTACACAGAGGAACCCTGTCTCAAAAAACAAAACAAACCAACAAAAAACAAAACACTGTTACGTGTTCAGATTGTAAAATGCCCGTGGTCGTATTATATAAAGTGCTCATCCTTGTAAATAACAAAACCAGAAATGAGGACAATCCAAGTTCCATTTTCTCTCCAGACTCTTCATCTCCACTCGAAAATTAGCCATGTCTCCTCACCAACCCCTTTTCCTTCCTGCCAGGCCCTTGCTAAATCGTCACACTCTCACTCTAATTCCAGAAATTCCCCAAATTAATGTTCTCAGCATGTAGGTATGGTCAGCCTCCCAAGTTATTGCAAGCAACCACTTGACTGACCGTTCTGCCCACAGTGCTCAGCCTGAAAGACTGCTGCCTTCCGTGCAGCCTGCCATTCTGTCACTAAGCTAAATGACATAGAGTTCAGATTTCAGTTACAGAAGCACTTTGCTTCAAAGTACAAATTCCTTGAAAAGTTAAAGTCATGCTGGCTTCTGTGGTGAGCAGCACTGAGAATGTTTACTGGTGGGAACTGTGAGAGTGTGTGCTGGTGGGAACTGTGAGAATGTTTACTGGTGGGAACTGCGAGAGTGTGTGCTGGTGGGAACTGCAAGAGTGTGTGCTGGTGGGAACTGCGAGAGTGTGTGCTGGTGAATTGAGACCATTGATACTAATGGATATTAATGATCAGTGATTGTTAATTCCTGGTTTTTTGTTTATTTGTTTGTTTTGTTTTTTGTTTTTGTTTTTTGGTGGTAGTGTTGTATGTTTCCCTTCTTTGGTATTTGTTGGTGTGGAACCATCTATTGCCTGTGTTTTCATGGGTGTATCTAACTTCCTTAGGTTGGATTTTTCCTTCTAGTGCTTTCTGTAGGGCTAGATTTGTGGATAGGTATTGTTTAAATCTGGTTTTATCATGGA
Organism: Peromyscus californicus insignis; assembly: GCF_007827085.1. Classification (NCBI taxonomy): domain Eukaryota; kingdom Metazoa; phylum Chordata; class Mammalia; order Rodentia; family Cricetidae; genus Peromyscus; species Peromyscus californicus. The sequence continues at coordinate 4,470,749 of NW_026294469.1, read as the reverse complement.
ATATTTTGTTTACTCCATCTATGGTGATTGAGAGTTTTGCTGGGTGTAATAGTCTGGGCTGGCATTCGTGGTCTCTTAGTGTCTGCATAATGTCTGTCCAGGACCTTCTGACTTTCAGAGTCTCTATTGAAAAGTCAGGTGTTATTCTGATGAGTCTGCCTTTATTTGTTACTTGGCCTTTTTCCTTTGCAGCTCTTAATATTTTTTTTCTTTATTTTGTATTTTAGTGGTTTGATTGTTATGTGGCAAGGGGACTTTTTTTGGGTCCAGTCTTTTTGGTGTTCTGTAAGCCTCTTGCATCTTCATAGGCATGTCCTTCTTTAGGTTGGGAAAGTTTTCTTCTATGATTTTGTTAAATATATTTTCTGTAAGCACAATTTCAAGGCCCCCTGAACCTTTTAAACATGTGACTCCTCCATCCTCTGTTTCATGGTACATGAACTCATTGATCTTAATCCCACAGTAATATGTTGCTTTGACTCACAATCCATTGGCTCAGATTTTGTCACACAAGATCTAGCTTGTTCTAAACATGTCTGGAAGACCAGAGAAAAGTGTTATGTGGCCCCATATGTCAGTCATAGTTGACTTCTACTGCTGCAGTGTGTCTCAGCATCCCATGCATCTCATCTCAGCACCCCATGCATCTCAGGGACTTATTCTGAAAACCCATAGATTTGTTCATCTAGAGAGGGATGACACCGAAAGCAGCAGACCACACACCCTCATCTCTCTCTGCAGAAGGCCTCTTTCAGTTAAAATGGGGAAGAGGAAATGAGATCTGCCTAAGATCTTTGCCACCTTTCTTCCTGGAAGCGTGCCAATAGCAAGGGGTGAGAAGCATCCATAACTGAGCAAAGCTAGCCCAATACTGAAGAGAACTCTTACTGGCTCCTTAGCCAGGTAGCCAACCTCTGTTACCACCACTATTGCCATAATAATGCTAACAAGTGCTACTGGCAAGATGTCCTTAAGTAAAATTCTGCAGGGAGAGGTAACAGAAACAGTATGGTAGCACTTTAAAAACCAACCATGTATGGAATTTGGAGGAAGACCGAAGCACCTAACCCTTTGGAATGCAGATTAAGTTTACCCAGACCCCATTTCATGTTTTCTCCCTGTCTTCCAGGACTGTCTTCTTGAGGTTCAGGGTCTGGGGTTCAGCATTAAGGTTTTCTAGCCACTGTCCTCCCTTGTCTCTGGCCCTGGGCTGCTCTGCTAGAGAAGTAGGTGCACTGGCAGGTGACCATGTCCTACTCTTTGCCCCCACTTCCTCAGGGGTTGAAACACTCGTTCCTTAGTGCCTTCCAGAAAGTTCATCAAAGATGCAGGAAATTTGGAGAAAGAGCAAAGAGGGTTACATTTCAGCTCTGCACAGAACAATCCAGATGAATGCTGGGTTTCCCTAACATGCCTCCAAGAGCCATCCTGTCATTTGTGCGACTCAGCATGTAACTAATGTCAGAGGACTAGAAGTTGAGGGTCCCCTTTGGTCTAGTCATCTCTTCCGTCTGTGAGGTTAGCATCAGACTGTTTACCTTTGAGCAAAACATTAAGGCATTTTCTTGATGATATCTCTATATAAATAAATTTATTTAATTTACTTGTGTAGGTGTATCCTGAGAGGAAATTTTAACTTAAAATTAGTGATTATTAATAGCAAATATATATCATTACAGGTATCTGTGTTATACATACACTCAGAGAAAGAAATTCAGAGAAGTATTTCAAACCAACTGGAGAGGTGGTTCAGTGCTGAAGAGCACTTCTGGCTTTCCAAAGTGCCCAAGTTCGGTTCCCAGCACCCACTGCAGGTAACTCCAGGGCATTTAACACCCCTTCTGGCTTCTGCAGGTACCTCTACACACACAAGAGACATACACTCACAACAGGTAAATGCACATACACAGAAATTAAAAAATAATAAAAATAAAAGTGTTGGGGCAGGAGAAATGGCTCAGCAGTTAAGAACATGTTCTCTTCTTGCAGAGGATTTGGGTTGGTTCCCAGGACCTACGTCATGGCTCACACACACACCTATTACTCTAGTTCTAGGAGACAGTTGCCCTCCTCTCGTCTCCTCAGACACAGGCGTGCATGCGGTGAAGGCGCATCCATGTAGACAAACACTCCTACACATAAAATAAAAATAAATAAAAATTTTAAATTTTTCTGCATGGTTAGGATTGAAAATAATTTTTCTGTCTTTTTAATTTGATGCATTTTATTTCACTTTTCCCACAATGAACTAATATTAATTTTGAAGTAAGAAAAAATAAAAACAATGCCATTTAGCACACACGTATTTCTCAGTAGTCCCTGCAAATGGTGGAAATGTTGCTGCTTTCCTGCCCCCTTTCCAGTTCAGAAATATTCCTGCCAATGTTTGAGTCAGAGACTCCAAGGTGTTCAGGATCCTGGAGACTCTCTTATTGCAAGGCGCAGCGTTCAGCAGGGAGCTGGCACATGGGTGGAGGAAAGACAAGGTCAGCGTCTCCTTTGTTTCGCTCTGTCATACTAGCCTTTAGGCTAGATCACATGGCAGGGGGATCTATACTCCCCAGAGAAACCGTCTCCTGAATTTAAAGTCAGAGCGGAGAGGAGGGCAAAGGTGATAGGAAGCAGAGCTGAAATTTTTAATAGGAAAAGCCTCCTGGGGCCTACGGGGAGAATGAGAGAGGAGGGGGGAGGGTGGGGCTGTGTACTTTGAAGGTAGTTTGCAAATCAAACTCATTTTTCTTTCTAGGTATAATAACTACTTACTTCTGAAGAAAAGAAATTCTAGAATATTTCTGATGAGGCCACACCTGTACAAGCAAGTCATTGTTTACTCAAAGGATAATTGCTTTGTTTAGCTGAGGCTAGTGCATGCTGTTTGTCAGTGCTAAGGTGAGATATGATAATAAAATAGTCATCCAAAAATATGCATTGAATACTTGGTTCTGCCAGAGGTCTAGCGTTTGAATCAGTAAATAGTGGGCCATACATGCTGACCAGCGTATGTACAGAAAGGACATATCCAGGGCTCTGGCCGTAAAAAAAATTACAGTGAAAATAATTTCTAATCATTAAGCAAATGATAAAACTCAAATAATGAACACGTGTCAAAGGTCAAATGCCTATGTAACTGGGGAACGATGGTCTTTTACAGATCTATGATAAAACATCACAAAGTATTAAACATGGAGGTCTCCAACTCACCCTCCCTTCCATCATCTTGTCTGTACCATCTGATGAATGATTTGTGAGACTATAATTTAGGAATCTGTGTGAGGAAGAAGCACAGATGTTCACAGACCATACATCAGTGCTTGCACTCTGAATTTTCCACGAACTGCTCACAGCGACCCCGAGCCCCTCAGTCGGCCAGGTTGCTTGGCCCCCAGTGTGGAAGTGTGTCCTGATTGCCTGAAGTGAAGCAGAAGAGGCAGTGATCCGCTGCATGCTTCCACACCTGTGGAAAGTCTTACTTCACAAGTATGCCAGAGCCCAGTTTAGAAGGATGCTCTGCCGCAGTCACTCCAGACTCCCTGCCACCCCAAGGTTCAGGGGCTCCTGACAGCAAGCATCCACTTCTCACACATGTGCACATTGCTATGGTTTGGGGCAACTTCCCAAGACAGCTCTTCTCTGTGCAGCGATTCAGTCATCCAAGCTATGTTGTCTTCTTGACATGCCACTTCAACACGAGTCCTCCTCGGTCACCAGAGGAGGAAGGGGGTGCTTGGGGATTCAAGTCTATTGTTTGTTACTTGGGCCCAGAAGTGACTTGTGTCACTTTCAATGTAGCCTGTGACCAGAGAAGATCACATACCCCAACCTAACTTTCAAAAATGGAGGGAAGGTCACTGAGTCCATGTATCACCTTGGTCCATCATTATTCATGTTTTCATTCACCTTTCCTTCATTTACTCTAAGGAGAGATTTGAGTGAGTTGGTCTAAGTGGATCCAGCATGGAGCACTAGATTGTCCAAGATGGCCACATCTTGTTTATAGTTGACTTGTGCTCATCCGGCATTGCTCTCTAGAATAATAGAAATAATAGAGTTGGTTCTCCATATTTGCAAGTTCCAAACTGATCTATTCAACCAACTATGGACCAAAAATAACATGAAGAAAATGTGTCTTTACGGAACATGTAGACATTTTTCTCTAGGGTCATTATTCCCTAAACAATACAGTATGGTGTCTATTTACAGAGCACTCATACGTCTTAGGCATTTGAGGTAATCTAGAGTTGATTCAAAGTGTACTGTTGGATGTTTGTAGGTTGTATTCAAATTCCATGTCCTTTTGTATTATGGACTGGAACAGCCATAAAATCTGGTATCCAAGGTGTGTCCTGGAACCATTTGCTACAAAAAACAAGGGATTTACAGCACAGAAAATTTTGAAGTATTTATTTTATTTTTAATTATGTGTGTCTGTGTTTGATTATGTGCATGTGAGTGCAGCTGCCCACAGAGGCTAGAAGAGGACATGGTCCTGGAGCCAAAGTTGCAGAAGGTTGGGTTGTGAGCTGCTTGGTGTGATGCTGGGAACTAATGTAGAATATTATTTTAAGGTGTGTGACTTTTGTTTATGTTGTATTTGTTTAACTTTGTGAAGCTGTGCTACTGTGCCTGTCTAAAACACTTGATGGTCTAATAAAGAACTGAATTGTCAATAGCAAGGCAGGAAAAAGGATAGGTGGGGATGGCAGGCAGAGAGAATAAACAGAAGGAGAAATCTGGGAAAAAAAGAAAGAGCAAGAGAACAAGAGAGAAGGATGTTAGGGGCCAACCACCTAGCCACACAGCCAGCCACAGAGTAAGAGTGAAAGTAAGATTTACAGAAGTAAGAAAGGAAAAAGCCTGGAAGCAAAAGATAAAGGGGATCATTTAAAGTTAAGAAAAGCTGGCAAGAAACAAGCCAAGTTAAGGCTGAGCATTTATAATTAAGAATAAGCCTCTGTGTGTGATTTATTTGGGAGCTGGGTGGAAGGCCCCCCCAAAAAGAGTAAAAAAAAAAAACCAACAACAGGGAACTAATTCAGGTCCTCTAGAAGAGCAGTAGGTGTTTTAAAAACAAAACTATCTCTCTAGCCCTTACAACTGAAATCTTAAAAAATATCAGTTGAGACCATTTGTGTGTGTGTGTGTGTATTTGTGGTGGGGGTATTTTTATGCATGTGTTTACAACATCATGTGGATGTATCACATGTGCATATATGTGACAGAGGCCAGAGGTCAACCTTGGGCATCATCCTCAATCACTTTACACCTTATTTTTTTTAAGACTGGGTCTCTTGTTGAACCTGGAGCTCATCAATTAGGCTGGTTGCCAATGAACTCCAGAAACCCCCTGTGCCTGTCCTTCAGTGCTAGAGTTATAGACTAGATATAACTGGGCTTTTAATGTGCCCTCTGGGGACCCAGACCCAGGTCTTCATGGTTGCATGGCAGGCATTTTATGGAGTTACTTCTTTTTTTTTTTAATGTTATTGCATGAAGCCGAGGCTTTGCTGATTTTTCTTCTTATATATCCATTATATACAATGTGCACCATAATCTGATGATCATGGCCAAGATCAACATCATTAATAAGTATCCATATATAAATGTCATGTCATCTCCTCACTCAACAGTTATAGAGTCACTACCATATGCCAGGCTGGGAGCAAGGGAATAGGATTTCTACCTTAAAACCCTCCTTGGTCTATGTGGTGGTTTGAACAGAAATGGCCCCTATAGGCTCAAGTATTTGAATGCTTGGTCATTAGGAAATGGTGCTATTTGACAGAGATTAGAGGGTGTGGCCTTGTTGGAGTGGGTGTGGCCATGTTGGAGGAGGTTTGTCAGTGGGGTGGCCATTGGGCTTTTAAATGCTCAAGCCAGGCCCAGTGTCTCTCTCTTGCTGCTGCCTGGTTGTAGAACTCTCAAGCTCCTTCTCCAGCACTGTGTCTGCCTGCATGTCACCATGCTTCCTGCCATGATGATAACAGACTAAACCTCTAAAACTGTAAGCGAGTCTCAATTATATGCTTTCCTTTATAAGAGTTGCCATGGTCGTGGTGTCCTTTCACAGCAGGAAAGACGGACAAATGGATTATTCTTGAACCTCAAGCCTTGTGAAACACGGGTGATGCTCAGAGAGAAGTGGGAAGGGGGAAAGTAACCCACATTAGAAAATCATCCAAGAGACTGCCACGTTTTAATTAAACGACAAAGCCCAGAAGAGTCAGGAGGGTAAAGAAACTGAAAGTGCATTCTTGCTCTTCCTGGAATTGGACATTGTTGGAGTGGGGATGGAGGCAGTGAGAGGGAGGCCGAGCAACTGGGTGGGGCTCTGTTATCACGATCCTTCTGGCATATTCCAAACAAAACCTTCCTATAAATGGCCCACTTTCAGTGTGACCTGGGATGTGGGAATCAAAATCATCTCAGGATCTTGTGGCCACACTTCCTTCCATAATGGGACCGCTTTCATGCAGCGTGGAACTCAGAGCCCAGAGTGAGCTGCAAAGGGTCATTTCCTTCCTTTGGCAGGAGCCAGCCGGCAAGTTGCCAGCAAATACATGTAACTTGCAGGAGTCACCCCCATACTCCATAACCCCTTCCATCTGTGTCCAGATGGTCCTTGAGACAGCCATGTCCACTTGGCCACCCACATCTCATGCCCAGTTTGTACCTGGAGACAGGAGCTCAGAGCCCTCTGCCCACTTCTCACCTCAGACTTCCCACCCGTACATCCTGTGCTGGACTTCACAACCCCGAGGCTCCCCAGTCTCCCCAGCCTGGGTTTTCAAGCCTTGGCAAGAACGTGGAATTAAATATGTGGCAGATGCAAGCAGGGTCAAGGGGCTTTCATCCTTTTGCTGATTTGCAGTTTCTCTGACAGTTTTACTCTGTCCAACATCTCCGATGAATTCCTATTCCATCACACCACGAGGTCCGAGGGTTTCTCTCTAAGCATTTGACCAACTTGAGCAAGCCACACATGTTGGGAGCCTGAGAGCCAGTTTCCAGAAGAGACAGGGTAAAATGGTACCAGCGTCGGTGAGAGGGGAGACTGGCCATAGAGAGTTTACCTCTGGAGGTGACAGACCACGACAGGTACTACAAAGACTTAATGTCAACCAGTGTCTCTGTGGTTGAAGTTCAGCTCACTAAGGATCAGAGGGCATAGTCACTTTTGCCCATGCTCCGAGGAATGGATGGGTCTGTTACTGATCTAAGGAGCCCAGGGCATTATAGTAAAAATGTTATGCCACCTATCAACAATGGCTGTGCCCCTGAGATGAATTGTTTGGGGAACAGGTCGTATCAGAGTGACTTTTAAATAGCTCATTTCTTTCAGCCTCCTGCTTTTCATCTGGGTGGGCTTCCCAGCTTAAATGCCACCCTCTGTCCCCTAAGGAGGTATGAGTTTGAGCTCTGTGTGTCTGGAAAAGCATACGATCCTTCTGTACTTGGAGGATGCATCAGTTTTCCGTGAGGGAAATGACTGCTATGTGTGTATACAGTAACTCAGCATCAAGAAAGAACAGGGTCTTGACAGTCACTATCTTTAGAAGCAACTTCTCAGTGCCTTCCTGAGATGCTCGAGACAATGGCTGTGGCAGGAAGCTAAGCTCCTATAGTATATTGGTCTTGCACCTGTATTATACATTTAAGATGCAGAAAACCTCAGGATACCAAGGAATTGCTGTTTTTGTATTCTATCAGGCAAGGAACACTTTTAACAGGGCGACTCTTGACCATTGTTAATAAAGATCTTCAGAGATGCACACACCATACAGCAGATGTGAGTGTTACCAGAGATGTGAGTGTTACCAGATGTGAGTGTTACCAGAGCTTCTGGGGTCAGAGTCTGGGCTGTGCATGCTATAGAAGTCATGATTGGCTACCTTTCCTCAATCAGACAATTAAACAAGTCATGGTGATTTATTCAATATAGCCACGTTGGGGAGAGGAACAAGGAAACCCAGCGATCCTCTCCCCTGGCCCAGTACATTTTCAGAGTCCTGGATATATGAAGTTTAGGTTTAAATGGAGGGTGAGCAGATGCACAGCTGAGCAGTCCTGGTCAGGATGTGGTCCTGTATATCATTGCTGTCTCAGCTCCCGTCTTTCCTGCAAGGTGCTCTGACAAGTCATAAATCTCTTTTCTTGCGACAAACTTTCCCTCTGACTGTGACCAAACCTGAGCCTTTTCCTTCTGTTATCGTGAGAATCCTGGGGAAATTCCAACATCTTGGGCTCCATTGTTTCAACAGCATAATTAGACAAAAGGAGGGTCTTGAGTGTCTCTTTCCAATGTGCAGGAGAATTACATTCCTGCCATGACAGTTACGTGAGTGTATCAAGGACCTTGAGATTAGGTGATTGTCCTTATTAGCCTAGGGGGTCCTCCATGTCACCACAAGTGTCTGTCTTATTTATTTACTTCACAGTGCCGGGAATTGAGCCTTGCTGCAGACATGCTGGCAAATCACTGTGCCAATGAGCCAGGTCCCTGTCCACTAAAGTGCCTTTAGAAGTAGGAGCAAGAGAAGGAGACTTTGACTACAGAAAAAGAGAGAGCAATGTGACAGCGAAAACCAAATGGTGCAGCCATAAGCAAGGAATGTGACAACCACAAGGTGTCACCAGCTGAGGCAGGGAGCTGCCTCTCCCCAGAGCCTTTGGGTTGGACCAATCCGGCTGACACCTTGGCTGTATTTGTTTATATTTCACATTTATTAATATTATTTAGATAATAATAAATATAATCTCAGCTATCAAGGCTGACACGGAACTGGGTTCCAGCACCCTCTTGCCTCGGCCTCTTGAGTGCTGGGACTACAGGTGCAGGACAGCGAGTCCAGCCCACACTTAGACTTGGATGTAGTGAAAATGGTCTCATTGATTTGTTTCCTGATTGTAGGAGAAAAGATTCAGTGCTTCTGTGTTGTTGCTGATTGACAGGGTCTCCCTATGTAGCCCTGGCTGGCCTAGAATTCACTGTGCAGACCAGGCCGACCTGGAATTCGTATAGTTCTCCTGCCTCAGCCTTCCAAATGCTAGAGGGTCGCAGGAAGGCAGCCCACCACACCGGGCTACGCTATGTTGTTGTAAACCACTGATTGCTGTCATTTGCTGTGGCAGCTTTAGGGAATGGGCATCCTGTTTCACACCCTCAGCCTGTGCTGAAGATGAAGCCTGAGCTATGGAGGCACAGCCTTCTCACTTTAAAGGGATTCTAGGTTTCTTGAAATGGAAATGAATACAGGTATCCATCATATTTACGCTACTACAGCAGTGAGGATGGTCTTTTAAAAGATGCAGGCTGGCAAAGGGGCCGCCTGAAGTTTGGACACTCTCCTTGCATGAAAGAAACGCTCCAGCAGAGCCACTCCCGGGGCTCTTGGCCAATCTGGATGGACAGCCGCCGCCGGAATCCCCTGGGTCTACGGCAATGAACTTGCTGAGAGGAGTTCAGGAGTCTCTCGGGAGGTGTGCTGGGAGGGCCGCCCTCCCCACGCTGTCCTCCTGGGTCTGAACAGGATGTCCCTTTTGTACACACATTCCTTAGACCCCTCCTTTTGGTGTCCCTCTTCAATGCAGAGCTGCCCGGGGAGTTCCTTAGCTCTCAGTGTGTCCTTGTAAACATTCGGGGAGTGGGACCCACAGAGTGCTTTGCCTTGGGCCCCTCAAACCCCGGGGATCTTCTTGGAACCTCAGTCTTGGACTGGACACGTTGTTTTTGAGTTACATAGGAGGAGGAGAATTTGCTAAGTTATGAACAAAAGCAGACGGCTGGGAGGAGGGAGCAGCACAGACAGGGAGCTGCAGGAGTCCTCTCTTCAGAGCCTTACAGTGCCTACCCTGGGAGAGCAGCTCTGCTCTACAGTGGGCCAAGCACCGCGAGACTTCAGTTCCTTGTTCCAGGTCGCCCATTTCAGCAGCAGAGCTGGGCTCTTGACCCAGGCAGGATTGATGCCAAGGCTCTTGTTTTTCAAGACACAATCTGAAGGCAGCCCGGGCTCCTGAACAAAATGTTCTGGGCATTCCTGTCTCACCAAGGAGGAGAAACCCGTGCAGGACACTGTTCTCAAGTGGCCGCCAGAATTAGGCCCTGTATTGAGGGCAGGGTTTTTCTTTTAAACTAAGTTCTCAGCTCACTCTGCAAAAAACAGATCTTGGCCCATGCTTCTGTGGGCTCTGGCTGGGGTGCCCTGGTGGCATTCACGTGGTAGTGCCCCTTTCATGGCACTTCCCCAGAGACATACCATCTCCAGCAGCTGCTGGTGCCTCCTGTTCTGAAACTTCTTCCTGCATCCAGTGGCTGCCCAGCTCCTCCCCTTCCCCTGGTCCAAGAATATATCAAAACTTGGTCCACAGAGGCTGGAAGAAGGGAGAAGGCCCAGAAAGCCTGAGTTGAGTTTATGAAAGTTTTCCACTAAAGTCAGCAACAGCCTAAATTCAAACCAGGCCCAAGCCGTTCAATCTCCATAGGAGTTGTTCATCAAACGGCCAAAGAGAGGAAATCTGAGCCCCGGAGCAGAGTCTGGCTTAAAAGCTTCCAAGTGACTCCTTTTGCTAAGGAAACTATTTCCTATGTCTGCACACGCTCAGGAAAACTGCCTGCTTGGCTCTCAATTCAGGTTGTTGGTCTTTTTAGCCAGTTTTTTTTTTTTTTTTAAGTCGTTAAGTATGGAATGTCTGCTGTTCATTACTCACGCATGCCTGCACACACGTACAAGCACACGTGATCAGTGTATGCATCTGTGCTGGGACACCGTAAAGAGTTAAATGTTGCATCTGGGCTGGTTAAACTGGGTTTAGTGTAACAAGCTAGGGTTAGGGGTTAGGAGGTGGGGCTTCTCAGTGTAGTCCTTCTCTAGCAGCCACAAAGCCCTATTCCAGCTTCAGTTCCAAGGAGACGACTGATGACTGAAGGTCTGTCAAGCTGCCAGCATAGTAGCTCTCCAATCAACGTGTGCCTATGGACACTGAGACCAAGAGCACGCAGGCTGTGTGCCGCGGCAATCTCAGACAACGCAGGGCTGAGGCTGTGACTTGCCCGCTCAGGAGGGTTGGCTATCTGGACAGGGGTGCAGCAATGAGCAGCAGGGAGATGCAACCACCACCATAAGACCACCCCATCGCAGCTGCTCCAGGCCCAGCTCGGCCTCTTGCAACACATTCTTCAGACAAACCATTCTCAGCCTTGAAGTCATCCAGGAGGGGTATTTGCCACCTGTGTTTTAGCTCTCCAGTCTGTGTGCTCTGAAGAAACTCACCCCTGTGGTGGCCAGATGGTTTGGGACTGCCCAGGGCGTTTTCTAAGCATGTGCCTCAACATTATTTTCTCTTTGGGCCTCTATCTCTCCCCATTTTTTTCCGGTTTCAATTTGTATTTTCTTTCTTTATTTCTTTTGCAGTCTAATCAGATGTTTAGAAATTCAAACTGGGAAGAACTCTTAACTCAGTCCTTCTGTGATGGGTCCCTATGGTTCACTTTCCATCTCCAGCCAGACTTCCTTCATTGTGTCTCTAAGGGCAGGGTTCCCACTAGATGGAGAGTCTGTACCTCAGCTTCGCAGACCTGGCTGCTGTCTGGTGCATTTTAGAGCATGGATCCTTTCCTTTGTTCCTTCAGCCCTCAAGGACCCCAGCTGGGAAGGTAGATTTGGGTTCCTGTGCCCACTGCACCCTCTGCAGGACACTAAGCTGATGTCCCCAGAGGGCAGAGACTGTTTTTAACTGTCTTCCCTTTTGGAGCAATGGAAGACTGCTTCTGGATAATCCATCTGTGAGACAAAATTGTACAGCATTCACTTCGGGAGCCTCTTACAAATGTGGGGGAAGTGTTGCAAAAAGTCACAGTTTTGTCTAGCGTCTGGCTTTCTTCTCATTAATTGGTGGAAAATAAGTCACGTGGGCATTCCTCCTTTCTCTTTCTCAGCGAGATATTTATGCCTCTTGGTGAATGTTGTCGTCTCTTTCCTAATGGTGTGAGGGAGGGGTGGTATGTTACCTAATCCACAGAGTATTTCTAGAGAAATGATCCCAGACTGTGCCCACTGTGGGCACGGTAGAATGTTCTGGCTGGTGGCCTGTGCTCAGACTCCACCAAACCGCTGGTGGCTTCTGGCTCCAAGTCTTTCTCCATGAAACTCGAGACTCAGGAAACTTTCAAGTGGTTCCTATGGTTTTAGAATCAAGAGAACCACCCCAAATGAATAAGTAACAAGTATAAAAGGAGAGAATGGGGCCATTTCTAAAGCCTACATGAGCACCGAGCTCTATAAAATCAGGGATCAGGAATCACATAGCACGATGAACTGCCTTTTAACCCTACTGGGGAAGAAACCTAGGTTTCCAGTCCTGGAAAACAGAGATCTGCCTGATTCCAAATTTGCAATTTCCTTCCCTCATGCACTAAAGGAAAAATACATGGCATCCGTGAAAATGTGTCTGGAGCTCGCTTTATTTCTGATTCACTGCAAATGTTCACCCAGGAACCATATCCTCTCTTTCCTTGGGTGTTCAGGAGTGATTTCCCCAAATCTCACAGAGTTTGGGGAGTCCAGTGGGAATCACCCAGCTGAGTTGGACTGTCATTCCAGGATATGCTCTCCTGTGTGCCTCCTGCCATCACTTTGCGAACTGACTTGGGTTGTTACTCTCATTGAAAAACATCACTTTCTCCATTGCTAGACCCTGATATACCCACATGGGAGAAAAAAATTTTTTTTTTGCTTTTAAATATCCTGCTACACCAACTGTTCTTTTCCCCCTAGCAATAATTTTCATCTTCAAACTCATTTTGGGCATCAGTGTGATTCCCAGTAAAGGGTCCCTAAACACCTAGAGGTCCTGAAGGTAGTAATGGGAGTCTACATAGTTTACATATTTCATAAAACCTAATGGAAATCACAAATATACTCAGGGTAAGTTGGCAGAAGAAACTGGAAACATGTCTCTGATTTGATTAGAAACATAGCAAGGCTCTGGGCTAACCCTGGATAATTTGTGTGACTGGGAAAGGTGGCATCGTCACCCTGGTAGAGCTCAGAACTGTTCCTAGAATATGTCCGACAGCTTGCCATTAACTGTGATTGCAGGAGGTCTGCGGTGGGAGGTGCTGGTGTCTCTCAGAGACACTTGGAGGCTGAGATGGTCGGTCGGGAACCATTGTTCTGCAGCAAGTCACAAATGACCCCCCACCCCCACCCCCCAGTCCTCCAGGGCCAGAGTGCTTGCTTCTGACATCTTTCCAGAGGGAAGGGGGAGGGGGGGAGTGCAGCACCCCTGGGGGTCTGACAGGGTGCTCCAGAGGGAAGGGGGAGGGGGGGAGTGCAGCACCCCTGGGGGTCTGACAGGGCGCTCCAGAGGGAAGGGGGAGGTTGGAGTGCAGCGTCCCTGGGGTCTGACAGGGCACCCTCTCTGACTTTTTCATTGCTTTTCTCTTTCCAAAGGAACAGGAACTAGATGGAGATTCCAGGGAACTGGTAATTCTCATCAGCACCTTGTTTTTATGATCTAGGAAATAAAGGACATGACCTCCTTTGTTCCTTCATGCCACTCTTACGAGAGAAAGAATAAACTAAATATTTTCATTGCTCAAATCCTTAGAGTATTATTCTCTGCAAAAACAGCTTGTTATTTCCTATTAGTCTAAGAAAAAAAGCAAGAATCCAAAGTCACACATACATACGTACATGCACACACACATACACACATGTATATAAAGACACAGATACATACATGCATGCACATATATGCATATGAAGATACAGATACATACATTCATGCACACACATGCATTTAAAGACACAGATACATACATGCACCTATGCACACACATACACACACATGTGGAAGTACTCTCTAAATAGGGTCATATGTGTTTACACACATAGCCAGATAAATAGAAGCATATGTACATCCATATCATATTTGTGTCTAGTACCTACACAGACACTTCATGTCCTGCATACTTGCACCTACACCTCTTTTGTCTATTTTGTTTTGTGTGTGATCTATCACTAATTAGTGTTTTATTAGGAGGTGAATTGTATGTGAATCACACAGGCACTCCTGAAATTGCAGATCAGATTTTACCACTAGGTGTTTCCAAAATCACTGCAGAGCACAATGCCATCTCCATATTCATATTTCAGATCTGTCAGGACACCCGGATAGTTCATCTGATCACATGGATTTCCATTCTAGGCCTTGAGAGACAAAAATCCAGTCATCACAGGGAGCTGGGGCAATTACAGCCAGTCAGCTCCCCAGTCTCAGTGGATGTCTTCTGGGTTTCCACAGGGGGACACAGGCTGGTATGAGGTTTAATCAGGCACTAACAGCACCTTGCTGGGAACTTCATGGTTGATAAAGGCAGCAGCCTCAGACCAAGGAGCTCCTACTTTTTAAAGAGGAAGCAGCCCCCTTTGAAATGTAAAACAGGCAGGCTTTGTTGCAAGGTGCAGAGGGCAGAGAGGCTGAGAGGAGTTGTGGTGGGATCCTTTCATGGTTTCCAGCCTTCTTCCAGGGTTGTGATGGTAATGCGAAAGACACCCCCAAGGCTACCTTTGTAAATGAATCCAGGCCTGGATGCCTGGTGGTCCCATCGCTGGGCTGGTCGTATGTGGGGTTTCACAGTGACACTTTTCCTTGTCCTGCTGCTCCATCGATGGCATTGGTCACAACTGGGTTCTTGTACCATTGATTAACTGGATCCATGAGCCAGAGAGAGAGAGAGAGAGAGAGAGAGAGAGAGAGAGAGAGAGAGAGAGAGAGAGAGAGAGGAGTTATAGTGACTGGGCCTCTTCTGAGTGCAGCTGCTCTCATCTCTATGGAAGTGATTTTGAAGGTTCTAGTCTTGACTAACCCTTCATGGAGGTTTTAATCTCAGTGTGGCTAGGGAGTGCTGACAACCCTATTAAATAAAGGCTTTAGCATAGGAACGGCACAGCACACTCCAACACCTGAAACTCATGGGATCACAAGTTCAAGGCCAGCCTGAGCTACATAGTAAGACCCTATCTCAAAAACCAAAAACAAATCATCTTTAATTTTTCTGTTTATTTACAGATTGATTGTGTGGTTTGCCATTAAAACCAAGACGTAAAAGGAGTCCAGACATACTTGTGAGTCAGCACTTGTGAGGTAAGAACAGGAGGATCAAGAGATCAAGGTCATTTTTAGCTAGTTAGTGAATGTGAGTCCAGCCTGCGATACCTGGGCCTCAAAGACAAAAGACAGTGTGGTGGTTTGAATGTGAATGGGCCCTGTAAGCTTATAGAGAATAGCACTATTAGGAGGTGTGGTTTTGTCGGGGTAGATATGGCCTTGTTGGAGGAAGTGTGTCACTGTGGGGGCGGGCTTTGAGGTCGCCTGTGCTCAAGCTATGCCCAGTGTCTCAGTTAACTTCCTGTTGTAGGTCAAGGTGTAGGACTCTCAGCTCCTTCTCAGCACCATGTCTGCCTGCATGCCATCATGTCCCACCATGAGGATAATAAACTAAACCTCTGAAAATGTAAGCCACCCCAATTAAGTGATTTTCCTTTATAAGAGTAGCGATGGCCATGGTGTCTCTTCACAACAGTAGAAACCCTAAGACAGAAAGGATGAAAGAAGATGTCAAAAACCACTCAGGCAAGAGACAAAACCCAGAGTTATTCTAAGCAAAAAGCAGGGGTTGTTTTGTGGTTTTGTAGCAGAATCTAAGTTTCCTAATTGGCAACCCCTATCCTAACATCAATGGTGTGTGTGTGTGTGTGTGTGTGTGTGTGTGTGTGTGTGTGTGTGTGTGTGTTGGATAATCACATGGGTGTATTGGGTGATCACAAGCTAAGATTGCTCACTGAACAAAACAGCACAGGAGTCCAGAGAAGCCTGGGTGAAAGATGAACAGTGCAACAGCAGAGAGGAAGTGACGTTTCTCTTACAACTGTCTGTGAGCAGAATTCCAGCACCCACAGGGAACCTTCTTTTCTCTTCCTCCCGGTGTCTTTTCCAACACTGACACATGCGCTGTTCATGCTTCTCATTGGCCCCAGCAATCGGGGGTTACAGGCATTTGTAGTTCTATTGGTCCCTTACATCTGTCACTTACCACCAGGTATCATCAAAAACACATTTCAAGTGCCACCACTGTGGCTCAGTTTCTGCAGTGCTCACTAGCTCACTTCTAGGTTTGATCTCATCACCAACCAAACCAGGTGTGGCTGTGCCTGCCTGAGATCCGAGGACTCTGGAGATGAAGGCAGGAGGATCAGTTCCAGGTTATCCCCTGCTATACGCTTGCGATAAAAGAGACCCTGACAAAAATAAATAAATAAGAAAAGAGAGAAGGTAAGGGAAGAGGGAGGGAGGAGAGAGGAAGGAAGGAAGTGCAAAAAGAAGGTCACATAACTCTTTCTAGCTTCTAGACAGGCCCTTAGCTTCCGGCTTTCCTGTGAAACTCTTTGGCAGAAGCTGGGCCACATGTTCATAGCTCCAGCTCTCATGTGCAAAGTGCACATTCAGCTGTCAGACATCCGGAAGTCTAGGAGGCATCTTCTGGGGACACTGGAGCTCAGGAAGTGCTAAGGGGGTGGGGTCACATAGGCCAGCCGCTACCCATTGTACAACCTCTTTCTTCAGTAGCAATTGCCTGGAGCACCATCTCAGAGAAAAGCAATGTCCCTTCTCCACAGTGTTTAGATGCTGTCACAGGGCTGCCTTTTCTTCCCGCACATTTTAATCCCATTGAGTTATTGTATTCCACTTCAAAGAGGACGGAGAAGATGGGGGAGGGGCACACGAAGCTGTTGGGGAAATATTCCTGGGGTAAAGTTCTGCAGGGTGACAGTTATTTTGAGACAAAGGGAAGAGAGGGCAGGAGACCAGGGAGATGATCAAGATAATGAAATGTTGGTGCCAAAAAGGTCCAGGAATATAGTCAAATGTCAAAAGACCACTGAAGGAGAGATTCCCCTCTTCACCCCCTCACAAGACTTATTTTTTTAAGCCAGTTCTTTTAAAAATCACATCAAAACTTTGTATGTGTTTTCTCAATCTCTCTCCAGCTTGAGACATGATAGTATTTAAGCCTTCATTGACACATCCACAAAGCCCCAAAGACAAAGGGGTTAATTGAAAAGGCCACAGACCTTCCCCTGGAGGTGGGACGGGAGGCGGTGGAAGTCTTGCGTGCTCATGTGTGCACATACATTTGTTCCTCCTGGCCCTTTCTTTCCAGAAGGTTTTGGCAGTGACTGCACTGTATCTTAACTGCCAAGCTATTTTTTTCCTTGCTAGCTTTCATTTGTGTTTTCTCTCACCTTCCTGAGACCCCTTACCTCTCTCCTCTTAAATCTATACTCACCACAGAGCAGACATAATCCCAGATTTTCAGTAAATCAACACTATATGCTCCCCACTGACTGAGAGAATTTGATACTGACAGACTGTTATACCTGAAAGAAAAATACTGCTATGCTTCTTCTCGCTCTTCGCCTGCAGAAGAAGCGTGGGGGAGGGGGAGGGTCCATTATAAATTAGGGAACGTGGAGTCTGCTCTCACTGCTCCATGAAAGGAGATGGGGTACTATCTTATTCTTGCTTGTGTCTTGGACTCAACAAAGCCCATCGCTGGAGTATTTCCAATGGTAACACGCACCCTTCCGTGGGAAGGTCCTGGGATTTATGCAGATTGCAACAAAGCTGAGGTGTACTGTCCAAGGAAAAGCATGGGCCTCCGTGTCTGCAGAGCCCCCCCCCCCCACGTCCTGCCAGCTCCTGGTTCCGCCTCAGGGAGGCACAGTCTGGCTGTGGGATGCGAGGGCAATTTTCTTTTGTAATTTGTCCCCTGTCAGGGATGGCCGTGAGTAGGACTGGGTAGAATTACTAAGAACAGAGGTGACTGACGTTGCTCACCTCGCCTCCATGGATTGAGAAATCAGGTCATCAGTTCATGTTTATATTTAAAACTAAGGCAAGGGGTCTTCCACCAGGATACTATAGGGTATGGAGTGGAGGGGAGTCCTCGGTCTCCGTTGGAGACGGGTGAGCTGCTGGGAGAGCAGGCTGAAGTGTTGAGAGTGGGCAAAACCACCCTGGGGTATAATAGCTGGCAGCCACAGTTTTACAAGGATTCAAACCATCTCTCAGACCACTGGGCATGGGGGACTGAGTTACTGCTTGGCAGACCTTGCATAGAAACCATCACCAAGAGACTGGGAGTTGGTCAAAGTTGGGACCTATATGATTTTTTTTCTCCCAAGGAACAAAGGCTACTTCCGGTGCATACCCTACAGGTGTATGCAGGAAGGGAGGAGATTTTTCATCCATGGTAACTCTTGGAAAAAGGCACAGACCTCTGCCCCACTCCTGAGAGCTTAAGCCGTGTTTACTTGTTACGGGCTGTGTAATAATGCTAAGGCAAGCCTCTCTTGTGTGTCTGGTCAACACTCTTTCCCTCCTGTCTAAACATCTTCACGGAACTGCTTCAAGAAGAACTGAGGAGGAGAAGAGACAGCATGTTCTCTTTCTCCCATGAAGGCAGATAAGGTACCAGATGTTCGTCTCAGCTCTGGGCTTTACCATGGTTCTGCATAGACCGTTGGTATCCTAATGAATCTGATGCTCTAGTTCCTTTTCTGCCCCCACTGTTTGATCAGTGATGTTTCACACCACTCCAATACTTGAGACTAACTCTCAGTGAACTGAAACTAGTCCAGCCAAGCAGGTGAGATGCAAGTGCACCTGACCCGAGGGAGTTACAGCCCGGCCACATTTACTCCACTCTTCATGGAGAAGACAGCCAGCCTGCGCTGTGAGGCACAGTGGACTGATTCTCGGGCATCATCCCTGTAGTGATGCGGGTGTCTCCTGACATCCCACGGGTCACCCCTCTGCCTTGCTGTCAATCACTGTTGTGTGGCTGCCACTGCTGGTGAATCTGGAGGTAAAATTACTCACTTTCACATTTCCTTGTTTTTGTGACATGTAGCAAATCGGGATGATTCATAATCTTCATCTCCCATTTCATCTCCCCTTGGGGAGATCCCAACCTCTCAGCAACACATAATATAGTGCCTAGGTCCTGAGGGCATTCAAGACTACTTAAATTATTGCATAGCAGAATTCTGTTCCTCTTCCTACCTCCTCTCAAGCCTGTGTTTACATATATATTTTCCCCCTCCCCCATAGGCCAATGGTTTGGGTTTTTGTTTTGTTTTCTGAGGGCAGAGGCTGATGAAAGAAAACCATCACCCCATCCTTTGTGAAGTTGAAAATCCCCCAACTTCTCTTCTGGTGCCGGCGATCCCACTGAGTGTCAGCAGGCACCTGTCTCCTCCACTCATTTTCCGTGGACCCTCTCTGTGTTTTTAGTAATTGATTAGGGGCCCTGCAGAGGACTCCTACACCCCCTGTGGTCTGTTTCATTTGTGATGACCACACCTCCTTCGCGACCCACTGAGATGTCAAAAGCTGCTATTCAGCCGCTGCTGATATATTTGAAGTGGGTCTGGGCTGGACAGACTCCCCACCTCCTCTTCCCTTCTTCCCTACTGCCGGGTCTTCCTGAGATTCTCCAGAGTCTCTCCCGAAGCCTGGCAAGCACAGAGCACTGATTCTAAGTGCTGGAGAATGCAGGTCTCTTGCTGGCCACCTCAGGCCGAGCACATGCCATCTTGCCAGGAAACAGTAAGTATTTGTCACTCACAAGACGGCTCTCCATACTTCCTGTTACTGGGATGCTTAGGGACATGCTCTAGGTTGCAGTTTGTCTCTTTGCTTTGGTCCCACCCCTCTTCTCACTTAACACTGTTTTCAGCCACAGGTTGTAAGCAACAGCCATAAAGCCACATGCCTAAGTCTAAACTGAGAGAGAGCAAGAGCCAGAGCGAGAGAGCAAGAAACAGAGAGGGGGGACACTGAGATCTTGAGAGAGCTAGCTCAATTCAGAAGCCTCCACAATGGACCTCTCTTGGAGAAAGGGACTCATGTAGGGCTTTGAAGCAGGCTCCAGGCTCATCTAAGGTGCCAGTCTTACACCACAAACAGAATACCGGTTAATTTTTTAAAATGTGTGGTGACACAAACGCCCCTCTTGAAAGTTGTTGAGATTTGACATTGATTGACACTGGTAACACTTGGTGATTCTGTTGTTGCGTGGGTGTTTTGACCGCCAGCGGAAACTCCGTGAGGGCGGCTCCAGACTTTCTGTCCTAGCACTGCAATGTCTTGGGCGACTCTAATTACTTCAAAATCAAGAGTTTGGCCCCACATTGCCATCTAAGAAAACACTTAGCTCTCTGAAGTCCCTTAGGGTTGGGGGTCTCAGATGGCCCTAGTAACCCTGGAGGTACACTCTGGCCCCCTTGTGTGCTTTACTCAGGAAGTGTACTAAGGTGGCCTGCACTGAAGATGTACACACTAGTTTGTTCTCACACGTGTACAAGAAGAGCACAGACACAGGGTGAGCAAGTGATTGGATGGAAATGAATGAAGAAACTCCAAGGAGACTCGATTGCCTCTTCTGTACCAAATGGCTCATGGGTTGGGATGGAATGTCAACCGTGGACATCTTAGGCTCAGGTTGATACATCTGATTGTAAACACAGGGCTTTAGCTATAAACCAACCATAGTTCTAATAATTCTGACAGTGTCCTCCAGCATTGAAGCTCCAAGAGTTTGTTTCCTTATCTATATCCCATTCCAAAGGGCAAGTGAGGAGACTACCACAGCTCCACACAAAGCTTCCTTGAGCCTCCGAGTACTAAAACAGGTCTACGAGTCCAGTAATTAACACATCAAGTGGAGCAATTCCACTGGAGTAGAAAAAGAAACCAGGCTGGTCAAAGTCAATCAAGAACTGTCCATACTTTCTACATCCCCAAACTTCCTTCCAGACAGTAGACAGCTCGGGCAGCTGAACAGGCTCCTCAACACAGTCTTTGCTGACTGAGAACCTCTGATCATTCTTGACAGTGTGAAGAGGGACAAGGTACAGAAATCTGGCAAATGCAACCATTTTCTCTGTGTTCAAGAGTGTCGTATGGGGCTGTGGCCCCACACAATCTCATCAGGAGATTCAAGATCCATCAAACAGAACACCAGTTAAGTCTGTCTATATGGATCCAGAGAGCTTATAAGACAGAACAACAGCAAAGCCCGACTGGGTATGGAAAGCAGTTGGTAGAGTGCTTTGCCTAGCATGTAAGAAGCCCTAGGTTAGATCCCCCAAACTGACTATGTGAGCTTGATTGCTGGGACAAACACAGTAGAGAGAATCTTGACTCTTACAAGTTGTCCTCTAAGCTCAACACATATACACGTGTACAAGAGAAAGAACCACAGACACACACACACACACACACACACACACACACACACACACACAGAGTAAAAATAAAAAGAGCTCCTGTAAGAGAGAAACATGATGCTACCTCAACAGGGTTTTCCAGCCAAGGGCCCAGGGCACAGCCAGCAGAAAAATTCGTGCTTATTTAATTGAGATGATGTGGTAAAAATGGAGGCTGGGGTTATAGACAAGTTAAAGAGAAAGCTTGTACTGAACCTTCCCAAGTCTGAAAGTCAGTTCAGCAGAGAGTCCTAAAGGAGGTATGTAAGACGCCTGCCCCAAATGTTCCCCTTGACATTTCCATCATTGTCTACCCACAGGGAGACCGGACAACTGCCCAGTGTCCACTAGATTTTGCACTTCTGACCTGGCTTGTGCGAAGTGAACCCTCTTTTCTGAGTACAGGTAAGAGGAAGGAAATGAAATGGACCAGATTCCTGGATGATCCCCAGGGATTACAATTCATTCTCAGGAGGCCAGTGGGTGGAAATCCTACATCAAGGTCAACATTCAGTCCAAAAGACCTCCCAAATCTGAATACACAACAAAAGGATCCAAATTTCCTCTGGAAAAGACTTCTACACATCCCCTATGAAATTTCAATTCATTGTATCATGAAAACTATGGGAACTATGTCCGACTCGAACTTGTAAGGGTATCCATACTTCTGAGCTCCTACTGTGTGCCTGTGTCCTGGGGATGGTGTGTGATGTTTTTACAAGTTCTCACTGCAGAAATTTTTGTAAGTGCAATCTTGTCTAATTATAACAATTTTCAGAATATGATTAATAGAGTAACTCCAATGTTGTACAATAACCTCAGTTGGAATTGTTGCTTCTGGATCTCTGGCTTTCTATTTTTTCCCCATATGTAGCTTTAAGAAGGAAGTGACTGGGAAAGTCGTGTTTAGGTTCATGTAAATAAGACACAAGGTTTTCATGCCCTTCACTTTCACTGGGGACTCATTTCCCTAATACAGTCTCGTTGTAAAACAATCCACTCCCGAGGAGGTCAACAGTGAAAAGTTTGTCTTCTCAAATTAGTAATCAAAGAGTGAAAATAATTAATAGAGAAAACAGCATAGTTCCACACTGCGTGCCCATGTAGATGTCTATAGAACAGTAAATCAGTGGGGGAAAGAAACAATATAGGCATTTACAATTAGACCTCATGCATAATGCCCTGGAAGGAGAATTTGTGTTAAAAAAGACAACATCTGCTGCAAGTTGGTTTATAAATAATACAGCCAGATATTCAGGTAATGACATGACAGACGGTCTCTTGTGTCCTTGTCCTTTTGTGTCCAGGGCTGAATCTGTTTACATACCGTAGCTCGTGACATACAAGCCTGGCCTGTTTGTGCTGGGGCCAGGGGCATCTCTCTTCTCCAGGTAAATGCTTCTCTGCCCAAACTATAGCACACCCATGACCCAGATATCCAGAGGAATGTGTTCCATTTGTTTTTAATTGATCCCTTACTGTGAACAGGGAAGTGCCTGAAAGAAGTGTCATCCGACACGTTCAGGACTTTCAGGCTTGAACCAGTTCCCTAGCTGGGACCCTCCAGCTTGACACAAAGACTGATGCTTAAGGTCAAGGGCATGGAAGCCAATTCCAAACAAAGACAGATGAGCCAGGGCATGGGATCTACCTGATCTAAGGGGGTCTGCTCAAAGTTGGGATTTACCAGGCGCTCAAAAAAAGAAAAAGTCCTGTAATTCTGGAATTAATGAAGTTATCACACACTCAGCATTTGTTGGGGCCTTTTCTCTTATTATTCAGCTCCTCGCCACCCGACTGACAGCAGGGTGAGTGATGGCCTTTAGACAGATGATTCTTCTTCCCCATGAAGGAACTAATAAATACTGCCTGTCTCAGCGATAAATTGTGCATGAAATAGTCCACTCTGGTAATCTACGGTTATGGTAAGGAAAATGGCGTTGTGAAGAAATACAGCTGTCTGCAAGCAAGACACAGACGGACAGAATCCCTGCATCCTGACTCCGGGTTGTTTGCCTGCTATCTTTTGTTTCTGTTCAGTCTACTTCAGAAGAAATAAGGTGGGGGAGAGGGGAAAGACTGACTTCTGGGGAGGTAAGATAATTCACAGAGATTCATTTCAACTGCTCATGTTTCCTGTGTCTGTAATCCTTTACCTGGGAGTTCCCATTTTTAATGACTGCTAAGATACTCTATTCTACAGCACCCAGAATTCTCAAATGAAAATAAGCCAATCAGTGTTTGTTCCTTAAAATAAAGAACATTGTATGTTGTACATGTTTTTCAAGGGAATGCACATGAAATTAAAGGCTTGCAAGATTGGAGATTTTTAAGTAGAAGATCTTAAGCCCCGGGTATACAATGTAAAGGTTGTTGCTTTTCCAAAATCATACTTAAAAATAAACAAGGAATTTCTAAAAGAAAAGTTGAAGAGTTTGATTGGCCAGTTTTTGTTCTCTTGCATGGGTGCTTTCAAACCCAGGATTCTCCTAAAAATGGCAGCACTGCCTTTTGGTAATATACACGCACCCCTAGGGTCTTCCTCCAAGACAGTTACCAATATATAAATCTTTCCGGGCTTGTGGGCCAAATGGATGTGTTCTCTTCCATATCCATACATTGACTCTACACGTGGTAGGAACCTATTTATACACTGAAATGCTCTCTGTACCTTTGCTGGATTCTACTGGAATGGGCCTCAGTATTAGCCCTTTACAACTCAGCTGAACTTGAACTCGGCGTGTTGCGCCTCCTCGGATGATCTCAGTGTAAAGACTGTTTCGAATAATCAAACAAAATTATCTGCCATCGTGACACGAGTGTTGGTGAGCACATGGTGGGTGGAGACCAAGAACGGTTCAGCTCTGTGGTGCTGGACTGAAGGAACCCGAGAGGTCCCTCAGCGGCCGCTCCAGTGATTTCGACACCATAGTGTTGAGGCCGGTCTTCATGTCAGGTCATAGTGTTCTCTGAAAGGCACGGCCCCGTTTCATCCCCACAAAGCCTGATGAATTTGGAGCGACTTTTGTTATTTTTTTAGAGAAGATGACTGAGATCTGAAGTATTAATTTATTGTCTGAAGTTCTTAGAACCCAAATATGATAGAAGTGGTATTTAAAAAAATATTTTAACATATACTGGCAAGGGTAGGGCCTGTTGGTGGATTGTAGATTAGTTCAGCCACTATGGAAATCAGTTTTGGGCTCTCACACAGCTGAAAATGGAACTACCATAAGAATCAACTTTCCCATTCCTGGGTGTGTGCCCAAAGGATCCAAAGCCAAAATACCAGAGACACCAGAACTCCATGGTTACTGCCATACGTGTTAGCTAATTATGGAATCAGCCTAGATACCTATACACAGAGGACTGATAAAGAAAATGTGTGTGTATGGATGCATGTGTGTATGTGTGTGCGTGTATGTGTATGTGTATGTGCGTATGTGTACGTGTATGTGTGTGCATGTACGTGTGTGTATGTGTGAATGTGTGTGTATGTACATATGTGTATGTATGTGCATGTATATGTGTATGTGCTTGTGTGTGTTTTATTCACCTCCAAAGAAATATAAAATTATTCAATTTCCAGGAAAAAGGATATAACTGACTATCATCATAAGCCAAACTCAGAAAGGAAGATATCACAATTTCTCTCACATGAAGAATCTTTATGTATATATGATGTGAACACAGAAGGCCTATTTGAGAAAAGAGGGGCCCAACCCGAGTGAGGGGGTGCTCAGAAGGATGAAGAGTGGAGAATATACGTGTACACTCTACCCAATGTATCCATGTGAAAGTTCCATGATGAAACTCATTACTTTGTATGAATAATGTGTGCTAATAACATAAACGAGTAAATAAATAAATCCCAGGCCCCAAAGGAAGACTCTCTCCACTACATGACTAGTTAGTGAGGGAACAAAGAAACAAACAGGAAGCCCCAGGAAATAAAGAATTTGCCGCAGGTTCACTAATGTTCATGATAAAATACTTGGGAGGAAGAAAAATAAATAAGTTGATTAATAAATTAATAAATCCAGACAGCTTCTGCTATGGCAATGGCATAGCAAACCTCCACACCCAGGGGAATCACGGGGCCACCAGCTGTCTGGAGATCAGCCTGGAGTCCACAATTCCAGGCTGGGCTCAGCAAATGGAGCCTCAAGCTTTGTTTGTGACCCAGGTCTGTTCTGTGTGTCTCTCGTCTTTGTGGACCAGTGGTCCAGTGAAGACATTTTCTTATCAAGACGGTGACAGAAACACAAGAGGGTAAGATTAACCACAGAAAGACATTTCCCGTCTCTGGTCCTGTCGCATCTGATAGCATTCTGTTGACTGAAGAGGAAGAAGGATGCCCATGGGCTCTTAGCTGGGAACTGATCCCTGTAACAAAGGAGAGATTAAGACAGGGAAAAACAAACAGAAGTTTATTAGCAGGTATAATCCATATATACAGGGGTGATACTCAGGGATGGGAAGTTCTCATCAAGGTGGTTTTGAGTCCCAGACTCTTCAGTACATTCTAATGAACGTTGTTACTGTAACAAGACAAGAGGAAGGCTCTGCATCCCTACAGGAAGCTGTTCGGAGGGAAGCAAAAGAAGGAGGGAGCAAGGCTGGTTAGGATGGCTTGCTGATGTAGAATCCTCCGGAAAGATCTCTGGGCCAGGACAGATCAAAAAGCACCCTGGGTGGTTAACCTTTGCTCTTCCTTGGCTGGGCAAGATAACTTTTGTCTTGGTAACTTTATGTCCTACTTTTAGGTGACTAGAGGGAGCACCAAGAGTTTCCCTGTGCCTGCATCTTCTCACTTGGCTCCAGCTCTGTAACCTTTCCTACTTTGGGATGGCCTCTTCTGGTTCGGCATATAACTTAAACAAACGACAAGATCAGACTCAAACCCACAGTCCCACATGCTGATATTGGGAAACTTGAGTCTCATGAGATGAGGCCCTCAGGCTCTGAGCCCCACATTTCTTGGGCTACATCAAGGATTTCTTGGGTTTAAGGTCTCTTGACTTAAGGACTGAAAGTAAGTCATGTGGTGGGACATCCTCAGCCACTTCTGTCTGAAAGGAAGGGATGGGAGGCCCACAGCTGCCACTAATCCATAGTAAGCATGTAAATCTACAAGACAAAGGGTGACAGGTGTCCATTTCCTGCGAGCTAGGATTTATTTTTAAGTTTTTAAAATTAGTTTACAGAATGAACTTTTGTTTTTGAAATAGGGTCTCATGAGCTCCTATTGGCCCGCATTTCTAGATATAAGAATAAATATGAACTTCTGATCTTCTGGCCTCTGCCTCCTACATACTGAGATCACAGATTACATTCCACAATATTGAGTTCATGTTGTGCGGGTGACTGAAGCCAGGACTTCCTGTGTGCTGGAAAAGCACTCTCCCTCTCCTGCTCCTATGGTGGCATTCTGTACATTGTTTTTAAGTCACCCACCTCTTGACAACCCCCTTCCCTTCCCACTTTTCTCCCCCTCTCCTCTTCTTCTTCTTCTTTTTTTTAGAAGAAAGAATTATTTTTTATTAAAGAATATTATTAAAAAATAATAAAGGATTAAAAGTGTGCACTACCACCGCCTGGCTTGGAGGAGGTCTTAAATACAGGCTTACAGCACAATGGGAGAACCCTGAGGGCAGAAGTTTGCTATCGATGTTTTGCAATGTAAGCTGTTAACACCCATTATGTAGGATACACAGACAAAGAACTTCCCTTAAGCATTCAGGAGGTTGAAACCCTGGAGGGAATTAGCATAGGGAGCATATCAAGGTCACGGTCAGCAAGCAAGGCAATAGTTACCCAAAACGGGGGCCAGGACCCTACAGGTCCCCCTTTTACTAATAAATGAGCTTCTGACTTAGGTTGTGTGGGACGTCAACAGGTCACCTTATCCGTCGTGGAGATGCCTGCCCAGGCCACACAGGCGCTCTGTCTTAGGTTGGTGAGTGCCCCCCAGGAATTACCCGTCTTTGAATACTCATTATCATACAGGCTCAATCGTGTGTGAGCTGCAGAGTTAACTGTTACCAAAGATCTCAAAGTGGTGTTGGGCTTGCAATCTGTGTTCGACACAGAAAAGACCAACAGAAGTCCTAACCCACCCATAGCCAGTAGGCTAAAGGCAACTGAACCATTCCCTTCCTTACTGCAAATTGGAGTCCTTGTAAGATGATATCCCGAAAGCAAATGGAATTTGAGTTTATAAATTTATAATTTTATATTTGAAATTTATAATTTTCAAAGTCAATGGAAATGTATATAACTATTGAATTAAATTTGTCATGCCCAATAGAATGAAAAATTAATTAACTGTGGTAGCTACTTTTGCTGCCAGGGTCTCCACTGTTCTAGCTGTAGTAACCAATTATGAAATGGTAATCCCATAAACATTAGCAGCAGTGGCTGTCACTGCTATAACAGCAACAACGGCAGCAGCAATGTCAAATTCTCTTCTGTAGCATGTGGGCATCCACTGGCATGGATACAACTCCAGTGGCTAGCCTTGGCAAGCATTAACATAAGCCTAGGAACTGTAGCCATGCAGTTGGATTCTACAGAAGGTAATGTATGGTAACTGCTTTTTCAAGTATGTTTGAGAATGTGTCACCTAGACACCTTAGAGAATAAGGATAACTGACCTCCATTTGTTAACAGTAGCATGCCAACTAAGCCTTTTCATTTTCACAATCCTCTTCAAGCTGGTGTAGTACCTACTTTTCAGGAGTGGCTCTGTGCAACATTTATTGGCCTCCTGAAATTCATTTAGCCCCCTTTGAGGATACCCTCTCCTCTTCTTTATCCCCTCCCCAATCGTCCTTTAAGATTTCTTCTTCACAACGGGCATGGTTAGTGGCACACATCTTAAACCCAGCACTGGGGGGCCAGAGGCAGCAGACCTCTGGGAGTTGGAGGCCAGCCTGACCTACATAGCACATTTCAAGCCAGACAGGTTGTACACTGAGACTTTGTCTCAAAAACAGAACAACAGCAACCAAAACAAGCAACAAAAAGGACCCCCCCATCTCCTTTCCAGTTTCATGACCTATACATGCCCTCCTCATATACATACCTTCACATAGCACATCAGTTAGCTGATAAAGACTCAGCACCTAGAGAGTTCCAAAGAGGGTTAACAAAGGGAAAGCCATCATAAATGAAGGCACCATTCCATGGGCCGGGGCCCTAGACTAAAGTAAAACAAAACAAAATAAAACAAAACAAACATGGTGTGGGAGGGAGACATTCGGGGAGCTCCAGCACTCCTCTCTCTCTGCTCTCTGCCCTGCCATAATATGAGCAAGCAGCCTTCCACTGCCCCAGACCAGAGCTGCCCACCATCACGTCTTCCCCACCATGATGGACTGTGGCCACTGAGCAGTGAGCCAAAGTAAACCCTTGACTCTTAAGTGTTCAGGCATTTCCTCACAGAAACGAGAGAAGTAACTAATCCCCCCCACATTGGCTGACCCAGTATCCACTTTCTATGATTGCTGTGCAGTTTCCCCCAACTTACTGACTCCAGCATTCATTAATCTGTCACTCACGATTCTGTAGGACAGACAGATAAAGGGCTAAGGAGGCAACAGTCCTATAATCCTCCTGGACCACCAAGGAAAGACCTACTTCCAAGTCCATTAAGATTGCAGGCCAAGTTTGTTTGCTTGGGTTGTAAGACTGGTCCCAATTCCAAGCTAGCTGTCAGGCCTGGCCAATCTTTGCCCCTAGATTCTGCCTATGTTTCTTCCCCCACTTCTTTCCAACCCTCAAAGCAAGCAAAGGCAGCTCAAGTTTCCCTGCTTCCAACTGCCCATCTCGCCCTATGGTGCCTGTCTTCGGCCCTCTCATTCTGGCTGACTGCAGCCAGAGCCACTTCTTCATGGCTGGGACTCGCTAACAGAGGTATGCCCAGCTATGTGTTTTATTTTCTTGTTGCTGTGACAAAATGTCTAACAGGAAGTAACCAAAGGGAAACGGGGTTTATTTGACTTACAGTTCAGAAAGATGCAGCCCATCATGATGGGGAAGATACTGTGGCAGAAGCATGAGGCATCTGGTCCTGTTGTGTCTACATAAAGGAGAGAGGAGGCGGACAGGCAATCTGTTGTTGGTCCTATTGACTCACTTCCTCCAGCAAAGCTCCACCTCCTAAAGGCTCCAAAACAGTTCCAAACAGCCTTCCAAAACAGTTCCACCAACTGGGGACCATATGTACAAGCACATGGGACTCTGGGGGATATTTCAAATCAAACCACAGCCCTAGATGAGGGAGACATCTGTATTAATTGCTTTTCTGATGCCATGGTAAAACACCATGGCAAAAGTGACTTACAGAAGAGTCTGTTTTGGCTTGTGGTCCCAGTGGGCTGAGTTCATCATGATGGGAAGGCACGGCAGTGAACAACAGGCATGGTGATATGAACAGAAATCTGACAGCTCACGTCTTTAGTCACAAACAGGAATCAAAGAATGCGACCGGATGCAGGGCAAGGTTATTTCTCTCAGAGCCCGCCCACAGTGATGTACTTCCTCCAGCAAGGCTGCATCTTCTACACCTCCCCAAACAGTACTGCCAACAGGGGGCCACGTGTTCACCACTGGAGCCTGTGGGTGATGTTGCTTTCTCAGACCACCACCACTATGACTCTTGATTTCAGATGCGCACCTTTTGTTCCTTTTACAACGTCTCTTCACACTGCGCCATGCATGTCAATCCAACAGCTAAGAACAAGCTCATAAGCCTTGAATTTGGTCCATTGAAGTCCTAAATCAAGGGACATGGACATGTGCATGTACATGAGGTAAAAGCAGGTTCCATGACCATCTAGCATTAATGGGGAGATGGGAAAAGGGATAATCTTATCAGAGAGAAGGCAGAAAGATGTTAGAAAACTGAGAACCAGAGATTGGCAAACTTATTCAATGGCTGCATAGAGAGTAGTTTAGTCCTTGAAAAATGCATGGTTCCTGTGACGTTGAGCTAGAGCTCAAAAGCATCCACAGACCAGACACAGTGACTGGACGCATTCTACAATAAAACTTTATTTACAAAAACATGTGGAGGGCCAGCTAGGTCCCACAGACTGAACTGTCCCTAGTTTCAGCTACTACGGCCCTCCAGGTTTGTGCCTACAGGGGAGTCTTCAGTGATGCTTTGGAGAGTACCCAGAAAGCCCCAGAGGTAACAAGATTTCAGAAACAATGGTGTTCTGCCACAGGAGTGTTCTCCTCTAGGCAGCCCTTTGTTTTAAACTACCTTCAAATCTCTTCAGCCTACCATTGAAGGTAAGGTCTGGAGAGAGAGAGGGAGAGAGAGAAAGAGAGAGAGAGAGAGAGAGAGAGAGAGAGAGAGAGAGAGAGAGAGAGAGAGAGAGAGAGAGGAGAGAGAGAGAGAGAGAGAGAGAGAGAGAGAGAGAGAGAGAGAGAGCAGTAGTGGGTCCCCTAATGTGGGTGCTGGCAACCACACTCAGTCCTCTGAGAGAGCGGACAGGGCTCTTCTTAACCACTGTGCTATCCCTCCAGCCCTGGGCGGGGCCTGCTTGCATTGATTTTTTTTACTGCTGGCCCTGGACTTTCTGGAACATTTGGGTTTCCCTTTGTGACAGCTGATTAAAAGACTGCTATTACTGAAGAAAACAAAGATTTACAAACAAAAGCAGTTAGTAGCTTTTATCCATCATCAAGGAATTAGCCAATTGGCAACAAACGAGACAGCTCAATTCCTTTAGATATCTGAGACCGAATGGCCTTAATTGGGGAAGCATGTTAAGAGGAACGGAATGACATTCATTATGGATTAAGCTAATACATCACAGACCCATCACATGGCTTAATTTAACAAATTCCACATCTTACTGTTTGGCAGGAAATGGCATCTCAAGAAAAGCATCACCAGCCAGTCTGCCTTGAGTCAGTGGGAAGGACTGAGTCCATCTGAAAACAGTTAATCTTAACAGCACTGTGCCTCGCCTTGACAAAGGGCACTAGAGGCTTGGCGAATTTACAACTGGCTCACTACTCTCCTGCCAGCCTCCCTGACACCCTCCTCTCGGTGCCCAAGTTGAGGTGGGCAGAGGTGACCCCTGAGCTTTCTAGTCCAGCCCACATGAAGTGGTCCAGCGTTAGTACACTAGTGGAAAACCATTTGCTTCCTGCCGTGATTACAACCAGAGTTCAAACACAAATGGCTGGAGTCTAGCGTGACATGTTTGATGTCATTATATCAGTCATAGCGTCTTCTCATGCGGGAAAGAGGAAAGGGGAAATGAAGTGTTTGGTTAAAAGCAGTGAGACTAAAACTAGCTGTTCTCTTTAATAATAAACCATCTCTCACGCACTAGAGATTCTCCGTGTGTGCGCATGCATGTATCTATATACACGTGTTATGTTTTCATGTGTGAGTGTGTGTGTGTGTGTGTGTGTGTGTGCGCGCACACACGTGCATGCTTGCACACATGCACACATGTGCAGGCCAGAGGTTTTCCCAATCCCATTTCACCTTAAGTTTGGAAACGGTCTTGGACTGAAACTGGATCCCCTGGTTCCCGAAACTGACAAGGCAGCAGTCCCCGGGGACCTCCTCACTTGTACAGCTTCAATGCTGAGTTTACGGTGAGATGCACCTTGTTTTTCACCTGGGTGCTGGGGATCTGAACTCAGGTCCGCAGGCTTTATCCACTGAGCCACCTCCCCAACCCAGCAGGCCTCCTTTCATTTATTCCTCCAAGTGACTGGGAACGGCTGCTATTTCTACCCCACATTGCTGGAGAAGAACTTTCCCCAACAGAGCTACATAGCTCACCTATGGTCACATCTGGTGGAGTCAGGCTACCAGCCAAGGCCTGCTTATTCCAGTTCTTCTGACTGACACACTCCACACTCTCATATAATGTCCGAAGAGTGGGAACCTCATTCTCAATGCGGGCAGCAACCCATCCCCCTTTCAAGCCCAATCCACAGGTGTTCCTTCCAACTGCATCAATAATCTTCGGCTGAGACATCTCAAACGCCTCTTGTCACAGAGAAGGGATTCTCTCAATCTCCCTCCTCCCCTCTGGTGGAAATCATGCCGGGGAATTTGCAAGCTTCCTCGGAGGAGTTTTCCACACAGGCAGGCTGCCCCTTCCCTCTGACTCCCCATGGGTGCTGGTCATTTTCTGAGCTGACTTGAGGTAGCACTTTTAAAAGGAAAGAGAAGGCACAGCCAGCATGTTCCCACTGCCCTTCCTCTTCCGTGTTTAGCCATTTCTCAATTCAACAGTGCCACAGGAAAACAACCACATTGTTTCCATGGCAGTACCAGTAAGCATTTCCTCGATGCTCCTGTAAGTGGGTCCAGGTCCTGACTGCTACTGAAGTGACCTGGGCTGGGCCCTGGCCCTGATGTGGACCAGATCTGGCTAGCTTTACTAATTTCAGCCTGCCTTAGGTAGCTTGGAGCTCTGTGCCCTTCCTTATTCTGGCTTCCAAGAAGTATTTTTATTTTCAAAACTTTAAACCTTATTAGCATAGATATTAGTTATATGTGACAGTGGTTTTCATTGTGATGGCGTTTTGAACACATGCATACGATTTCAAACACATCCTCTCCACTTGCTGCCCTCTCTTGCTCCCCGCCCCTCTGCCAATCCGCTCCCTCTTCCTAACTAGTCTACACATCCTCTCCACTTGCTGCCCTCTCTTGCTCCCCGCCCCTCCGCCAATCCGCTCCCTCTTTCTAACTAGTCTCCCTTCCACCTTCATGGATCCATGGACGGGTAACTTACCAACCATCGCGTTGCTGAAGACAACGCCCCAGAGGGGGATCTGTACTCATGACATGTGTCAGAAGAAGAGAGGCAAGAGAAGGCAGGCCAATCAAATCCTAGGCAAGCCTGACTTCCGTGGAAGAGAGCTGTGAAAGGGCTGCTTACCGAAAACCAGTCCCGTCTGCGGCGCCGTCTCTGTAACCAAGAACCAGTTGAAATAATTGAACTAAGGTGGAAGTGACTGATAAGGGTTGGCAGTCTCCCCTTTTAAAGACCATTTCTATTGCAACACAGAAGAAAGTTTTTACTTACAGACAACAAACCCAGAGCCTGGACTGGATGTCAGTGAGGACTGGAGGACCCTGCTGGGGGCGCATATTAATAAGGATTTAGTTGCAAGTAAAACAACACTTTCCCCTAAGTGGCTCAAATCAGAGCTAGAAAGAGAAACCCATGGGCCAGTACCTATTTCATAACTAGGGTTTAAATAGAATAGAACTTGATTCATGTACAGATTTATGGGCTGTACTAAAATGGCAAAGCTGAGCAGTGGCCACTGGAACTGGTACTGGACAAGCCTATGTTTCCTATCTGGATGCTAAGAAAGTATTTACTAACCTGGGTAGTCTAGGATGGGATATCTGTAGGGGACTGTCTTGGGCTTGTCTCTCAGGTTTGCAACCCCACAGGATGAGGACCCCAAGCTCTTCTTGTTAGCACTTTCTCTTCACCCTATATGACTCGCTGTTCCCTTCTGAAGCTTGCAGTCTCATGGTCGCAATGTGACTGCCAGAGCTCCAGAAATCACATCTGTCTCGAAGAAACGGAAAACATGGGTGCCAAAGAAAGCAGAAGGGTTATTGTCTTTTTTTTCTTTGCTTTTGTTTTCTTGTTCAAAAGTAGCACCCCAAGGAGACTTGCCTTGTATTTAACTCTCTGGAACACACCAGAGGTCTCTGGCAACAAGGGGAGCTGGAAAACCAATTATTTCATGAAGGACAAAGTCATTTCCATGTAAGGCATCATAGTCAAACATGATCTAATGTCTTGGGCTGACAACAACTGACCTAAAAATGAAATTACAGGTTTGTTGGCAGTGAAGAAAGGGGAACGCCATCAAGTTTTCCACTTACTGTACTGCTAGCATTAAAGGCAGAGGCCAGCGCTCTCAGCAGCAGCTGAATTATTTGTACCTATTAAATACAATAGCATGTCAGCCCCAGAGAATCACCTGCTGAAGGGACACCAGCTCCCAGAGTGACTTTGGACCTCAGCCCTTTGCATGGCTAAGAGACAGTCTTTGTGGGTCCAGAAACAGAGCCCTGAGCTGTGACCCACACCCAGCTTCACAGCTTTGGCCTATTTTGGTTTGGAGATATGGCTTAGTTAATAGAGTGTGTACCTAGCATGCAAGAGACTGAGTTTGATCCCTAGCACTGCACAAAAGCAGGCCTTGTGGTGCATAGCTGTAAACCCAGAGCTGAGAAGTGGAGGCAGGAAGATCAGAAGTGCAAGGTCATCCTCAGTTTAGGGAATTCTAGACCTTGTCTCAACAGACAAAACAAAAACAAACAAACAACACACATGTATAGCATAGCACATACACACACACACACACACACACACACACACACACACACGCACGCACGCACTGGAGAGAGACCTTTTCCAGAAGGACTGGCCTGGGTGACTGCCTATGTAGCGTTTTGGAAAAGAGCTGCTTGTGTGAATTTTCCAAGCCAGTTGACTCTCCCAGTCAACCCCCAGCTATTACCTCACGTATCCCCATGGTCAGAGGCTGTCTTCAGAGTGCTGTTTATGAATCTATAGACAGGTTATAGAGCTTATGTTCCAGAGACTTCCCTGGGACCTGGAAGTAGATAGACACCACCTGGAAATCTCCATCTAAGTGGGAGTTTGATGCCAATGTTCTTTATTTGCTCATTTCAGGAGTTTGAGGTAAGGGCTGATCTTGTAACAGGCTCATCTGAATCTCACAGTAATTCTCCATCCCAGCCTCCTACGTGCCGGGATTATGAGTGTGAACCACCAGACCTGGCTAAAGCTGACTTCTACTGAACATGGATGACACACCAGACACCATCCTAAGTGTTCTCACCCTGGTGCCAACTCACGGAACGATCAGCACAGGCCAGGAGGAGGGGGAGAGCTCGCTGCTGTCTCCTTTCCCTCTAATGGATGACTAAGTGAAGCATGGACAGATGACGTCATTTGCCTCAGATCAAGTGGTAGAGCGGGGATTTGAACCTAGAACTCATGTCTTTTCTTTTTTACCGAGATACTTTTTAAAACATGATTTGTATTTATTATTGAGAATTTCATACATGCATACAATGTATTTTTATCATTTCCCCAAGTCCTTCCACCACAACTCCCATCTTCCTCTCAACTTCTTAAAACTTTTTTTACTTATTTTTTAATTCCCTACTGAATCCAACTAGTGCCTGTGCATGTGCTCCTCTCCTGGAGCATGGCCAAGCTACTAAAGCCCCAGCCATGAAAACAGATGAGTCTCCCTCCAGCAGCAGCAGCAGCCACCTGTGACCAGCTCCTCAGTTAGGCCTGGAGCCTCATGGGCTGCCCCCACCACACCAGTTCATTATGGAATGCTGACCCTGCTTGATCTTGTAAAGGTCTTACGGAGCAAAAAAATGGCTTCTGTAAACTCAGGAGTGGGCTTCCAGAAGACCCTGCTTCACAGCAGTCCTCTACAACCTCTGGCACTTGCAATCTATCTACTCCTTTTTCACAATGTTCCCTGGGCTGGGGGTGTGTGTGTGTCAGGAGGTGTGTTTGTGTGTATGTCTCTGTGTTAGGAGCACCTCACAGTCTGCCCTGTGACCAGTTGTGAGCCTCCAGCTGCCAGCCACTTCAAAAAGAAGACTGAGAACCACATCAGTCAATGGGCATAAAGATGCTGAGATTTATTTATTTTATTTGGTGTATGAGTGTTTTTCCTGTAGTGTGCATACTACATGTGTGTGTGGTACTCATGGAGGTCAGAAGAAGATATTGGATACCATGGAACTGGAGTTATTGATGTTTGTGGACTCCCATGTGTGTTTTGGGACCACAGCCCCTGTCCTCTGCAATGGGAACAAGTGCTCTTAACCACAGCGCCATCTCTCTAGCTCCAAGATGGGTATTTAGAAGGCACGTTGATCCTACATCCACTTAGCACGCATTAGTAGTGAGTTTTCCTCTAGGTAGAACCCTTCATCGCTGTGACAAACCATCACGGGTGAGCAGTGCTGAGACTCTTGGGCAAACTGTGCCTCTGGGGTCGAGAGATGGACGAGCACCTAACTCTTCCTGCAGACCGTTCCATGAAGACAACACTGGAGCCCGGCTGTGATCGACACTGAGCTAAGTGACTGAGCCACAGTAGTGGGATTTTTCAAGTTAACAAATGAACCAGCTTGAGATACATCCCTTTCCCTCTCCATTAAACACTTACACATAAAAGAAAAAAAAAGTTAGTTTGAGCAAGAAGGAAACCAAAGCATAATCTCCAAGAATGGTAGAGTCCACAGCGAGGAACTGGACACAGAGGACGGTAGAGTCCACAGTGAGGACACAGAGGACGGTAGAGTCCACAGTGAGGACACAGAGGACGGTAGAGTCCACAGTGAGGAACTGGACACAGAGAGGACGGTAGAGTCCACAGTGAGGAACTGGACACAGAGGACGGTAGAGTCCACAGTGAGGAACTGGACACAGAGGACGGTAGAGTCCACAGTGAGGAACTGGACACAGAGGACGGTAGAGTCCACAGTGAGGAACTGGACACAGTGGACGGTAGAGTCCACAGTGAGGAACTGGACACAGTGGACGGTAGAGTCCACAGTGAGGAACTGGACACAGAGAGGATGGTAGAGTCCACAGTGAGGAACTGGACACAGAGAGGATGGTAGAGTCCACAGTGAGGAACTGGACACAGAGGACGGTAGAGTCCACAGTGAGGAACTGGACACAGAGGACGGTAGAGTCCACAGTGAGGAACTGGACACAGAGGACGGTAGAGTCCACAGTGAGGAACTGGACACAGAGAGGATGGTAGAGTCCACAGTGAGGAACTGGACACAGAGGACGGTAGAGTCCACAGTGAGGAACTGGACACAGAGGACGGTAGAGTCCACAGTGAGGAACTGGACACAGAGGACGGTAGAGTCCACAGTGAGGAACTGGACACAGAGGACGGTAGAGTCCACAGTGAGGAACTGGACACAGAGGACGGTAGAGTCCACAGCGAGGAACTGGACACAGAGGGGGCGGTAGAGTCCACA
Organism: Peromyscus californicus insignis; assembly: GCF_007827085.1. Taxonomy (NCBI): domain Eukaryota; kingdom Metazoa; phylum Chordata; class Mammalia; order Rodentia; family Cricetidae; genus Peromyscus; species Peromyscus californicus. Next base: position 4,433,348 of record NW_026294469.1, on the reverse strand, counting down.
GCGAGGAACTGGACACAGAGGGGGCACAGCCTGGCTTCTGTGGAGGAATGTCCTGATGTAGCTATCTCCATATGATGGGCCGAGTCCAAGGCAAGGGTGCGTCTCTACCAACCCCAGGTCCAGTGGAACACAGAACAGGATAAATAAAACAACTCAACCATTAGCAGGTACTCTCTAGAGATGGAATCTCTAACCAATGGTGCTGAGCTCTCTGGAGCCAAGAGCAAACCATCCCCAATCAGCTTCTGGTGACTTCATCCACTCCTCTGTTTAACAAAAACATTTAAAAATGCTGGCAAGGATGCAGAGAAAGAGAAATTTACCCACACTGTTGATAGGAATGGAAATTAGTGTGGCCATGGTGGGAATCAATACGGAGTTTCTCAAACACTTGAAAATCAAGTTAGTGCATGACGCAGCAATTTCCCTGCTAAGTACGTATCCAAGTGAATGAGTCATCTGTCCAAGAAACGGCCATGACACGAGTCACACGGTCAGATGTATGGGATCAACCAGATGTCTACCAAAGGATGAATAGGTTATTTTAAAATATGGAAGCTATACAATGAAATACTATTCAGCTATAAAAAGGGTGAACTCCTGCCTTTTGTAGCAAGCTAAATAGAGCGTGAGGATGTTGGGTTAAGTGGGAAATCCAGGCGGAGGGAAACAGATGGAAGGTTGGTGGGAACTGGAAAACAGTTCATCATGTAGAAATCAAAACGAAATAAAGGTGAATAGGGGCCAGAGAGGAACGGTGGGTGGGGAGCGAGAGGGTAGAAGGTGAGTGTGCAGTTAAAAGGCACAGGTAGCTCCGAAGTCCCCCAGCACAGAACAGAAGCTGGAGGCTACAGGATTAGACATTTTTAAATAACGAGGAAGAAGAGTGTGGGGTTTCTTGACACTTAGAAATGATGGTATCTTAGGAGAGTCAGTTTTCTTCAGGGATACTGCCCTTGCTGCCCGCATACCGGTGGATGACCCACGCACACACTGGCAGAACAGAGCATGCTCAGTGATTGAAACAAAACAAGACAGCTTGTGAAGCTGGGGGAGGGGGAGAGGTGGTTGGGAGGACAGAGGAGGAGTTGGAAGGGTGAGGGTAGGGAGGGGTGGGTTTGATAATCTGATTTAAAAATTTTTAAGATTAAATTTAAATTGTTAAATGCCCAGAGAAACTCTAAGGAACTGTAACAAAAATGACAAGTGACAACGAGAAAAGAAAGTAGGGGTGTGGTTCCCACGGGGAAGGTTATCTCTGCAGCACACTGTTAGCTCACGTTCCTGCCCCGAGTTTTCTCTCCTCCTCTTCCGGGCCTCCTCTGTGTCTCTGCCCTTTGCCCTACTCCAAGGCCGTCTCCTGACAGTACCCCCAGAAGACTGTAACTTTAAGACTTTTAATTGCTTTTAAACCCTTGTGTTTGGATGAGTGTGTGTGTGTGTGTGTGTGTGTGTGTGTGTGTGTGGTGGCGGGCAGGGTCTGTGTGTGTGTCACACCACAGCTCAGCATCTCAGATCACGGGGTTGGAACATGTGGTCCTTTCTCGGTTGCTACTGCTCTCCTGCCCAGCAGTGTGTCTGAAAGGAAACTAGCTAATGCAGCAGGTGACATTAGGGAAAGAGGAATGGTGCATGTGAACAGGACAGTCACAGAGGCAGCACGAGGCGTTGTGGGGAGGAAGAAGCGTAGTCCTCAAGTCCTGATTGCGTCTCCTAAGATCTGAACCCTGAACTTCTGTGTTAACTGCAGACATATTTTAAAGACGAATATGCGTCGGTGTGTCAACAAGAAAGAGCCACCGAAAGTAGCGACATTCGCGGGGCTCAAAGGCACAGCAAAGTCACAGGTGCCACACTCCGCCACCTCTTACACAAGGGTTGGACCACATTTCCTGGCTTTAGGAGAAAACTCCCTGTGAATCCAGGCTCCACAGACTCATATGACTGGATCTTTCAAAACCCTCACTCCCCCTCTGAAAGAGGACTGGCTTCCCAGCTGTGTGTCCAGAGCATTCTGAGCCTTGGCCATGGTTAACTGGTTTCCATCACTGGACTAAGGGCTCAAGTGCAGACTTATGCATCCGTCTTTGCATTCTGAGCCATTTGTAAGGAAGAGCCACTTGACTTGCAGCCCACCTGGAAAGTGTCACTGGAAGACTTTTGCAGAAATGAGGGTTTGGTGAAAAGATCATCCTGAGACTTTTGCAGTGGCTTTTTTTGAGTGGCTTTTGCAGAAAGTGTTATTGGAGCCTCAAATCACTGAGTTGTGACATAGCCTCTTAAGCAGCTGATGGTTTTCTCAGAACTCAGGATTGAGCCAAGGAGTTACACTGACAAGCTGTCCCCGAGCTTAACTTTGCCTGGACAGAATGGCCCAGGGGCCAGTGTACACACTGGACTCTGCTACGAGCCTGTTGGGCCTTGCCTTTCTGCCTCTAACCAGGGAGGAGGGTACTGACGTACCAGGGGAGTTTTTGATGGAAATAATGAAGTCTGTGTGCTCTGCTCTAGGAAGCCGTGTAAACACAAGGCATCGGAGTCTCTGTCCTCAGAAGGTTCTCAAAGCCCAGGGCTAACAGAACCCAGTGCCCGAGGGAACCCACGTCCTTCCTCCCTCCGGCTCCTCACCCTCTGTCTCATCATCTTAGCTCACAGGACAGCCGTCAGTTCTTGAAATCCATGAAGAGAAACTTCTCTCCCCTGACCACCCTGAGTGAACATAAGAAGGGAAAACAAACACTAACTACTGTTGCCATCATCAGCAACACTTAAGCCATTTTGTGTTTGCTTTTGTGAGAGTGTGTTCATGTTCAAATTTGGGTGCATATGAAGGTCAGAGGTCAGTGTCTAGAGTAATCTGCCTTGATTACTTTCTACATCATTTTTAAATGATTTTTCCCCATTTTCCTCTTTTCTTACTTCAAACACTCCCACACACATCTCCTTACTCTTTTTTTTCAAATTCATGTTGTACACACACACACACACACACACACACACACACACACACACACACACACACATTCCTAATTTTGTAATTACAACTAGCTCAGTCTTCAAATTACTTGTATGTATGTTTGCAGGGCTGATCATTTGGTATTGGATTCAATAGTCTTCCTGGGGAAGACTGTTTCTCCCACTCTTATCCCTCCTTAGTTACCAATAGTAGTTCCTTTTGTAGGTTGAGGCCTCATGGTCTTTGCCCTGTACACTCGGACATGTCTATTGCTGTCCTTGTTCAACTCATGTTAAGGCAGTCATGCTGTTGATGCCTCGTGGGCGTAGCTTCTGACATTCCTAGGAGACACAGTCTCATGAGAAGCTCTCGGTTCCTCTGACTCTTACACTCTTTCTGCCCTTCTTCCTCAATGACCCTTGAGCCTTCGCTACAGTTGTGTTGTAGATGTAGCAGATGGAACTGGTTTCCACAACTCTCCATTTTGATGGACTGTGGTTTCTTTTCTTTTTTTTTTTTTTGTTTTTCTGAGACAGGTTTTCTCTGTGTAGTTTTGGTGCCTGTCCTAGATCTAGCTCTGTAGACCAGACTGGCCTTGAACTCACAGAGATCTGCCTGGCTCTGCCTCCCGAGTGCTGGGGTTAAAGGCGTGCGCCACCACCGCCCGGCGGCTGTGGTTTTTTATAGTAGTTTCTGTCTGTTGCAAAGAAAAGTTCCCTTGACACTGAATGAGGACTACACTTATTTGTGGCTATAAGGACAAATATTTAGACTATAGCTAGGTGGTTTTCCTCTAAGATCCCCAACTTTACTAGCTCTGGTTAGTTGGATGGGTATCCAGAACCAGACACGATTTCCCTCTTACTGAGTGGGTCTGAAGTCCAATGAGAGAGCAATTGGTCACTGCCAAGGGGTGCGTGCCACTGCTGTGCCTGTAGGGCTAGTGTGCCATGCTGGTGGTTGGTGTGGTTCATAGGCATCATAACTGGGCAGGGTTGGTGGTGGCTTTCCTCCTTTGGAAGCTTGCATGGTGACTTCTGATACCATGAAAGCTAGTCCTCAAAGAGAACTTTCAGGTCAGTTCCAGCTCAGGGGCCCCTGGGCCCTGCATCTGAAGTGCATGGTGTCTTCAGCAACAGGAACTTATCTTCCACCTCTGGGAGGAAACCAAGAGCAATAACAATAGCCTGTAACATTTTGAGTATCCCTTGGACAATCCTGAGCAACGACTCAAAAGAGGGTTTCCCTACCTGGTGTTGGGATTTTGTTAGAGCAGTGGCTCTCAACCTTCCTAATGCTGTGACCCTTTAACACAGCTCCTCAAGTTCTGGTGACCTCCAACCACAACATTACTTTTCTTGCTGCTTCGTAACTGTAAGTTTGCTACTGTGTGGTGATATATTGTGTACCCTAATAAATTTTCCTGGGGATCAGAGGACAGAGCCAGCCACTAGATTAGACATAGAGGCCAGGCAGTGGTGGCACACACTCAGTCCTATCACTCTGGATCTCTGTGAGTTCAAGGCCACACTAGAAACAAAGCCAGGCAGTGGTGGCATACACCTTTAATTCCAGTACTGGGAAGCACACATGCCTTTAATCCCAGGAAGTGATATATATAAGGTATATAAGACATGAGGAAACAGGAACTCACTGTCTTTAGGCTGGGGATTTCATAGAGGTGAGAACTAGTGGCTGGCTGCTCTGCTTCTCTGATCTTTCAGCTTTCACCCTGACATCTGGCTCTGGGTTTTTTATTAAAACATCATCTAAGATTCAAACAACACTACTGTTATGAATTGTAATGTAAATATCTGTGTTTTCCTATGGTCTTAGGCAACCCCTGTGAAAGGGTCTTTGATCCCCCAAAGGGGTCATGACCCACAGGTTGAGAGTCTCTGTGTTAGATGATCTTTGACTCCTGGACAGAGTGTTTTCAGCTCAGATGGTAAATTTTCCTTTAGACCATAGATGTACGTTAGTCACCGATCTACATGAATTATAGCTGTTTTTAGGTAGAGCGTCAATGATATAATCTTTTTGACATTTCCAGATATCCTTACTATTATTTTACCACTCTTCCTCCTTCTGTATTTATCTCCACCTCCCTCTCTAATTAGATGCCTCCCATCCTTCTCATTTGTCTTAATGACTCTTTGGCTTTCTAATTCTTTATATATTTTGGTTATCAGTTTTCAGTCAGACGTACAGGTGGCCAAGATTCTTTCCATTTCTGCGGGCTTCCTCTTTACCTGCGTGACTGTTTCTTTAGCTCTGCAGAAGCTTTTCAGTTTATGAAGTTCCACTTGTTCAATTGTTGGCCTTAATTTGGGGACAAATGGAGTCCTATTCAGGAAGTCCTTTCCTACACCTGTATCGTGTAGGGCAGTGCCTGTGTGTTTTTCTAGCAGTTTCAGTGTCTTGGGTTTCACATTTAGGTGTTTAAGGACCCATTTGGAGTTAGTTGTTGTACAAGGTGATAGTTATAGGTTTAATTTCATTCTTGTGCATGTAGACATCCAGTTTTTCAAGCACCATTTGTGTCAGATGCATTCTTTTCGCCAGCATATACTTTTGGCCACTGTGTCCAATATTTGATGGCTGAAGATGTGTGCACTCATTTTTGGTCTTGGATTTTGTTCCATTAGTCTACATGTCTGTTTTGTGGCAGTACTATGTTGTCTTTTGTGACTATGGCTCTGTATAAATCTTGAGACCTGGAATGGTAATCTTTCCAGCATTGTTCTCTTTTCTCAGGATTGTTCTGGCTATACAGGTCTTTTGTGTTCCAAATAAATTTTAGGACAGTTTTATGTTTCTATTTCTGTGAAGAATGGGATGGGGATTTTGGTAAAATGGCCAGTTTTCACAATGTTAATTCTTTGGATCCATGAGTGTGGAGACTTTCCATTTTCTAGTCTCTTCTTCTATCTCTTTCTTCAGAGGTTAAAGTTTTGTTGTAGAGGTCCTTCACTTCCTTGGTTAGGTTTATTCCTAGATATTTTATTTTCTTTGAGGGTAATGTGAATGGGAGCATGTCCATGATCTCTTTTCCTTTATGTTTGTCAGTGGTGCCCAGAAAAAAACTATACTTTGTGCAAGGTGATTCTGTATCCTGCTGCATTGTTTATTTGTTTATCATTTTAGAAGTTTTGTGGTAGAATTTTGGAGATCTCTAATGGTTAATATCATGTCATCATCAAATTGGGATGGTTTGAATTCTTTTCCTGTTTGTGTCCCTCTTATTTCCTCCTCTGGCCATGTTGCTCCGACCAGTGCTTCTGACTCGGTATTGAGAAGGAGTGGGGAGAGTGGGCCGTCCCTCTCCTGCTCCTGACTCCCCGGGATTGCCTCAAGTTGTTCTCTACTTAGGATGATATAGGATGTGGGTTTCTCATAAATAGCATTTATTATGTTTGGTACATTCCGTCTAGTCCTATATCCTCTAGGACTTTCACCCTGAAGGCTTGGAGGATTTTGTCACAGGATTTTTGGCATCTATTGGGGTGATCGTGTGAACTTTGTTTTTCAGGTCATTTTGTGGTTTGCTACGTTTACTGACTTGCATATGTCAAACCACCCATGCATTTTGGGGATCAAGCCAACTTGGTCATGGTGGATAATCTGCTTGATGTACGTCAGTATGCTGTTTGCATGCGTTTTATTGAGCATACTTTTAATCCACATTCATCAGGGATGTTGGCCTGTAGCTTTCTATTCTTTTTGTTATTTATTTTTTTATTCTTGCTGTTGTTGTTTCTTTACCTGGTTTTGGTTTTAGAGTGATACCTTGTCTTCGGGTCTTCCTTCTCTTTCCTTCCTTCCTCCTTCCTTCCTTCCTCCTTCCTCCCTCTCTCCCTCCTCCCTCTCTCCCTCCTCCCTCTCTCCCTCCTCCCTCTCTCCCTCTCTCCCCTCTCTCCCTCTCTCCCCTCTCTCTCTCCTTCCTTCCTTCCTTCTTTCCTTCCTTCCTTCCTTCCTTCCTTTTTTTAATACTCTAAGAGGCTGTAGACCTTCTTTCAGTGTCTGGTAGAATTCTGCTGTGAACTTATCCAGTCCTAGACTTTTTTAGCTGAAAGGCCTTTTGTTAGCATTTCACTCTCATTTGTTATAGTCCTGTTTAGGATGTTGACTTCTTGTTTTAATTTTGGTGGCTTAGCTGAATCCAGAAATTCATCATTTCTTTTAGGTTTTCCATCTTGATGAAGTTTGGGTTTTTAAAATGTTTTCATACTATTCTGAGCTTCTTCAGTGTTTGTACTGTTTTCCTGGTCCTTTGCACCCTGTTCGTTTAGCTCCCCTCTCTCTCTCTCTCTCTCTCTCTCTCTCTCTCTCTCTCTCTCTCTCTCTCGGTTAGTTGTGTCACAGGTCTGTCAATCTTGTCTATCTCCTCAAAGAACCAGTTCTTAGATTTTTTTTGATTCTTTATATTTGTTTTCTTTGCTTCTGTTTCATTAATTTCTGCTCTGATTTTTATCAGTTCTTGCTGATGATTGGGTTTGGGTGTTTTTTCCAAATATTTTGGTTGCATTATTACATCAGTTACCTTTGCTCTTTCTGATATTCTAATGGAGGCACTAACAGTTAGAAATTTCACTTGGAGGACTGCTTGCAACGTGTCCCAGAGGTTTTCTTTTCATTTTCATTTAGTGCCAGGAACTTTTTTATTTCTTTTTAAATTTTTTCTTTGACTCATTCATTTATCATTCAATAATCGTTTGTTTGATTTCCATGAGTTTATATATTTACTAGAGACTTATTTTCTGTCGATTTCAAGTTTTATTACATCATATTTGGACACACAGAGTTATTTCAATATATTAGAATTTGTAAAGATTTGCTTTGTGTCTCAGGATGTGGTCTATTTTAGAAAAGCTTCTGTGTGCTCCTGAGTGGAATGTGTATTCTTTGGTGTTTGTGTAGAATACTCTGCAGGTATCTTTTAAGTCCATTTGCTATGTTGTGTCATTTAATTCTGATGTTTCTCTGCTCATTTTTTTTGTCTAGATGATCTGTCTATTGTAGAAAGTGAAGTATTGAAATTATGTATTATTTTTTAATGGATTTTTGTCTGTGCCTTCAAATCCAGTAGTCCATATTTTATAAAATTGGGTACACCAGAGTTTGGCGTATATATGTTCAGGATAGTAATGTTTTCCTGATTAATTGTTCCCTTGATTAGAATGAAGTGTCTTCCTTCTGATTATTTTTAGTTTAAAGTCTATTTTGTTACATATTAGGATGGAGATTTCTGGTGTTTCCTGGTTCCGTTTGATTGGAGTACTTTTCTCTACCCTTCTACTCTAAGGTGGTACCCATCTTTAAAACTATTTTGGTAGGCAGCAGATAGGTGAATTTTGTTTCTTGATCCATTCAGTTATCCTGTGTCTTTTTATTGAAGAATTGAGGCCATTGATATTTAAAGTTATTATTGAAATGTGTGTGTGGTAATCATGTTGTTGATTTTGGGTGTTGTTTGTATTCCCAGTAGTACTTTCTGTTTTAGTAATTATAGCTTCATATTTCTTTCCACAGTCTCTTACCTATGTTCATTCTTCTCTGCAGCCTGAAATATTGCTTCCTGTATTTTCTTTAGGTTTAGTGTGTTGTATATCAATTTCTATAGGCTGTTTATGCCATGGAAAGAAAGTTTTTATTTCTCCTTCAACTGTGGCAGATAATTCTGGAGTGCCCATTTCAGGTTCTGTGGGCCTCAGTGGGGAGGACCCCACCTCCGCCATTGCTGATGTGACTTTCTAAGGAAAACTTCACTGGAAACAGTCCTAAGTCCCAATGGAGATTGACTTGCTGTGACAGGAAGGTAGGGAAGGGCATCCACTCCTAAACTAGTCTGGAGTAACTAATCCTGAGATAGACGAAGGGGCACGAATATCGCCAGATTAGCATTACTTCTTGAATAAGGGACATGATTTTAAGGGTAGAGGTTGAAGGGCATGTGGGGTTCCAAGTCCACAAGTTTAGTGTAAGGATGCTGTCTTATTTACCATCATGTTGCTGCAACAAAATGCTTTGAAAAAAGCACCTGAAGGAAGAAAGAGCTTGTTTTGGCTTAGCGTCCTCAAGGTAAACGGTTCGTCATGATGGGGAAGAGTCCCCATCATGGCAAGGCAAGAAGAGGGGGTCGGCCTGTTCTCAGGAACAAGAATCTAATTGGTCATCTCTCAGCCAGCCTCAGGAAGCAGAGAGGAAACAGGAAGTGGGTCCGCACTATAAAACCTCATGTCCCACCCGCCAGTGACCTACTTTCCCCAGCAAAGTCCCGCCTCTGAGAAGTTCCACAACTTCCCAACCAGCATGACTACCCTTACTCGCAGGAGTTAATGTAGCCTCCAGCAAGTTACTCCTTCATTTGGTTTTAACTTCCTCTGTAAGGAGGGAGAGCAAATGAGATAAGTAAAAGTGTACAGCACACCGATGAACAGGTTTTAAGTCATAAAAGAACTCGTTAGTCTCAGCAGCAGGGGAAGAGAGATGATGACGGGGTACCGTTTCATCATTTGAGAAGACCCACAATGCTGTGCCTGTGCTGTGACTCTGAGGCTTGTCACCTGCGGACACTGACCAAGGCAAAGGTGGCTGTCCTCAGAGTGCAAGAAGACTTAGGACTGGGGAGCTAAGGCTGAGACTGGACACTCGGATTGGGGGATAAGTCAGTTATAAACTACATATTTCAGATTCAGACAGATTCTATAAGTGACCAAGACCCAAGCTGAGCTGTTATATCAACCAGTTCTTCCAAGAATTCCAACCATCAGTTGTATAACAAATGCTGTGGTTTCTAAATAAATAAAATAAAAATGAATTTAAAAGTAGTTATCATAATTTGTGAATGGCATTATATAAAACACACTGCAATGGCACATAGAGAGAACTCCATACTGATAACTCAATGAAGTTGCAATGATTACATCATCCACATTGACATTTGCAAACTATTACAAACTATTACAAGTTGCAGGACTTCGTTATGGGCTCTATAGCTCTTCTCTATTTATCTGATGGTTTGGCAGCTCAAACTTAAAAGACATTTTAGAAAATGACATAGGAGACCAGGCATCATGGTGTCAGTCACATAATATTAACCATGCTGCTATAGACAATGACAAGAAATGCAGAATCGACAGGTTGTGCCTGAGAGTAGTTCAGGCACTAAATACCAGAGACTATCGCTCTATATTTTATCATGGTTTTGTAAAGACTTGGCCATTCAGTTGCCCAGATGACCCTTGAAGAAGTGTTAGAGTTTGGACCCGTGTGGCGAAGGCTTGGCTGTCAGCCTATGGAGCTACCAGAAGTGATAAGAACACGGGAGGGAGGAAGCTAGGAGGAAGTGAAGCCACTAATGGTATCCCCTGGAGCTGCCATCCAGGGAACCCTCTTTCCTTCGCTGTCTCCTGGCTGCTGGAAGTAGCTTTCCTCAGCCATGTGCTTCCACAAGGAGACATTGCCTTACCAACAGGCCCCAGACCAGAAGGGTCAAGGGATGACAGTTCAAAACCATGAAGTAAAATAAATATTTTCACCTGGGCATGGTGCCTTATGTCTTGAGAGGCCGAAGAAGTAGGATGGCAAGACTGAACCAGAATGAGCCACACAGGGAGATCTTATCTCAAAACATCAAGTAAATAGTAAGTAAATATTTCCTCTCATTTATCTTGACCATTTTGTCACAGGGACAAAAAGCTGCCTAAGAGAAAGGGGGCACACCGCCTCTCTTTTTCAAAGACACGAACCGTATGGAGAAGTAATAGAGAAAGTAAGGGAGCTGTTCACGGCGGGGCGGCTGCCAAAGGTAAGCTAGATTAGCGCGCAGGCTGGGCGACTCCTTTTCCCTACAGTGCTGCTCTAGACTGCGTGATCTTAGATGGAATAGAGAAAGATGTTGAGGGAAAAAGGAGAATCTGTGGGCAAACATTTTCTCATGCCCTCTTGAGATCTCCTCTAGATGATTTCTGTGTGTTGCACATCTCTGGTGGCTCACTGGCGTGGAAGTTGTCCAAGCAATGCCGTAATGAAACAACTTGGAAGAGCCTGCACCCCTCTTTCCTCTCGGCATTCCCACCCACTTCCCGGATGAGAGACCAGCATTTGGTCAGTGGGAAGGACTGTGGACTTTTATGATCCTCAGAGGTCAAAGGCCACAGTGATGGAACAGACTGTGTCTCATTGTCTCTTTGGATTTTCCTTGTGGAAAAGACATTGGTACACAAGGCTTCTCAGATTGAGGATGAGTGTTAGGGAATCAGGAAGAAATCAGCCCAAATGATGATCATTTATCTCACCTTGCAGACTTCCCACCCCATGTTCCTGTCCATTACAAATCAAAAGAGAAAAGTACAGAGATGTGTTTACACAGGCATTCCTAATCAGGACTTGCACTCCCCCTTTCCTTTCTTCCCAAACTACACTTGATATGGTTACAAGGCTGGCTCAAACTTGCTTTTTCCATTCGTGTGTGTGTGTGTGTGTGTGTGTGTGTGTGTGTGTGTGTGTGTGTACATGTACCATGGCAAATGTATATGTCAGAGGACACCCTGTGGAAGTCATTCTTCCTACCCCTCTACATTATGGGTTCTGGGGCTTGAACTCAGGTCATCAGCCTTGGCAGCAAACATCTTAACTAGCAGAGCTATTTCAGCCCCTTCCAGTTTACTTTCTGAGACAAGATCTTTTACCAAACTAGGCACTCACCAACTGACTTGGCACTCACCAACTGACTTGGCACTGCACAGTAAGGTTCCAGGATCTGCTGGTGTCTGCTCCCCGCCCCTGTCCTGGGGTGCAGGTGGACACCTCTACAACCAGCCTTCACGTGGGTGCTGGGATGTGAACTCGGGTCTCTGCCTGTGCAGTGGGCTCCTACACAGCATCTATCTCCACGGCCCATCTACAGTGTTCAGTGCTTTGGTTTTCATTTCTGCTCCATCATCAGCCCTGAGATGTTTTTTCTTTTTCAGGCCTCAATTATCCAGGCACAGACTCAGCCTCTGAGCTCTGTACATTATCAGCTTCACAGAAAAACATTATCAGCTTCACAGAAAACCCGCTCACACTTTCAGATCCCATTGGCTCCTCTCCTGGGAGGCAGAGCACCAATCCTCCACACCTGCAGCAGGATAGGCGTCTCTGTTTGCGGGCTGGGGGATTTCTCCAACTGTAACCTGCAGTTTTGGAAGTCAACATTCGCCTCTCTTCATTTCAGAATCCATCCATCAATTTCTCAATAGAAAGATGGTGTTTACTAGTGAACCTTAGCCTTTCTGAGGTCAACAGCCCCACGAAGCAATTTCCTGGATTTAGAAAGGTAAGGATTGGATCTTTCCTGGCTGACCTCTGAGGTAGAAGGTGAGCCTTCCATTCCTAACCCACACTCTGTTAAGATGCCTCTCCTCTCCTGCCTCAGTTCTAATGGCCCCCACAGCTGCCCTCACCACTTATATAGCTCACTCACAAAAGCCACAGGTCTTAGTGAGTAATTTCATTCATTCACTGAACAGATTTTCTTCCATTTTCTGTCATGTGCCAGTCTTTGTGACAGAGCTGACACTGACAGAAACCAGAGATTTCCCACTCTCAGGTACTTGGACCAGCTGGTGAGACATGGAGGTTACGGCTACTGGGACACGGGTTCAAAATGCACAGAGCTTGAGTGTTGCTGGAGTGAATAACTAGATACGCCTCAACAAACAACTAAGCCATCAGTTACTCAAGGGTTATATCCTCCAGGGAAGGAGAAGGCTGAAGGGAGGGTGGGGTAGCAAGAGGGAAAATGTCATATAAAGTCTCCCATGCAGAGTCAATCATGCAGGCATGCATGTGTGTGTGTGTGCACACATGCACATGTGTGTGCATATATGTGTATGTGCATTGTGTACGAATGCATGTGCATGCATGTGCTTGTGGGACGTGTGCTCCTGTGCACGTGCATGTGTTTGCAAGTGTGTGTGTGTGTGTGTGTGTGTGTGGTGACATGAAAGTAGAAAAGACACTATTTGGAGGAGACAGAGGAATGTAGGAAGGCAGTATGGAAAGGAGTAAATATAAATATATATAAAATATATATATAACATACACATACAAAAACATCATTGTGAAAGTCATACTTTTGTATGTTAATAACAACAATGAAAAGTTAGGAAAACAACACAGGAATAAACAACCCAGAAGGTGAAAGATCAACACACTGAAAAAGTACACACCCAAACACAGATAAATGGAAAGATAACCCATGTTCACAAATGGGAAAAATTAATACTGTTTATACTATTCAAAATGATCTTCAGATTTAATGCAACTGCTAGGAAAATGCATGGCACTTTTCACTAAAATGGAACAAAAACTCACTAAAATTTGTTTGGAACCACAAAACACCCCAAATAGAAAAGGCAATTTTAATGGAAAAGAGCATAGCTTGAAGCTTCCTACTTCCTGTCTTCAAACTACACTACAAATCTATAGTGATCCAAACAATGCCAGTGGTGCACGAGACACACAGACTGACGGACCAGATAAATCACACACGCAGGTTGGATTAATTTTCGACAGAGTTGCCAAGAATCCCCAGGAGAAGAATGTGCTCTTCAGTAAATGATGGATACCCACATGCAGAAGGGGATCAGGGCCAGAGACGGCTCACTGAGGAAAGGCGCTTGCTGCCTGATGACCTGAATTCCATCCCCAGAACCCACATTGTGAAAGGAAAGCACCAGGTACCACAAGGTGTCCTGTGATCTGTGCCCGCATGTCATGCATGCATGAGCCCACACCCACATATATGCAGAATAAATGAATGGATAAATAGTTGTAATAAAAATTTAGAAAACACAACAGAATTAGACCTTTGTCTTATACCACATAAAAGTCAACTCAAAATGGATAGAAGACCTGCAAATATAAAGCTATGAAATAAAAAAATTTTAAAGAGAAGAAAAGCTCTTTAACGTTGGTCTGAGGAATGCTTTTTTAAAACCTAAAGCCCAAAGCTCTAGCAACAAAACAAACAAACAAAAATAGATGAATAGGATTACATCAGAATAAAGTGTTTCAGTGCAGCAGGAGGGAGAAATCAGTGAACTAGATATGTGATCAAGGGTTAATACTTAAAATACACAAGGAACTCAACAACTCAATAACAGGGCATGAAACAACCTGAAGAGAAGGCAAGCAAAAGACTGGGCCAGACACCTCTCAGAGGAAGACATATGGTGGCCAACAGGTGTACGAAAATGTGCTCAGCATAACACATCACCAAGGGACATAAGTGCCTGTCAAAATCACTGTGAGGGGGCTAGAGAGGACTCCTCAGGTAAGAGCATTTGTCCCTCTCACAGAAGACTGGAGATCGGTTCCCAGCACCCACTTCTGATAGCTCATGACTGTCACAACTCTAGCTCCAGGATTTCTGCTGCCCTCTTCTGGTCATGGTGTGCACCTGCATATGCACATGCACACACTCCCACACAAGTAAACAAAACTAAATCTTAAACAAAATCTATTGTGAGATAGGTCACTCAAGGATTAGCAAGGACAAAGAAAAGAAGGAACACTTTAACACTGTTGAAGGATGTAGTTTATGCAGCCACTATGGAAAACAGAATGGAAGTTTCTCAAAGAAAAAGAAAGGTTAGAACTATGTCCGATCCAGCAAATCTGCTGCTGAGTGTATCTCCAGAGGAAATGAAACCAGTGTGTTGAAGAGATGTTTGCAATCTCCTGCTTCTCATGGCAGAGCTTACAATAGCCAAGATCTATGTCTATCAATACAAGAAGGAAGAAAGATAACGTGGTGTACACACACACACATGCACACATACACATACAAAATGCAAATGTATTGTTTACCACTCTAAAGGCTATGAGACCTAGGAGAATGGGGCCAGTAAATGAAGTGGACTAATGTCTCATGCAGTAGCCAACTTTATTCAGAGCATCAGTTTAGACTCTTAGCGTTAAGAGGAGACACATGAGTGAAGTGTACAATCACTAGGCAAGCCACATGAGGCACAACCATGTTTTCCCACAGAGACCTATAAATAAATAACAACCGCTTTTATAATGAACAGTCTGAAGTAAACTCACTCCTCTCCACTATACTTGGAAGGGGCATGAAAACACATTCCAAGAGCAATTGCAAGCTTTAAAGAAACGGAGGTCACTAGGATCGTATTTTGTTTTCTTGGAGTGTTCTCACAAGCACTCAGAATTCTCTTCACATGACTTCATTCTTGGACTGTGTTCCCATCAGGTATATGCATATACAATGAAAATTACACACACACACACACACACACACACACACACACACACACATGAATGCAATTCAGTCTTAAAAAGAAATGAAAACTTGTTTTGTGTAGCAATATGGATAATGCGGAGGATATTATTGTTTGTGAAATAAGCCAAGCATAAAACCATTTTCAATAGTGTAGGATCTCACATGCGTTGTATGTTGTTGTGCTTTGAATGAGAATGAGAAATGTGATCCTGTGTTTGAATGCTTGATCACCAGCTGGTGGCACTATTATTTGGGAAGGTTGTAGAACCTTTAGGAGGAAGGAAGCCTTGTTGGAGGAAGTGGGCCGCTGGGAGTGGCCCTCGGGTTTTATACCCAGGCCTCTTGTCCTGTTCACTCTCTGCTTCCTGACTCTGGATAAGATGTGACCAGCCAGCCTTCTGTTCTGCTGCCATATCTTGCCTCAAGATGGACCATAAACTCTTAGAACTGAAAGCCAAAATAAACCTTTTAGTTCTTAAGTTGCTTTTGTCAGAGTATTTTATCACAGTAATTGGAAAATAAATTAGGACATGTGTGAAATCTGAAAAAATGAACTCATGGGGGGTGGCTAGAATTGTGATTACCAAGGATTAGAGAGGAGATGGGAGATGCTGTGTGAAAGACTAAATTTTAGATAGGAGAGTTTCAGAGCTCTATTCTGTAACATAGTACTTATAATTCAGTGTTAGTAATTTAACACTGAATTGTATTTTCAAAAATAGCTATGAGAGTAGATTAAGTCTGCAAGCTAAGGTAATACATTACATCACGTACGTATATTTCAGAACGTGTTGAATGTGATCAACATACACCATCATTACATTAATTCCATGTTACTCATCTTAAATTCACCCGAGTTCATGAGTTTATGCCTGCATGATTGTCTAGCATTTCTGGGGAAAATTCCAATATAGAAATGATTGTCTGCTCAGGAGACCTCGTGTCTGCTGAACTTTCTGGCCACTTCAGTGCTCAGCACCCTTTACACTTGCACTTACTCACTATTTGTTCTCTTTCTTGAATGGGAACTGAATGACTTCCCGTCTAGTGTTTCCATTTCAATATTTGAGAATACTTCTGGGGTCATGTGATTCTTCAGGAAAACACAACATCTTACAGGCCAGAATGTTTATTTCACCAACATCATTTATGAATGAACATCATTCATATATCAAAGAGGAAAATTAGTATTTGATTCTTAGCAAACATGATTGTTCTCGTCTCTCTGATTATGCTACTTAACACGATGGAAGGGTATGTTATTTATTCCATGCACTGAATCAACTGTCTTCCCTTAGATTCAGTGGGATAGAATACTTTTTGTATGCCCCTTCTAAGTCTATAAAGTAAGGTTTAGTATCTTACTTTTTTCAGGTAGGGAAATTGAAATCCCCAAGAATGAAGAGCTCTTGCCTGAGGGTCGTGGGTAACACCTGGCAGAGTGGGAACTGATTCAGCCCACTCTCCACGTCATTGTGCACCTGTACCGTTGTGATAGCATCCATTTCCCCAGGACCTTCAGCTCCTCTCCCTGTGTGCTAGCCTGTTTCTAGCACTGGGTTGTGGCACTTACTACATCAATTAGGATAGTATATTCAGGAAAAAATATTTCTTGGAAGAACTCAATACTTACTCACTTTGGCTCACTCCAATGGCTTTTTCTGGTGCTTGGCTGTCAAGTAGCACAGTGGACTTAAAAGTTCTTGAGCTTGGAGATGCTCTCCTGAAGACATGTTCTTTCCTTTAATTGAAGTCTTCATCTTTGGCTGACTTCCAAGAGGTCTACCAGATTTCTTTTTCTTTTCTATAACTGAAGCAGATTATATATGGCATTCCAAATCATTTTTCAAGTTGCTATTTGGTACTAGAAGCCAGATTTCTAAGCAAACTGCATTGGAAAAGCCCAAAGCATAGACCCAGAAGATGTTTTTAAAGCTTTCCTTGGGAAAACTACACACACACACATACACACATACACTACTCACACACACTACACACAACACACACACCACACACATACCACACACACATACTACACACACAAACACACACATACACCACACCACACACACATGCCACATATACATACATATCACACCCCACACATACACCACACCACACATACACTACAAACACATACACACACACACACACACACACACACACACACACACACACAAATACACATTCTCATACTCTTCATTTCAGTGGTTAAGACTGGATTTTCCTAAACTTTTTACATATGTTACTTTCCAAGGATATGCCTCAAGGGACATAATTGTCTCCTAACTGGGGCCCAAAGAAATTTCTGTCATGAAACTTTGTATTCTCTCCTGTGAAGCTTGCAGAGAAGGTCCTGTGGTCTTCCTCTATGCTTTTCTCTGTTATTGCTCTTTATGTCCTGGTTTATTTCATACCATAAAATAAATACAGTGAGTGCATAGGAAGGGGAGTTGCTGGAGCTCTTTCCTTATTTGAAGCAAAGAGCACACTGAATTCTTACTTCCCAGAACAACTCCTGGTGCTTAGTAGAGGCCAGAACAATATTTACCAAGTCAATTAAAGTTAGAGTTAACCATGGCCATGTCTTATTCTTCACCCAGACTCCAAGAGTAGAGTCAAAGTGACCTTTGCCCCTAACTAAAGTGGCACATGATGAGGGGGTTCATTTTACTTTCCTGTTCCATAGAGCAACAAACCAATTAAGCATAGGATAAAACAGATGGGAATTGGGACTTTACAGGATCCTGGGAGGGTCCAAGGGCCTCTGAGACCCGCACTAAAGTGAAGACTGGAAATGTCCGTCTCTTAAAAAGTTTTGCTAGCCTCGGGTGACAGTGTTAACACAGTGTTAGGCTGCCTTTTCCACAAAACCAAACAGAAGAAAAACGATCTAGCCCACCCCGCACTGCCCACAGACTGACTGAGGCAGCAGGATTGCTGTAGGGGAGAAGGGGCCAGACTGGGAGGAGGTGGCAGTTTCCTAATGAAGGGTATTGTTTGAACAGTTTTATTGAGTGTGGGACAAAGAGGAGGAGGAGGGGAGGAGAGGAGGGGAGGAGGAGGATTTCATACCGAACATTTATTTGGAAGTTCTGGGCAGATTAACTTTTGGTACAAGTCAGAACTCAAAACTTTATGGGGAATGCTACATACACTCCAAAGACCAACAGGAGAATTTAAGTTAGATGTGATTAGTATGAAGAAAGTTACATTTATTGTACTCTTATGTATAATTGATCACATGTAAGGCTTTTTGTAACTATAAAAGAGACAGCCTATTAAATTGTTTTACCCGGAGGATTATACAAATTTGCGGGTCTCAGATTGGATCACCAGCCTATTGGTTTCCTAGCGGCATGAAATCATTAAGGTGCTTATTTTAATTCATATATCTTCCTTGTTATTTATTATGAAGCAAATAGCTCCTCCCCATCTTAGCTTTATTTTAAGCATCAGAATCAATGGTTCAGTTTCTTCTCCAGTAAATAATGAGATTGATGCTTGTGCCTCCACAGGCCTCCTCTGACAGCGCTTGAAACAGAAAATTATACTTGAGACCTTCAGTCACAGTCTGTAGAAAAAGTCGGAGGCCACCAGCATCTCCTGGTTTGAGGACAGGGGCCATACTCCCTTCACATTGTGCTGCACAAATTAGTTGGGCTCATTCTGCACCATCCCATTATCCAGATGTGAACGTGCCTGGGTAGTAAAGGTTGAGTTACAGACGGCACCTGGCCCTGTGGACAAGCAAACTGGCTCCTCTGCTTATGACAGAAAAGGTGGTTCAGGCTGGCTGCCGTTTCTTATTTATTTCAAATGGCCCAGAGAACACGTAAGCTTGAACTTAACCCATAGACAATTCGGGAGGGCACAGCTGCACACCACAGTCTGCATCACAGAGCGATGGAACTCAATCTGTCATTGTCTTCTCTCTTGATTTACCTTTTCCATTTGGAGAAATGCATACGGCAGACCCCTGTCAGGAGAAGTGGGGAGCTCATGTACGAAACTTCTCTAGTTCAGCCCGTCACACTTCTTCCAGACCCCGTAACATGTACCCAGCATCTCATTTTAGAAGCATTGCCAAAACTTTCAGATGTGCCAAGGACACTATCACTATCTCCTGTTCCCTTTGTCCCCAAAGCAATCCATGCAGTATGCTGATTTCTGCTTGGTACCAGATCAATTCCACTTAGAATTTTAACTGAGAGGTCAGAAGGTGTATGGGTATCTATAAATCTAGAGCTCTGTCAGTCTATTGCAATTTGAGAGAGAGAGAGAGAGAGAGAGAGAGAGAACTAAATAAATCACATGCAGTTTTAAACAGAGTCTCTCAGTTACTATTAAACACTAAAAAACATCAAGATATTAAAGTTGGAAAAGGTAACTTCTAAAGATCATTTTGTGCTTGGGATGATAATTGCTTTATGACATTTTGGTGTCGTTACAACATGAAATGAAGAGGATAAAATGTTTCCAGAGTGTTTCTTTGGATGCCCTGTTAGGAAGCTATTAAAAGTCACGATGATGCTGGCAAAATGATTTCAGTGTGTGCCTCTGGATACCTGCTCAGGAAAGAGTAATGAGCCGAGGCTACAGGGCAAATGATTCCAATGTGTGCTCGAAGAACGGACAGTTTCCAATTCTGTTGTGTTCAAACTGTACTGCAAGACTAAACTCACAAGCAAAAATGCAGGGGTGGAAAAACGTGGAGATCAGTCTCAATTATGATGTCACAATGAAATGAGACAATCACATGAATCATAACCATCAGAAATGAACTCAGTTCCCCTTGATCCCAGCCTGTCCACGTGATGGCGATCCCTCGAGGCTGGGACAGTCTTGTTTCGCTCACCAGGATTAACAATGAAGTTCTTTATTGAACGTTTTTTTTAAAGTGGTTTTATGTATTAAGAGGTTTAAAAACAGTATGTTCTGTGCTAAAGAGGAGGCCGGTCTGTGTCTGAAATTTAAAGTCTGCATTAATGCAAGAAAAAAAGTCTATTTTCTTTAGAAGATTGAAAATTCAATAACTCCAGCGTCAGGAAAAAACGCCGGCAGTCTTTCTCATTGCCCCCAGCAATGGTAAATGAAAACCTGCAATGGAGGCTGCCCCCAAACCCTCTCAAACATATTTAAGAGTCACAACCAGGCACACACCAACATTCTGCATCTCTCGAGTCTCTCCTGGTTTCCCCAGATGTTACCTCCTGCTGTGTAATCTCCTCGTCCAAAGAGGCCCTAATACTGGAAACATCTGGGATGTCCCGTTATAGGAGTCCGTGCTCAGAGGCAAGCAGGGTGAAAGCTAACGTTCCTTCCCGGCAGTCCATAAAACCAGGCTCACTTTTCAGATGCTTGCCAGGAGGTCAGTGTTTGTAAAATGCAACCAATTTTCACGGTCTTCTGGGCCCACGTTTTTTTCTTTCAATGTGAAGTGGAGCCTTGCTTTGTGTGAGCCAGCGTTCATTTGCATGTAAAGACTTGTGTGTGTGCGCTGTTTACATGTGCTTGATGACTCCAAACCGTGGTGACTGTCTCCATCGTTGTTATGATAAGAAAATGTGGGGTTTGTTTAGCCAGGACTCAGAAATAAAGAAATAAGAAATTAGTTGAGATTAATATCTCCCATCACAAACCCAGCGGGGGAGGTGGGTCTCATTGGCTCCTGGCAGCAGAGTATGCCGGTAGAACCATTAGGCACCATGCCACGTTCCTTCTCTTCCCATGGTACTACCACACACATTTCTCCCAAACCCTCTCTTCTGTCGCAGTGATGTGACAAGGCGAGGAATCTACATTATCAAAAAAACAAAAACAAAAACAAAAACAAAAAAACAGAAAAAAACCTGGATGACGCAGAGTGAGTGGGCTGAGGTCTCCTTCCACAGCAATGTCACGGAAAAGACAGCAGAGTGTGTTCTTTCTGTCTTATTTGCAACCTCTGATTTTTACCTAATTCTGTTTTGTTTCTAAACAAAATAACTGTGGTTTTCGATTAGCTGAACATGAATCCAAAGAAAGAAAGAAAAGGAGCCCTATTCAGTTTCAACCCAATTGCAATCATGTGTAGTTTATGCAGAGCTGGTCCCATAAGGTTCTTTCTAGCAGCCACACATCATAGCTGTCTTACTTTTGAACGCACGCTCTACATGCTATTTGTACAGCAAATTCAATGAATAGCACGTTTCTCAGGATATATGTATGGGTGTGTTTCTGTTTATATATGCTGTAGTGCCTTAAGCCATGGTGGCTGGAAATATGGTAAGAAAATGTGAAACGCCTTTAATCCCTACTCAGAATTATAGAAATATATTTTTAAAGATCTCATTTTACCTTTAGTTACATGAATGTGTATTCTGTATAAACATGTGGATATGAGTCAGGTGCCCTTGGAGAACAGAAGAGGGCATCAGATCCCCTGGAGCTGGAGTTACAGGTGACTGTGAGCCACATGAGGTGCGTCCCAGGCACTGAACTCTGGTCCTCTGCTAGAGCTGCAGGCTCTTCCAGGCTGAGCCACCTCCCCAGCCCCAACTGTTTGTGTTTCTCCTTATTTTGAGAATTATTCGTAGCTGCTTAGATTCACTGATCTTTAGGGAGAGAATTCCCCTTTCAGGACTAGATCCATGAGATGTTTCTGACTACATGAACCCTTCAGCCTTGCTCAGCAATGTTACCAAAGCCCTCAGAGAAGATTCAGTTTCGTTTCTTTGCCATTTAATGTATTTCCGAAGCCCCTCAGAGAAAGTGCTACTGTAACCAAGTGGTATTGTTATTAAAGTTATTATATGCATATGCACTGCCACTCACTTTTGAAGAGTAAATATTTGTGCTAATTATATCAGTGTCATCCACTGTGCTAATTATATCAATATCAACATGTTGATATTGATATAATTAATTAGCACAAAGCTTTACTCTTCAAAAAATACATGGCGGCATCTCTGATTCATTCACTGTGAGAGGAACAGGAGTGAAGTACAGTCTAGAGAGCTATATTTAGGCCCCGATATTCAATCAGCCTTAATAATCACCTCATACTGTAGGAGGCCTTAGAGAAGTCACACCATGTTTTTCCAGGGCTCCCAGGAATTGTATGCTAAGATGAAAAGCATTTGAGGAGCTTTCCCCCAACATTCAGGATTGTGATTAACTGACTCTCCAAGAAGTGAGCTTCCGTAATTAACCCTAAAGACCCCAGTAGAAAGGTAGGTGGAGTGAGTTCAAGCATTAAAATATAGAGGAAGGAATTCTCTGAACCAACTGCCCTCATTCAACAATGTTCTACCTGTAAGATTTTGAAAGGGGAAACCACCCAGCTATAAGAATCAGAAAGGCAAGACAAAAGGATATAGTCATGAGGACTCGGAGAAGTGTGCTGAGTTCAGTTTGAGGCCCCACATTATGGAACACAGTTCCCTGTAATCACAAAGTGAAGGATACTAATTTTGGTGGCTAATTTTTGTTGCTAACTTGACACACCTGGGAAGAGAGAGTCTCAATTTAGGAATTGCCTTGATCAGACTGACATGTGGTCATGTCTGTGAAGTGTTTGCTGAATCGCTAATTGATGGAGGAGAGCCCGGTCCACTGTCTGTGGTGCCATTCTTAGGCATCTGGACTTGGTTTGTATAAGGGACCAAGCCAGGAACCGAGCGTTCATCCACAGCTCCTGCCTCTGCTCCTGCCTGACGTCCCTCAAGGATGGATTGAGACCAGGACATGTAAGCCAAACCAACCCTTTCCTCCCCAAGTTGCTTTTGGTCATGGTGTTTATCACAGTCACAGGAAAGAAACTTGGGACAATAATTTTCATTTATTGTTTTTGCCCTATATCTAAAACAGTACAGGTGGGTCTCCATGTGTCATTTTATTTAATGTTCACAACTTTATAAAACACAGTAATTCTTGTTTCATAGATGAGAAAACTGAGACTCGAGGAGCACAAAACATCTGTCCCAGCTGCACGGCTTGTGCCTGGGACAGCCTAGAATGCTAGTCACATGTTTGCCCACTGTCCTTTCTGCCTCTCCAGTGGCTGTACACAAGTAACTCTGGAAGAGGTGTTCTTAGGCTTGTTCATTAGGGCAGGAACAGCAATGCCTTGCAGCATACAGGCCTGCCTAGAGAGAAATATAAAACACAACTGTGCCACAGCCAGGAAGTTGGCAAGCACAGAGCTAGGATGCAGCCCTTTCCTTACACCTGGATTCATGAGTCAAGTTTTGAAGACGATACCAGAAAATTATGAAAAACACCAAACTTCTAAAATTTCACTAAGGGGTACCAACCATAGGCCAATTTAAGAACACAGAGTTTCATGTTATATTTTATTTATTCTTTGAGAATTTCATGCATGATCATACTCAACTGGCTATTTTCTCACGCCCTCTGAAGACTTGTGCTTGACGCCTTTGCATGTCAGTCATGCTCCTTCCCTCCTGAGTCACTGACTCCTTCAATGCGGCCGGCTGGTTCCTTTCTTCTCCCGTGGCCCAACCTCTGAGAGTCTGGGTTTGCTCTTCTCGGAGTATTGCACGACATTCCCCCTCTAAGTGTTCTCCCAGCTCCGACCTGGACATTTCCACCTTCTTCAGCCTTTTTCTACCCTGTCCAGTATTCGGCAGTGAAGGACCGCCCTGCGGCCTTGTGTCTCCCTCCCTCCCGTCTTACTTTGTGATCCTCTCGTCCGCCTATCCGCACTTAGAGGACACTGCCTTCAAAGAGGCATTTGTGGGCACCGTAACACTTTGAATATGTGTTTTTATTTCTTTCCCTGTGGAGTGAGCAGCATCCATGGTCATGGTCAGAATCAGCACTTAAAAGTGCTTTTCATCTTCAAAGAACTCCGTGTTAGATGGGGCCCTTAAGGTGGGTTTGGCTCAGAGGCCGCTCTGGTCAGGTAGCTAGATGCATTAATTAATGACATGTGCTCCGTC
Organism: Peromyscus californicus insignis; assembly: GCF_007827085.1. Classification (NCBI taxonomy): domain Eukaryota; kingdom Metazoa; phylum Chordata; class Mammalia; order Rodentia; family Cricetidae; genus Peromyscus; species Peromyscus californicus. The sequence continues at coordinate 4,409,155 of NW_026294469.1, read as the reverse complement.
TCAGACAAGGGTCACAGACAGATTTATCATGTCCTTTGATTTACTCTGACCAGTTTTGTCCTTGTCATCCCTTCAAAAGCTGTAGTCCATGACATGCTGTTTTGGTGGGGTGACACTTCAAAGTGGTCCCTGCTCTTGGTGGAAGGTTCTCCATTTCATACCTCTTAGGGCCACTTTGCTCTTCAATTCAGTCAGAGAGGGAAGCATCCTTTAGATATTTCACTCATACTCCCTGCCCCCGTCTTCCTTCTTCCTATAGCCTTCTTGTCAATGAATGTCTCAAGAGTAAACCCAGCCACTGTGCTGTCCTTATTCTGCAGGGACAGTCACTTAGACCCTTCCTCCTTCTTCATATGTTTTCCTGTCTCAAGCCATCCCTCCCATCCTCGAGGTTGGCGTGGGGCATGGGGTAGAGAAAATTCCCTTTGGAAAGCAATCCCAGAGAACCTAGGACCTTGGGTGACTTGGTACTCCCAGACACTTCCTGGTCTCTGCCTCTTTTGCATCTCCACTTCCTGTGGAGGGCTCTTCCTCCCTCTCCACTTCCTGTGGAGGGCTCTTCCTCCCCTCTCCACTTCCTGTGGAGGGCTCTTCCTCCCCTCTCCACTTCCTGTGGAGGGCTCTTCCTCCCCTCTCCACTTCCTGTGGAGGGCTCTTCCTCCCCTCTCCACTTCCTGTGGAGGGCTCTTCCTTCCTCTCCACTTCCTGTGGAGGGCTCTTCCTTCCTCTCCACTTCCTGTGGAGGGCTCTTCCTCCCTCTCCACTTCCTGTGGAAGGCTCTTCCTCCCCTCTCCACTTCCTGTGGAGGGCTCTTCCTTCCTCTCCACTTCCTGTGGAGGGCTCTTCCTTCCTCTCCACTTCCTGTGGAGGGCTCTTCCTCCTTCTCCACTTCCTGTGGAGGGCTCTTCCTCCCTCTCCACTTCCTGTGGAAGGCTCTTCCTCCCCTCTCCACTTCCTGTGGAGGGCTCTTCCTCCCCTCTCCACTTCCTGTGGAGGGCTCTTCCTTCCTCTCCACTTCCTGTGGAGGGCTCTTCCTTCCTCTCCACTTCCTGTGGAGGGCTCTTCCTCCCTCTCCACTTCCTGTGGAGGGCTCTTCCTTCCTCTCCACTTCCTGTGGAGGGCTCTTCCTTCCTCTCCACTTCCTGTGGAGGGCTCTTCCTTCCTCTCCACTTCCTGTGGAGGGCTCTTCCTCCCCTCTCCCGGCTCCTTTTGCCCCTTCCTGATTTCTGTCTTGTCGTTCTTATTGCACTCCTTCCCTGCCTTCCTCGGCCATCTTTTCCTTCCTCCCTCCCTTCCCTCCCTCCTCCTCTTCCCAATGTGAGCCTCTTGCAGATTTAAGTAACTTGCCCCAGGATACAAATAGTCAGAGCAGGATTTGAACACTAAGCTGAGCGATTTACTAGTCTGTCTTCCCTTTCTCAGCTTTGAAAGGAACGGGTTCATTAATTTGTAACACAGCACGAATCATTGATAAGCCATTGAATGTGTTATCCATCCCTGGAGAAAGTCACACCACCTCCCCAGGCCCATCCCCTCATACATAAAGCAGAGGGGTTAGTCTGCTAATAGGATCTTCTGGTTCAATTTAAGCCTGTAGGTATGATAATTAGAATGAGAGCTTCAGTGTCCTTGTTTCAATACAAGGATAATAACTACCTCATAAGTTTGGGGTAATAATTACATTAGAGAATGCACATAAGACCCAGCATGCCTTTCTCACACAGAGTAATTATATAAAAAGAGATCCTTGCCATTCATGCATTGTGAAACTATTAAGGTCAAACACTTGGCTAGGCGCTTAAGCTCTCAATCCTTACTTTATTTCAGTGGGGAGAGAAAAGGATCCTGTGACTTCACTTATGTTCTAATATGTAACATCTCTTCACCCTATTTGTGATGCCTTTGAGCATGAGTGACTGAGAGCCAAGGGGGATGTTTTGGGGCAGAATATTCCCAGGCATTACAGGGAATGCTTATAGGCAGTTACCAAAGGGACTCTGCTCATAATATTCCTTCCTGGAAAATCATCCAAGGTTGGACCACTTCCACAAATAGGACCAGGAAAATTCCCATGGTGCTAACGCACTTGTTTCCAGGGGGTGAGGGGTCAACTGCTGCTCCCTTTTCCCAGGAGAGAAGCACAAGTTATCCCTCGGGCCACAGGGCACAGGGAGAGTTGATGTGATGTGTGGGAAAGTGAACAGTACTGGACGGGGAGACCTGGGTTCTCCACCCAGCTCTGCACCAACCTGTTGGGATTCTGGGAAAGCCACTCTACCTGCCCCCATGAGAGGAGCCATTTCCAGGTTCACTGAACAGAACCACCAGGGACTTATACAAAGCTGCCCCAGCCCTTCATGAAAGTTTCTGATTGAGTCACTTTGGAGTAGGGCCCTGGCATCAGTAATGTCAAAAACTTGCCGGGTTGTTCTAATATGCAGCCAGCACCGAACCATTTGGGTAGGTGACGTTCCATTATCTCCTATGCTAATTACCAAGCCTCGTATTCTCTAAATTCAGGTTTGAAGGCTGAACCTGAACAGAGATACTGGTCGCCATGAGCTACTCTTCTTCATAAATCTCTTAGCCACTTTCTGTTTGGGTGGAGAACCAGCAGTGTTTTGTGTGTCTGACTTGTTCTTATCACATGCCTACTACACGTAAGCTGCTTGAAGACGCCAGCAAACAGCTGGGTTCCCATGGGCTCAGCTGCCTCAAAGCTCAAGCGTCTCCCTGCATCAAATTCACACCATCCTCTGGGGCATGGTCAGAAGCTCGGAGTACTTTTCCATCTGGAAAAGCCACCAGGGAGGACGACTCTGCAACCACAGCAGATGAGGCATTTGGCTGACCTCCTGTCTCCGCCGATTACCGCCCAGGGACTGGGTGAGAACCAACCTTCTTTGCAACCCCAGCATTATCCTTTCTACTCCAACTCACCCATAATTCCAAGAGGTCAGGGGAGCCATCATTAGAGTCCAAAGAGGGAAAGATGTTTGCTGTGGTGTTGACTCTGGAGAGAGAAGCAACACTCCTAGGTACTCAAAAGATTTGCATCTGAATACGAGGCAATATCGTTAAGTTTTCAGACATGTTTAGGTTAATTCCTCCTAAATCCAAATACTTATTCACAGCGCATTTCTTTCCAGAAAAGATTTAAGGCAAAGGATCAAAAGTTGGCTAGACACCAAAGCCCATCTCCTTCAGACAAAAGCTAGATTGATGGTCCACAGAACTGTCTAGAAAGGTGCTCTCCAGCTTGCATCTGGGGATTGCATCCCCCAGATGCCTGTAATCATTTCTAGACTCTGCACATAGTACATTAACTCCATCACGGGCTCTGTTGCTCTTTCTGCTTCTCTTCCTTCTTCTGAAGTCCCAGCGTTTTTGAGGGCCACTGAGAAGTATAGTGTGTGGTGGAGATACCCGCTTATAGTCTGGGAACCACGAATAGGAAGTTATGGTAAAACACAGCTGTAGAACAAGAAGCCAGTATAGAATAGGTAGCCTCGGAAAATCTAGTCCTTAACTCTCTGGCAATGAACATTCCCCAATGGTAAGAGATTTCCAACATAATTTTCATATTACAACAAAAGAAACTTTAATGTCCTATACTTGTTGACCATTTTGTACCACATTAACATAAACGTAGAAGTCACACAGATCACAAAGATGGACAAATCCCAATGCTTTAAGAACATCTCTTGCTTTAGGGAAATTGCTTATAGGTATAATTCTAAAATCCTCCCCTAAATTTCTAGGCAACTCTCTCTGAGGGTTACCGTGGAAAAGTGTGGAGAGCGGTGGAAAAGTCAAATGACCTCATTTACCGGGCGAGGAATCTGAAACTTAAAGTCATCTCACAACCCACCCAAGTGATGTGGCTAGTAGAGGCAGAGCTTGCCATAGGATGTGCATCTTCTTCCCACTGGATGCCCCAAGATTCCGTCCAGATGGGAGAGAACGTCACTGAGACTGAGGCAGAAGTGCTTAACTGTGGACTTGAGTGGGAACGTTGGAATAGAGTGAGAAATTATGTGTGCAAGTCCACATCCACGACCTGCACCACACGGAACTTGTCTGTGACGTCTGCAGGCTTCAGTGCTGGCTCTGCACCATGAGATAAGGATGCGGATGAGCTGTCTCTGAGGACTGTCCCAGGACGGCCACTTTGGTACCTGACACTTCCCTGTGTTTGATTGTACCATCACTCCGAACTGAATTGGAGTCCATGCCGCTTGACTTGTCAGTGGCTGAAGAAGCACATAAGAGTCTGACATTATCAACCCGTGTGTGTGTGTGTGTGTGTGTGTGTGTGTGTGTGTGTGTGTGTGTCTGAGTTCACTAACCAAACTACTCTCTTTCTGAGACAAAAATCTATGGCCCTATTTCCTTTGTGTCCTTGACAGTAGTAATGAATATTTATTCCATGAACGAGCTCTTGGCCTTACTGACCCCCTAGGGGAAGCACAAAGAGGATAACAAGGAGTGCCACCATAGTCATTCAGTCAACTTCAGAGAAGTCCATTCAGGCCTTCCCAATCTTCGCATTCAGCCACGGGCTGAAAACGTTTTTTAAAATTGCATCTGTTCTGAACACTCACGGACTCATTTCTCTACATCGATGCCCTAAACAACACAGGTATTTACATAGCATTTGCATTGTATTAGGTATCAGAAGTCATCCTGAAACAACTGAAAGTATATGGAGGCTAGAGGTAGGTGATATGTAAATTCTACACCATCTTCTGTGAAGGACTTGAGCATCCTTAGATTTTGGTACCCACAGGGGTCCTGGAACCAATTCCTCAGTGATAGTAACGGATGACGTTATTGCAATTCTAGGACATCTAAACCGTTTTTGCTTCTTACTGAGAGCTGGAGGTTATTGAGAGGCATTTATCTAGATAATGAATGAGGAGAATAGCTCAGACTTAATACTCTTCAGAAAAAGACTACTTCCAATGTGAAGACATGGACAATTTTATAGGAATACATCATGAAATATTTTTCATACTAAGTAACGCCAAAATTTATTATGCACATTTTTAACAAAAAAAATAAAGAATAAAAGCCATCTATGGCTGCTAAGACGGCTCGTAAGTAAAGGTGCTGGCTGCCAAGGCTTACGCCTGGGTTCAGTCCTGAGAGCCACGCTGCGGAGGGACAGTGCCAACTCCTGCAAGTTGTCCTCTGCCCACCACACACGTGCTGGGTTACACGACCCCCCCGCCCAAACAAACAGACAAACAAATGAAAGCACAACAGAGTGAAAGGAGCCACCCCACTCACACACAAATGAATAATGTCTTTTTATAGTTATGCCGAAGCCCCAGGAAAATTCTTTTGAAAGAGATTGAGAATAATCAATAGGAAGCTTCCGTCATCCAAAGGCGATCCAAATATCGTCACTGCTTTCCCCAGCATGAAAGTGCTCTGTTCTATGGAAGTCCTTCCCACAGTGCCGAGTGGCCTCTGGTTTTTCCTTGCTTTTCTGATGGATAAGGAATAAACTGTGTGTCTATCACTTGGCTCCATCAGCTTGACAAAAACATTCCCTTAGAGGAAGAAAAATGCTTCTCCCTGAATTCCTGACTGGGTTTTTGTGTTCCTGGGGTTTGTTTGTTTGTTTTGTTTTCTTTTGTTGTTGCTGCTGTTGTTTATTTGTTTATTTTTTAAATCTCTAGCTCACTGAAGATTTGATGGGAAGCAAAAGATTTAAGTGTAGGGAAAGCATACCTCAGGTTCTGTGATGAGTGAGTGCGTGCGTGTGCGTGCGTGTGCGTGTGTGTGTGTGTACCAGAGGGCAATGACAGCTGCTTTTCCTCAGGCAGTGTTTACCTTGTTGTTTTGAGACAGGGTCTCTCACTGGCCTGGAGTTTCCCAGGTAAGCTAGACTGGCTGAACAGTGAGCCTGAGGGGTCCACACCTTCTCCATCTCCCTGGTGCCTGGGTCACAAACGCACTACTCCACATGGTTTTTTTCACTTGGAAGCCCTAAAAGACTGAGGTCAGGTCCCCAGGCTTGCAAGACAAACACTTGCCCAACCCAGCTGTCTCCCCCACCCATCAACTTGGGCATTTTGTATTCAATGGTATGTGATGTCTTGAAGTCCTTTTGCTTGGCCACACCTTTCCTGAGACAATTTTACTATCTTTTAACCCGGAAGAAAGGGCCTTTGTGGTTTCCTAACACAGTGCTCTCTGAATCATGTGCCATGATAGAATATCCTCTGACTTTTTTCTTCATGTCTGCAAAGATCTCTCCCAGTCTTAGTTCTGAGTCCAGACTGACATTCAGAAAACCACCCTTTCAACAAGGATAGGTTCGGCCAGCTGACTGTCTTCAAGGGCCCACAAATACAGCAGGCTGTGGAACTGCTAAGGGGACACCCCTGAGGACGAGACAGGCTACGGCCCTTTGTCTGTCCAAACCGCAGTCACATCATCTGAGGGGGGCTCGGAGCCAATGCCAGATGAAGGGGAGTTTTACGACAGCGACACTTGGCATGTAAAGCTCAGACTGAACTCATTTCATTGCATGGAGACTAAACTTCAAGCAGGAGAATCGGAGCTTTGGGTGTTTATAGCTCTGCTTGCCTAAGGCCTTAATTGCAGAGGAGGCGCTGTGGTAACATGGAACAGCAAGCCGGTAATGCACAGAGTAATGCACAGTGTACACCCCCCCCCCACCCCGGATCACATATGTTCCAAGTTAGAGGGTCCTGCTGTAGGTTCCGTGGAATGCATCATGTTCTGGGATCCACCATGTTCTAGCCTGAGTAATAAAGGCGGGCTTTGGATAGCTTTCCCAGATGCTCTGGCTTCCTTTCCCATCTGTCTTCCTCTGCAGCGCCCCCTGCTGAACGGGCAGCAGACAAAGCCCCACCCTCGGCCCTGTCTTTGAGAAAGGCGGGGCTCCATATCTTAGAAGCTTCACCTTCCTGACCCCAGTTAGCAGGGGTTTCATCAAACTCAGCAAAAGGAGTCTTCAATTTAGTTAATTTGATTGGCTAAGAATGGGTAAATTCATCTTTAGAAAGTCTACTTACCATATCAGATCCTGGAATTAGAAGCCAGCGGCTCTCGGCCTCCACGATGTTATATGTGGGGTTGGTTTCCATTGAGACAGACACAGTTACTAAATGAAATGGATCAGTTCTCCTGGCAGGCACCAGAAGAATAGGTCAAAATGGCCCGACAGTCTCTAAGCCTGTATGCATTGTTCCCAGGAACATCAAAAATGTCCCCTTCTATGTCTTTTATCACGTCATGTACAGGGCTGCACATCTAAACTAAGAATCTGCATCAAGTCAAGGCTGTTCCCAGTTGTCGTCCTGGCTGAAGGGTCTCACAGTTGCTCAGTACGAGGCACCTCACCACACCCCACTCCCCGACATGCCCAGCCTCAGAACAGACCCAGCTGCTGTGCTGTGTGCCAAGTGCAAGCTCACATTTTAAGCAACACTAATTGGAAGTGAATGTCTTATAAATAATCCATCCCCACATTCTTTGACGAGCATGTACACTCAGCAAACCAAGCCCAACAGAATATGTTCAGAGTGGTTGGATGGGAAGGCCAGTGACTACTGCGACCCTTGAGTGTCCCTGCAGACCACAGGCCATAGACTAGGCTGGACTGGTTCTCTTGTCTCTTCAATTATTATGCTCCCTATCTAAGTTCGGTTGAGTCCCAGCAAATATGGAGATCTCACGTGAAGTCTTCTTGTTTTCTTCCCTTCCTCCCTTCCTTTCTTTCTTTACAAAAAGTGAGTGGGGGGAGGGGAGAGAAAAGGAACTCTTGGCTTTCACGTGTTTTAGGGGGGCAAAGCTGGTCTGAGTAATTGGAACCAATTAACGTAAGTGAAGATCTCTAAAGCTGCATTTCATTCGAGTGTTTGGCATTTTCAGGAGAAGGCAGTAATTATGTTGCTTGGAAAAATAATTGGTGGTTTGAAGCCACACAGATGTACAGTACCCCTGGAAATATCTGCGTGTTCTGAGAGTGATAGGAAACATGGCGATTCCTAGGACCCATTCCCCAAATTCCTCCTACACTTATTTTGTCTCTTGCATCTGTTCTTTCAAAATCTCATAGTTCTGCAGTGCTGTTCAGGGAGTGGGGGTGGGGGGGTTGGAGCTGAATTTTCCATATTCATGCCCTCAAATAGACCCTCAGAGGTCCCCTGTGGGCGGGAAAGAGAAACTTGAGCCCAGTACAATAACATACGCTTCTGGGGTCTCCATGCTCCTCAAATCTATTTTTAAAAAGCATACTTTAGTGAATTATATATAACATATAGCACATCGTGAATGTATGTGTACAAAATGATGAAACGGAATCTCTCTAGGCTGGGAATGTCATTCAGTTCCTTTCTTCACACAAGTTTACATCAAGAGTGAGCCACACAGCTGTAGCTTGAGAGGTTGGCCCCCCTCTGCTATGAAGGTCACCCTACCTGTCTCCCCACTTAGCTTCTGTGCAGAACGCTGACACTGACTGTGGGGTGTCTGAAGATGAGCACATTAGGGTGATGGGTACTGCTTCTGCATTTCTCTGCCATGGGCAAGTAGAAGCTAGTTTTCCAGGTAGTTCTGCTTTCCCGTCATCCCCGTGAAAGCATGGACTTGGCTCTCCCCTTGTTGATACTGAGGATGAGGAACACACTGGACAGGCCAGACTTCAGAGGCTAACCCTCCAAAGTCGCATTGGAAGTCCCAGAAAAACCAACACAAACACAAGAAGGTGTTAGATGGCAGGCTGACCCCTCGGGCCTCAACAGGAAAGAAGCAGATGTGTTTGCTGTGTCGTGCATTTACTGTGTCCTCCTAAGGTTTGGAAGTGTCTCCCTTAGAACCCCCTTTATGCTGCAAGACAACAATGTAGAATGGAGATACTAAATCTTATCCATCTGGTCCTCCGTGACCAGTCCACGGCAGCCACCAAAGTCCACTATGAGTCATCTAAGCCACGGGGATATCAGTAAATAGGGAAAAAAGAGGAGCTTTTGGTGCTCGGAAATGAAGGGAATGCCCCAAACTGAAGTCCACCAGGATTAGCTGGCAAGTGAGGAAAGAGTCTTTAAGATCCCTCAAGACCTAGAAATCTCTTAAGCTCAGCCTGTACACACACACACACACACACACACACACACACACACACACACACACACACACACCAACCTAACCTAACCTAACCTAAACTGTTAGAAATGGTAGGCAGAAAGAAAGAGGGCATCCCTATCTTTGCACAAACTGTTTTATCTTTGCACAAACTGTTTAGAAGAAGAAGAAAATGTCTGCCTAGGAGAAGGGAAGCTAATCAGGGCAGTGCCTGGAAGGCCCCAAACACCCGGAATGATTGCAGGTCTTCTGAATCAGTGTCTCCCTCCAGAGCACCCAGAACTCAAATGGGCTGTGTTCACCTGTGAGAGACCGGGAAATAAGTCAGGCATGGTACTCATGGAGACCACTGACAAAATGGTCTGCCACCCTGTGGACAGCAAATACTGTAGGACAAGATCAAGAGACAAAGAACACTCAGATGGTCTGCACTCACATGAAAGATTCTGGCTAAGGCCCAGAGTATATTCCCAAATTCTTCTTTAGGAGAGAGGGGCCAGGGTTTCATTAACCAACGTTTTTGGGGATCCATTTATATTCTGGGTCTGGAAATGAAGAATTGGCCTTTTAGTGACAAGTCTGCATTTCATCACAAAGATGGAACATGACATCCTTGGCTTGGTTATTCTCTTGAGAAGTAGACTTCCCTTTAGTTCGGTGTCCTCAAAATAGAGACCGGGAAGACAGCAAGTTTATTTCAGGCACAATGGAGCAAATGCCCCCAAACCTATGATCTTGGTGTCATTAGACGGCGAAGCTTTGACTCCAAGTGGTTCAGATTCCAGTGTGTGGAATTTCTGAAGAGGTTTCACTGTTCTGCTGTTTCTCATCAGAACTCCAAAAATAGGATGCCACAATAAAACCAGTATTTCAGAATGATTTTAAAAAAGAATCATTTTAAGCATTGTAGGCTAACATGGCAAAATTATCATGCTAAGAAACATGCATGTTGAAACCAAGCTTAAGTAGTTAAATAATGAGTCATGAAAAAAAAATCGTATTTGTGTGCCATTAGAGAGCGTCAGTGAATTACACTGTTAACACTCTTAATATAATAATATTACAAACACTGTGGAAGTATATAAATGGGTATAAATAATATTAGTAAATATTAATATGTGTAAATACTAGTATTTATTAATTTATTATAAAGTTACTATTTAATTTATCACGGGTATTCTAAAATAATATTATATTCCATTTTTGATATCACTGTTTTTCTGATTGGAAAAATACTACTGTCAAAAGCAACCAAGTCAGCCAGTCTTGGTGGTACACATTTTAATCTCAGCACCTGGAATGAAAATGAAGGCAAATCTCTGAGTTCTAAGCCAACTTGGTCTACATAATGAAATCTAGGTGGTAGGTGCTGATTGAAGAATATCTCAGACCTGTGCATGCACACGACAAAGTTATAACCAGCTCAGATTGTATGACACTGGGTTAATGCTCATGATTAAAAGCCTTAAGAAGAAGCCTCTGCAAGTCTTCCACCCATTCAAAGACACAGAAGAGTGCAGGAACAATCTATGACTGGAGCTGGGTATTTCCACTTGAAATATCCAGATACCAGGGCAATAGAGGTGGTGGCAGAGGCTTGCTCCACGTTGTACTTCCACGCTCCTTTGCATTGAGAAGACTTTGGTTTGTTTCTTGGACCTTGAAGATTGCAGAGTAAGGATGAGAGTCACAAAAGACGGAAGTAGCCTGAATCCCTGAATTGCGGCCTGGTGCCGAACCTTATGCAATTGTTCCCATCATGTCAAGAGCCCTAGTGGTGCATGCCTATAATCCCAGCACTCGACAGATGAAGCTAAGAAGATTAGGAAATCAAGACCAGCCTCAGATACATGAGTTTGAGGACACCCTAGGCTATAAGGAGACCTCACGTTAAGAAAATAATAATAACAAAAGAAAATCACAGCGATCCAGATGGGAGGACCACATACCTTAGTTTTGTTCCCATGTTGTAACTATTCATTTGAACATTTCCTCCAAGTGCAAGGTCCTTACCCTGGACCCTTGACATAATTAGTGCAATAATCTCTTGCCTAAAACTGTAGATGGTCTAAGTAATTTTTACTGTAATCGTGTTACCAAGGCCATGTGGGCCTCTGCTGAATGTGGCCACCATTTCCCCAGTTATTTCCAGTCTGCAGAATATTATGCAGAACGACATCAACAAGAAACTAAGGCGGGGAACAGTCTAGAAGACTCTCAAACATGATTTCTCGTCGAGCAAACATGGGGTGTGTGACATGTGGGGATGTGATGTGTGGTGTGTGTGAAGTGGTACGTATGTGTGGTTTATGTATGTGGTGTGGTGTCATGTGTATGTTTGTGTGGTGTGGGGGGTGATGTTTGGGAAAAACGTAGGTGGGAATGGTGTATAGTATATGTTGTGTGTAGCATGTGTGGTGAATGTGATATATGTGGTGTACGCAGTACCATATGTGTGGTATATTTGTTGTGGTGGATGTGTAGTGTGTATTTTGTGATGTGTGTGTTTTATATATGATGTGTGTAGTGTGTGCTTCTATGGTGTATGCGTGGTATGATTTCAGTTACAATTCAGTTTTTGCCTTTGGACAATGGTGCATACATTAGTTAAGGCAGGATTTGAGACCAACTGCTTTGGAAGTTCTAGAGTACTCTAAGAAGTACCTTTGTGAACTTAAACCCAGGACTTTAACATATGTACACATCAGTGCACAGAACACAGAAAGTATCACCCCAGGATCTTTCCTGCCTTCCAAGAAGGAATCTTAAAAACCACTTTAATAGACAAACTCAGAGACAAACAGCTGGCCCACAGACACCTGTCCATAGGTAGAATAAGGAATTTGATCCTCACCAGCAAAATGTCATTCCCCAAATACCCATGTCACTAAGGCAGAGAAGGCTTGCATTTAAACAATTGAAGATGCTGTGGATATTCAACCCTGTGCCTGGGCCAAAGAGCATCAAGGCAGATGGCATGTGGTGTTTGAAAACTAAGTATTGCTTAAATGAACAAGGGTTGTGTTGCTCTCCATAACACTAAACAATGAAGATGTCACACCTAGCAGTTCCATCAGGAGCGCTCCCTCTGTCTCCATTTGCAGTGTTGGACAGATAAATAAATGCTCTTTAGAGCAAGTTCTCCGCCTGATGTTGCTTGGAGAAACGGGAACTCTAATGATCAAGTTGGTGTAGCACTGGGCCATTAGCATCTTCCTCTGAGACCTGCTGTTGGAGGGAAGAGTACAATATGCTGCAATATGACTCAAGAAAGTATTAACATGCCTGGGATGACTTGGAATTGCCAGCCTTGGGGGCTGTTGTGGGGGACATTGGAAGGAATCGGAGAACATTTCCAGGAGATTACAGACATCACAGGGGAAATTGTTAGCTAGCACAGTGCATGCCGAGATGACTTCAGACACCTGCACAAACCGGAATCATTGCGCGCACACACAAAAGAGTGGGAAGCCTGAGGAAGCCAGGATGCTGTCATAATAGCAACAGTCCCTCCTTCCTGTGGCTCGATAGCACTTTCCAAACCTGGGGCTCCCCAGAGCCAGGCTCTCTTCTGACTGGCTACCCAGTACCAAGTGGTTTAGACTGGGTCACATATTTGCTGAGGAGTCCCACTCAACCACCTTCATCCCAGTGCTTAAGAGAAAGCAGCCAGCAAGGCAGAGGAGATGGCAGGAGAGGTCAACTCCGGTTCTGTACCCACAAACCACATCTTACTGGGACCACTCTGACTTGTTTCCTATCCCTTGGTATTTAGACCAGCAACAGGTCAGAAGACTCCCTGGAGACAAGTATTTTTCAGGACAGAAGCAGAGTCTGGACTGCTGGAGACTTCCATGATCACCCTTCATATTTGCTTGTTCTCTGTTCTAAAGACAGTGACTTCTGGATGGCCTGGGTAGAAATAACAGGAGCCTACAAGAACCAGACTGTGACAGCCGGGAAGCTAATGTGTGTTACCACCGATCCACCAAGGGGAAAAACTTTGAAACATTTTAAAAATGCAGGTGCACAAATTACTCATGCCAGGAGCGGCAGTGGCACTTTGTAATAAAATCTTATGTTTATTTTCCACTGTTGAATACACATACCTTAGTGTTCCCAGAGAGAGAAGCCGACGATGCTATCCAATGAACAGTTTGCAGATGGATTAAATACATGTACCAATGAAATAAAACGTGCAGATTTGGGGCTTTTTCTTCCTACCTTTGCTCTGGGCCCCAAACTCCCCAGTGATGACATGAGGAGTTTGTGCAAAGATCTGAAGTTGAGAAGGATTAGTTGAGCGTCAGATGGAAAAGGACACATATGAAAATGCTTCTTCTGCATGAGCTGGAAGCCCAAAGCTCAGCCATGAGCATGTCTAGCCCTAGAGCCCAGGGCAGATGGGAGCCCAGGAGAAAGATTTCCAACAGGTTCACGGTGGGTCACGCAAGGACAGCAAAGCACTCTGGGATTTGTCAGTTAAAAGGTATGTTGGTTCATGAGGATGTTTGAAGGGAGCAAGGGGTAAAACTTGAAGTTGTTGCTTCCTCCTGAGAATGCATTCATTTATCGGGGAGTATTTCAAGTTCAGTAGTTGATCAGCACTGTTATTTCTGTGGTATAGAGACATCAAAATGCTTAAGTCAAGGTACCAGTGTCCACAGGGCCAATTATCTGAGCCACACAGTGTGTAGAAAATTATGGGGGCTAGTCCACTGAGTGCCATTCAAGGAAGGAGGAGACCCCTTTGGCTTACATGAGAGGAGGGACTAGGAAAGGATGGCGGGCTAGTCTCAGGCCTGAAGTTAAAATGCATGAACCACGTTTAGGGAGTAAAGGAGAGTGGAGATCCAAAGAGGCCTCCATGATTGTTGCATAGACTTCAGTGTGAGGAGAAAAAGGCAGGAATCTCAGAAGTGCCTTGAGATTATTCTGCTGGCTTCCTAGAAGCAAACCAAGGACTCCAGGACCTCTTCCTCTCACATGCCATCTTTTGGATACGTGGTTTTTCTTACCTGCTAAGTCTGGCCATCTCTCCACGGTTGTAAAGGAAATTTCAGAAAAGACAGCTCAAACACAACCCAAGCATGCATGTGTGTACACAAAGCACACAGAGACATATAAAACAATACAGAAAAACCTGCACACATCCACTCACACACTTACACACATGAGCCCAGAGGGTCCATCTTTCCATCTAGGCACTATCATTGTATCTGGGACAGGGCTGCCCACGGCATTGGCCTCCTTGAAGATTGTCACTGTTCAGGAGCTAACATACTGGCTTGTCTATTCTTAGGGAGAAAGGACAAAAAACATGAAATGCATGCCTCTACCTGTTAGAATCCTAATAAAGAAGCACAGTGGCCTGTCTGCCCCCAGTCTGGTGACAGAATTTGTTTCTGGAACAAAAGGAAGCCGGATCTCCTGTCTACCCAAAGCTTCCAATCTGTTCTGATTCTTTGACTCTCCTCTGGGGCAGTAGAGATGGCACTAAACACCATCTTTTGGGGGGCGTTATGTATAAGGTAGTGCAGTACAGGGAGGGGAGGGGAGGAGTGGGTCCTCACCATTGCCTCACTTTCTTGTAGCAAGAACAAAGAGGAGAACAAGGTGTAGAGAGGACCCACATGAGCAAAGTCCACCCAGCTCAGAGTCTCTCTCATCTCTATGAGCCGTGATCAGCAGAGGATGTGTGTGGCCCGTTCGACAGATCAGTTGTGGCATGTGTCCAGCTGGGCACCCCTGCCCATAGTGTTGTTGAGTGTGTTCTTCAGGAGGTAGGCATGCATCCACAGCTATTTCATTACATTTGCTTGTGTTGGCAGGGAGAGGAGAGAAGAGGTGCCCCGGCTCCTCTATCCTTATATTTCCTTCCCAGTCTAAGCACTCAGGGCCATATGAGGTTCTATTTATTTTTGCACCGTTTTCAGGGTGAAAGAGCTTTGCTCTGGCACACCAGCTCTCACCTGCCCTACACTCCTTACTTCGTTTGCTGGAAAGCTCACTTTGGGTCCTGGGTGTCTTCACAGCTCTTTCTGTGGAGGAGAAAACAGCATTACTGTATTAAGTAACTCCTGGGAGGTCCCCAGCTTCCTCCAGGTAAACTCATAGTCCCTGTGAAGACGAGCTTCCTCTGGCTTTGACAGTTCTCTATGTCTAACAGGCAATACAGCCTTGAGAGCAGCTCTCTTCGAGAAGGGAAAAGTGTCTGGACTGAACCCCGCCATTCAGGAGAGGAGCCATGTTCAATCCTTCCGGAATGTCTAGTTGAGGAGTCAAGAGCTCCATGGTTGCGAAGCTTCAAGCTGATGGGAATACAGATGAAAGAAAATGGAGTGACTGATGACAGGCAAGAACACAACTTAATCAGCAACGGAAATCAATGAGTCCAAGACCACTGCCCCCAGCAAAAATCAATGGCAGAATGGGTTTGGGAGCCAACAGCCCTCCTCCACATGCTCAAGGCCACCCAGAACTCTTCCTGCCCCACGTGTCCTTTGCTCTAGAAGCAAATCCAGGCACCATTTAGCCACTTCTGGAAAATTCTTCCTACTCTGGATAAATAAATATTGGAGCACTATTGTAACAAACAACCTCAAAACTCAAAAGAATAGCATAGTAAAAGGTTTTCTTTTCTACCCTAACCAGGGATAAATATGGATACTTCCCTGCTTCCAGCTTTTCTGAGTGTTCTCAAAGCCATGAGTTAGGGATGCAGACTTCCCTCACCTTGAGATGACTTCAGTTTTAGCCCATGGGCCTCGACAGTGACCACAGAGCAGGAAAGCATGGGAAGGTAGCTTAGGTGTTCTGCCATCTTAGCAGGGAGTGATGCTTGCTACTTCTGGCCACGGTCCATTGCCCTGTGCTCACATGGCCCCATGAGCATTAGAAGTGAGGTGACACAATTCTATCCAAACGGCATCTTCAGATTCTGAGCAGTTAGTTTTTCCATGTGCCCTACTTCAAAACTCATGACAAGAGAAAGATGTCTCCCATCACCAACTAGAGACTCTTCCACATTTTTACCCACTCTGGTCCTTTTCTCTCTTAACTGAAGTACACGGTCAGCATGACTATTTACCAGGGCTCGGTGAAGGCTGTTCTCCCTTCTCTTCTGTCCTGCTGCCTTTCACTAAACTTCAAAGGCTTGCCTTCCTTTGTATTGTTGGGTGTTCTCAAGAACTTTTCAGTTTCTGTACATGGTCTTCTGGTTCCTGTCATTAAGGAAAAGTGTTTGCTCTGCTTATCACAGAACCATATCCTATCATGGGCAAAATCAAGCTCTAATATGATAAGATTCCTAAGATTAAAGCTAGTGTTGTTAAATATAAATATTAAATTTAATATAAAATATTTTAAAATTTTATTTCAAGACAGGGTCTTGGTATGTAGCTCAGGCTAGTCTTGAACTCATGAACATTCTGCTTCTGCCTCCCAAGCACAGGAACTGCAGGCATTTACCATATCAACCCCAAAGTTACTACTTTTCTTCATACTAGTCTTGTAGGATTTCCAATTGACTGAGAATGTAGTACATATTGTGTCATCTGAAATCTTAGGTTATCCAACAGCTACAGCAGAGTACTAGAAAATTCCCAGCTAAGATCTCCTTTATGCTCTTCCTCTGCACATGGTTTAGAGTTTAAAGAAGGTGGGGACTATTACTGAAGGAGTAAGAGGTTGTATTTCCTTCAAAGATGTTCCCATCTTTCAGGATGTTCAACAAACTATCTTTACTGACATTAATATTTTATTTACATGTTCATGAAAATGAGATCCTAATGTTCCCCTGTTTAAGGAGGAGTATGGCTCTCACGAGTACCTTCAGCATTGCCGCAGTCCTCTGATGTTTTAGGGCCCCAGAATCTGAAAACACACTGTTAAAGTGTCATTCAGTTGTCCAGTGAAGGGATACCCACTGACCCCTGCCATGTGTGCTGTTGTTAGCACCCAGGAAGTGAGGTGGGCAAGACATGATCTTCAACTCAGCAAAAAGAGAGATGGAGGTGATGATAAATAGTTTCTATAGAACATAAGCTCTGTCTTTTTGCTCTTTGAGCAACCAATACGACAAAGGTGAAAGTTACTTGACTTTGTTACAAAGGGAAGAAACTGAAGAACATTTCGCTTTGTGGAGAACAGAAGGTTTGAGGTGGATCTCTGGCGATGGGTATACTTTTCTCTATAAATAAGATGGTATGGAAAGAAGGCTCCAGTTTGCAAGAGTAACATAATAAAGAACAAGATAAATTAGTAACCAATAATAATAATAATAGCTCAAAGAGGTAGGTGTGGAGAGAGTAGAGGGGACAGATGTTGGTACATGAGTGCAGGTACAAATGACACAGAGTCCTTGTTGCTGTGGCGTGGGGTCTAAGCCTTGATGAAGGGGCGTAGAGACCAAGCTACCTCGAGGACCATTAGAACTGTTCTCTGGATTGTGCTCAGTGGTCTGGCTTGTTTTCCTCTGCCCAAACTTCTGTCTTACTCATTCCAAAGGCGCCTTCCAGGGTTGTGCCTTTGCAAGTGTTTGTGGTCCCTTCTCATGCCACAATCCCTGCTGACTCCTCCTCAGACACCCCACTGCTCACTGATCCCAGTCAAGGTGCCAAGTGCCATCCCAGTAGCCCTGCTCATGACCTCTACTCCATGTAAAACCAACGCCGGCCATTTTATCCCTGCTTCTCTCTACTGTGCTCAGCTGAAGAACTTTCCTCTGCCAACTAGGTTGTCCTTTCTCAGACGGAACAAGAGGAGTAATCTTCCACAGATTTTGTCCTCTGCCACACTCAGGAGCGTGCTAGGCACACAGGAAGTTTCAAGTACATACTTAGTGGTTAATTCAAAGGGAATATTTCTAACATCATCTTGCACCCACCCACTTTGTAACTATCTTTTGTGTGTAGAAGAGATGGAGTGATAGCTCGAACAGCACGAGTCGTGAAGACCTGTGTTTAATTGACAGAAGTCATGTAAAAAAGCCATGCCTGGTGGCATGTACTAGTAGACCTAACGCTGGGGAAATGGAGTAGGGCCTTGCCGCTCATTAGCCAGCCAACGTAGCCTGCCTGAGGGGCTACAGGACAATGAAAGACCCTATCTCAACAAATAAGTGTATAGTGCCTGAAAAACAACATTTGGAGATGACTTTTAGCTTGTGTGCACACATGCACACACACACACACACACACACACGCACGCACGCACGCACGCACGCACGCACATACGTTTGTTATTTGCTAGAATGGAGATATCAGGGGCTCAGGTCAGAGTCTGCTACATTAGCTGTCTGGTGGGGTGATCTGCATATTTGTTGAGTGTCCTCCATGAATATGGAATTTCTAGCATTAGTGGCCTAATCAGGAATTGGTATTTTCTGAAAAGGGCCAAATAGTAAATAATGTAGGCTTTGTGAATTAAATACCATCAGTGTTGTGTTCTCCTTTCTTAACTGGCTTTTCAGAAGGATTTTATGTATTAACTTTTCTTTATTCGTGAGAATTTCGTACATTATATACAATGACATGTGATTGAATCCACTCGCCATCCCCCCACAGCTACCCCAATACCCCCAGTATTTTCCCCTCTATAAATTCATATAACCCCCACTAAGTTCAACTTGAGGAGCATTTGAAGGGATATATATATATTTTTAAGATTCTTAGTTTTACCTTGCACAGAAGCACGACATAGGCTAGGTTTGGCTCATTGACCTTAAAAGGATGGACTTCTCGCCCTCCGCCAGAGAATTCAGATACATGAAGTCCACGACTTTGATTAAGGATGGTTTAGAGAGAAATGTTTGCTCTTAGAATCCTCAGTGAGCTGGGTCTACTTGCTCTACAATGTTCTATATTCTGTCGTCATGGGACACGCCTAGGCTCCTTGGGAGATGCCTGCTCATCTGGGTAGTGCCATGGGACAGCTGAGTCTCTCTGAAACATTCTGTACACCCCTCCTCTGGTTCACATGCATAGTCCCCAAACAAGAATCTTGAAAATGCCTTAGCCACACAAAGGAAACCTTGAAGCAGCGTGGAGGCAGCTGCTCCCTAGTCCCCCTGCCTTCTCTCAGCCTGCTCACTTAGCATATTGCTTTCTGCCAGGGTCTGAATGTCACCTCTAAATGGCTCAGACTACCTGTCCGTTGCCCCCGCCATCAATCCTTGCTTGAGGGCATCCACTTGCTTGTAGGGTGTGGAGAGAAGCCCACCCACCCTGCTGCACTCCCAGGAAGAGCTTGACAGTGGGTAAGAGGTCAAGCTCCCCATTCGGCTCCTCAGTGAAGTGTGAATTTGCACAAGATGATTCAATATATTTCCTGTGTGTTCTGCAGTGCATTCACGCTGCCCGGTGATTTTTTGACATTTCGGTGTGCTACTCTAAGCTGCCTGTGTTAGGGACCCGACCCTGACCTTCACTGTGGCTTTTAAGTGAGGAAAGCCAGAATAAACACACACAAATAGTCCTTTGCAGGGCATGTCTGTGCCCAGGCAGCCCTTGGTTATGTGTTGTGTTCTGACCTCCTGAGGTTCTGATGAAAAGGGTAGGGAGCCATCCTTCCAAGGCTATTAGCAGGAGGTCCTGCCTGCAGGCAGGGGATGGAGGAGGGGAAGTGTGCCCAGCCTGACCCCTCCGGTCCCATCCGGTCTCAGGATCCTGTGATTCCAAAAGTGACTGGACTTTGTGCTTGGGGCTCATGCACATCAGTTAAACCACAACAGTGTATGCCTCTATAAGGAGGGAGGAAAAATGAACCACAGCAATCTCCCGATCCCAACCAGACCTCATTTTTCCAAGTCACCACCTTACTCTCATCTGTAAGATGCTAAATAGCCTGAGACCCAGTTATCTTTGTGACGATCTCTCCCCAGGTGCCCCATCATGGTAATTATGCTCAGCGGGAATGCTCTAGCTGCCCATCTCTGGAGTTAAACTCATTAAGATGGGAGGCTGAGAAATCCCCACAGGGGCTCCCCACCCTGGAAATGATGGGCACGTTCCCCTTCCTTGGCTACCAGGTTTAGGGTTTGGAGGACTTTGGAGTCCAGATTGCCACAGAGCTTGTTTTAACCTGGATTCGCCGCCCTGATTGGTGCTTTGGGGAGGAAGCTGTGAGGTCAGGAGAAAGGATGAGCCTAAGACGGGCCACAGGCAAGATGTTTTATGAAATGAAACGTGGGAGGAAACAAAGACACCAAGGCCGCCTATTCTGAATTTTGATTATGACGCACATGTTGATTTTTAAGAAAGGAGGTTTTCCTCTCTGATACTTTAGAAGACAGGAGGGTGAGTTCCAAAAGCCAGTGAGAGATGGGAATTAGCCTGGAGGTGGGAAAGCAAGTATGTAGGGCATGGGGGGAGGAAGGTCTTGCATGGAGAAAGGCAGGAGGGCAGAGGCCACTCCCAAGGTGCTCCCGGTTGAAGGTCACAGAGGAGACAGGCGACTGGGAGGGAAAGGAAAGCAGAAAGAGCAGGCGGGCACTAAGGGACAGTATGTGGGATAATGGAGGGCATTCCTAACCGATAAGTGGAATCGAAGGAAGGTTCTGGAGGGAAAACAGGTTTCGTTTTTTAAGTTTGTGTTAGGTTTCTGTGACTATAATGAAATAGCCAAGGCAAATAAATCTTAATAAGAGAAAAAAGTTGTTTGGCTTCTCGGTCTTGAGGCTTCGGTCTATTCCTGGCTCACTCCATTGTGGGTGGGAAGGAAAGAGACAGGGAAGGGGCTGGAGGGCTTATCCCTGTCTGGGGATTGCCTTCCCTAGGGGTGTCCAACTAACCCCCACTTCCTAAAAGTTACCCCACCTCCCAACAGCACCAAGACAGAGAGTAAGCATTTGATCTCAGGGTTCCCTGGGCATGTCAGAGCCAAACTCTAGCAGCTCAGTTAGAAGAAGAGCAGATCCTGGGATACTCAGCTATGGAGAGAAAATATGCAAAAATTATGTTCCAGAAAGAAGAGAAGAGAAGGGTGGACCTTGGGGGAGATCTAAGGGGCTCCAGCAGGACAAGCATTGTAATGTCTCGCAGCTTGGAGGAAGGTTGAGATTACTAGGGGACAGTCACCTTGTCTGATGGAACAGTCTCAAAGATGGTCTGCACTAAAAGGAGAAAAGGATCTGTATGTGTGAGTCCAACAGGCGGCTTTTCCAGTCCAGCCCAGCCAAGTCCACAGTCCATTCCTCATTCTTCCATTGCTGGGATAAAATAATACCCTGAAAAGAGTACGTTCAGGAAGGAAGGCCTTATTCTCACTCACATCAAAGGCGAGTCCCTGGTGGGGAAGGCATGGTGGCAGGGGGATGTCACAGGAAGTGACGGATGCTGGTGCTCGGTCCGTTTTCTCCTATCTATGTAATTCAGCATCTCAGCCCAGGGAACAGTTCTGCCCACATTTAGGGTGGGTTTTCCCACTTCAATTAACCTAATCTAGACAATCCCTAACAAACACACACAGAAATTTGTCTCCAAGGTATTGACCCTGTGGAGTTGCCAAGCAACATAAACTGTCACAGGCACCAGTGTAATTCTTGTAATGGTCAAGAGGGGGCAACTCCGTGCTCAAACGTCTGTCTGAGACAACACCTGTAAGACTCCCTCAGTGTCGTCAGTTCTTGTGAAGACAATAACAACGCTGGTTGAGATGGCAGCTGTGCCGTGAAAGGAGAGCGATATGCAGTAAAGCACACTGTAAGGAGCTGTAAATGCGTGTGTGCTGGAGTTCCTCTACCAGGGTCCATTTAGTCCGCATTTTCAAAGTAGCTAACAGAGCAAAATGGAAAACCTCAGAACTGTTGGTGAACTGGCTGGGGTCTTTTTCTGCTCTGGCTGGGGTTAATTTTCTCTGTGGCTCTTGATTGTTACCCCGCAGAAACTGTGCTGCTGTTGCTACTGAAAGCTCTGGGTTCTGGCTTTGGAATTTGGGGGAAAGAAGGGAACCGAATTTCTTTTCCTTCTTCTTCTACCTCTAGTGACAGCTGGGCCAGGGACTCTGTAGTCCAGACCTTTGAGTACAGGTCTTCTTTCTATGACTCCAGTGGCCATCAGATGATGTCTGCTGTCTGGAAATGCCATCTTTCAATTCTTAGAGGCCATCTCTGGCTTGCCTTTTTCTTTCTTCATGTGTGTGTTCACAAGTGTGTGGGAACACCTCTGTGTGCCATGTACATGTGGAGGCCAGAGGCTGACATTGGTGCCTTCCTTGATAACTTTCCACCATATGTATTGAGGCAGGATCTCCTCAACTTCTCCTGCGGTCACCATGAACATCAAACCATGATACTCTGAGATTCTAATCTTCAGGATAGCCATGGGATTATCATAGTGATTTTTAGGAAATGCCATAGATGTTATGCCTCTGCTCAGTAAGGGCTGCACCTTGGGCTAAGGACCTCTCTATGCATTCTTCTTCCAATAACAGAAGCTGGGTAGCTCAATCTGCTCAAGACAGCTGTCCAGAAAGAGGAAGAACTCATCCTCTGCTAGAGAATGGATGCCAGCAGGTATTATAAGGGGAATTTACAGGAAAATAAATGCTCACTGACAATAAACTAGTGTGATTCCTAGGTCTTTTTTTTTTATTGAAAAATACAAATACTGTATAAGGAATTTCTGCAAACAGCAATAGGTGCTCTTATCAGTCAGAATCCAGCCAGAAGCTAATCGGGTTGTTAAGCAAAAGAAAAAGGCAACTTACCTGTGAGAAAAACGTGAAGAGAAGAAAGGACAAGTGGTACGTATGAGGGAGTTTTGAGATGCCGAGGGCAGAGCTTGGCCACCTCAGAGCGTGGTTGTGTGGCAGAACAATTAAGAGCGTGTCATCATGGGATCGCAGGACGCAAACTCGTGCTGATACAGTCTGGGTTTGGGTCCTGAATGTCCCCACAAGTCCCTAGACTGAAGCCATCAGTTCTCAGCCAGTGCTTTGGAAGGTAGAGGATCTGTCAAGAAGTGGAACTAGTTAAAAATCAGTCACAGTGAGCATGTTCTTGAAGGGAATATGGAGACCCTAGACCCTTACCTCCTCACTTTCTGGCTTGCCATGAGCTGAGGGGCCCTTTTCACCATGTTTTTATACCATGGTGGACTGTGCTGCCATGAGCTGAGGGGCCCTTTCCACCATGTTTTACATCATGGTGGACTGTTCTGCAATGAGCTGAGGGGCCCTTTCCACCATGTTTTTATACCATGGTGCTCTGTGCTGCTGTGGCCCCAAGCAACAGGGTCAATGATTCCGGGCTGAAACCTCTGGAGCCAAGAGTACAAATACACCTTCTCTTGTTTAAAATCCATCGTATTAGGTAGGAAAAAATGCTGACGCTGTCTCTCTGTCTATCTGTGTCTTTGTCTGTCTGTCTGTGATACACACACACACACACACACACACACACACACACACACACACACACGCTGAACGAGAGGTGATGACCAAGAGAATCACATTCAATAATTCAATTCAATAAACACGTAGAAACACCTTCTCCATGCTAGAGACTGTGCATCTGGCTCAGGGAATAGGGAGAAATAAATGAAACTGTTTCTGTCCTCATGAAGTAAATGAAAACTTGGTTGAAAGGACTTACAAGGAATTCAGTGAAAGAATGCAGATGGTAGGTAACATACTGCAGAAGCAAAGGTGTGAAACAGGAGAGCTGCGTGGAGGCTGGAGACGCAGACAAATCTGGATATAATGAAGGCCTCCGAGAACAGCGGGAAGGGAAAGGGAGATTCCTTGTAGCAAGGTGGGCTGGGTCAGGTAGCAAGCTTCTTACCAAGCCCCAGACTTGTTTTGCACTTTCTGAGAAAGTCAGAAGCTGCTGTTTGCCCAAGGACATCTTGTATAGCATCTCGCTGTAACTCTAAATAGAATGAGAAGGAAGGCCGGAGGAAAGCAGAGAGGGTGAGAAGAGAGAGGAGAGAGGGGCACGGGAAGGGGGAGGGAAGGGAGGAAGAGAGACAGAGACAGAGAGACACAGAGAGAGAACCCATCCACCCCGGCCTACTTGGTGTTTGAAAACTCAAGTTCAGTCCCCTAGGTATAAAAAGGCAAGAGTCTCCTCCTGTCCAGTAGCTATTCTGTGTTCTTGGGCACGAACCTTGTATTGACATTACTGGTAATTAGAGTTAGCTTGCCATGGAAATGGTGTGTATCTAGCAAGGACTGAGAGGAATAGAATTTACTCTGTAGTACATAGGCACGGTAGGTCACCATCTCCATAAAACCCCGGTTTGCTTTGTATGTAGATTTTAGAGATTTAATTCCTAGCTGTGAGTTTCTTTACTTAGTGAGTCCTTTTTCTCGTGTGAGGATATTTGTGTGCGGTTTTCACAGACTATTTCCTGTCACATATTTATATGCTTAAGAGTTACTTGCCAAAGAAGCAATTAAAGTAAATAGTGTAATCATGTGTTTATAAGGCTTAATTACAGACCTTAATATATAACAGCACAATTATGACATCTAATTTTATTGTAAAATATCTGCTTACATTTTCAGGAGAAAAAAGATTTTCCTCTTGAGTTTTACTGTCTCCAGTGTTTTCAGATTTATTTGGTAAATTATTTAAAAAAAAAACTATCTGCTTTGGAGACTCAATAAATGGAAAATTTGAGGAGCACACGACTGCATGAATGTTCGACTTTCAACTCATATTTTAATTTATGTAACTGAAAATAAAAGGCAGATTATTCCTTGAATTTAAATTTACTCCTATTCAAAGCTGTAATACAGACCACCAAATACAACCAGCTCGGATAAATTTTCCTGTTCTCTGAGTTAACAGGCATAATGGAAGTGGGGTGGAATGATGCATTCCTAACATCCCAGCACTGGAAGGCTGAGAGAGAAGGATCACAAGTTCAAGGCCAGCCTGGACTTTGTGGTGAGACCTTGTCTCATAATGAGTAGGTATTTCCCTCCTCCTCCTTTGGAATTCAGCTTTCTTCCACATAAGCCTGGCTTATAAAACAATTAAATACTATCTCCCATAAAGTACAGGCTCTGTTTTAGGAGATACATTTCTCCTGGCCTGGCTCAATCTCCTAATACAGATGGAAACGACCTTGGTTTCTGACTCTCCTGCCTTCGGTCTCCACATGTGGGGACTCTAGACATGTGGCACCACACCTGGATTAACACAATGCTAGGGATTGAACCCAGGACACAGTGAATGCTAGTCAGGTGCTTTACCCACGGAGACACACCCCAGCCCTTGAGTCCAAGATGTGCAAGAGTGGCACAGTTCGGATCCACTCTCAGGCACACCCAAATGGCCAGTGAGTCCTGTGATCCACTCCCAGGTGTACCCAAATGGCCAGTGAGTCCTGTGATCCACTCCCAGGCACACCTGAATGGCCAGAGAGTCCTGTGATCCACTCCAAGGCACACCCAAATGGCCAGTGAGTCCTGTGATCCACTCCCAGGCACACCCGAATGGCCAGAGAGTCCTGTGATCCACTCCCAGGTGTACCCAAATGGCCAGAGAGTCCTGTGATCCACTCCCAGGCACACCCAAATGGCCAGTGAGTCGTGTGATCCACTCCAAGGCACACCCAAATGGCCAGTGAGTCCTGTGATCCACTCCCAGGCACACCTGAATGGCCGGTGAGTCCTGTGATCCACTCCCAGGCACACCTGAATGGCCTGGGAGTCCTGTGATCCACTCCCAGGCACACCTGAATGGCCAGTGAGTTGCTGCTGGCTGATTAGTAATTCTCCACCAGCTCCCGTGTTTACCTCTCATTATGGAATTGGTATTTAACATTCTCAGCACAAGAAAGCCAAGTGAAGTCTCATTGCTCTGCTGTCAGGTCCCTTCACCCTAGTGAAGGCCTTTGTCGAAGCTTATTGACTCTGAAGGGAATTTGCTTGTGTGGGGGTTTCAAGGAGCAGAGATGAGGAGTGCCCACAGGACATGTGTGATGATGTGCACTAAATCCATGACCAGAGATGACAGTGTCTTGAGTGTCTGGTTCCCTTTCAAGCTGTCAGTGGCTCTCAGTGAAATAAACTTGGCTCACTGCAGATGCCCAAGCCCACACCTCCAAGAGGGTACAATACAATCATTGTTTCTCCCGAAGCGAAGCAGCTACGCAGTTAGCAAGGGGCTCTTTCTTTAAGTCATGGCTGTATTATGTCAAATAGCATTTGTCAGCTATCAGCTAGCTGAATGCCATAATTGATCATGATTCCCCGAGAAAGGTAAAAAAAGCAACAATTAAAGAAACTGAAGGAGAATTTATTAAGCTGGGAAGGGAGGGTCTCCAAAAGCTCTTTCATCAAGAGAATCGGAAGGAGACAGGAGAGGTACTGAAATGGCACTTTGGGTGCTTTATTGATTTGCTTGAAGGCAAAGTCCAAGAGAGAGAGAGAGAGAGAGAGAGAGAGAGAGAGAGAGAGAGAGAGAGAGAAATAATCAATTCAAAAAGGCTCTGCTAGATTCCCAGTCAACATTCTCTGAGAATAACAACATAGTCATTGCAGCTGTGTTTGCATGAATGAATTTTTTTAGTATGTAGTCATTCATGTATCTGTTAATTCAATATTAAGTGTGTCCAGTGATGAAGGCTGTGTTACCTAGCTTGCTCTTTGTGGGTTTAATCTGGATGGCTAACACTGAGCTCCCTCAGAACGACAGAGACAGCAGAAGAGAGGAGGGAAGGGGAGGAGAGAGGAGAGGAGAAAACAGAAGGGGAAGGGAGAAGAACAGAGAGAGGGAGGAATGGAGAGAGAGAGAGAGAGAGAGAGAGAGAGAGAGAGAGAGAGAGACCTGGATTTTCATACAGTTGTAGATTGGGGTGTAATATCAATAACTTTAATGGAAGTGGAGCCTGTGCCCTGATAGGAGCCCTGCTGCTCCTCAAATAAATGGCTTGGCTCCACCTCAGCATTTATCTGCCAGGACTCCGGCTTTATCAGGGCACCAACTCAGATTCCATTAATGTTATCTCTTAATTAGCTATGTGATTAACCTGTGTTACTCCTGTGCGATAATGAGTGGGAGACAGAACCAGGCAAGTTCAGCTGCCTTATTACTCCCTCTTCAGAAGCCAAATCATCCTGGAGAACATTCCAGGAAAGGGAAAAAAGAGAAAGAAAAAAAAAAAACCTCCAACATCTGACTCGTTCTTCACTTGGATGCAAAGACAAATTCTGCCCTCTCTGGAGGAAGCTACTGAGACTCCAGCTAACAGTTAGGATACTTAAGACTTCCTTCTAATGCCTTCTACGAATGAACTCCTTTCACAGTGGGGAGAGAAGGTGGGTCCTGTCATTATCTCCACTTCAAAGAGAGGGACATTGAGAAGCAGAGAGGTCAAATCTCGGCCCCAAGGTCACGCAGATGGGAGATGGCAGAGCCAGGATCCAAAGAGAGGGAAGCTTGGCACCAGGCCATCTGTCTCGCTGAGATCCTGAGCTCAGGACTTCTCGGTAAGAAATCATCAGAGAGCAACCAGCTCAGCCCCTGCCCGCCTGGGGGGGGGGGGGGGGCGGCTCCCCCCACCGCGTCCCCAAGCCCGCTCCTTCTGGCTCAGGGCATCTC
This sequence comes from Peromyscus californicus insignis, assembly GCF_007827085.1. Taxonomy (NCBI): domain Eukaryota; kingdom Metazoa; phylum Chordata; class Mammalia; order Rodentia; family Cricetidae; genus Peromyscus; species Peromyscus californicus. Next base: position 4,381,479 of record NW_026294469.1, on the reverse strand, counting down.
AGCGTCGGGGCTCCCGGCTGTGCTGCCTTTGGCTGAAAACCGCGTTCTCTGTTAGATTTTGTGCCGGTTAGAAATGCTCTCTCTAGTAGCTCTTAGGGGGAGCCAGGGTTTGAGCTGATGGACTTGGAAGGCCCGGAGTGAAATGTAAAGATGGAAAAATACCTTGGCTTGCCAGCCACTCCCAGCTCCTTGCAGTGTCCTTTGTCGCCCCACCCGCAACCGCCGCCTCCTCCTTGGCCCCGAGGGAGGAGCCGGGGCCTCCTTTTCTGCCGAAATTACCCAAATCATCAGCAATGCACTATCTGGACAAACAAAAATGAAGAGACCGTGACCTCATCCAGGCTGTCAACAGCGAAGATCGACAGGAGAGGCGCGCGCGAGCGCCCCCTCCTTCTTGGATCCTTCCTGTATCCAGGGAATGCCACCCCCACACCCTGCACCCCGCCCCCCGCCCCCAGCAGGGTGGGAGGAATGAGAACAAACTTTTCTAAGAGAACCTTACCCAGGTGGACAGAGAGGTCCCTGCAGGAGCCCCCAAAACCGCGCTATTGCATTGCTCCCTGCCTTGCCCTGGCTGCACCTGGAGTCGGACTTAGGGAACCTTCAGCTCGGTGCAGACTGTCCCCACCTTCTTTTTCTCCTCCAACTCTCATTGCTGGACACCCCAAGGTCTTTGCTGCACACCCGCTGGAGTATTTCCAAGCAGTGTTTCAAATAGTGTTTAGTAGTTAGCGCCCCCCCTTTTTAAATCGCTCACCTCTTTTTTCTTTTTCCTAGGATCTGTGACATTGAACGCGCAGCCTGAGACATTTCCTGACGCCCAGGGCCTCCTTCATTTTCTCTTTCCCTGATAGGAGCAGGGTATAATGCTGTGACTCAGTCCAGTGCAATATAAAGTGTAGATGAGAGGACAGATTCTCTCTCTCTCTCTCTCTCTCTCTCTCTCTCTCTCTCTCTCTCTCTCTCTCTCTCTCTCTCTCACACACACACACACACACACACACACACACACACACACAGTGCAATGGCTATCCAGATATTCCATATCTTGGATTGCAAAGTCCTAGGCAGAAGGTGTGATTCCTTAATGGATGGGTTTGCTTTGCAGTGCACTGTACTTAGGTGTGCCCTGCATCGTCTCTTTATGTGGAATTTAAAAGTTAGAAATAACCGCCTTTGGGGACCATATTTAGCGAACAGCGCTATGAGAGAAAGACCTTTGATGCTGGAGTTTTCTGTTTGAGGAAACACCTGGCCATGCTGTCAGGAAGGGACCCAACTCCTGAGCATCGCTCGAGCGCTGTCTACCTTTCCTGTGGTCCCCAGGCTGGACAAAAGGAGACCAATTCTGTCTCTCAGTCTGCGGCCTATAGCTCTTTGACAAACACAGAGAAGCTGTCTTGATAGGAATTAAAGGAGGAAGGAGAAGAAGGTAAAGGAGGAGGGGGAGACGGAGGAGAAGACCGTCTGTACCTAGTAAAGAAGACAGCAGACATAGAAATACTTGAGGTTCCGTTTTTATTCCCCTTCAGCAGGGGCTTGAGGTAGAGATGGAAGTTGACATTTTTGATCACACGGTCAGGACAGACCAAATTTATTCTTTTGTAGCTAATGGAGAGTTTTGAATAAGAAAAACGGTGCCTGTCTGACATTACACAGGGCATTAAACCCCACAAATATCTCTCTCTCTCTCTCTCTCTCTCTCTCTCTCTCTCTCTCTCTCTCTCTCTCTCTCACACACACACACACACACACACACACACACACATATGTGTGTGTGTGTTTTCCCAAAGACTCAAAGAAGAGTTTATCATCCAAGACTTGCTTTATTTTCAAGTCTGCCTAGGTGAAGACATTTTCTCCGAGAGCTCTGGTTTGTTTTTAAGGCAGCATTAGTGACTAATGGTGAGTCACTCTGTTTTGTGGCTTGGTACAGAACTTTCTATTTATTCAAGGGCTTAAAATTCAACTTTGAGCAATGTCCACAGCAGGGAAGAACAATTAGTAAATTCATTTATTGTGCTTTTGTGTACACTTTTATTCTCAAGGCTAATTATTTGTTTAAATTATTTTTTGCTTCCATCGACAGCGTTACCACGTAAAAACATTTCAGCTAAGGTTTCTGGTATGAAGCACAAGGCTCAGGTAGTTGACCCATTTTTATTAAATGTCATTAGCTTGATTCGCTAAGGACCACACTTGTAGCAGAGCCTTTTTTTGGGGGGGGGGGTTCGAGACAGGGTTTCTCTGTGTAGCTTTGCGCCTTTCCTGGAACTCACTTGGTAGCCCAGGCTGGCCTCGAACTCAGAGAAATTCACCTGGCTCTGCCTCCCGAGTGCTGGGATTAAAGGCGTGGGCCACCACTGCCCGGCCGTAGCAGAGCCTTTTATTTAACCAAATGAGCAATTAGTTTGTGGGAATGTTAGGTGTACGAAGAATAGTTATTCATGGTGCTGTTCCTCCTTTTCCCCAGTGTGGACCATGGAGACCTTCTATATCTGAACTATAATGGAATTCTGGTGTGCCATACGGTGCACTGGTGTGGTTTTATGCAAGGCAATGCTCACCAAGCTGGTATTCCAGTGCACAGAACCAAAGCGACGGCTTCTCAGTGCATGCAGAGGGTCGCAAACCCGTCTCCTCTCTTAATTCCCGAGTGTCTGGCCTGAAGCTGGAAAATGAACCAGCTGCCGCTGGAGCAGATCCCTCTCCGTGCACAGCTCCAGGTGTGGGACTTGAAAAGATGGATGACTTGGTGGAAGCACCGCCAGTCTCCTCCACCGGGCACAGGGAGGAGCAGCGGAACCCAGGGCAGCGGAACCCAGGGCAGCCAGAGCTCTCTTAGGCAGCATCTTCCCAGTCTGGCTGGGTCTTCAGGGAGCCACACAGTCCAGAACGCCCGTCAGGAAAAGCATGGTAAGGACCTGCTAGATACCTCCTGAGTCTGGGTCCTAGGTTAGGCATTTGCCCAACAGATAAAACCACTACAGCCTTCCTGGGATGAGGAGGGCATCATTAGCACCAGATTTCAGGAGAAACAGCGACAGACTGCCTGTTGGAACCATAAAGGTGTAAATGCAGTGTCAAGCCTTTCTGTGGTACTGTGTTGGTGTCCTGGCACCTGGCACCGTGCCTTGCCATAGTAGATGCTTCATTCATTCACTCACTCATTTGTGCAAAAAATATCTACAGAGGGCATACCATATTTCTGGAGACAAGTCAAATGAACATGCTTGCCTTCAAAAGTTCAGTAAGAAACAGAAGAATTTGTAGCATTCTTGTGGTAAATGTTGGCCAAATGGATCAAGTTTGGATACCTGCAGCCCAGTCTATAGTAATAGGACTCTGGTTCCATCTCCATATCACAGCCCTGTGTGTTCCTTTGCAGCCATAGTTTCTACTCCAACTGAGAAAACATTCCTGAAGCCACCAAGGGAAAACACAGAAGTCTGTGGCTCCATCACAACTCTCCTGATGATATCACAGGACATTTTACAGCATGTGAGGCTGGCAGAGGGTACACTGATCCTCTCTTTCCATGTGCAGCCAGGACTATGGTGGAGACCATCTGTAAATCCCCAAAGAGTGGATTCTGGAATGTTCTGCCATTACTCAGGAAGACAGACCTCCCTCCAATCATGGGGACTAAGGAAGAGATGCTGCCATTCTCCAAGAGCAGAGCTGAAAACACAGGGAAAGCAGATCTTATCTATCCATAACTGTGCACAGCCCAGCTTGTTTTTTAAATGCTTGTGTTCTGAGTCTGGCCACAGTCTCAGATCTGTTCCTATCATCGCAGGAGTTACAGATGGGAAGGACCTATGAGGTCATCTCTCCGAGCACTGCCTGCAGAGGCCTCATCTCCACAGAAAGCTTTTGGAACACTTCTGCAGTTAGTAGAAATGTCCCAGAGGACCATGCTTCCACCCTGTCCCTCAGGAGCTAATTCCAAAATCCACACGCAGTACATTTCAGACTGAAGATGAGGCCTGGGTGGGGGTCTATTTTTAATTATCCAAGGCACTGAACAGAAGCCTAGTGTCATAAAAAATTGCTAAGGGCCCTCTCCTCCTTCTCCCCACGGTGCCTTCCCACCCTGCAAGCCTTCTATCTCAACTGGGAGGCCCCAGCCCGGTGGCAGGTTTCTGAGCTCATAGCGAGGTGCCAGGTGGCAGTACCAATATGGCTCAGCAGGGTGTGCCAGGGTCTTGGGTTGGCCAATCATCCCCAGCACACACAACCAGGGTAAAATAACTCTCTAAGCAAAGCTTCCATGCATGCAGTCATGCAGAAGGCTTAGTTTTGAATCCAATCTGCCTGCTTAATACCATCCCAGGCTTACAGTAATCACCTATGTGCCCAAAGAGCTAGCTCAAGATGTTCATCACGGAGTTGTTTATGAATGTGCAATGCTAGGACCCCATCACCCTGCCCTGTGGTAGAGGATTGGTTTACTATGTCATGAGTAAGTCATACAATATATAGAACATTGTGAAGCCTTTAAAAATAGTTTATCAGAAGAATACTAACAACATAATGTTTCCACTTTCAGGTCACATAGTGTCTACCCAAAATGCTTGGGCCAGAGTGGCTTTGGATTTTAGAATATTTACATATATATGATGAACTCTCTAGGGCAGGAGAGAGAGCTCGGAGGTTGAGACATTGGGCACTTTTACAAAAGGACTGGAGTTTAGTTGCTCACACCCAGGTCAGTAGGTCTGCAAGCATCTGTAATTCCAACTCCAGAGGATCTGATTCCTCTTCCAGCCTCCAAAAGCATACTCAAGAACATGCACACATAAATTAAATGAAAATCTTTTTTAAAAGGATATATCTTGAAGATGAAATCCAACTATAAATGTAAAATTCATTTATGTTTCTTGCATATTTCATATACATATTCTGGAGATAACTGCGTACAATCTATTAAATGCCTCTTGGGTTTTTATATCAGGTCAGGTATAGGAATTGGCACATCATGATATTGAACAGAAAGTTTCAGATTTTAGAGTATTTTGGAGATAGATGCTAACTCTGTCCACTAAATTAAAAACAGTCATTATGGGGTCTGGAGAGAGGGCTCAGAAGAGTACTGACTGCTTTTCCAGATGACCCAGGTTTGATTCCCAGCACCCAGATGGGGGCTCTCAGCCATCTATAGCTCCAGTCCCAGGAGACCTTCCTGCTCCTCTGGCATCTACAGGCACCAGGCACACACGTGGTGTGCAGACACACATGCAGGCAAAACATCCATACACAAAACAAAATAAAAATCGAAATTAAAAAATGCAAATACACATTATGAAGAGCTGGCATTACACACAGTTACTATCTCCAACTTAAAAAAAACACGCATGGAGGATATTGTCATAATTATCTCTCCTTTTTAACAGATGATTCTCCACGAGAATCGCTACAACAGAAGAAGAAATGAGAGGACAATTAACCCTTCTCTCCTACGCACCCTGGTAGCCTGCATGCGAGAGTCTGTCTTTAGGAGTGCTCTGCTGATGCCAATGGCACGCTGTGATTCAATCCCACAGCACCTCCAGTATTCATTAACTAAATGGGCTTCTGGAGGCTTGAAAGGGTGAGTGCTCTTCCCACCCCAGAGAACACGAAGACCAGGGAATTTCATGCTTACCCTAGGCAATAAGAACACTAGAACAGGTTTTTCTGCTAACTCATCAGACTTCCAAGCAGGAAAGGATGCTAGTGCGTTTCTGTGGTTAGCTAGTGTAGTGTATTTTCTCAGTAAAGAGGAACTAGATATCCAAAGGGACCAAGTGTCTTGCTTGTACATACAAGCCATGTTGGCTGAGCAGGACGGGACCCTGAGATCCACTCAACACCCTGTGCCTCAGATGTCTTCTTCTTTCTTTGTTTCCCAGATCTCTGTTCAAACGTCACAGTCTGACATAAGTGTCATCTTCTCGGTGACCCCACATTCCGCTGAGTCCCAGGGCTGACTTGATCTCTCCTCCTTCTTACGCCTCTCTTTATACTTAACCCTGTTGCTGCATTTTCTCTTCTGTCTCCAGAGTTCTGGCATTACAGGTATGGCCAGTCCACTGCAGCATTTTGACTGAGTCTAACTCTCTTATAGGCTTAAAGACAAAACTTATCACTTACCTTCATATTTCCAACAACTGATAGTTATCACCAAGTCAGCAGTGACCACAAAGGTTTAAAGACACTGAAAAGGCATCTTGCCACTTAGAGGTTCCATGCTCTTAACCATGACTTCATGTCCAAGTAAACTTGAATTGTTTGCACTGTGGGTCAGAGGCAGACAGGAAGGAAGGAAGGAAGGAAGGAAGGAAGGAAGGAAGGAAGGAAGGAAGGAAGGAAGGAAGGAAGGGGAAGGGAAGGGAATGGAAGAGAGGGAGGGAAGGAAGGAGAGAGAGAGAGAGAGAGAGAGAGAGAGAGAGAGAGAATTAACTCATGGTTAATTCTAACACAGGAACCCATGAATGCCATCTTACACTGAAACCATAAGCACACACATGTGTATAGGCGTGCACACATGTGACTGAAGAACTTAAGAATAAATTCCATTAAAAATGCTTATTGGGTACCTATTAAGCATCAGGAATTTTTCTAAGCACTTCAGACACATCCTAAAGCAACCAACAGCATACACTGATAAACTGTGCTGATTTAAGACCTCGTAGCCAGGCTCTAGGTGCAATTTAGAGTTAGACTTCTTAAGATTCTGTTTTGATTTAAGCATTTCTAGCAGGAGAATTCATGATGGAACCTTGGAAAGTAGACTGTTGGGAGATGAATTGCCCTTCACTATGGCAGAGATAGTATTCTGTTAGGACCTTGACTGTAGACATTGCTGGAGGTGTCTCTTTGCAAAGCCACTGGACACACCACTTGGCTTTCAGTGGATTCCCCTTTCCACCTCCATGGTATAAATAAAGACATTAATAAATAAATTACTAAAAGAGGGCTGAGCTTGCCTGTCCCCAATTCTAACAGTAGAAACGAAGCAGGTATAAATGCTACTTTTCTTACTCTGTTTTCTTTTTAAGACTGAGTTTAAAAATTATTTATGCATTTCTGTGTTTGTGGAGGGAGATGCATGTGTGTGTACCAAAAAAATGGAAGTTCAGAAGAGGACTCTGGACTCCTGGACCTGAACTTAAAGGTGGTTGTGAGCCACTCTGTGTGGGCACTGGGAACTGAAATCTGGTCCTCTGCAAGAGTAGCAAGTGCTCTGGACACTCTGCCATCTCTCCAGCTCTCCTTTAGCTTTTTAAGAGGTAGAACTAACCTTATATCCCACACCCTTTTCTGATACAACAATTCCATCTGCCAGAACAAATAAATTTCTTCCAGTGGGTCCTTTGGCTTGTGTATAGTTGAACATACGATTCCACTCCTTGATGAAGAGGAACTGGTATGGGCTAAAAGGAAGAGTGGACTGAAGATTATAGATGAATAAAAAAGACTTAGATGATATGATCTGTGACTCTTCTTATCACTACCTAGGAAATCTATGCAAAAGTAGCCAAGCTATCACCATCTGGAGAATGATTAAAAAGTGCCTGGCCTGCTCTTGGTGAATGAATAGTGCCTTCTTCCCATGCAGACTTCAGCTGTCAAAAACTGTGTGCTTAATACCTGTAACCTCAGCACTCAAGTGGCTTCAACAAGAATACCAAGAACTCAAGGCAGGCAGGCAAGCAGGAAGGAAGGAAGGAAGGAAGAAAGGAAGGAAGAAAGGAAGGAAAGAGAGAGGGAGGGAGAGAGAGACAGAGATAGAAAGAAAGAAAGAATGAACTCATGGTTACTAAGTGTCCGACTGGGCAAGCACATGCATTGCAAAAGAATCCAAAGAAGACGGCAGAATACCTACCATTAGAAAACAACTGCAGTTTTATTGAGAAAACGAAATTTAAATACAGGTTGAGCTTTCTGTAACCAAAGTGCCTGCGGCAAGAAGTGTTTCAGCGTTTCCCAGAGATGACGATATTTGCATATATATAATGAGATATCCTGGAGATGGGACCCAAGTAGAAAGATGAAATTCATTTATGTTTCTTACACAATTTATACACACAGCCTGGAGGAAATTTTATGCAGTAATTTTAGTTGGCCCATGTTGTGACTGCAGACTGTCACAGGAGGTCAGGTATGGAATTGTCCACCTATGATGTCATGGGTGTCTAGGAAAATTCAGATATTAGAGCACTTCAGATCTGGCATTTCTGGATTTGGGTTGCTTAGTTATAGCTGAATAATTAGGAGATGCTAAAGACATGGTGGTAGGTGTAAACATGTGTGGAGATGGGGGAAGACTTCCCAGACTTGAAGCGACTCATAGAAGACTTCCCAAAGCAGATGAGAAATCGGTTGTCCTTCAAAGATGTGGAAGTCCTGATGCAAATGAGCTTCAGAAAGAAGAGAAGCAAGACACAGGCCAAAGAACTGATGTGCAGAGCAGAGAAAGCATTTGGGTAGCCAGGGACAGTCCTGCGATAAGGAGAATGGGGAATGGACTTAGAAAGGAGGGCGGGTAGGTCAACTATGTTTGTTATTAAATGCTGGGCTGGAAAGCTTAGATTCCATCAGACAAACTGCAAAAAGCCATTGTCAAGTCCTCAGTGGAGGAGAGAGAATAAATGTGATAACTCATTAGATGGCAGTCTTCACAATGGACTACAAAGGAGACTGGAGATAAATAATCAGGCAGAAAGAAGAGCTGGAGGGCAGTTCAGCTGGAGTCATAGCACTGTAATGTCAGGGTCACAGTTGAGAACCAGTGAAAAAATAAAACTCCAGGTGATTAAAAGTTGCGGTTGTTTAGGACTCTGAGAGGGGGAGAAAATACATAATTTTAGAGAGGACAATGACAAACTTTAAAAGTACAACATTTGTAACATTCCTAGCATACCTTGAACAAAGTGCCCCTGCAAAACAATTCAAGACAAAAAACAAATCAGACAATGAACGAAGATTATGAACATGCAATTTTCTAAAGACATCAAATGACTATTAAACACATGAAGCCATATTTACCATACTGCAGAATGTAAATAAAGCAACAGCAAGATACTTTTGCTTGTTGATGTGGATAAAAATAATGACATTTTCAATGACAGTCATGATTGTCTACAAGGAAACACCCATGAAAAGAATATTTGGTGTATGATGCCTGAGGAGCAATGTAGCATTATAAATACACTCATTTACCTTGGGCCCAAGTCTCATGCCTAGCTACATACATCAAAGGCATACTCATGGGAAATATATCTGAAAAGAAGCTAAATGCCCAATCTAAGGCAGTGTAAAAAGTCTGAGCAATTGGAAAGATGTTAGAACCACTGACAAAAAATCGTTAACATATGGGAAAACTCACATAATATGTTGGGTTTAAAAGGCATATTATAAGCAGCTTGTTCAATATGTTCTTAATTTTAAAAATCTGTATATATGAATAAAATATAACATGCCATTTTTGGATTGTAATTCAAACAAGCAAGCTGTAAAAAGACACTTTTGAGACAAGAGAAACCAAATATGGACTAAGCAATGGATGGGACCAAGTACTGGTTGTTGGTTTCCATCCATGGACTAATGATGTTTCAGTTATAATCTCAAGGTTTCTGTTTTACAGACATGTACCGAATTGACATCTTATAGGGGGTAAACTTCATGAACTCTGGAATTTGTTTTAAAATATGAAAGAAAAATTACTAAGAAAGCTAAGTAAGAATGACAATGTGTTGATAATCATTACTTACACAGTTCTTTTCTGAAAGTTCTCCTAACAGAAATGTTCAGGTTTCCATGTCCACGGAATGCTTTTAGCAGAGTTGGCAGGGGAAGCATCTTGCTGCTGTCCCCATTGACGTTCCATAGGACCATCAACTAGGACTTCACAGAGTTAGCAGCCATTTAGGTTTCTCTTGGAATGTGCGAGTTTGTCACTAATTTCCTTTTAAAAAGTAAAGTTCATGATACTTTCAAAATAATGTGTGTGTGTGTGTGTGTGTGTGTGTGTGTGTGTGTGTGTAGAAGTTTGTAGTAGTGTAAGCAAAATAGTTATAAGGGCTGCTGCTGGTTACACAGATATTTTATTTTCTTGGGTTTTTTATTTGTTTTCAAGTGATTACAATGAATATGTTTTATTTTGTAATGGAAAGAATTCTGAATGCTGTTTTTAAAGTTTCTGCATTTCTGATGTTGAAGAAGTAAATGAAATAATGAGGCAAGTGTGCTGTGGGATGGTCTGTATGTTAAATTGCTCTGATTGGTCAATAAATAAACACTGATTGGCCAGTGGCCAGGCAGGAAGTATAGGCGGGACTAACAGAGAGGAGAATTGAGAGAAGAGGAAGGCAGACAGAGTCACTGCCAGCCGCCGCCATGACAAGCAACATGTGAAGATGCTGGTAGGCCACGAGCCACGTGGCAAGGTATAGATTTATGGAAATGGATTAATTTAAGATATAAGAACAGTTAGCAAGAAGTCTGCCATGGCCATACAGTTTGTAAGCAATATAAGTCTCTGTGTTTACTTGGTTGGGTCTGAGCGACTGTGGGACTGGTGGGTGACAGAGATTTGTCCTAACTGTGGGCCAGGCAGGAAAATTCTAGCTACAAATGGTGCCCAACGGGTTGGCAAGAGTTTCCACCTAAAACCTGAGAAAAAAAATTCTAAAATTGAGCTAAAAACAGTTCCTAGTTGTTTCTCTCAAGTTAGTGGCAGCCTGCGTGTTTGAGCTACTATGGCAGGTTCCTGACGTGTGCGCTTGACCTGCAATATGGCAGGAATGAGGCCTCTGCAAGTGGCACATTAAGCTGTGTGGTGGATTTAGCCTTTGCTAGTACAAAACAAAAAGAGATTTCTGGGCTACATGCTGCTTTGATAAAAGCATAGACCCACTATTACTGAGAGTTGATGGCTCCCAGAGCTGGTGGAAAACATACCGCTGCCATGTTGGGAAGCTGAAGTGGGCGGAGCCAGCAGCCACAGCACTGTTTCAGTCTTAGAATGGTGCAGTTTAAAGTAATAGGCTCAAGGTAATATAAAAAATAAGCCACAGAAAGATGGCTACCACACAGAGAATCTGGATTATGTTCTCTTTGATATTCGTAACTGAAGAAAAACATTTGATTGCAAAAGCTGTTGAGTTATGCCAAAATGTATATTTTAAAGGTACCTTGACTTCAAAATTTGGATGTAAGGATATGTTGCTTTGGAAAGGAGGCTCTGCTTTTGTTTCCACAGAAAGCCAGAGGCTATGGATTTGTTCCAGATTAAGATACATGAGGTTTGACCAGCCAAGACCCCCTGAAAGGTCTCCGATGACACCATGGCCCAGATGATCCAACATCCAGAACCATTTCAAGGCAACTGGCTCAGACGATACACCCTCATGGACTACTCCATAATCCTAAAATTTTCTTTATGTCCCCATAAGATACAGTGCCCCCCTCCAGCAGGAAGTAGTAAGAGAAGCTACGCCCAAATTCCCAAATATACCAAGCTGGCTTTGGAGATGTGTAAAAGTTAAAACCTTCCTCTTTAAAAAAAAAAAAAGAAAGAAAAGGGGAAGTGCTGTGGGATGGTCTGTATGTCAAATTGCTCTGATTGGTCAATAAATAAACACTGATTGGCCAGTGGCCAGGCAGGAAGTATAGGCGGGACTAACAGAGAGGAGAACTGAGAGAAGAGGAAGGCAGAGGGAGTCACTGCCAGCTGCCGCCATGACAAGCAGCATGTGAAGATGCCGGTAAGCCACGAGCCACATGGCAAGGTATAGATTTATGGAAATGGATTAATTTAAGCTGTAAGAACAGTTAGCAAGAAGCCTGCCACAGCCATACAGTTTGTAACCAATATAAGTCTCTGTGTTTACTTGGTCAGGCCTGAGAGGCTGTGGGACTGGCAGGTGACAGATTTGTCCTGACTGTGGGCAAGGCAGGAAAACTCCAGCTACACAAGTGATGAAATGGAGATGAACACTCCGAGAGGGCTCGGGAGGGACATATCCTCAAAGCAGGACTCACAGAGTGGAGACAGATGATGTCTGGCTGGGCTTGGGATGTAGCTCAGTCAGTAGAGTGCTCGCCTAGCATGCATGAAATCCTGGGTTTGATTCCCAGGACCACATAAAGCAGGTGTGGTGGGACATGCATGTAATCCCAGGAGCTAGGAGTGGGAGGCAGGAGGATCAGAAGTTCAAGTTCATCCTCAACTACATAACAACTTCAGGGACAGCTTGGACTACATGAGATCATGTGTGTAAAAAAAAAAATCTGTATAAAGAATCTTAACTAAAAAAAGAGTCAAGGGAAGAAAGAAGTTGAAGACAGAAGTCTGAGCTCAAACACCAGGAGCTCAGCAGCACCACATATAACCACTCACAGTGAAGATGGCTTATTCTCTCTCTCTCTCTCTCTCTCTCTCTCTCCTTTCTCTCTCTCTCTGTTAGTGTGCATAGAATAGGCAGTTTGCAAGATATTGTGAGTACCAGGATGAAATAAAGAAGCATGATGAGTTCTTATGAGTTTATGAGGGTGGGTAGTTAACTGCAGTACATGTCATAGAAGAGATGCTTAAGGTACCTGAAGAGCTTGGAACAAAGGCTTGATCCAGTCCGTCAAGATTCTGGAAAACTTCTTTGAGGAACTTTTGTGCCTTGGTTATAAACAGGAGTTGGGCTAAGAATATAGCAGAAGAATATCAATGAAAGATATCAGCTAACTCGAAAACCTGAATGCTGAAAGAAACATGACCGTCTGAGGAGCCAACCAAAGTCAGTATATCTAGAGCAGAAAGTGAATAATAAAGAAAGCTAAGATGAGGCTGAAGGGTGAGGCTGTGTAGAACATGCAGAATCTTCCAAGCCATGCCAAGAAACATCACCACTTTTTTGTATGTAAGCATTCTGGGAAATCATGAATTGAGTTCTAATGGGAGAGTCACTGATGGGAACAGCACTCATGGGAAGAAGCTTTGGACTGAAATGGTAGTGGAGGAGGTGGGGAAAAGAGGGTAGATCAGATAGCTTTTCTTTCAATTTCCAAAGAGGAAGAAGAACTGTCAAAGAAGAATAACAAGTAGTCAGAGAAGTTAGAAAGAAGATAAAGAGGTCAACATTAAGTAGGGTTGATTCCCTGGAAGGGAGGGAGGGAGAGAGGGAGGGAGGAGGAAGGAAGGAAGGGAGAGAAGAAGGAAGGTAGGAAAGAAGGAAGAGAGGGAGGGAGGGAGAGAAGGAGGGAGGGTGGGAGAGAGGGAGGGAGGAGGAAGGAAGGAAGGGAGAGAAGAAGGAAGGAAGGAAGGGAGAGAAGAAGGAAGGAAGGGAGAGGAAGGGAGGGAAGGAGGGAGGAAGGAAGGGAGGGAGGAAGGAAGGTAGGAAAGAAGGAAGAGAGGGAGGGAGGGAGAGAAGGAGGGAGGGTGGGAGAGAGGGAGGGAGGAGGAAGGAAGGAAGGGAGAGAAGAAGGAAGGAAGGAAGGGAGAGAAGGAGGAAGGAAGGGAGAGGAAGGGAGGGAGGGAGGGAGGAAGGTAGGAAAGGAAGAAGAGAGGAAGGGAGGGAGGAAGGAAGGTAGGAAAGGAGGAAGAGAGGGAGGGAGGGAGGGAGAGAAGGAGGGAGGGAGGGAGGAAGGGAGGGAGGGAGGGAGGGAGGGAGTCAAACAGGTTGGATGCTAATGAATATTTGTCCAATAAATTAAGTAAAATCCCAGTTGCTGGTGGTTTGGGGGGAGAGTTGGAGTTGACTGGGGAGGTGGAGAGGAGACTGAGGTGGCTGAACGTTGGTTAGGGAGGGGTGAGGGTCAAGATGGAGACAGCACATGCACTAATGTTTCTAGAGAGGAAAGAGAGATGGAACGGGAGATCTTTAAAGATGGGAAAAGGTGAACTTGTGTCTAGGCAGAATCTTGAAAAGAAAGGATCATTGTAAACACTAGGCAGGGTGGCCAAAGAATTCTCAGACAGGAGATGCTGAGGGAGTGGTCCACTGAGGGGGTGGTCCAGACAGAAAGGACACTATGACAAAACAGGAAGCCAGCAGACGAGGCGCTAACTGAGGGAAGGTGTCTTCCAGAGCTCCTGGCAAGAACTTGAGAGAACTCTCTCTAATTCCTTTCGGTCTCAGTGAGAGGGGCAGGGATGGCTGTGTTTCTTCAGTTTATTTGGTATTTGGGGAGTGTGTGGTTTCGCTACACAGAAGGATGACTGCAGAAGGTTTAAATGACAGTGTGGAGCCAGGAGCAAGCCAACTAGGAATCTAGTGAGGAGAGAAGAGGGGACACTAAGATGAAATCAGACAGCAGCTGAGCTCCTCATGTGGGGACAAGGAGAGGAGTGTCCACTTTTAAATCCACCACAATAGACGAGCTGGTCACCACCACTGCTGTGGCTGGAGGAGCTTGATGGTGACAGCAGAACTATCGGTGGGGCTACTAGGGTAGGCGACACATGGCAGGGACTGCCGGGAGCTGCCCGCTTTCACCTGCACAGCCTCACGGTGCCGGTACTGTCCTTTCCCCTTGAAGAGATGACGGGATTATGCTCCTTGCCAAGATCACACAGCTTGCGAGTAGAATTAGAACTTAAACCTGCTTTCTGCTGTGTCTTTCTGTGTGGCCCCTCGGCTCTATGAAGCCCGTGGAGAGCCAAGATGGTTTTGTTGCTCCCTTGCTTGCCTCTGAATTCTTTCACTAACTTGCTGATGCTAAAATTATTCAGCTCATGTCTCTGTTCTTTGCAACCCAATAAAGCATTGTAGTTTTAATTTAACTGGTCCTGGTACTGTCCCATGCTGCTATGGCCACATTCTGCAAATGGAGAAAAATGACAGTAGGTAGTTGATATTTTATCCGTCTAAGTTAACCAAATGCAGTCCGTTTTAATTTTGAACTAGCATATGATGGATCAGTACAGAAGCAATCTATTTACCCAGGAACTGGCCATTTTCTAAAGCCAGACATGAACTGAAGTAAACTACACACTGAACCCAGTGGACCCAGAAAGCTCTCTGCACATGGGTAACTTGGTCATCCCGAAAGATGCAGATTCACATTGCTCTAAAGCATTTACTGATTCTGTATTCAGCACAGGACATCTGAGAAGCACATGGCATACAATGCAACCTGTGCTAGATGGAGCAGCCTGAGAACTGAATGAGAGTGTAGTCAAGGCCTTGTCTGGTAGTGACTGAAAGGATGAGACTAACTAGGCTGATTCATTACCCGCTCTCCAAAGCCACAAGCTAAGTCCTCCCTGCAGAGAAGGACTTTTCCAACTCCTGCAGCTTGGCCTGGGCACTGCGGCCTCTTACTTCCTGTTCCTTCTGAAATCCGTTAGATGATTACCTCGCCTTTCTTAGAAGTCTTTTATCTTCAGCCTTCATAGTTTGAAATTAGAACTAAGATGAGAGGTTCATGATTCGGGCCTGAGATCTTACTGCCCCAATGCTGATTCTGTGTGACTCTGCCCCGTGCACAGTGTGTATGCTGACACCCCTGTGCGTGTGCGTTCGTGTTCATTAGACAAATGCTAACTGAAAACCTACTCCACTGTAGCCTGCTACAGACACTAAACATGCATGGTGACAAAATAAACACAACCTTTGCACCATGAAGCTTGCAATCTGGAAGAGAGAAATTCGCTTGGTACAGGCACCATTCATTACTTTAAAAAAGAAGCAAGATGGCCCCAAGACTCTCAATCTCTTCCTTGCTGTGCTCTCCTTCACTGCACTTGATACTCTTGACCATTCTGTTATTTGCTTATTTAGTTTAATAACTAGTATCTTGCTTGCTCTGGGTCTCAAACTGTTATTTGGAGCTTTGTTGGTTTTCTCTAGGCAGCTTTTGATCGTGGTGACTATGTCCTTCTTACTGAAGATAAGCCTTAAGTAGATGCAGTGTTGGGCTGCCTTGTCGCTGCCATATTACCTATGGAGCAATCCCCCCTTTTGTGTGTGTGTGTGTGTGTGTGTGTGTGTGTGTGTGTGTGTGTGTGTGTGTGTGTTTGAGACAGGGAGAGAGAGAGAGAGAGAGAGAGAGAGAGAGAGAGAGAGAGAGAGAGAGAGAGAGAGAGAGATATGATTTGGCGATGTTAATACTTGCACCCATGCGACTGTACTTAGAAAGCATTTGTACTTGGGTCCCAGCTCCAGCATTTCCATTCGGCACCATCCTTATTTAATCTCTGGGCACTGTTTTCTTATGTGTACAATGGGAATAACAAGCCCTACTCTTGAGGTTGTTGAAGGACTAACTTGGTGTATACTACACCACTGGTGTGTTGATGGTGCTTTAAACATAATCTTTTCTCTAGCCCTTGACTTCCTGGCTGATGACAACTCCTAACCTAACATGATGAGGGATGTTTTGCTCATTTTCCCTCTACTGCCCTGGAACAAAGGGAAAATAATCAAGCGTGGAAATATTATTTGTTATCAGCTTCCAAACCAGTTACACTGTGTTTGATATGCAGTGCCAATGTGTGATACTGGATCTATTAGCTATTAATATTAGAGCCCCAGCTTTCTGCAGTGTGTATTGGTAACATGACCTTGTCCGGAAGCCCAGCTGGGAGCAATGAACCCTGGGCTTGCAGTTGCACCTCAGGGTTTTCTTTCCCAAACTGCCTGGTGGAGGCTGATTGAACACGTGGAGTTACAGCCTTCAGCGGCTTTCTCTGAGCTTTGCAAATGAGACAAATGAGATCCAGGGAGCAGAAATGGTCTTCCCACCTCCAGATGGCCCTGAGTGCTCCTTAGAGTGTCTCTCTCAGGTGGTCTTACTCTGTCACCTTGTGTCTGTCTGGCTGAAAGCTCACAGGGGCCACTTGAATGTGGAGACCAGGCCAGAGAGTGTAAAAGGGAAGATGCAACAGAGCATGGTCTCAAATGATGATGACGAGGAGGAAGAGGAAGAAGGGAGGGAGGAAGAGGGAGAGCAAGAAGAGGAAGGAAAAGAATGAGTAAGAAATAAGAAGAGGACATGGAATTTACTAAGATATTACTGTACATCCTTGAGGGGGTTGAATAAAAATGGTCCCCGTAGGACCATAGGGAGTGGCACTATTAGGAGGTGTGGCCTTGTTGGAGTGGGTGTGTCACTGGGGGTGGGGCTTTGATGTTTCAGATGCTCAAGTCAGGCCCAGTGTCACTCTCTTTTCCTGCTGCATGCTGATCCAGATGTAGAACCCCAGCTCCTTCTCCAGCACCATGCCTGCCTGCATGCTGTCATATCCCACCATGAAGATAGTGGACTAAACCTCTGAACTGTAAGGCAGCCCCAATTAAATGTTTTCCTTTATAAGAGTTGCCATGGTCATGGTGTCTCTTCAGAGCAATAGAAATCCTAACTGAGACAGTCCTGAACTCATTTTGTCTAACTGTCACAGTAATGCTACCAGGTGAGATTATTGGCTCTTTTGTGGTACTGAGAATTGACTTCTACCACAGCTTCTACCGCTGTGCCACATGCTCAGCTCTTGTTTTACTTTACATTTTGAGACAAGGTCTGGTTAAGCTATACAGGCTAACTTTGAACTTACTCTGGCAAAAAAGAGGCCTTGAATTTGCAAACCTCCTGAGCAGCTGGTGTAACAGATCTGAACCTCCAAACTCAACACCAAGTCGAGTCCTTTAATGCCATTAAGAAGATTTCTCTGTCTGGGCGGTGGTGGCACACGTCTTTAATCCCAGCACTCAGGAGGCAGAGCTAGACAGATCTCTGTGAGTTCCAGGGCAGCCTGGTCTACAGAGTGAGATCCAGGATAGGCACCAAAACTACGCAGAGAAACCCAGTCTCGAACCCTTCCCCCTACACACACACAAAGAAGATTTCTCTGTGCATTTTCCCAAGCAGTTGTGGTTATCAAACATTCTCCCTCCCAATCTTGTCCAAACTCCACAGCATACTTTCAATTTCCTACATGAGCAAGCCCCCATAGTTGAGGGGACCACGTTAACACCAGCTAAGCTCTGCCTCTTTAGAAAGTAAAACGGGAGGCATTCAAATCTATCCTGTGTCTCCCACAATACTGAGTTTTCCCCAACCCACCATATTTAGTGGGAAACACACCAAACATGGCTCATCCCACCCCAAACTAGAGAACAGAACCTTCAATGCCCATTTAAAAACCAGCACCTCAGTGATGCTTGCCTCGAGTTCTCAACGCCAGGTGACTGAGTGTTGGGCTCCAGAGGAAGGGCCATACTGAACTCATAAGTGTCTGTCTCAGCACCATACAAGTGCCCTGGCAAGTCACCCGGACTCTGCCTCAGCTCGCTTCTCTGTGACTTCATGGGGTGGGTGTGAGGGATGATTTAATAAAGTACCAGGCACTGGCTCTTCAAAGGTAGTATACTTCTCATGTTACAACCTTGCCATCTGGACTCAGATATGCTCATACTTGTGTACACACATGTACTCTACGTGTTCTATAAAACATGTGTTTTCACCTTTAAGGCCCAAACCAAAATGCTAAGTGGACACAGAATAATCGAAGTGGTTGCTGAGGCAGATTGCAACCCTAATGGTTTCTTATGGTGCTTTTGACATCATCAAAATCAATACAGCATGTTAAAACCTCTAAGCTCCCTTCTAGGACCCAAATAATTCCAGGAGCTCCTTCTGCACCATGGCTTCTTATTGGGTGAAACATGGGAGGGTCTCAAATGGATCACAGAAATAAGCCCTGCTGGGCTCTTACCATGATGCAGAGTTGAGTGGCATTCATCTTGCCTAAGACACAGCTTATTAAAGTGGTACTGTTCCTGAGGAAGCAACCGCTCTTTTGTACCCTCATTATTTTCACCTTAGTGTGAATCAGTGCTAGTCCTCTATGACGGAAGGAAGGATGTTGGTAGGGTTGGAGGGAGGAACTGCCCGTGGGTAAGAGAGCACATGGCGAGGTAGGGCTTCTGATGCCTACGACAAACTCTGGCCAGGTCACACTTCCAGGAGCAGAATGCTAAGCTTTGGATCCCAACCATCAACTCAGAGCAGCTGGGTAACCTACCCACGCCTGCCAAGCCCGCAAACATCCACACACTAACTTGTTTCAATGTCATCGGCCTCGCTAAAGTTTCAGCTTACAGTGAGTTTTTATTATTGTTAGTCTCTGGCTGTCATTTTGAGACTTTTTCCCCCCACAGATTTTAATTGAATGTTCCAGAGGGGAGATATTTCTAGCATATAGTTTTGAACTTTTGCTTCATATTGCGACCAATTAAAATCTGACTAACCACAGAATATACTCTTCTTTTGCTTCATGTATCACCCCCAACAGAGAGAATGTTGTTTGAATGCCATAATATTATTTTCCATGCTGCTTTGACTTAAATAAGAGAAAAGATTTTGTGTGTGTGTGTGAAGTTCTTTGAAAACTTTCTGACAACCCCATTTGTCTCATCCCTCCCTCATTCCATAGATATACTGGATGGAATTTTCTAGTCTGTTCTTTCTCCTCACGTCAAACTTCCTTGTATAATATAAAGCAGTGCTGATCTCTGCGTGACTGAAAGCCAAGCTACGCTGGATGGTGCTTAAATATGATATTAATATACAAAGCAAGGACTCAAAGCCATCCAAGCCCAGCCCACCAGCTCTTCTTTCCCTCGCATCCTTTCGCGTTGCGTTCCCCACAAACCCCTGGCGGGTTCTCTGGACTCTTGACCACTTCTCTATGAACAGCCTCACGATCCACCTCGCCAAGGATGCAGAGCAATGCCTTACTCATCTTCATGCTGCTGTAACAGAATAGCCCAGACTGAGTGCTTTGTAAACTACAGACATTTATTTGGCTCATGATTCTGGAAGTCGGAAAATCTAAACTCAAGAATCAACTATGGTGAAGGGATTCTTGCTGTGTAGTAAAATGGTAAAGAACCAGACAGGGAAAGGAAACGGGGAATGGAGTTCACAGACTTGGACTCTTTTCTAATCAACATTGATGTATTCCTGTGCAGAATCAGAGCACAACCCACAGTGCCTGTCCTCACCTTCCATCTTGGAGGATGCATAGATGTCAGGCTAGCTGGCTGTCCATCTTCTGAGGATTCTCCTGCCTATGCCTCGCTCTCCCCATAGCGGGGCTGGGATTACAGACACACACTACCACAGCTGGCTCTTCCCTGGGTTCTGGGCATCCAAACTCATGTCCTCACACTTGAATACCAAGTGCTCTGTCAGCCGGGCCATCTCCCCCAGCCCTTGAAAGCTGTTTTACTGGGGATTAAGTTTTCAACACTCAGCTTTGGGGGACACATTCAACCCTGGAACTGTAGCAGGCACACTGGAGATGATCCACTGACCCAGCCTGCCTCTTCTGAAATGCTGCCCTGACTTTTCTTCCCCTTCCAGGCTCACTTCCACTTCTACGCTTGGCTCTGCTCAAATCCCCTTCCTCCCTAAACACGCCCACTCTTCCTTATCTTGCAAACTAGGGGTGTCTGCGTGATTCCTTCTTCACCACAGCAAAGCTTCTGCCATACTCCCTTCCCCACTGCTCCGTACCCCTCTTTCATTACCAGCCTTCTGGAAGGACCATCCCGTGCCCCTAACTACAACCGTCTTACCTTCGTTTGCACCTGGACCCACTGAAATTGACCTTCCACAACATTGTATTCTATGGACAGATGTACTAAGGATTTGGAGACTCAACTAAGAAGGACCTGGAATTGAGGCAAGACTTTAGAAATAAGGACAATTTTTAGAAAATGATGCTTAAAACTGAACTGCCGTTTTTGAAAGAACAGTGTGTGTTGTGTGTGTGTGGGGGGGGGGGGGTATATGTTTCCTGAACGGTAATTAGCCTGGAAATGCTCAAATGAAAAATTCTCCAGTGAAAAGTGGCAGTAGAGGCTACCAATGTCCTTGCCTGCCCTTGACAAAGACCTTCCATGAGAGGTGTCTGGGGCAGTGACACAGATCTTTCCTTCCTAAGGGGAGCTTGCAACCAGCAGGAAGTAAGGCAGGCAAACGAGAAAGGACAGGCTAGCTGCCACTTTCTCTCTTGGCTCGTAAGGCTCTGGGTATTCTGTCCACGCCCCAGGCTCCTTGTCAGGTCCCCTCCCTGTCTGTCCTCTCATCTGCTGCCTTTGCTTGCTATAGCCGTCTCCACATCATCTGTTGCTGTCAACTATCACCTCCAGGCTGCACAGCGAATGACAAACCAGGACGTGCGTCCCTTCCCCGCTTCTGAAGGGTTGTCGTTGTTTGGGAAGACGGACTTACTGTGGCGCCTGCGAGCTGGCCTCAAACTCCAGAATCCTCCCGTCAGCCTACTAGGCATTGGGGTTACAGGTGTGTGAGAATACCCGTGGATAGTGAGTCTTCTTCTTAATCAAGAAAATAGAAACAGGAGACAAGGGCTCTCCTGTTCCGCCATCACTTCCCATCCTTGCTGCTCCTCCCACGGCTGTGTCCTCGGGAGGTAACTGCAGTACCCTGAAGCTAAAGCTTCCGATTGAGGTCTTGCCCTCTGTGCTGAGGATGCCAACCAGTGTCTGGCAATGCCCATTCTGAAGCAGGCTGGCAAACGAGCAGAGACTATCTGTTCATCTCACATAAGCCATGGAAGAGCTAACAGATGGTGAGTCATTAGACTTTTAGTCACTACTGGCCCAGCCTGGATTTGAACCTGTGACCCCAGGTAAAGGATTTTATGTTGCAATATAAATGCCTGAAGGGCTTAAGGACCTTCAAAACCTCTCCTGTCTTAAAGGAACACTTTTAGGCATTTAGAGAGAAATGGAAGTGAAGAAGGAATGAAGGGGGAAAGGAAAAATAGCAGAGGGAAAAGTCACATGACTCAGAGGGTGAAGCTGTTACTTAAGTGTGCGCACGTGTGTGGATGCACATGCATGTGGATGCATATTTGGAGGCCTATTGAATGTCATCCCTCAAGTGCTGTCCACCTTTGTTTGAAACAGTATTGGCCCAGAATGCAACACTTGGCTGGAATGGCTGGCCAGGGAACCCGGAGTTCCTGCCTGTTTCCCTACCTACCCAGCCCTAGGGCTACAAGGGTGAGCCACATACACAGTCTTTTAAACATGGATTCTGGGGGTGTAATTCAGGTCACTGTGCTTGCAGGGTAAACATGTCACCAGCTGGGCCACCTCCCTGGTCCCCAAAGCTGTTGCTTCTTGAAGTAGTTGTTTTTTAAAATTATTGTGCCATTTGAAGGTGGATGCCTCCCTCTCCCACACCACAGCGCTCTCTGAAACATCTGCTCTGGCCTTCACTCTGCCTCCTTGACTGTCTTCATTTATTACTTAATGACAGGGGCTGTTGATTCCTTCCTGAGACAAGGACTTCCTCCAAAGGGCCATGATGGTAAAGACACGCAAATTCCCCCAGGAGTTTAGGATCCCTGCTTCATTCTGTCCAGCTACATGCTTAAAGGAAACACCCTTCCACCCATTTTACAGGGATGGTGGGAAGGTCAAGGGTTAAGGCAAACTTTCTTTTTACATATCAAGAAACAGAGTCTCAATTATCATACAACTCTGGGTTCCTCCAAGAGCTGTCATTTACCAGTGCAGCCCTGTCATGGTGGGGAAATTTATGCTACATTTTCATTTTCTTATCTGTAAATCATGGGAATTACACATAAAGGTCATTGCACAGTGCCCTCCTGCAGAGAACTGCCATTTTGCTTAACCCTAAGACATCTTACTGACATTCGACTAGAACACAATGTCAATGGCGTCCCCTGGAGTTGTGCAAGCAAACAGCCATGCCAACCAAGGTCCTACGTGTGCATTCTCAGGAAGTATTAGTCACTGCTATTAGTTTGGAAGCTTTTTTTCTGGTAGGAGTAGAATAAGCAATTCAGAATAACCCTGTCTTCGACCCCTCTATAACATGGGAGGTAGGGGGACTCAGATTAGGATATCAGAAAACAGCCCCCAAAGTAGTGAGAAAAATCACACTCTTCATATCCCAGAGAAGAAAGAAAGAAGGCTATTTTTAAAATTCCATTTGCTTACTTAATTTTTTGACTATTTAACTGTGTGTGTGTGTGTCTGTGTGTCTGTGTGTCTGTGTGTCTGTGTGTCTGTGTGTGTATGTGTGTCTGGGGGTAGATTTGTACATGTGAGTGCAGTACTTGCAGGAGCCAGAAGAGGGCATTGTCTCCTGGATCTGGATATGAGGTGGTTGTGAGCCACCCTATGTGGGTGCTGGGAACTCCAGTGCTCAGCAAGAGCATTCTAACCACCCAGTATATCACCAACTCTTTTGTTTACCTTTTTGTTGATACATAACATTTGTGAGAGTTTATAAGGTTTAATGTAATATTTTGAATCATGGATACACTGATTAATGATCCATTCAGAGTGATAAGCAAGTCCATTGACTTGGAATTTTAAACATTCTTTCTGGTGAGAGTATTCAAATCCCTCCCTTCTATTTTGAAAGGTAGAACACACTTTTGTTTATATTTTCCTAGGGTTTCATGAAATAATAGTATCTATGCCTTCTGTGTAACCTATGTTCCTAGTAGCAGTGATTCTCATGGTGGGTGCTGAGGGTCAGTGCAGGTTCTCAGGCTCCACCTACATCTACTCAGTCAGAAGCTCTGGGGTAAGAACCAGCTTTAGGATGTTAGTGAGTCCTGGGGTATAACATACAAGCTACAGATGTCTGTAGCTCTCACAGCAAAACTTTGTGGCACTCCAATAGGGATTTCCATCAACCCCAAATCACAGGACTCAGGAGTCTGAGTTGAAAGCCAGCCAAGACAGAGGGATCCTGGTAACCCCCTTCAAGGTGTTAGTTGAGACCCTAAAGACCACATCCAAGATCCATGTGAACTGGAAGTAAGTACGCCCTTGCTGGAACCAGAGTTTCTTATCTGTACTCCTGGTGGATGAGCACAGCCTGGGACTGCCAGAGTCTGTAACCCAGCAACCTGGGTGGAGAGGCAAACCTTCCCTAGAAGAAGAAAAGGTTGTTCTGAGACTCCAGGTTTCCCTACAGAACACTCCAAATCCACTGAGCCTCACTTCTCTCTTGCTCCCTCACATCATTCACTGTAGAAGAGCCAGTCCCCAAGTCAGATAGCTCTCAAGGACAGTCCTCATGGGACAAACGGGACTCTGGCCTTCTGCCTGTAACAAGAGGCTTCCTTATCTCCAGCCACATGTTTAGGTGGCTCCAGCTCTGAGTGATACCCAGGTCTAAATTCATAGGCGACAATAACAGGAACCATCCCATGAAATTGCTTTTGACCCACAGACATGGGAGACATATATTTTATTTTATTTTACTTTGAGATGAAGTCTCACTATACACCCCAGGCTGGCCTCAAAGTCCCAGTTCTCCTGCCTCAGCCTCCTGAGTGTTGGGGTTGCAAGTAGGTACCACCAGCACATGCAGTAAAATGTCTATTGTTTAAAAATATCAGTACATACCCAATCAAAAGTAAGAATGGCCAGGGATGATGGTGGATTCCTGTAATTCCAGCACTCAGAGGCTGAGACAGGAGAATCTGAGTGACAGGGCTGTGTGGGCTAAACAGTGAGATGCTGTCTCAAAAACAAAACAAAAACAAAAAGCATCTAGGCATATGAGATGACGAAACTTGTCCATAAATCATGGTGAATGGAATGGCTAATATAAGCAAATGCACAGATAACCAAGCTGTCAGACTTTTGCTTTAATTGCTGTAGGAGTTATTACCCTTCACTCTTTATTCCTGGTCACCTACAACAAATGGACCATTGATGATGGCCAACGATCGGTACCTGCATCTTGATCAATGCTGCATCTTGCTTCTTGTGACCAGGTCGTCTGTGTGCTCCCAGCCCCGTTCTCTACTTACAACCTCACTCCCAGCACGTGATCCACTTCATGGAGAAAACATCCCAGGAAGGACGCACGGCTTCTACAAACAGCCTTCCTGCCTTCCTCTTACACAGAGGCACTTCTCCTGCCGGTCCCTCGGTTGCCCGTTTGGCCTGCACTCTTCCTGCCACTCACTCCCATTTGCTTAGGACCTTACTCCCTCGACTAATTTCCTTTCATATATGCAAATACCTCTTAAGAAAATCCTTCCCATTGGTTAGGCAAATTGTCTCTGTTTTGACATTGTAATTATTTAGCTTTTAAAAAGTATCTTTATTATTTATGTGTGTGGACATGTGTGTGGAGGTGGCTTTTGGGGTGCCTTTAAAGGCACTGGATCCCCTAGAGCTGGAGTTACAAGCAGTTGTGAATTGCCCAGGGTGAGTTCTGGGAACTGAACTCAGGTCCTCTGTGAGAACAGCAAGCGCTCCTTAACCACTGAGCCATCTCGCCTTCTCATGAGGATTCCATGAATGTGTACAATGAAATATGATCATATATGCCCCCATTTGTCTCCTCCAATTCCTCAGTACCCCCACCAACTTCAAATCTCTGTCTCTCCCTCTCCCCACCCCACTAAATCCGGCAAAAACTACCACATCCAATTACTATATCTTTTGTTTTGTTTCATTTTGTTCTGCATTTGGTATGGAAGCCAGGCTAGCCACTAATGATATCGTCCTGCCTCAGCCTCCCAACTGTTAGGATTACAAGCATGTGCCGTCACACCCAGCCCTGTTGAAGCAGCCTAAATTCTGTTTTTAGATCATTGTCAACTTCAGTCCCATCACCTTATTCCTTCCCTTCACAGAACAGTTTCTAGAAGACTTTGTCTCAATCTAGTCCCATTTAATGATGCCTCCAGTTCCTTACTGAACCCCCTCAGCAGGGTTCCCACTCATCCCTCCACTGGGGGCTGCAGCTCCTGAGAAGATCTCGGTGGCTAATTCAATACATGCTTTGGGCACCCTCCTGCTCCGGGCACTGCTCCACAGAACAAGCGCCCTCTCGAAGGCTTCTCTCTCGATTTTTCCTACCCCTCCCAATTCTCATCATTCTCCTTTTTCACACAGATCCCTGTCTGACTATTGAGGATTACAGTTCTGTAGGCCTTGGTCTTTAGGTTTATAATCTATACATTTTGCCCCAAGAAGCTCTTCCAGCATTTGGTTTTAATTATTAATACATAACATATTCCTCAACATGCCAAACACACTAGTATATTGATGGGAGACTCCCTATCTACATTGAAGACCCAAAGATTCTATCACCTGTTGGATCCCCATTTTTCTATCTAAAAGTCTCTATCCGAGGCTCATCAGGTCCGAAACTAAACTCATTGTCTGTCCTAGAAAACATGATCTTCTCCAAAGGTTTCTCTCCCAATAAATGTATTTCCTCCATCCATTTGATCGCAGCAGCTAAGCCCTGGTGCCGCTGCCGTTCAGCTAAGTCCTTCCTCAAAACTCACTTCTGTGAACCATCTTCTAAGTGTTTCCACTGTGTATATCTTCTCTTCCCAAATCTGTCACCTACATCAAACTCCCACTCACTGCCCTCCGCTGGGCCCGCTGCTCTCCCTCTGTTGTAACTTCCTGTGACCTTTGAGGTTCTATACTGCTGGCCCACTACCCACGTCTTCAGTCTTGCCTCTAACATCACTTCATCCCTTTCTCCTCTGTCCACTCTGGACTCTTTGAACCCCTTGATGCTTCCTCTATCTCAAGACCTTTGCATGTATCTAGAATATTCTCCCCTGTTCCCTTCAACTAGTCAATGACAATTTCTCCATCTCAGCTGGATTGATTATTGCCTAACAGCTTTGTTAATTTCTGTAATTAAATCAAATCTCCTTATCCATTTCATGGAGCCTGCCCTTCTGGGCCTCTTTTTAATGGCACTCAGAATGTTTGTTTTGTCTTATAGGAGTTGTGTGTCTGTCATATATTCACAGCACATGGTGTAGATACTCAATATTTTCAATTGAATAAATAAACGATTAAATAAGTAAAACATTATTATTCCAAATGGGGAAGATGAGCATTTCTGCTACTAAAGTAAGAAAGCCTCCAGGAGACTGCCACACTGGTGACTTGAAGTCCACCGGCATTCCAGGTCACTGATCAAAATACGTTCTACCTCCTTCTATGTATGGAAACAGTTAAGAAGTAGGCACAGGAGAGAGACTGATGGAGATCAAAATATCAACTTAATTACTAATCAGGCTGAACTGGGGAGCCATGCTTGACTAATGGCTGCAAACTGGGTTTCCTAATATTTCCCTGGAGATGTGAGTTTTCCAGCCTTACCTGTGCAGGGCCAGATCATGGCCCATGAAACTTTGCTGCGTGGGGTGCCAGAAATGAGTACAGAGAGTGGAAGATCAAGGCACTCCACAGGAGACTGAGAAACCAGAGAGGCTGAGTAGAGCAGGCCTGGAGTGTTCTCCTAAAGGCACACCTCACTCCCTGGGAAGGAAGCCTGAGGGGAACCAAGCCTGAACCAAGGGGTCAGTGGTATGATTTTGGCAGGAGCCTTGCTCAAGGAGACTTTTCACAAAGCCAGAATGGAGACTCCCTAAACAATACTAATGTAATGAATGTGTAAATATTAGTGTGGTTTCATTTAGAGTAAAAAGTCTGGTTGTTTAAGAAAGGAAGCAAACATCTTCTTTTCCTGTGAGTGGAACTGACATATTCCTTTGCTCGATCAGCTATGGCTTAATAGACCGTTGCCACAAAACACCATTTTAACTTTGTCAGGATGATTCACTTATATTATAAATGTACTATACCTAGATGCATATGTTGTTAATTACCTAAAAATTTCTATTTTATGAACTATCTGATCATATTCTCCTATATTGATGCAAAGTACTTGATTTGTTAAATAATGTTTAAAATTAAGCTGGCGGTACAATTTAGGAATGCTTTCTCCTGCAAGTAACAGAATATCCAGCTAGTAATGCCTTAAGTAGTTAAAAAAGTATGTCACAAATAAGAAGCCCAGATGTGGTTATACATTGTTACAGCCAACAGCAGAGTCACCAAGCATCCAAATGCTTTCTCTTTCTTTCTTGGGACTATATAGCCCAGGCAAATTTTGAACTCCTGATCCTCCTGCATCTACCTCCTGAGTGGTGGGATTCCAGATGTGAGCCTTGCTGTTGCCTTCTTCCAGTTCTGTTTACAACAGATGTGTTGACTTTTTGCCTCCAGGCTTGTGGCCTCAGGTTTGCACAATGGTCCCTGTAGGCTGAAATTGTCCATCACCATCAAGGCAGTTAGAAAGGAAAGGCCCATACTGGCAGGCTTCCCCCTCCCTCACCATCTTGTATCTGAAAAGAGCCTCTCTCCAGCTCTCCAGCACTTAGCAGTCAAACATCACAAGGTCACCTCTGGCTCCAAGGAAGGCTGAGAAATGGGTACATGCGTGTTACAGTTAGTTGATACTTCAGATGAATCCACCTGGGGTGGGTACACTGCAGTACTGAATGAAATCGAAAACCTCTAAGCAAACGAGAAAAGGTATGTTGAATGAGCAATGAATAAAGCCCCCCTAGTGTGTGTGTATGTGACTCAACTGCGCCCCAAAGTTGCTCAGAATACTGTGATATGAATCACCAATTCTTTCTGGGGCAACTAGAAGTGGAAATGGCGTAATCCAGGAGATGCAAGAGCCACGCTCCCCTGAGACTTGCTCAGCCATCTTAGCAGGTCTCAGGACAGCCAGGCCTGTAGAATTTCTGGGAACTGAGAATCGAGGTTGCTGAGGAAGGCTGGATAACAAGTTGGAGGAAGACAGCCTTCTATTGACCACAAGCTGAGCCAGGCTGGGCTTGAGGGTTGGGAGGGAAGGACAGAGGAGGTGGAGCAGCATGCATGGGATATTCAGGGCACAAAAAATGACTGCTTAGTGGCAGAGGCCTCCCCTTCTTCTCTGGGTGGCAACATGGATTAGGCCAAGAACTGAAATTCATGTGGAGGCATAGAACCTCCCAGCTCTTGCTTTTCCCTGATCTGGGTGCTGCTTCTGAAAAGGTACAAGAAAACAGTTCTTCAGCAGAGTATAATAGGAGCCAACGCCCAATGGGGCACCACCATATCCTTCCCAGAAAGTCTGCTGCCTGCCTGCACCATTAGCTGGTACGTGACTTGCAGCCAAAAGCATTCCTAATGCAAGATCAGGGTTGTCCTCCTGGAGAATTCACTCCCAGTCTTTAGGGAGACTGAAACCAAGAAGCCACTCCCCAGAGACATGACCCCTGTGACAGTCAGCACTGACAATTTGACATAACCTAGAATCTCTTTGAAAGAAAGTCTCAAATGAGAGATTATTTACACCGGATTAGCTTGTGGACTATCTGTGGGATCCTATCTTAATTAAGTTAACGGATGTGGAAAGATCCAGCCCACTGTGGGCAGCACTGTACCCTAGGTGGGATGGGGGGATCCTGAGCTGTATAAGGGTGGAATAATGGAGCTAAGGACAAGCAAGCAAGTGAGCACGCATGCACTTGCTTCTTTCTGCTTTTGACTGTAGATGTGATGTGACTAGCTAGTGGTCATTCCCACAGGGAAGGACTATAATCAGGAATTGTAAGATAAAACAAACCCCTTCCTTTGCCAAAGCTATTTGTCAGAGTGCTCAGTCACAGCAACAGAGACAAAGCTAGAATAACATCTGAATGCATATTAAACCAGGCGCAGGTAATTTTTTGCTTGCTACAAGATATTGGGTAAATCACTGGCTCCCGGGCAAGACCACTGCTTTCATGCTACCAGTCCGCCACTCACCCTCTTAGGGACCGGGGAATTCTTTTGGCCGAGGCTTTCCATTTATGAAATAGTGATCCTCTAGAGCTATGTTTTGAGAAATCAATAAGATGGTGATGGTAAAGTATTTAAGCTCAATGCTTGGTTCAGGGTTAGCACTCAATAAATTTTCAGCACCATATCTTTTGCAGACAAGGAAACATTCATTGAAAAAGAGTAGCCCATGGACCCAGGGTCACCTGGACAAATGCTGTGGACACTTATTTTCATGGACACATCCTTTCTAAGCAGCATGCCAACAAGTCAGCAAATTTTTATTAAGTGGCCATGAGCTGCAGGTTTCTGAGCTAAACATACCAAATTTATGCTCAAGGATGGCACACTTCCTGCCTTAATGGAATTTACTGCCTGACAAGGGTGTTTAGTTTTTCATGGCCAGCCCAGCTGCATAAAAAAGCTGGCCTTACAGATAAAAGAGATAGCTCCTCTGTGAGTCGGTGTCAAAGTGCTCAGGACGTCCACATAGACGGTGCATGTGGTCCACTGTCAACATGCTCAGGACGTCCACATAGACGGTGCATGTGGTCCACTGTCAACGTGCTCAGGACATCCACATAGACGGTGCATGTGGTCCACTGTCAACATGCTCAGGACGTCCACATAGATGGTGCATGTGATCCACTGTCAACGTGCTCAGGACGTCCACATAGACAGTGTATGTGGTCCACTGTCAACGTGCTCAGGACGTCCACATAGACGGTGCATGTGGTCCATTGTCAACGTGCTCAGGACGTCCACATAGACAGTGCATATGGTACACTGTCAATGTGCTCAGGACGTCCACATAGACCATAGACAGTGCATGTAATACAGTGTCAACGTGCTCAGCACGTCCACATAGATGGTGCATAGTCAGGAAGTAGGGATTAACCTCGGACCAGGGGCTTTGCATTGGTCTGAATTTTGTCTTCCTAGAGAATGGATTCAGCCTGCCTCTCCCAACTCTCTCTTCTTGCGTTGCAATTCCTGTGTAGATGAGAGTCCCTCTACAGGACTTTACCTAATGCCTGTGTGGCCCCCTACCAGAGCCTGGTCTACAAGTGCAACATTCCTTCACATCACCTAATAATCTTTAAAAAGTCTAATATTGGGGCTAGAGAGATGGTTCAGTGGTTAAGAGTACCCAGTGCCCTTGTAGAGAACCTTGGCTCAGTTCCCAGCACCCACAAGATGCCTCACAAGTGTTAGCAACTCCAGCTCCAGGGGATCGAATGCCCTCTCCTGGCCTCAGTGGATACCACTGACAGCATGCACGTGATCTACATACATACATGCAGACAAACACTCATAAACAACAATAACAAATAAAAATATCCCTGGGAAAGAAAAGGGCTGTTGCCAATGATGTGAATGTATTTTTACTAAATACACAGGTATATGTATATACATTTATATGAATATATAAACATATACATTCTCTATGTCAAGTGAACTTTCTTTTTTTTTTTTTTTGGTTTTTCGAGACAGGGTTTCTCTGTGTAGCTTTGCGCCTTCCCTGGAACTCACTTGGTAGCCCAGGCTGGCCTCGAACTCACAAAGATCCGCCTGGCTCTGCCTCCCGAGTGCTGGGATTAAAGGCGTGCGCCACCACCGCCCGGCGTCAAGTGAACTTTCTTAAGGAGAGGAATAAGGCCTCTCCCAGGTATATGCTTGATCCCTAGGACAAAACAGCACTAGCATGGAGCTAAAGGAAGGAGAGTGCTGTGGGATGTCTTTCTGTACGCTGTGAACATGTGCTGCTATGATTGGTTAATAAAGAAGCTGCTCTGGCCTATGGCAAGTCAGGTTATAGCCAGGCAGGAAATCCAAGAGACAGGAAGAAAAAAGGCAGAGGCAAGAGAGGGACTCCAGCCTGCTGCCCTAGGAAAATGTGCCAGCAGACCGGGAAGCCACGGAACACATGACAAAACATAGACTAATGGAAATGGGTTAATCAAGATATAAGAGCTAGCCACAGAAAGGCCTGCCATAGACTATACAATTTGTAAATAATATAAGCCTTTGTGTGTTTACTTGGGACCCAGTGGCTGTGGGACCTCGAGTGAGAGAGATTTGTCTGGACCACAGGGGGCTGGGCAGGACCAGAGAAACTTTTGACTACAGGAGAGAAACTGAAATGCCCATGGATTCTGGTCTGCAATGTTTCCTCTCTCTCTCTCTCTCTCTTTCTCCTCCTTTGCCTCCTTTGCTCCCTCCCTCCCATCTCTGTATCTAGTCCTCTTCTCTGTGTGCTCACCATTGAGCACTGGCCATGGGGCCACATACCACATAAGCTGAGAGGCAGAGTGGGACCTGGGCTTTGTGGAAGCCTTCTGCCTGAGGAACCTGAAAATGAGCATAAAGTTCCTTTTTCCACAGAATCCTTGCCCACGTCACTTAGTGGAAACAAGGGAACAGACACTCTCACACTGTGGGGACCTCATAAAACCTGCATCTGACAGTTTTTATAAGCATGGATGCCAGTTCCTCCCTGTGTGGTTCTGTAGAGGGCAAGCCCAGGCAGGCAGTCCTCACCTCTTGTTTGAGTGAGACCCATGACAGTCCCTTCTGTGATGGCACCTAGTTAAGGAAGCCAGCCTAAGATAAGTTGGGGGAGGCAGTTCCAGCTCGTGAGCGATCTCAGAGACAGTTTGCTTCCTGGGATCTCGGTGTGGTGACACAGATGCTTCCTCAGGCACACGTTCCCTTGGACACTTCCCCAGAAGATACCAATCCCTGAATGGGTGACCCCAACACTCTCACCCTCAACCCTGGTCAACAAATTTCCATTAAGTTCTCTTTCCCAATTTGTCTTTATTGTCAACTTAACTCAACCTAGGGTCATGGAGAAGAGGGAACCTCAGCTGAAGAACCTAGGGTCATGGAGAAGAGGGAACCTCAGCTGAAGAACCGAGGGTCATGGAGAAGAGGGAACCTCAGCTGAAGAACCTAGAGTCATGGAGAAGAGGGAACCTCAGCTGAAGAACCTAGGGTCATGGAGAAGAGGGAACCTCAGCTGAAGAACCTAGAGGAGTCATGGAGAAGAGGGAACCTCAGCTGAAGAACTGCCTAGGTCCAGTTGCCTGATAGTAAGTCTCTGGGGAATTGTTTAAATTGCTTATTAATGTAGGAGGGCACAGTCCACTGTGGGCAGTACCATCCTTAGGTAGATGGTCCTGTGCTATATAAGATAGTTAGCTGATCATAGGCCAAAAACTGGTCAATAAACAACATTCCTACATAATTCCTGCCTCCAGGTTCCTGTCTTAAGTTCCTGCCCTGACTTTCTGTGTGATGGACCGTGGCCCAGAAGTTGTTTTTGGTCATGGTATTTATCACAGCAACCGAAAAGCAAACTAATACAATCTCTAAGAAATTTGGTCTGAAGATTTTCATCCCCCCAAAGAAATTGCTGTTCTAAGCACCTTCTTCAACATATTTTTAAAAATTCTTTCTCAAGGGTAGGCTTCTGTGGGGTGGGCTAGTGTGAAGGCAATGTGAAGCCTAATGATCATTGTCAACTTGATGCTACTTGGAATCACTGTAATGTGCCTCAGGGTATGTCTATAAGGTATTTCCAAAGAGACAGAGTTAAGGAAGGAAACCCCACCCTGAATGAGGGCAGCATCATCACCTGAGCCAGGCACCAGACTGAATAAAAGAAGAATGTGAGCTGAGCTGCAGAATCCATCTCTTTCTGCTTTCCGACTGTGGGTCCGGCATAGACAGAACCCATCTCTCTCTGCTTTCCGACTGTGGGTCCAGCATAAACAACCACCTCTTATTTCTGCTGCTGTGCTTCCCCACAGTGAGGGGCTGTCCTCTTAAACTTCTCACTGCCACGGGCCATTCCTTCCTGAAGCTGCTTTGTTACAGCAGGAAGGAAAGTTAACAGATACAGCAAGATTTGTTGAGGCCAACGGTTGAGCCTACTTGATGATCCATTCCATAATGCGGAGAACAACGAGGTGACATCAAATGCCTGTCAGGTGCCAATCTTACTAAAGGGCAGCTCAGCAAACAGCCTGCCTAGAGGAACCAAGACACAGTGGAGACACAGGCAGCGCACCTGCTCCCACCTTTGGGGAAGCCATCACCTAGCTGGCCGCTGAGAGCGGATACACGCCAGCCCTTGCTGTCAATGGCTGTGCTGTGGCTGGAAACACACATTTCCGCTGAGCCTGCCTCCGGGTTGCCAAGAGTCTGCACCTGACAGGCAAGTCACAGGAAGGCCTTCTGATTGACAATGAGAGCAGAAACAGAGGCCTGCATTCAGAACAAGCGCTGGCCCAGTCAGGCCACTGAGAGTACAGACCTGGTACCTGATGTTCCTGCCAATGGAAGACAGGAGAGATAGAGTCCTGGTTCAAGAGCCTTCTCTGCAGGGTCTAAGGTTGTCCCATCATTCTGATAAGTCAATGCCTTTGCCTGCACTGCCTCTGGCAGACACAACGGCACTTGAGAAAAGTGGGCACAATAAAATAAGCAGGCAGACCTGGGGAGATAGTTTGCTAATGTGAAAGCATGGATTTGATCCCCAGAATCTGCATGCAAGAGCTAGACATGGTGGCCTGCACTTACACTCCTGGTGCTGGATTGGTGGAGACAGATGAGTCTCCCCAAGGCTCATCAGGCAGCCAGTCCAGCCTACTCAATGAGTTCCAGGCTGATGAGAGCCCGTCTCAAACAAACAAACAAACAAAAGCCCAAAATGAGCAGTACCAGACAATGTCTGAGGTTTGGCTTCTGGCTTCTGCACACACACACACACACACACACACACACACACACACACACACACACGCATGCACATGAACATGTACCCATATATACATACACACACTCTCCCCCACACACACACCAAAATGACTGAACAATATAGAAATGAGAATAATAAAAGATAAACATACATGCCTTTAAGGAAGCATCTTCCCCGGATAAGCCACATATAGTCCCTGAAATGCAACCCACAAAAACAGAATATGTCTGTGATAATAAGTCACAAATAAGTCAGTATGTGGCATGAGCCAGAAGAGCTACTACTGAATGTTCAAAGAAACTCAAAAATCACAGTAAACAGCCACTTGATGAGCCAACAGTTTGATTTACAGTGTCACAAGAGATAGACACTGGCATTATTAGAATTTCAACAGTGTGACAATTTGCTATTCATTCACATTTAACATGAGCCAGCACCCTCCTTCAAGCTAATGGTGATCAGCAGCAGTAACACACAGTCACAACCATTTACTGAGCATTTACACTGTGCTGGGCACTGCTCCATTGCTTCAAAAGCATTCTGTGACTTCGTTTCAATAGCAAACACTTACCAAGAGCTCTCTACGTGCCAGGCATTGTTCTTTGGATTTTAAAATCATTAATGCACTCCTCACCAAAACCCCATGAGTTAAGCATGGCAGCCCCACCTCCCATGGTTTCTCTTTCTGTAGCTTCAGTTACTTGTGGCAAACCACAGTACGAGAATATTAAATGAAAATCCCTGAAATAAGACGTCCATCACTTTTCAGTGGTGCTCCGCTCTGGGTAGTGATGAAATCCCTCGCTGCCTTGCTTTGCCCCCCATAAGACAAAATGCATTCCTTCTCCCAGCATAATCATGCAAGGAGGCACCAGGGCACAAAACAGGGGAGTCACTTTTGCCCCATTGTCAGGAGGCAACGTTGCAGTAGATAGAGGGGGAAAAAAACCCCGCAGGTACAATCCACTGTATGCATCCCCTATAGAAAAGGAAGAAACTACTATGTTTGAGTGACCATTGATGCTGCATCCATTACCATTTTGTAGAGGAAAGAGACACAGCAAGGCTAAAGAGCTTGCTCAAGTTTGTGCATGTGCAAGAGGCGGATCAAGAACCGAGCTCTATGCTCCAAGGTCTGTGCACTCAGTTACTAGGCCACAATGTGGCATTCAAGACAGCACCATGCAATATGTACTGCAGGTGACCTCTTTCTAGGTTTACAAGAGTTCAGGCATTTTTAAAAATTCAACCAGATGGCCAAGAAGTGACAGAGCCTGGATTTGAACCCAGTTCTTTCTAATACTAATGGTTAGGGACCTAAGATCCGTGTCATCTCTTACATCAACTGTGGCTCTTTGGTTGTGAATAGACAATCATGCTTCCTAGTTGAGTGTCAGGTCAAACCATGAGAATGACCATTGATGCTATTCAAGATCCATGGCACTTCTGCCCTAGATCTGGGGGAACTAATCCTGAATTGTGACTCCAGAACCTTGAGATACTAAAGCAATGACCTCTGCCTCATGCTCCCTGTCACATGTAAACTCTCTTTGTTGCGAATGAGAACATTAGCTCTGTTCCTTTCCACAGTCAACTGTATGAACCAGTCTGTTGCTGTTGATCTCCAAGTGCTCTCAGCTCTTTATCCTGCGCTAATCAAAGGTACGCACACACTTTTGTGATGAGCTTTCTCTCTTCGGCTATTCTGAGTATATTTATGCTGCCTTTCACTACATAGCTCAGGCTTCTGCAAGCTCTACATCAATTATAAAAGTGACCATCAGTAGTAGAGCACTGGGAGTGAGGCCCTGTATTCGAGGCTCACCACTAATAAAAAGCAATAATAATAATAATAATAATAATAATAATAATAATAATAATAAGGTAAAAGTGCTCATCTTCAAGGTCCTCAGCAATAGCACAAAGGAACAGTAGCAAAACATTGAGGATACATTACCTGAATCTACCAACTACTAGTCACAAGTTGTCTGAGTACAGCCACAAGTCACTTAATGATGCATTTCTCATCATTGGGGAACATCACAGGGTGATATGACCTAGGTATATGTACTGTACATAACTATATGAGCTACACCTTTGCATGGCTGGCAGTTCTGGGTGTTTCTTCATACCTCAGATCTGTCCATGCTCCTCATTACACTATGACTACAATGTCACTAGAAGGTAGGAGCATTTCCAGTCCCATTATCAGTCCCATCATCATCTGTTTGGTCCGTGCTTCATCAGAGTTTTGCTGTGGGGCAGGTCAGTTTATGGGGTACTTGATTTCTATGTGTTCCATTTGTGTTATAATCATATATCACAGATAACATCTTAGATAATCATAGGCTCTTACATTAGCGTTTTGTGAAGCTTAGATAACAACACTCGGCAGATGATGCCCAGTAGATATTAGCCAGTAGACATTAGCTGTCTTTCTTTCCCCTTCTTTTTGCTCTCCCCTTCCTCTTCTTCCTTATACTACCAGTATTTATTACTATAATTAAATGCTGGTGTTTTCAGAGAGTTTATTCTGTCTTAGGAGATGATGACAGACCAGTGGCACTGAGTATTTCAAGTGTTTTCAAGCAGAGCAAGACCGCCGCCTTGACCCCTTCATTTTCTCTTCACCAGTGTCTGGGGTAAGTAGTACTGTTCTGCTCGGCATGGCATAAGTAGTCATTTGTCTGAATAAGACTTCTGTGATACTCTGCAACACCTTGGTGCTGTAGGGACTCTAGAGCACCCTGAACACACGATGAGGGTTTAGTGAAAGTATGATCTTCACAAAAGGAGAGAGAGAGAGAGAGAGAGAGAGAGAGAGAGAGAGAGAGAGAGACAGAGACAGAGACAGAGAGACAGAGAGAGAGAGAGAGAGAGAGAGAGAGTCAAACATGGCAAAAGACATAAGAATAAAGTGAATGACCTGACTTTGATGTACAGTTCTGAGTTCCCATCAACTCATGCAATCCAAAGGGTGGGGCCTGAGAGGGGAGGTACTGTTTGGATCTGAACGATTCCTTGCTAAAGATCCATCTGCTAAGGGCTTGGTTCCCAGTCTGTGGTGCTGTTCAGAACCAACGGAACTTTCAGGATGTGGGGCTTAGTGGGATGAATAGGTCCCCAGGGGACGTTTTGAAGGACATATTGGGACCCTGGCCCTTTCTTCTGTCTCTTTTCTTCACAACCAGGTCATCAGAACTCCTGTCACATGACCCTGCCAGATGTTCCATACCACCACGAGTTCAAAGCAGCAGGGACAAGGGACCATGGACAGAAACTTCTGAAACAGTGGGCCAAAATCCACCTTTCCTCCTTCTCTCGAGTATTTAGAACAGAAGAAAGCTGACTGACCCGGGGTGGTGTTGAGTGTGTCAATAACAGCCTGAGTATGGGCAGAAAGTGCTCTCATAGAAGCATGTGTCAACCTCTGTTCAGCTAAAAACACTGGCATGTTTAAAGTAGCTGCTATATGGCTTCGCATCAGATGGTCATCCTCTGGCTGAAGTCTTTGACCACACTGCTCTGACTGTGAAGTCTTTGTTTCCCAATGGCCTACATTAATGTCAGCTATTTATCTCCCATGGCTCCCAGCTGTGGATTAAACCACAACCCATTGTTAGGCATCAAGAAAAACGGCCTTCACTGTCATAAGTTGTGATAAGTGAGAAGCTTTAATATCTTCCTGATATGATAGCACCTGAGAAAAATTCCATTAACATACATCAGTGCTGGACTGGTAACAAGTGTGTGAAGCCCAGGCTCCTTGGTTTTCTAAATTAATTGGCTGACATAAAGGACTACCCTACTGAACTCTAAATCATATGGGTGGGGTTCTCCAAGAGGATACTTACAGGACAGCTTCTGGTAACAGAACGCCTGTGGAGAAAAAATTGACCAAACTCTAGAAGGCTGAGTGAGCAGATGAACGCTATATGATGAAAAACAGAGAGGGAGGAGACAAGATCACCTACGCTCAGCTGAGCAACAACCTACTCTGAGACTTGGTGATTTAAAATGACAGGTTCAAGTCCCTGGAGAGAGGGCTCAGCTGTTAAGAGTATGCACTGCTCTTGAAGAAGATCTGAGTTCAGTCCCTAGCACCCAAGGAGGGTCGCTCATAACCTGCAATACTACTCCATGGGATCTGACACCCTCTTCTGGCCTCGGAGGACACCAGTGCCCCGCAAGCACATACCTACCTCTCACGCACATACATATAATTAAAAATAAAATAATATCTTAATAACAAATAGGCTCAGGGCTAGAAGGAAGCTGGAACCCCACATTAATGACCTTGAGTATGAATATGTGTGATTTCTTAGGAATCTGGTCCTGCTTCTCTCAAACAACACAAATATGTGTACGCTCATTCATAGCTTCAAAGGGTCTGGAATTCAGGTGCAGCTCGGCTAGACAGTTTGAGTTCATGTCTATTGTGCAGTCACAGTTGAGATGACACCTTATGCCACACTTACCAGGAGGGGCTGGAGCTTCCTTGGCCACATATGTGGGTGGCACACTGTCATTCATATCATATTCTATTGGGTAAATATATGTACCAACTTCGAAACAAAGAAGATCCCACAGAGGCACAAATGATCCAAACAAACAGTCGTGCACTGAGACTGTTTGGAATTCTGGGACTATTAAGAGAGAAGGAAGGGAAGACAATGGAGAGGAAGAACAGAAGAACTGCTTAGCTGAGAATCTGGTTTTTAACAATGACACTGGCTTGAACTTTGGGGATATAAATTAAGTCAAAATGGCTGGTTGTGGTGAAGAACCAGGACAGGCCACGTCACTGAATGATTCTGCTTATTTCTCAGCACCTGTGTACATTATGTGCAGGATTCAGGTCGCGGGTCAGAGTTGTGATACTGCACCTCAGACACGTGGCCCTCCTGTAAAAATGTGCCTGTCAGGAAAAGACACCAGGCCGTACAAGTCAGATTCTTGCTGGCACTGTTCTGAGGTATCTGGCAAGAAGAGGGAACAGAACCTCCCTTCAGGGTCACTCTCGCTTACGGCATGGCTCCTGTCACAGGCTCTTGCTTACTCTGTCATGATCTTTGCGGATGGACAGATTCCAGTATCTGGGTGACTCACACATCAATGGCTCTTCCATTTCCTCACCAAACTCACACATACTCTTACCTCACAGATGTGTCAGGAGGATTGAAGGTCCCTTTGTGTCTTAGTTTAATGTGTACTCTACTTCTGTCAGTGTGGAGCACAAATTCTAGGAGAGAATTTGTACCACTCTGTTTATCTGATGGTCAGCCTCCTTTCCTCAAATCCTGCTCTTCTCAGAAACGATATCCTGCCAAACCAAGACTAAAGTTATTTTCTCCTAAGAAGACAGGAGGGTCTTAGTGCAGAAAATACTGAACCCTAGGGAGTCCACCCCCACAGACTGACTGTGTCTCCAAATCCTGCCCTTCTTCACATCTAATGAGTGGGTCTTGTCATCATGGGACATGGGATCTTCCTCTGGCCCAGCACAGTCCCCGAGTTGCTCAAGGATGTAAGGAAGGTGTCTGCCTTTAATCCTGCACCCGTCCATCAGTGCAGGGAGTCAGCATGCAGATGCCCTTCCTTACTCTTTTGTCTCCGTCTTAGCTGGCTCCCCAGCAGGTCCCTTGATTTCCGCAGCTCATTGGGGGTGCATGTGTGACTTTTTATGGCTTGCATCTCTGTTTGTGAAGATGTCCCCCACACAACGGAAGAATAACAACAACATGAATTACAAATGTTAGGATGCATTATGCTTTGATTAAATAAGAAATGTGATCAGCTGAGCCCAAAAACCAGAACTCGAATTCCGTCAAGAGTGAAGATGAATGAACAGAACTACAGTGACATCTGCTGGTCCCTCCCATAGAGTAGCTGGTTTGAATGTCACCAGAAATCAGTGATGGGAAAAGATCATAAGGATGACGATTTTGTACTGAAAACGAATCTTTAAAACATGCCTTTAGGTAAACACATATTCAGTTCGAGTGTTCTCACTGGTATGACTAAAATGAATAAACAAAACATTATTTAGGAGAACACTGAAAATGACTGTGGGAGCTGATGATAGCAGGGATGGAGTAGACCAGGCATGCTGTCGTTTTAATGCACCGTCACTAACGCCCATCCACTGTGGGAGGCAGAAAGGACCACCTAGGGAGGAGGGAGGCACGTAGAAGAAAGAGCGCTGCTCAAAACTCTTACAAGTCTCAAGTTATTGACTTCCTCTTCATATTTTCCAGAAACTGAGGTTCCAGGGGACATGAATCACCCTCCAGCCCGTGATGTCTTACTTGGTTTCTCTAAGTCCCTGTTACCGCTGCAATGCTGAGATACATTAGAAAAACATTAAGATGTAATCAGACATTCCCTAGGGGCCAGGGTTTCTGTGGGATCAATAAAGTTGGTCACCCTCTTGGCTTGCATTCGGGCAGATCTTCAATTATCAACATTCATTGTCCTCTCTGCCAACAACTGAAGTGAGATCTTGCTCTCAGAGTCAGCATTCTGAATACAGGCAACCCAAAGCTGCCTCCCTGGGGGCTAAAAAGAAGCCCTGCCAGGCATCCCCCTCCCCGCAGGCTGCTCTCCGCCATTCTCTTTTGTGGAAAGGGCAGGGTTCTGTGACACAACCCCCCCCCCCCCCCCCCAAACAAGCCGTGTCACAAAAGCAGCCATCATCAGGACCCTGGATGATAATGACTGTTCTGTTTTCAATGAAACACAAACCATACCGGATTACATTTTCCCCTAAGCACGGCCCTAAAGGCCTTTGGTGGATGGTGCCCACGGCAACAGAGTCTAAGACTGTCCTGACACCACCACTTAGCAAAAATCCAGGAGACGGTAGCTTTCAGAAATGATTGAAATTCTTTTTTGAAATGATCTGTGGGTACCGTCACTTCTGGGGTCTGATTGACAAAGGATGGGCATTACATGATGAGCAAAGGGACTTTCTGTAGCTGGTTCACGCGTGGACTGTGGGGCTGCTCATAGTCGGGAGGCCTGGCTGTCATCTTGCTGAGCCGAAAGCATCCTTCCCCCACATCTGAATAAGGGACAAAGAGGCCCCTGTCCAGGCAGCATGCAGAGATGCGCACATCTAACAATAACCATATATTGTGGGGAAGTGTTTAAGTGTGAACGGGCTGCACTTCTTGGGAGCTGAGCTGTGTTACAGCTATCCAGGTTCCCTTTAATGACTCTGAGGGACAGTGCTTCATTTAAGAGTCTGCAGCACACTTGATAAGCCATCCTGGAGTCAGAAAAACCTGTGGAATTCACTTAACAGACACAGCCAAGCTTTGGGCGTTGGTTCTTAAGTTTCTCCTTCCTTCCTTCCTTCTCTTTTCTTTCCTTTCTTTATTCTCTGCCCACCCTTCCTCCCACCCTTCCTTCCAGTCTTTCTGTCCTGTCTTTCCATCTCCATGTCTCCCTTTTCTTTCTTTGTATTTAAACCACAAAGTCACACCCCTACCGCACACCTTAAATTATGTCCCAGCCCTGGTTATGTATCTACAGATATCAGCGTTTAAGCAAATTTTGTACAAGGGAGGGAACAGTAAACTAATCGATTATCATATAATTGCAATTCATTCACATTAAACTCTGTGACTAGGCATGCCCTGTATAGTTCTTAATGGTGAGGGATTTACAGACCCACAGCCAGGTTGGCCCATCCCCCTGGGACCCATCCATCTGGTTCTGACAGCGAAACATCTATTATTTCCACAAATAATGCTAAGGGAAGTAGTATTGGATGGAATTAAGACTGTCTTTTCCTGCATTTTTTTTCTAATTACAAGAGGTTGAACATTTCTTCCTTCTGTACAACTCTAATATGAATTCCATTGGCAAGAGAAGAGTAGATTTCTAGAAACTTCTCCACCTTCTTGTGAACATAGACATCAGGCCCTCCAGGATCAGTAGGGTGGCTTGATAGTCCTGCCTTTTGAATCTGGCTCTGGCTCAAATCCCTTGCAATCATTAAACAGCTACCACAGCCAGAGACCTAGGTCAGTGGCTGAATGCCGACACAGCTCATGTAAAGCCCTGAGTTCAATTTTCAAAGCACACAAAATAAAATAAAGAGCTACAATGTCCTGTCCATGTATACAGACCTGCATCTGGTCATTAAAAACCCTTTTATGGATATCCTTTCTGTGTTAAGGCCTGGCCCAGCCACATACATCTAACACTGCACCAGGGTGGCTGGGACTGATGGGGCAGAAACACTAGAGAACGGGGGTGTCATTTGTGCCGTGGCAGCACAGAGAGGGGACATTTTAAATGGGTGGCAAGTGTAGGTCAGGGGAGTTTCCAAATGGAATGCACATCAGAGCTGCCCTTTGAAGGGAGTGGAATTCACTGTATAAAGAAAGAAAACCACATTGTGTGTGTGTGTGGGGGGGGGGGCAGAAATGAAGAGAATGGGAAAACAGTCCTAGCCAGACCCACAGCTGTCCTAGAGGGAGTGAGGAGACCATCTCTGCCCTCCCAATCCAGAGCCCGTGGGGTGCCCCCCGCCCCCCGCACAGCAGGGAAGCCATCAGGCTGACTGTATCTGTTCATTTCAGTCCTTACAACGAAGCCGCGAAGACATCATCCTCCAGTTTTACAAGTGAGGAGACTGGAACCCTGAGAGGTGACAAGAATTCACTAAAGATCAAGCACATGGCTTGTCACCCAGCTACAAGCAGAATGCCAGAAACCATGCCTTTCGGTTTTCCGTGACAATCACACCAGAGAAAGGGTGGGAGGTGTGAACATCCAGGGGTGAGACCAGCCTGGTGAAGCAACAGGTCCCATTACCATGTGATAACAAAGAGAACTTGTGGAGATTTCTGATGTGGACTGTGTCTCCCACGCTGCCCCTCTCCACCCCAAAGCCCTCACCCTCTTTACACACCTCCCCCTCCCCAAGGAGCCCCTGCTTCTGACCCGCCTGGCATTGGGCAGGGCCCCCACCCTCTCTCAGGTCCTGCTGTTCCCCACACCCTTTGACACGGTGGCA
Organism: Peromyscus californicus insignis; assembly: GCF_007827085.1. Taxonomy (NCBI): domain Eukaryota; kingdom Metazoa; phylum Chordata; class Mammalia; order Rodentia; family Cricetidae; genus Peromyscus; species Peromyscus californicus. The sequence goes on along the minus strand of NW_026294469.1, from coordinate 4,338,038 downwards.
CACCCCAAGTACTCTTGTTTGTGCGGAGGGAAGTAGAACGCTTCATCCTCAGAAAAAGGCTGGGAGGGAACACCAGGCTTTGTTTCCAATACCGTGGCATAGTTTTCTAGAGAGAATACCCTTTACGTATTAGCTGCCCTGAACTACAGTCCTTAAGACAATGCATCTACACAGCTCTGCCTTGGAAGGTCAGCCTCCTGCTGATACTCCTCACTGGGTGATAAGACCTACTTTTATTGCCCCAGCTCTCTCCACGGTCTCCCACCTGACATTAAAAGGCGAAGAGCTGAGCTGTGACCTCCCTGCAAAGGAGAAGTGGGTGTACCACAGAAATGGGAAGCAAACACTACTCAGCAGCTTCTGAAAACATCTCCAAATGTCAGTCTGCTCGCAAACGGAATGCTCTAGAGCAGTGGTTCTCAACCTGTGGGGCGTGGCCACTTTGGGGGTCAAATGACCCTTTCACAGGGGTTGCCTATCAGATATTTGCATTACAATCCACAACACTAACAAAATTACAGTTATGAAATAGCAACGAAAATAATTTTATGGTTGGGTGTCCCCACAACATCAGGAACAGTATTGAAGGTTACATACAGCCTTAGGAAGGTGGAGAACCACTGTTCTAGGGACTCCAGAGTAGCTCAGTGACAGGTCATGTGCTCAGTCCATGTGGGCCTTTGTTTCTCTCTCTAGCGCAGAAAGAAGAAAGGGGGTGAAAGGAAGGAGGGGGAAAGAGAAAGGGAAGAGATGGGGAGGGGAGGGGAGGGGAGGGGAGGGAAGGGGAGCAAAAGTTGAGCGTACCAACTAGTCTTTCCTTCGTTAAGAGCAGAATATTAATATTATATGTTGCACACATACAAGACAACTCAAGGATAAGATGACCATGGCGATGGTCACAAAAGCTGACAGCAGTGTGTGGGCACGTGGTTCCCAGGGAGCTCCATGGGTCTCATTTACGCCTGAATTCCCCTGGTGCCAATCCCCTGTTTGGTTTTGTGAACCCGGAACCCCCTAGGGCTAGGTCACACCCAATCCCCTCTACAGTGCCCCATCCCTTCAGACAGAGCATGCTGTTTGCTCATGGCCTCTTTGGTCTTTGAGTCTTCCAGTATTCCTAGAAAATTGTATTTCTGAGGCCGTAATCCTTCACATCACAGAGGGAAACAGAAAAGGAAGACGCTGGAGGGAACATAAACCGGGACAAAGACAGGAGACTTTGTCAGGAGTTTTAAACTTTCTTATTGAGTTAGACGCGGCCCTGGGGAGAGGGTGCTTTAGATGTTTGGGCCTTCTGGGCTCTCACTGTTGCCGTGGAGAAGAAAGACTGTGATGATTTAAGTGGTTGGGACACACCAGGGACTCGAGAGAAGGTGACTGTCTCACAATTGTGCTTTCATGTGGGCATTAAGGCTGTGACTGATATTGTCATCATTTACAGGCTCTGTTTCCTTCAGAAAAGCAGAAGAAAAAAAATTGGCCTTTTTGACTAGAAAGAGAAAACTTTCCAGGCTTTTCCTTACAACCCCTCATCCCATGATTCTCAGCGTTAGACAAAGGGCCAGAGCACTTCAGGGAAGGGATTTCTAATGTACACTCCACCCCTCTGTCCTGTGCACTTGGTAGTACTGCTCACCTCACTAGTCATACAATGGTAGCCATTAACAGCTTAAGCATGAAGTATGAGGCCATCTGTAAATAAGAAGGCGGCAGGCACTTACTGCATTATCAGGCAAACCTTCTAACAGTCTGTGGAGGAATTAGCTTCAGGATCCAGCCCCCAAAGAGACCTAAATCTGCAGATGCTCAAACCCCTTTGAGGTGACAGAGTGTTTGCATAGAACCTGCACGTGTCTCAAGATTGCTTTTAACTCATCTCTAGGTTAGTTAGAATACCAAATGTGAGGAAAAGGCTATGTAGATAACTCCTTCTGTAATGTTTAAGGGCTAATGACAAAAAAGGATGCACATCTGTGGTGGTTTGAATGATAGTGGCCCCCACTGGCTCACAAGGAGTGGCACTATTAGGAGGTGTGGCCTCATTGGAGGAAATGTGTCACGAGGGGTGGGCTTTGAGGTTTCAAAGATGCAAACCAGGCCCAGTGTCGCTCACTCTTTCTGCTGCCTGTCAGTCCAGATGGACAGCTCTCAGCTACCTCTCCAGCACCATGTCTGCCTGCATGCTGCTATACTCCTTGTCATGATGATAATGGACTAAACCTCTGAACTGTAAGCCAGCCCTAACTAAATGTTTTCCTTTATAAGAGTTATGGTGGTCACAGTGTCTCCTCACAGCAATAATAACCTAGAGAACATGGTAAGGGCATACATGGACTATTTGTTTATTTACTCATTTATTTTTTGATTATGTATAGTGTGGATGCAGGTGTGTGTGTGTGTGTGTGTGTGTGTGTGTGTGTGTGTAGGTCAACAATGAGTGTTTCCTCAATCACTCTCCATTTTACTCTCTAGAGATAGGATCTCTTACAGAACACAGAGCTTGCCTAAGTGGTTAAAGTGTCTGGTCTCAAGCCTTAGGATCCTTCTGTCTCACTCTTCACCCCAACACTCAACCTGCAGTATGGACAAGTGCTCCCAGCTTTATGTGGGAGTTCTGGAGATCAAACACGGATTCTTGAGCTGTGAGTCAGTGAGCACCTTCCGACTGTGTTAGCTCTGCAGCCCCAGTCACCATTAAAATAGTTCCAGTCTTTCAATGTTGCAAAGCTCACAGGTCCAGGGGGCTGGCTGAATGGGGATCCTGACGCTGAAGTTGAAGACTGCAAGGTGGAGAGGTACCTACAGTGTTGGGGAAACGAGATGAGCACCTAGCTTCCTTCAGCTAGTAACCCACCCAAAGAAACTACGCTGCTAGTTCTTCCTCTGCCCAACTCCAACCATAAACACTGAAAGTCAGTTGAAAGGGTGGTGCAAAATGGTTGCCAGCCTTGCGAGCATCAAGGGGTTATCCCAGATGCTCCTGGCTTAGCACCTGCCACAGTAGGGGTCACATACGAGATGCTTTCTGTGTCTTGTGTTGCTTTCCCCAAAACTCAAATGTTGTTGAAATCCTTAAATCTAAGTACCTCAGAGCATGATTATATAGTTTTGGACTGTATTTGAGGGCTCCCCATCCACAGATTCAATCAACCCCAGATAGAAAGTACATAGGGAGAAAATGAATTTACCCTGAACATGTACAGGATTTTCCTCTTGTCGTTATTCCCTGAATATTCAGTATAATAATGATATAGGTGGGGATGTGCACAAGGTATGAAAATACTGTGCCATTTTACAGAAAGGATTTCTATATCTGCATATTTTGGTATCTGTGGGACATGTTGAATCAAATATCCTTTGATGTCAGAAGAATGACTATATTTGGAAATACAGCCTTGAAAGATAAGACTGAATTGAAAGAACTATGTTTTCAGCTGGGGAGATGGTTCAGTGGGTAAAGTACAGGCTGGGTAAACATGAGGACTGAGTCCAGATCCCCAGCACCCAAGTCAGACATGGAAGTGTGTGTCTATACCTCAGCAATGAAAGGTGGAGACTGGGGACCCCAAGAGCTTTCCAAATTGGCGACCTACAAGTTCAGTGAGAGATTCTGTCTTAAAACGGAAGGTAGAGAAAGATAGGCAAACCCTGATGCCCACCACCTGCAACACTCGGGCGAGCAGGTCCTGCACCTGAACAGAGTGGCATAACAGAGCCAACCCTGTTAGCGCAGGTGTGGGTGAGCCACTCCCAAAGATGTGAGCATGGGAGAGCTGCCCCATTTCCCATCCTGGGGACCAAGCCTACAGCTGCCCAGGCCCAGACCAGGGTTATGACTTGGTCTGCCCCAGTATCCACCTCATCTGTGATCTGCTGGAGCACGTGAAGGGACCTGACCTGCAGACCCAACGCAGCAGGATCTCCACAGCACAGGGTGCCAGCAGAATGTCCACGAAGAGTCCTAGTGGGGGCCCAGCATCAAACACGTAGTGGAGACCAGGGGCCTCGAACCAGACCTTACAAAGAACACTTGCAGGAGAGATGCACAGACCAGGAGTAGACAGTGTGACTTGTTGGGCTGCACTGCAGCCTCCATGAGCATGTTGAGATTTTTAATTCCTCCCTTTTTATAAGGTTTTCTTTTCTTATTTTGTTGTCTTCATTTTTTTTTCTCTTGAATTTTGTTTTATTCGGAAGCAGGATGCAGGGGTGGAGGACCAATGTGAAGGAACGGGGAATGAATGGGATCAAGATACCTGATGTGAAAAACACATAGACTAAATACATTTTACTAATAAAAACAGAAAGATAGGCAGAGAATCTAACATGGATCTCTGAACTCTACACATACACACACATGGATATGTGCACCTGAGCACGTACATGTGCATACACACCGTACACGCACACACGTATTATCATTATGGCGAGGAGGCTCTAATTCAGTATGACTGATGTCCTTCTAAGACAGGAGGTCGTAGTCACACACAGAGGGAAGAGCATGTGGAGATGCAGGGGTGGGGAGCATCTGTCTACGAGCCAAGGGGAGAGTCCTCAGAAGAAAGCAACCCTGCTGGTACTTTGGTCTTGGACTTTCAGTCTCCAGAACTGGAGGGAACCAAGTTATTTCAATTTAACCAAGTTAGTCCTCCCAGTCTACAGGACCTTGTTACAGTGGCCCTATGAAGGCGAAACTATGCCTGTGATTTTAGACTAAATAAAAAAATAATAAATGATTCAGCCAATAAATGTTGACTCACAGAAAGCCAGAAATCTGTCGACATCAGACTGGACAGCTGACACTATAAAATAGAGCCGAGAGTCCCGCTAGTAAACTTTTCCTTCATGATTTGCACGACTCTCTCCAGGTATTTCAGTACCACTGAGCACCAGACCTCTATTTGTGACATGGGGACAGTGGCTCTGGACTGCACACTGTGCACTTGGAAGACGTGTTCTGACAGGTTCTCGGTGTGTAAACGTGTGACTCACATGGTTCCTGTTCTTCAGATGCCTGTGTGGACCGAAATAAGGAGAGAAAGAGGTACTCATAGCTGATTAGTAGCAGGACAGTGAAGGGCGTCCGGGTGCTATAGAAACATGTGCAGGTGGTGTCCATGGAAATACATGCACACGTTAAGGTTAACTGTTGAGAGGGAGGGTCTGGCAAAACCTCATCAAGGTAACAACATGGGCCTTAAGATTTACACCCAATACGAAGGCTTGGGGATAAAGAAGCTTATAAGGGGGAAAGGGTGCCTGGGGAGCTAAGTCACAGGCTCCCAGAACAGTGGGTGTCCAGATGCCCATTGCTGGGAGCGGCTGGGTATAAGCCAGGACAACTAGGTTGCTATCAACACATCCCTGGTTATCAATGCCAGAGTAAATGGTTCGGGCTTGCTCACTTAGTCATTAGGGGTCACAAAAGATTTCTCAGCAAAGGAGTGGGTAAGAATGGACCTGTCTTTTAGAGAGCATGCTTAGAAGCCTGTGTGATGAATACTTGTGGAGGGAAGATGTACGGAAGGGGTAGGTGTGAGAACAGCCAATGCAAGCAGTGCTTCTGTGGGAGTCTCAAGGATTTGGGAGAATCGAGTGGACAATGAATGTGAACCCAGACTTTCAATAGCAACTGTGAACATTTTACTGGGAAAGAAAACGCAGGGAGAGAGCTTGTTGGGTCAATGTTAATGAAGTTTGCCAGGCAATTGTGAGCACTTAGTTAATATTACACAGAACAAGCATGTGGCACCAAGTGATTCTTAGTCGTGAATTTAAGACCTTATTTAATATAAAATAATTACTCATTTTAACTCAACAACCAACCAAATAGAAGTGGGAAATACCACCACAAACTCTTCCACCTCTGCCTGATTTTAATCTTGATTGTAATTTCTCCACCACAAACTCCTCCACCTCTGCCTGATTTTAACCTTGACTGTAGTTTCTACAGTTACTTTTGGCGGCAATATGAACAGATATGCTGAACAACCATGCAGAGTATACCAAGTGTTGCAGTCCCGTAGGGATGGGTCTTGAAACTCTGCTGATTATAAAGTATAATAGTATTAGGTCAAGAAAACTGAATTGTGTATTTCTTTACCAATATGTTCCCCCTTTCCTCTGTACCTTGTACCCCAACTGGCTAGCAGAATTACCTGTTCCTCCTCTGAGCTCCCAAAGCCCTTTGTTTTTATTGCATATCTCATACTGCAGAAAGAAGCAAGTATAAGCCTCTGTCTCCACTCGAGATCCAAGCCCGTCTTCATCTTCCGTTCCCCAGAGCCTAACACAGTGCCTGCCTAGCTACAGCAGATTCTCAACACTAAGTGACTGAATTGCTTTCATTTTAATTTTGAGGTAACTCTCTCTCTCTCTCTCTTTCTCTCTCTCTCTCTCTGTGTGTGTGTGTGTGTGTGTGTGTGTGTGTGTGTGTGTGTGTGTGTGTCTACTCTAAACTCAGAGTCATTCTCTTTTAAAGGTACCTCCACCAATAAATGAGCTACTACAAGCTAGTAAGGGCGTTCTAAGGCTATGTTTGAGCAGTCAGCTTTGGTGAGCCTGGCTCCTGTGAATGCAAAAATCTGATCCGTAAGCACCACAGTCCTGGAGAGCATCACACTTATTTGTTTGCCTTAAACAAGGTCATTGTGTGTACACCTTCCACATAGAATCTCATTGTATGAAGGCAAAAAAATGTTCAATGCATTTTTCTACTTTTGATGACTAAATAATCCAATGATCATCTCGACAGGAAAATAAGAATGCCTTTGTTCTGGTCCTGTTGTACTTAGGCCAGAATACACTATCAACACATGGACTGAAACGTCTTCATTGCATTTTAAACAAGTTAGCAGCTAAGTTGGTTCGCTCTTCAGAAATATGAAAGGAAACTGAACAGTTACATGACTTGGGAAGCTTCGATAAAATGGTCAGGTGTCCCAATGGTCAGTGCTTTCAAGCTCTGCATACCCAGCACATGGGTTTTCTCTCAGTTAAAATCTTCTTCAGATGGCAATTAAACCACAGCATACATTTATCTGTTTGTTTGTTTTTGTTTTCTTTTCTAAAAACAGGGTTTCTCTGTGTAAGAGTCCTGGCTGTCTAGGAACTCATTTTGTAGACTAGACTGGCCTCAGACTCACAGAGATCCACCTGCCTATGCCTCCTGAGTGCTGGGATTAAAGGTGTGTGCCACACCACCCAGACACATGCTTTGAAATCTAGTTTGTTTTATTCTTCTACTAGTCAATCTCATGATATTTGGGATATCTTGGAATATAAAACTTAGAAAACCATTCACTGTCAAAAGTGGTTGATCTTCTGGTTTAGGTTTTGGTTTTATTTATAATTTATGTGTGAGTGTGTGTCTGTGTTAGTATATGTCACATGTGTGTACATGTACATGTCACATTGTATAGATGTACATGAAGGCCAAAGAAAGCATCAGGTCCTCTGGAGCTGGAGCTACAGGCTGTTGTAAGTTGCCCAACATGGGTGCTAGGAACCAAACTTGGGGCCTTCGAAGGCAGTGAGTGCTCTAGCTGCAGAGCTGTGTCTCCAGCCCCTGACCTGTTTTTGAGACCATGTACAAGCCGTCATGCGTAATCCTTTGAGCACAGTGCCTCTCCACTCATCAGCCCTACATGGTAAATGCCATTTTCCTTTTTTACCTATTTAAAGAAGCAGAAACCAAAACTATGAGTTGCTTTTCTGCACTCCCACCATGAATGGCATGAGCTTGAGACTATAATTCTGTGCTTTGGGTCTGGCTTTACCTTCTTTACTGTGTTATTCCACCCAGGCCCTTGCCTTGCCCACCTTCTCTGAAAACACCAGTGTTCCCAGCATGAACAGAGAACTCCAAATATGTCAACAGATGACTAACAGAGCACTAATCATTAGCTCTGGGTCTAGAGGGGAAGATTTATAAATAGCAAAATAGGGATATTTTTGCACCTGTACAACAATAACATCAGCAACAGTAATAAGGATAACAGCAATCTACTCATCTGTGGAGAAAATATTATCAACTCATCTCCAAGTATGTGATCACAGGAAGGCAATGGGTGGTTTTGGGAGTAGCAGGTGCAATATCTTCACTTTGGTCATATGGCCCCCAAAAGATCTGTGAGACTTCCCAAGAAACATCCAAGGGGTGATGACAAATGTTGGATAAATCACTCCACAGCTATTACAGAGAGACTCACACTGCCATATGGAAAAAGTGGTTAGGGAACAATTAACTTCAACAATGTATATTGCCCCTGGAAACAAAACTGAGTTAAGCTGCTACCATAAGGCTAACTGCGACCACTATAAATTAGTCAGCGATAATGGCCGTAGTTTGAATCCATAAAAAGTTAGAAAAAATAAAATAAATGCAGGTCATGAAATCATTTCAAAACGACCCAACAACAAATTTTGAGGTAGACACACTGAGCCCCTCTTTCCTGCTTCATGAATTTCCTTTTCTAGCTGAAGAAAAGCCTACATTGAAGGAGTGTGAAGGCGCTGGTGTAGTCAGGGTAATTGGCACTAGAATTATTTCAAGTGTTTAATAAAAGAACCCTTGTTTATGAAGTGCAGAGTGTGTAAAACAAGCAAACAGAGAAGCAGACACACGGCTTTCACTGCTCCACACCACCAGCAGCACAAGGAAGTGGCCGTGCTGTGAATCACAGATGAGCCTTGGAAAGAGAAACAGAGGGACAGACACAGAGACCCGTTTAAGATCATAAACTAAGTCAATTTTTAAAAATTAAATACAATACACACTGAGATAGTCACAAGTCAATAATTTCAGGATGTAACATTAATGATTTACTACATGATCAGCTTAATGAGGTCAATAGAACGGTGGGGACGAGTAGGGAGAGAGAGAGAGGCCGAGACTTTGTTTGAAGAGCAGCCTGGGTATCTTGAAACCAAGATGTCCTTCCCAATCAAGGATTTATGTTATTTGGGGACAAGTCACGAAGTTTTACCTTCTATCCCAAACTCGTGTTATCTTAAAGAGACTCTACAGTTAAGTGAAGCGTCCCCCAAGGCCCACCTGTTGCATGCTTTTTTCCCTGGCTGCTCCTGCTACTTGGACAAAATGTGGAAGGTGGGCTGTGTGGAGGAAGTAGGTCATGGAAGGAGGTCTGCAGCCTTGTCCCCGCTCTCTGCTTCCTGTCTTCCTGGAGGTTAGCGGTCTCTTTCTCCACACCTTCCAGACATATGACATCTTACCTCACCAGGAGCCCAGAATCAGCAGGCCAAGGGGCAGCGATTGAAATCACACAGTGAACCAAAGTCCATATTCTTCCCTTCAGGTTGTTCTTCTCTGGTATTCGTCATGGCAGCAATGAAATTAATTATCAGTTAACATGATCACACACTACACCTTCTTAAGACCTTAATTCCTTTTATGTGTATGCGCAAGAGTGTACATGTGTGTATGTATGTTTGATGTGTTGTATGCAAATGTGATATGTCTGTTTTACATGGGTATGAGGCACAGGGTTGATGTTGGAAATCATCTACCATCTCTACTCTCCCTTATGATTGGGGTAGACTCTCTCAATCACACCCAGAGCTCACTGATATGGTTGGTCTCACTAGCCAGCTTGCTCTGGGGATTCCCCATCACTGCCTTTCAAAGGCAGGGATTATAGGACTGTTCATGTCGCTTAGGTTCGCTTTTCTGCAGGTGCTTAGGATCCAAACTCTGGTCCTCAAATGTACAAAGCAGTACTTTACCCACCCAGCCATCTCCCCAGCCACAAACAATGTTTATTCTTAATGCCACGGAATCAACAAGGACCATGAGGCTCCTGAGCCATGAAATAATGTGTTGTGATAACACAGAGTATCCAATGACAGAGCTAATATTAGAATACTTCTTAAAAATACTTGCACAGCTTTTTCCTCTCCTATGATCTGCCCTCTGAGTTTAAAAGAGATATGGAATGTAAAATACCAGTTGATTATAAGAAAAACATGCATCCAAGTTGCGAGATACATTTAAATCTCATTAAACTAACTGAAAAATTCATGAGCAATACATGGATAATTTGTTTCTTATTAAAACATTAAACTTGTAGAGAATATTTGGCTGTTCAAATGTCAAGTAACGGGCTAGCTATAGTAAGTTAATTAGCTACCAATTCATTGCTAAAGATACTTAATTGACATTTAATAAGCATATTAAATACCAATTAACCAACTATATTTAGAGCTAACTATATTTAGTCAAAGCTGTTTTGTTAATTGCTTGCTCAGTGTCTTAGTATCTATGGTCAATAGATTATAACCCAACTAAATATATACATTAATGTGTTTACATATATGTCTCTCCAGTGGGGATTATCATCTAGATGCACATTGGCTTTAACCATTGTCACCCATCTTGATAACAACAACATCTTCCAGCAAGTCACCCTAGCTCAGGGAAGATGAATCAGGCAAGTGAAGATGACAGAAATGTGGCACACTCTTGTCTGCTGAAAGCAGGGAGGCTTAACAGGTTCTGAGGGCAGGGTCCACACGCCCTCTGAGACCTCTGCAGAGGGGCTCTCTTGAATGTTCAGAAGTGCTATAGAAGGAGGAACAGACTGGTTGTGATAATTGCCTCCAGGATCTCATGGCTGTCCTGGGCTCGGGCGCTCTTGGCTGGCATTCTTTTGGACTGTTTGCTGAATAACATTGTCAGTCACATGCTGGGGAATCTGGATTGTGTATTCTGGTCACAACACTCTCCTGCAGACTTGATACTCACAGCACAATAGAGGAGAGACACGTGAGAAGAGAGCAGGGACCAGAACACATTAACCTTGGACCACTCTTCCCTGACCCCATGAAGGCACTTAATGGGTTTTGTAGGCCCTGATGTGGGGCGTCCTTCCTGAGGTTTAAGCATGCAGAAGGACTGAACAGTGATGTGACTCGGTTATCAGAGAGCTGAAGGGCGATGCGGGTGGTCCTGCAGGCAAGAAGCATCCAACATGGCTAGACCATCTGAGCATTGCCTGAATCGAGGTGAATCGATATCACAGCATATTCAAGCTTGGGAGGTGATTTCAATTTTTAAAATAATTAACGTTTGCACCTTGTGTTCACTGAGTCTTCACAGAGCAAAAGTCCAGGAGCATGAGCATGTAGTTACAGTTTGTATTTGCTGTGCGATCCATGCAAGTCAGCCACTTGGCTACTGGACTAGGCAGTTGGTTTTGTGAGTTCCTGGTAAAGGAAAGAATTGTTCTTAGGGCAGTCTGAAATCCAAAGTCCGGGGGATGACTGAGCCAAGAACTAAGGACATCATAGTTATGAGAGACAAGAGGCCGTGGGCAGACACAGGGTGACTCAAAGTCATCCCAGAAATGCCAGTGTTACTACAGTTGAACCCCCAATCTGTGGGAGACACATTTCGAGATCATCAGTCAGTGTCTGAGACTATGGGTAGTACAGAACTCTATTGCACTATGATTATTACAACAGTATTGGCCCCAGCCTAGCAGGTGCTGTGCCTTAGCACCTCCCTACATCACTACTCTTGGGTTTTGAGGCCATTACTAGGTTAAAGAGGGTTACCTGGATATAAGCAGGTGATGCCACAGCAGTCTTCTGGTAACTCAGATGGTGCTCTACTAGCTATTGGACATGCAACCTGTATAGTATGGATACTCTTCACAGAAGGACAACTCACATCCCAGGCCAAATGGAAAAGAGCAGCATGGGGTGTCACCAAGCTTCTCAGAACGATGGAGAACTTACAATGTCTGAATTGTGTATTTCTGTAATTTTCCATCTACTATGTTCAGATTGCTATTGAATGTGGGTTACTGAAACCGTGGAAAGCAAAACCATGAATGAAGAGAAACTAGGGTGATTTGGAGGGATGAAATGCCTGTGGCTCTTGTCTTCAGCTGTCTTAGGGTACCACTGCTCCATCTCATGAAGGTATAACCTCAAGAAACCTGAAGAATAACTATAATTCTAATATATCAAGGCTGCATTTCTAGGTGACAGAATAAAATGAGGCACAGAGCAGAGCAAGAACAATGATTTCAGAGACAAACCATTACACTGGCCACATTCACAAATGAGATGGCTGGCAACAAAGACGTAGGAGCATTAATTCGCCACCAGTGGAGGGGTGCTTAGTTATGGTGACCCTGGTTGATCTGTCCTGTCATCCCAGCCACTGAGCAATGTCTCCAAGGACTTATTATCATAAGTTCATCGTGGTTATTGGAAAGACTTCATCTGTGTGGAGCAGGGGTGGACCGCCTCCTTCAGTAACTCCTCTGGGCTTGGATGAGAATCTCCCCATCATCTTGAGACTTGGCAGCATGTTAACATGTAACACTCATTCAGCTGTCCCAGGGCGGGTCAAGAAATGCAATTTACCTCACTTGCCTTGTGCCTTGCTTTTTCCATTGGAAGGATTTGTGCACTTTGCATGTTTTCAGTTAATGAATGACTGCAGTGTGCCTGTGAGCTTTGTTTGAAGATACCAAAAAATGGGGGAGAAAAATCACATCCATAGGGAAAGCCTTGTTACCCTGGATGAGTTTGATCAATGAAGGGAAGAAAGAGATTGCATGAAAAATTTAAATTCTCCAATATGAGATGCTTTGGGGTAAGTGAAACACTCAAGCTAGGGTTAGTAATGAATTAGTTAACACAACAGAGCCGAGGCACAGACTCGGCATCCACAGACAGAGCCAGCATTTCAATTTTCAGCTCAGTTGGCAGTAGAAACGAGGCTGACAAGGGGGCTTGGCATAAATCACGAATTCCAGTGGATTGTACTCTCGCCTTCTCGGGGGCTGGGCAAGCCACAGTTGACATATATTTGAGGCTCAGAATCCAGCTATGGGGTTCACTGAGCAAAGGAAAGGAAGCATAAAGGTGGAAGGTGCGGCTAACGTAGGAAATAAAGGCAATGAGTTAGATGGAGGCTCTTCGGTTTGAAGAGAAATGGACACAATGGGCTTCCATATTTAGTTCCAAAGGTAGATGATTAAGGAGGCCATCCGTATGAAGTATTAAAGCTGATGTCTTATAAATTTTTAGTTAATGATCAATTTGAGTTTATTAGGTAGATCAGAACAAAAGGACATGAATGCAAATCAAGAAGGGAGGTATGTAAAGACATTTCAAGAGCCACTTTATGGGCAAGGCGATGACATTTAGGGTGAAGTTGATAATGATATGGATTCCAGTAAATTAAAGAACAAAATGGTTCTCCTTAGGGAAGAATTCCAATGGGTGTCTGTGTGCTACTTCAGGAAAGAAAACAGTGAGCTCACTCTAAATTGCAGAATTCCAAGTTGACTCTGTCTCCTGGCTGCTTGCCATGTTCAAAGACACACTCTCTAAGGCAGTGATTCTCAACCTGCCTAATGCTGTGACCCTTAATGCAATTCCTCATGTTGTAGTGACCCCCCCAACCATAAAATTCTTCTGTTGTTACTTCATAACTGTAGTTTACTACTGTTACGAATCCTAATGTAAATATCTGATATTTGACCTGTGGGGGTTTTGACCCACCACTTAAGAACCACTGATCTAAGGCCTGACCAAAGTTGCCAACACTGACCAGAAATGAATTGTTATTTTTTTCTCTTAAAATGTGTAGCTCAGGCTGGCCTCTAACTCGTGATCCTCCTGCCTCCATCTCCTTCAGCAAATCCTACCAGCGTATGCCACCACAACCAGCCAGAAATGAATTATTTTTAATGCTCCCACCCCCTAAACCCTTCAGAAAGCACAGACTACGGCTCAGGGATTTTGTGTTGCCGGTTCCCAGTCTCCATCTTTTATCCCAAGCACTATGGTTGTCTATCAGTGCCGGGAGGAGGCAAGAAATGATATTCATCGGCCAGCGAGCAGAGAAGGGAGGCTGGACTCCAAAGGAGTGCTGATCAGGACTGAGGCCTGGGTTTCCTCTAGGATTGGCTTCTGAAGGGGTGTGGAATACTATCATCAGAGCTTCACAGGCAGGGAGACTTCCGGGATGAGGGTACTGCCTCTTGGCCTTCTAATTTAGGCACTATCAGATCTGCCTTGGTGCTAGGCACATGGTTTTTTGTTTTTGTGTTTGTTTTTGTTTTTTTTATCACTAATGACATTATAATGAGATCAAAGTCATTCAGAGTGTCAACAAGATACTGGAAACTGGTTAAGCTGGTTACCAGCACCCCATCCCCACCTCATTTATGGAAGTTTGTGACAGCTGGGGAGTGGGTATCTTGGGGCACATGGCTCTCGGCATTCATGCTTTAACTTTCATAATCAAGGGGCAAAGCCAACCAGGTAACAGGCTCTCAGTCTGGGCTTTAGCTTGTGTGGTTGACCTATGAAAGTGGGGTAGAAATGCAGAAACTTGGACTCCACTCCAGGCCTAGGGAGTGAGAGGCCACAGTCAGTGAGACCCTTAAGCAACTCACATGTATATTGAAGTTTGAAAAGCACAGATTTAAAGAAAGCCAGCTTAGGCCTCCCCGGCTAGCCAAGGTGCAATGCTAGCAACTTGTCTTTGAATCCTGTCTTCTTCCCCAGATAATCTTCATTATTTAATCTCTGAGTCTCCGTCTCTTTTCCTATACAATGGAAATGATGACACTAACTACTTGAAAGGGCATGAAATTAACATGAAATGAAATTAGTATTACCAGTAGGAGACCAAAGTCTGAAACCACAATCTGGCCCATCATTCCCTGAATCATGTAACTTCACTGGGCTATGGTTTCCTCATCTGTAGAGAGAAGGAAAGAATAATTCCTATATTATAGGGCTAATATTTAGAATCCAAGGTCATAGCATTCATGAAGTTTATTTGCATGTGGGTGCATGTGCAGGTGTGTGTGTGTGTGTGTGTGTGTGTGTGTGTGTGTGTGTATGTGCATGCACACATGGGTGTGCAAAGGAAACAGAGAGACAGAGACAAAGAGAGAGCCTACGTTGGGAGGTTATGTACGTGGGTGTGGTGACCAGTGAAAGACACTGAGCCTCCTGACCTATCACTTTCTGCCTTGTTCCCTTGAGATGGGATCTCACCCTGAACCTGGAGTTCTCAGGTTCAACAAGCCCCAGCAACCCCCATGTAGCCACATTCTACTTTTTATGAGGTGGGGGGGCTAATTCAGGTCCTCATGTTTGTGCATCAAGAGCACTAACCACTGCTCTCTCTAATTCAGGTCCTCATGTTTGTGCATCAAGAGCACTAACCACTGCTCTCTCTTCCCGGCTCTGCACAGCTCTTAAAATACACACGGCATCTAGCTTATACAGATATGTTACTTATCAGACTCACAGAAGCACTGCACACATCAGCTAGCAAAAAAAGAAACGCATAACGAGACCCAAAATAGGTTTCAGTGTTAACTATTCCTGGTAACATTGCTTGCAAATGGCTCACTATTGTAGAAGCAGTCGGATCAAGAATTCGAGATAGAGAACAGATTCAAAATTTCAGTAATTACACATTTGTCACACATAGTATTTATCTTCAACTTCTAATAGGGAAATGGTTCTTGGCAAAACTTATCATGAAAGTATCATAGATACATGTCTGTCCACACAAGTGGGCTGGGAAACAAGTTAGCTCATATAACTCAGCTTAAAATTGTTCTTTTCCAAACAAAACAAAAGGCCTTCCCCTCCCCACCCTCCTAACCCTTTCTGTCTGAATTAACTTTTTTGACTCTGTAAATTCAATTTACCTCATTCAGTCTACATTTCTTTACAGCAGCATGTCTCTGTGTAGCTAGCATGAACATGAACGATCCAGATCCTGGCAGAGGGCAAGGGGCTGCTAACCCTGTTTTCTTTTCCTTTACCCCTTCCCTTCCGTGACCTCTCTCCCTCACAGCGCTCACCAGCTCCCTTTGGCTACTTGAGGAATTCTCTTCTTGCAGAGCTGCCCTCCCCAACTGCCTCCATCTTTGTGACCTGCTTTCTGGCTTCAGGTCTCCCCCTGACCCCAGCTCAACCCCTCTCACTCCTCACAGCATTGTTTGTGAGACCTCAAGTTGCCAAAGACCACAAGAGCCTCCAGTTCCACTGCCTTCAGCGGCCTATGCAACTCTGAAATAATTTGCCTTGAAGCCGATTCTTGGAGAAGCTGGTCAGACAAATGAGGGATTGAATTGTATTTCCTTTTTTTTGCAAGTTACTGCTGGCGGCAACATCTGTTCACAGCAACAAGATTGGAGGCTGTTGTGTGCGTCTTTGCTTCCCACTCTGGCCCTTTTGCTGGTGAACTACCCCTTACCCCAGGGTCACCTCTCAGGGTGTCTCTGTAGCCTGGTCCTCTACACTAAGAAACTCATAACTAATTACCATGACCGCAGACCTTAACTTGGCCAGCTGTGTCGAAGAAAGGCAACCCCAGCCTCCCCAGCGCTGCAGATCTATAATTTATCCTCCATAAAAAAGTCAATATTAGAGCAAAAAATGACATTTAAAAATCATAAAATAAGTAGTCTGGTATTTACCTAGCATGCTCTTTTCTTCTCTTTGCTTTATATGGCAGGCCCATCTTGTTTATTTTCTTCAGAGAGAGAACACTCCAGTTTCCAGTGAGTTCTAGGTAAGGGACAGAGCAGGGCCACCAAGAAAAGATAACCAAACGGCAGAGGGGCAGCTTCTGTCGATGCTACCTCAGCAATTTTGATCTTGGAAAATCGGTTAACTTTAAGGCCCGTGCTATGCAATTTAGCTTTTCTCCCCCTTGATTCTAAAATTGCACTATAAATTTTTATAGCTTAACAGATTAAAGAATGATTAAAACCACATAGCACACGTTAATTGCAAACAGCTCACCCGTGGCAAATATACTTTCATCCCATGTCAGGGTAGTGAAAGCATTCCCCTTATCCTGAACCGAGGTCAACTCCTCACCCTCCTGGCACACAGAGTCCCTATCAGAAGGTGCCAATATCCCAGGAAGAGCAAAAAGGAGTTTGACTCTCAGCCCCAGGAAAATTCTGCTTCAAGTATAGAGCACTGAGGCTGAGGCATCAGTGGGGCTCATTGGGTAAAATCCTTCCTGTGCAACAGGAGGACATATGTTTGAATCCCCAGCACCCACTTAAGTAAAGGTCAGACATGGAGAGTGTGACCATAACCCCAGAAAGGAGGAGGCAGAGGGTCCCTGAAGCTGGCTTGTCAGCTAGTCTACTAGGTTCAGTGAGGGACCCCGTCTTAAAAAGTAAGATGGAGAATGACAGAATACTGTCTCTGGCCATGCACCCATACTCACACATACAATCCTCCCCGCAACGTACATGAGACACAGAGTTGTCAACATGCTTCTGATGCACCTCGATGCCAAAGGCTGGATTAATCCTACCTGTCATTCAGGGGGAAATGTTTTTTAGAGTTTTGGCCTCCCTGGCAGGCCCTGACTGGACATAAAGGAGGCTAGACCCTTGGCTGATTCATAATGGTTGGACTTTGGGGCTGCATTACCAATGAGGAAATAAAAGTCAATGATCTGGAAGAGAAAATGCTCAGAGTAAACCAAGATCAGTAACAAACAGCTAACTCTTTAACTAACTGTGAGGAAGGACAGGCTGCCATGCATTAATCAGTTTGGGCAGTCGTACAGATGCCAGAGAACTCTATATAATTTTCTTTCTTGTAGTAGGATGTGTCAACATTATGCTAAACAAGTCACGTGGCAAATTTAGTGTGCTAAAAGCAGCAAAGGAGAAATAGAAAAAAAAACAGTGCATGAATTTAAACATTCTGCAAACTTTCTGGTCACTTATTGTTGTTTAGAAAGGGGTGTGTGTGTGATTGCTAAATTATAACCAACATGAAATGGCAAAATTCCAGCCCATTATCACTGTGATGGAATATCTGTTTTCTTGGCTTATTTATTTTCCTAACTTTTGATTTGATATCTAAAGAAATGGTCCTAGCCAGGCGGTGGTAGCGCATGCCTTTAATCCTAGCACTCGGGAGGCAGAGCCAGGTGGATCTCTGTGAGTTCGAGGCCAGCCTGGGCTACCAAGTGAGTTCCAGGAAAAGGCGCAAAGCTACACAGAGAAACCCTGTCTCGAAAAATCAAAAAAAAAAAAAAAAAAAAAAAAAAAAAAGGTCCTAGTGACAATTTCATGCATCGATCATTGTCTTGTTACTTGTCCCCACCCCCTCTTGCTGGCTCCCCTTTCCCAGTAAACATTTCTTCCTCTTCTTCATGACATACCAACGGCATTCCCAGCCTTGTCCCCCCCACCCCCGCGCCTCTCTTTAGATCTTCTCTTTGCTCCCATAGCTCTCCTTCCCAAACATACACCATCTGCTCTCATGTCATACATATACATTTAAATCTACATTCTACATATGAGAGAAAACATGCGATTATCTATCTTTCTGAGTCAGGGTCATTTTGCTTTACACAGTGGAATATTTAATAGTGTGGCATGGGGCAATGACCAAACTATAGCTTTCAATGTGTTTATTCATAGATAAAGCAACCAAATAAAAAATAAAAATAAAGCCGGGCGGTGGTGGCGCACGCCTTTAATCCCAGCACTCGGGAGGCAGAGCCAGGCGGATCTCTGTGAGTTCGAGGCCAGCCTGGGCTACCAAGTGAGTTCCAGGAGAGGCGCAAAGCTACACAGAGAAACCCTGTCTCGAAAAACCAAAAAAAATAAAAAATAAAAAATAAAATAAATAAAAATAAAAAGGAACACAAAATGTGCATATTTTAAAGTATGCTCTATTAAACAGGGGCAGCCTATTAAAGGATGGATGATGCAGACACACTGCAAGACCTCAAGCGGAAGCCTCCCTGGCCTGCTGTGAGGCAAGCATGAGCAGCATTTACAACACTCAGCTGTTTTTTTCTTAGCACTGAAACGCACCCTCAGCTTGCCCAGAAACATCTCCTGGAGCTTCAGTCTTCAACAAGTTCCCTGGAAGAAGGCCCACTCTCATACACACTTGAAGATCATGCTCTGTGATGTACATCTCCATTTCCTCACTGATCCAGGATACACAGCAAGAAAAGGCTGTGGATCCAGGATCTTGCCAAAGGTCCTTGTTCAGGTTACCGTTGTGATGAAACACCATAACCAAAGCAACTTGAGGAGGACAGGGCTTATTTGGCTTTCATATCCAGAGTCACTGTCCACTGAAAGAAGACAAGGCAGGAACTCAAACAGGGCAGGAACCTGGAGGCAGGAGCTGATGCAGGGGCCATGGAGGGGGTGCTGCTTCCTGGCTTGCTCCCCATGGGTCGCTTAGCCTTCTCTCTTACAGAATCCAGGTCCACCTTTATATATCTGTGTTCAGTGTTTCCTGGTCTCTTTCGCTAATCTGCATTCCCAATTGGTGAGTGTTGAGCCTAAGACCCTTAGTGCAAAGACACTGAGTATGTGACCTTGCAATGCACTGTTTCACACTCTAGGTCAGAACACCCCTTCTTTGACTTAATGCATGCCGAATGGTCTGTAGCCTGTGAGGGCTGCTGTTCAGATCTCAGCCACTTTCTCTTCCATTGCCTGCGTGTTGTACCGATTTGTTAATGTCTCACCTCCTCCAGTCACTTTGTTTAAGGTTGTGTCTTGTCCACAATCAGGCATTGTCACTTAAGAAAAGATGGAACAATGTTTAAAAAGGTACACTAAAATCATTTCTATTGACTGATGTAGCAGTCTTTAGCCTGACATAATTCTTTCAGAGTGTTTTCAGTTTCTTATGCATTTTTTTTAAAGATTTAGCGTGTGTGTGTGTGACTATAGGAGTATTTGTGGGAGTGTGCATACCTGTGTGCATACAAAAGCTGGGAGAGGGGGCCATACCTCTTGGAGCTGGAGTTGCAGATGTTCTGTTTAATAGTCAGTGCTGCATGGTGCTGGGCTCTGACTGGGGGTGGAAGAGGTAGAAGCTAAGGAGCATCATGTCTGTCTATTTTCTCTTGTTGAAAAAAACACTTGGACTGGAAAAGTTGTCTAGCAAAGAGATTTACTTTGTCCTGTGGCTCAGAAGCTTAGAAGTCAAAGTTAAAGTGGTCCCATCCAGTGAGGAGAACACGGCCCTTCAACTCATGGTGGAAAGTGGAAGGCCAGTGGGTACATCTGGATGAGACTAAACACGAGGGCCAATTTTCTACCATCTGTTATCATAGCTAATTCAATCTGATAAGAGCAGAACTCACTAGAGGAAGAAACATTAATGCACACATGAGAGCCTCACCTGCGTCAGCAGAACACAGCTTTAGACACCACAGTCCAGCACAGCTGCATGGAGGACCAGCTGCTGTATCAGGGAAAAGTTACCCACACAAGCTCTGGAGACACACTGCAGTCATGGGTGACACATGAATAGCCACAGACGCAGTCGACATCCGGGTCCCCACTTCAGCCGAGGCCCCAGGAAAACAGCACGGGGAGAGAGCTCCACTGTCCAATTAAAAACAGGAAGCTTAGATGCTGTTCATGAGGCGCCCTCAGAAAAAAGGGGAGACAGTGACCCTGCATTATATTCCCCAGTCTGAAGTGAAACTTCTGGGAATCTGCTGTCATGGTGCGCTAAATTTCAAATGCCAGCAAGACCTGGAGATGAAGGCAGTCCAGCTGGGAAGGAGAGGAGAAGTGAGTGGGAAGAGAATGAGTTGCCAGAGCAACAGAGGGTCGGGAACTGCTCTCAAGCAGGCTGGAACTTCACGTCACAAGGACAAATGGGCGTGTCTGGGCATAGGTACTGGGTGAAGACAGTTGAGAAACATTCTCTCTACTTCCTAGTTTCTTTAGACTTAAGAAGGGAGAGACAGAAAATCTGCTTGAGGAGGGAACAAAAATGCCTTCTAACCAGTGAAAACATGAACAGCAAATTCTCCAAAGAAACATTTACCCTTGGCTAGGCAGGACAGAGTTTCTTTTGGTGTTTCTCAGGGGTGTGTGTGTGTGTGTGTGTGTGTGTGTGTGTGTGTTCCTGCCAGCATGCATGTGTGTATTCCCACATACATCCACATACATGTGGAGTGTGTAAAGACTAGAGGTTGATCCCTGTGTCTTTCTCCATTATAATGTCTCTCCACATTATTTTTGCTCCACAATCCCTTGTTGACCTTGGAGCTCACTAATTCAGCTAGACTGGCCTCCAAACCTAGGAATCCTCCTGTCTCTACTCAGGACCAGGATTATACACATATGCTGCCTCGCTCAGATTATTGTTTAGATTTTTATTTTGCTTTATGTGTCTGAGTGTTTTGCCTGTCTGTGTATAGGTGCACCATCTGCATGCCTTAGGGGTCAGAAGAAGGTGAAGGAAGCCCTGGACCTGGAGTTACAAATGGCTGTGAACCACCTTGTGAGTGCTGGGAACCGAATCTGGGTGCTGTCCAAGAGCATCAAGTGCTCTAACCCACTGGATCATCTCTCCAGCCCCATTCGGCTTCTTTTTGCTGTTTTAATCTGGGTGCTGAGGTTTGAACTCAGGTCCTCACGTTTCCACAGCAAGCCCTTTACTGACTGAGCCATTTCCCTCGGCCTTTGAACTTCTGAAGTAAGTGCAGAACCCCAGAGAAGCAAAAGGTAGCTTTTCCCTTTAGTAAACAAAGGAATGAAAACTATTTAACATTTATAAAAATGGTACCCCATCACATGCTTGTTTCAAGTCATACTGTGGTATTTTATGTGATACGAGTCTCCCATGGAGTCTTCTGAAGAGTCAGCTCCACTTGTTTGTAGTTATCAAACTGGAAACCAGGGAGCTTTGACAGCAACCAAGACTGAATAGGTCGTGTGAATCTGAGTTCCATGAATGAAGAGCAATATTCTGGTTCATTCATTTTCTCCAAAGGTCTTTGCTGAACACCTACTGTATTCTGGACACCTCCCTAAGAATCAGGGGCATGGCAGTGAACAAACCAGACATGGTTCTGCTTCTGCCAAGCTAAAACTCACAGGAAGATGGAGTGAGCAGGTAAGCAGATAAAGTTGATACTCTGAGACAAGAATAAATGCCGGAAGAAGATAAACCAGAATTGCAGGGCAGGCTCAGTGCTGGGTACAGCCTGTCTCACATGAGAAGACAGCGGAGCTTAGACTGGGAGCAGACAAGGAGGCCTGCCCTTCCAGGAGTGGAGAAGACAATTTTAGACACACAGAGCAGCAACACAAAAACAAGTTTCCTTGTCTTGAGACAGAGCAAGGACCGAGAAGGAGCAAGCACCAGAGGCATGGCAAAGGTCAGAGTCCCACAGCGCCCACAGACTGCGACCCAAGTGTGGGCTCAGGAAGGGCTCTGTGTGAGCGACTTTCCTCTTTGCTGCTGAGGAAGAACTGATTTTGACTTCAAGCTGAGGATGCAGTTCAGCATGGTGTGGGAGGCAGCTGGTCACACTGTGTCGTAGTCAGGAAGCAGAGAAGAAACAGGAAGTAGAACCCCGGCTATAATACCCTAGGCACCGCGCCCTTGTCAGCCAGTCCTCCAGCAAGGCTTTACCCGCTGAAGACTATACAAAGTAACACCAGTTAGGAAACACGCATCCGAATGTGCATCCTGTGGGAATTCACATTCAAAGCACAGAAGGCCCCCAGAGCTACACTCATCAACAGTGAGGCCCAAATGGCCACCAAGGAAGTCACTCTAAACTCTGGGCAGGATCAAATGTGCTCTGTCTGGGTGAGTCACTTTCCCCCAGCATTCACTCTAGACCTTACTGGGCCAATGTGAGGATCACTGAAGCTCTCATCACTGAGGAAGAAATAGAGAGTGTGGCTTTGCCCAGCTCACCCCAATGAATCCAGTCTCCCCAGGCACTGAACACAGCAGTCTGCCCCTCACCACTTCCTCTGGCCTGCTCTACCTGTCAGCCCTTACCTTATGACACTCCCACCTCTATAGTGTCCTGAATACGGCCTGAACCAGAGAACCATCTAAATCCTGACATCCCCACCCAGAGCCTGAAGGAAGTCCAGTTGTGGAGCTGCCTCTGGCCCACCTGGCAGCATTTCTGTTTTCATGCGTCCGCCCAGCAGTTACTGAGGCACTATAGATTACAGGGCCCCATGATGAGTATTTCCTACTGCAAGCCGACCTCTAAAAGCCCGCTGGGACATGGAGGACTTATGCTCAGATCCCCTTTCATCTCTACAGTCACCAGTGGTGGCAGGGCCCTCCCAGCTCGTGCCTATGTGGAATCAACAGCACGGCTGACTCCGGCTGCTTCTTGAAATGACCACACGCACCAGATGACAGGACTGTAGCAAAACCTTGATGTGAAGTAGAGCCTAGCTATGTGGTTAAGGAATACACAGTGGAATAGAACTGTACTCCAATTCCACCTCCGCTACTTACTGCCATGAGACCCTGGCAAGAACTTTGACCTTCCTGAATTTCCATTTGTTCATCTGCAAAATGGGCAGATATGGTTTCATACATAATATACGCTATTATATGTTCTTATATAATAAATGGTATTATATGCAGTGGACGACGTGAAGCACCTGTCACACTGCCCAGGAATAAAAGCTAACTTACATCTCTCCTGTCTGATACTTCCTCAGGTCTATAGTCAGAATCTGGCTTTGAGTGTGCCCATGCTCATCCTCTTGCCATTTTCCACACACTATACACTGCCTGGAATGTGTCTGTACAGAGGAGACAGTGGCCCAATGCTTGATGTTAACCAACCAGGAAACTCACCATGCAAAAGGAAGTGAAGGGTGGACAAGGAAGATCCAATGTCCATGAAGGGCCGCTCTGTGCCAGCCCCTCCTGTGACATGTTGCAGTTTTCAATGTCAATCATCAGGACAACTCCAGCAAGTGGGTTCTGGAAAGCAGGCTGCTTTGTTTGTTTTCACAGTAGAGAAAATGAAGGCATAAAACATTTGAACCAAGTTGCTTGGTTGGTAAGTAGTGAAACTCAGATGTGAGTCCCAGCAGCCTGGCTCTAAGATAGCATTCTTAACAACTGTGTGGTATTAGCAAGAGCCAAGGTCATTTAACAAAGAGCGAAGTGTTGTGGTTCCAAGCCAAAACCTTGAGGTCTTCCAGAATCAACACGAAGATCTAACATTTGAAAAATTTGCTGAGAGGGAGGGTACAGGGAAGGAGACAAAAACCATCCCAGTTGGAGTGGAAGGAAGGGAAAAGAAGAGAGAAAGGGAAGCCCAAAGGCCCGGCTCATCTCATTCACAGGGTTAAAGAGAAGGAACAGAGCTTTTACAAGTATATCAGAGGGAAAAAGGAATATCAAGGAGAAAGTGGTCCCATTAATAAATAAGGAAGGCAGCATAAATCAATGAAGATCTTTCAGTGGGAACTCCTCAACTTGCTGTGCAAAATTGGATTCTAAGGAGAAGAGCAAAGAGGTAGAACGTGTAAGAAGCCAAGTGAGTCCTTGGCAAAAGCCATCAAAGGAGCAGGTGCCACGTGTGACGGAGGTGCTGTTTCCTGAACACCAGGGAACTCAAGAGAGGCACACATGTGTTAAATGTCGATAAGGAAGGGCAAGTCCACATGGCAGAGACTGTCCAGGATTTTATAGCCTAGCCTTTCACTCAAGAGTGTGGCTTGCTTCCTAATCCAGTCTCCATGGAGCCCTCACACCACCTGTTTGTTTCCTTATCTGCTGACTAAGAATGAGTAGACTGTTTGTTTGCCTATGAGGAGCCTGAGAGTCTGTGTGTGAAGAAACATAAAGGGGCAAAGCAAGAAGCATACAGGACAGAGGAAGAGGAAGAGGAAGAGGTGATCAGGAAGATGGAAGACTGCCCAAGGACAGTCTTGTATGTGGGATGAAAACCAGTTTGTCAATGAACTACAAGTGGCTGGGTCTGTGTGGACACGAGGCAGTGGAGAGAGAGAAGAGAAAGGACTGGGCAGGGAGAAGAGACCCCCGCATATAAAGCCTCTGTATCATGCCGAGGGTCTTGGATTCCTCGAGGCAGTTACAGGAAACAATGGAAAGATTTCAAATGGGAGAGTGGCTTGACTGTATTCTGTTTTAGAGAAATAACTTTCATAAAGGTGGGAAGATGGGGGTAAAATGAAAGGCATGGATGCCATCGGGGGAACTATTCAAACAGTTCAGGGAGATGAAAAGAGGGCTTGACATGGCAATGGGATGAGGAGAAAAAAATGATTTGAGACACATTTAGAGGATCACATCAAATGCAGCCGGGAGTTGCATTAAGGTAAAGGCTGGAAATCACCCACTGGGGTTGGCATTTAGGTCACTGGTGACCTTTGTTAGAGGGGTTGCTAAGAATTGGTGGAGGGAGGGATGGAGCAGGCAGAAGCTGAACCCACGTTGGAGTTAACGTGTGAAGACAGAAGGCTGGCTGTGAAAGGAGGAGGAAAGACCATGTTTGCAGAGGTTAGCCCTTTCACGTTTAGGTCTATGTGGAGAGAAAGAGCTGGGGTTCAGGCGGAGGGGTTGCTTCGTATACATGAAACTCTGGGTTTGATCCTGATCCCCAGCAAGGAAAAATCAGATAGCCAGACAGTGTGTACCATAGGGGAAGCCTTGGTAGCACAGGAAGGAAAAGAGAAATTGCACTGGACTGAAGTGGGGACATAGATAGGTTTCTGGCTAAAAGCAAGAGAGTTGAAGTTTGTGCCCAGCGGTTACCACTTACCCTGTAGAGCGGCATGTGATGGAGATACGAAGATGGTGGGCAGATTCAAAATTAACACATGACTGAGAAAGCCCTGATGATAAAATGAATAAAAAGCTTGTTTAATTCCATCCCTAACCCAGGGGCTCTGGAGAATAAATTCTGCAATGGGGCCTTTCCTTCTATTTGAGGAAGTTCCCTCCTTGCTGGTCTGCCACCTTGATGTTCCTTGGGCGGCACAGATTACAGCTTCCCCTGGTGTTCCATTGTGTGGGTGTGTGAGTTATGTGGACAGCAGCCACAGTTTGGGCACAAAGTGGCACCTGTAGGAGGCCATGAGGAATGAGTCCCAGCAAAAGAAGGAACAGGCTACCTGAATTCCTCCCCCAGGAAATCTCCCATTTCAGCCAACCTTCTCCCGCTATACATTCAGGAGTTCATGACAGTTGGCATTCCTGACGTATGAATAGAAGGCAGGAGGAATTCGGAGAGAGACGAGAAGAGAAAGGTGGAGGGATACTAGGCTTCCTTTGCCATACAAGGTTGCCCATCCTCCAAGCCGATCTCTACCACCTCAGCTACACAACAAGTTAGAGGCAAATCTAGGCTACGTAAGACCTTACCCCCCCCCCAAAACATAACTCTCTCTCTCCCCTCCCTCTCTCTCTCCTCTCTATCTCTCTCTAGCTCTTTCTCCACATCTCTCTCTCTCTCTTTCTCCTCTCTTCTCAACTCCATGCATGTGCACACACAGACACACGCACAGACATACACACAGAGATACACACACATACAGAACACACACACACACACACACACACACACACACACACACACACACACACACGCATGCACACTGTTGGGGAACTCTTTCTCTCCACATAGACCTAAACGTGAAAGGGCTAACCTCTGCAAACATGGTCCTTCCTCCTCCTTTCACAGCCAGCCTTCTGTCCTCACACGTTAACTCCAACCTGGGTTCAGAAACCCAACCTGGAGAGACAGAAACACAGGGTCCCGATTTGTTTGTTGATTTGCTTTGTTTTGTTTATTGGCATTATTGTTGTTGTGATTTATTTTTTGGTTGTGGTTGTTTTTGTGACTGGATCTCACTCTGTAGCTGAGGGTATCCTGGACATACCATGTCACCCAGACTGGCCTTGGACTCATGGCACTCTGCCTGGTCAGCCTCCTGAATGCTGGGACTACAAGCATAAACCGCTCTACCCAGCTTAAGAGTCTTGGTTTCCATCACATTAGAATCAGTACCCAGCACTCCATGTTGGAGAAAGACTGTTGGATTTATGCATGTTTGAGTACATTTTCAGGGCTTAGAAGTATTATCATTTGGATCTTAAATGTTCCCCAAATACTTCCAGACATGGTACTGTTGTGTAGTGGTGGGACCTTTAGGAAATGGGGCGTTGTGGGAGAATTGGGGTCCTGGCACTTCCCTGCCTCTCTTTCACTTTCTGGACACCCTGAGGTGGGCAGCTTCTCCTCCCATGCACCTCCACCATGATGCTGTGCCTTGACACAAAGACAACAGGGCCAAGCAACTAGGGACTGAAACCATGGAAACCCTGAGCTGAAACAAAGCTTTCTCCATCTTGTTTACCTCAGGTACTTGTTACAGTGATGGAAAGCTGAGAAATGCAAGCCACACAGGGTGAAACAGAAGAGGGCAGTACCCAGAGCTACAGGGATGTGGGGTCTCAACGGTCCAGGTGCTGCTGAGCATGGTTCTGAAACCTGGTTGTGCCTGGCCAACACAGAACCCGTCCACCACACCAAGGCTGAGTTTCTGCACTCAACTGTTTGCAGAGAGAAACAGAAAGCTAACGTGTACCAAGGAGGGCCAGGATGGGGCCAGGAGACTTGGGAAGGGAGGACCAAGAGGTGGAAGGCCTTCGGGAATAGCAGGTGGTGAAGGCACAGAGAGAGCTAGAAGAAGAGAGGAGACTACGCAGTGGATGAGATGCTGAACACCGATATTTCAGAAATGGATCTGCCTTGAGCCGATTGAGTGACAGGTTTTAAAAGGACCAGAGGAGAGAATTATGAAGCAGGAAGGCCAGATGCATCTGCTGCAAAAACACAGAAGCCCCTAGTGGATAGCGGGTGTCAAAGATGAGAAGAGCCTGCAAATTAGAAGCCCAAGGGCGGCCTGGGCTCACCAGACAGCAATCAGAAGATAAAAAATTAGAGCCGGAGAAGAAACCCCGGGATTCTCTTCCCATCTGATTCTCCTTCATAACACACTGAGCTGTTTCCTAATGCCTATCTGGAAGGGAGGCACTGCAGCAGAGGCCACCAACATAGGCTGCGATCTATGCCCGGATCCCTTCCACCGCTCCCTACGGTGGTGCTCCGGGAGTCACTTTGCCTCTCCAAGCCCGAGTTTCCTTATAGGTAAAATTCAAATGTTTTAGGATGGATGAAGAGTAAGTAAGCAAACTCTTAAACAAAATAATGCATCAATAAATGTTCAAAACACAAACTCCATTTTACCTTTTAAATAAGTTTCCAAAGGACAAATTAGGAATTGGATTGGTTACTAATCAGGAGCGATTGGTCTTCCTGTCGAGGACCCAACTTAAGTTTCCAGTGCTCATTAAGAGGGAAGCTCAAAATCCTCTGTCTCAAGCTCAGGAATTCTGATGCCTTCCTTTGGCTTCTGCTGGCACCTGTGCTCATGTGCACAGACATATCCATTCGTGCATAATTAAAAATAAAATAAATCTCAAAGGGCGGATAGAAATGTTTGGGGGCAGATCAGTTGAGTTGATAAGAGAATAAATGGGAGTGGACATGTAAGAGGAATGCTGGGAGTCTTTAGTGGAAGTGGCCAAGGAGGATGGGGTGAGCAGCATGGAGGCTAGAGGGTTATCTCATTTCATTCTTATGAATGTTAGTTTTCATATTACTTCTACAACTCACTATCTCAAACTCAGTGGCTTAAGGCAGCACAGATGTATTGGCTTACAGATATTTGGTCAAAAATCCAATATGGGTCTCACTGGGCTAAAAATCAAGATGTCAGCAGGGCTGTGTAGAGAATCCTTTTCCTTTTTATACCTTCGCTGCTTCCCCCACCCCATCCACCTCCAGAACCAAACCTCTCTCCCTGACCTTTCTCCCCTCACCATGTCTCTTTCTGTTCACAGCTGGGAAATCTCTCCCTTTTGAGAGTGTTAGAAATACAGTGAGTCCATCTGCATAAGCTAGGATGCTCTTCACATCTCAAGGGCCTTAATGACATCTTCTCAGCTCCCTTTGCCTGTGAAGTAACTATTTACAGTTTCTGGTGATAAATGCACAGGGGAGGGGAGAGATGTTTGTCTGTTTGTTTGGATAAAGCATCACACCACAGCTTCTGATTGTCTGCAGACCCTGACTCCTGCTACAGATTCATCAGTGTGGAGTAGTTGGAGATTTGATCAAGATTCGAAATGAAATGGAGGCACAGTGCTGTTTTGATGGATGTGCACTGTTCCTCCCGGGCAGAGGGCAGCAGGTCAGGCAAGCAGGATGCAGAGTCAGCCCTGGCGTTCACCTCAGGGCGCATCTTATACCAGCTGGCTGTAGTGGGCGTAAAGTGTGGGGGCTGAGAATGAACTGAAGAATTGGATGTAGTGGATATGATGCCAAAGGTGACCGTGAACTTGCCCTTCCTAGCTGGGGGCCTCCTCTCCAGCAAGTACCTTCTGCTGCCCAGAGGTGTGAGCTCGGGAGAGAATGTAATCTTCTGGAAGACTGACTTTTCCTCTCCACCTCACCACTCTGCCCCCATCCCAGTCCCGGCTACTTTGTCCTCAGGAGCTGCTGTCTGGAAAGTGCCTGACACAAAAACGAAAATCGAGGCAGATGACAGGCAGTTATAATGCATTCTTTTGCTCAGGAATATTTTCATCCTAATAGAGAATCAAACCTTAACCCAGGAAAAGAATTGCTAATATTGGGCTTTTCCTACTCTTCCGAGCTAGAGAACACACAAAAAGGACCACCAGGCACATTTCACATCAAACCAGGGGGTAGACACCTACAACAGTTATCCCCAAGCAGGAGCAGGTCCAGCTCCAAAATACATAAAAGACGAGACACCTCACTGCCTGCCACTAACAATGTCTCTGAAGCTGAGGGTTCCAGCTGCTCTGCCGCCAGCAGGTATCGCCTTGCTATTGAACGTCACACCAGAACACCCTCACTTCCGCCTCTCATGTTACTGATTTAGGAGCACTCTGGCCAATTTCCTGTCAAATCTCACCAGAGACACAGGCAGCAGAGGAGGAAGCCCAGTCGTGGGCATTGTTTCAAAGCAGACCTGACAACCTACCTGCTTGGGTAGAGAGGAAGGAGGAAGAGGCGGGCATTGGCAGTTGAAGGATTAGAAGGCTTAATAGCTGCTCTCCATGTTTAACTTTATGATTCTGCAGTCTTTGAAACATTAATAACCTATTGGATGACATCTGCGATCCCCAGGCCCCAGCTCCAGGAATGTTGATGCTGAAAAGGGTTCTTTCGGAGAACTGGCAAGCTCACTTTTTGTTCTTCCCTTTCTGGCTGTGCATCCCAGTCTCTGTCAGACACAGCAAGACTTTCCATTGCCTAGACAAGTTCCCCCTCATTGATTAGAACCTTTTATCTGGACACCAGACGTTATGATTCCCCAGCACAGGACTGGACTTGCTGACAACTGAGCAGCATTCTGACCATCAGCACACCCCACTGGACCCACCTCTGCTTTCCTCCATTATTGCTGTGATGAGAGAGAAACTTCCAGAGCAGTTTTTGCAGAAGCGAACATCTCCAGCCTTACCCTGCAGAGTGAGACCATCTTGATGCTTTTCACTGAGCTCTGCCACCAAGGAGCCATGGCTCACTGAACCATCTTTAAGATGGTTCTTCAGAGACTTGCTAGAAACAAATGGGGTAGCAGTAGGCAGTGGGGAACGAAATGACTAGCCCTGACTGTGTTGCTCCCAATACTTAGGAATAGCCCTAGCTGCCATCAATGGCTGCCTGCAGAAGGGAACTCCCATTGCTCAGTGAGTCCATGTGCCCAATTTACAGTCAGCTGGCCCACAGGCCCAGCAAGACACATCAGCTAATGACAGGATTCTTACCTCTGCGTCAAAGGGAAAATGAAATGTCCCAGCTAAATGAAACCAGAAAGGAAAAAGGCAATCTAAAACAAAGTAGAAAGGTACCGACAAAATACTGGAAAATACCAAGGCAGTGATTCTCCTCCCGGGGATACATTTCAAAGAACTGAGAACATTTGCCTACACAAAACTATAGATAGTCACTGAAGAATTACACACATAGCTCCCAGGAGGAATTAGCCTGATGTCCATCTACTAACGAATGGATAAGAAGCATGTGGTATATCCACGCAATGGAACATTATTGGGCCATAGAAGTAGAAAGAAGCTCTGATACATGCCTCAACGTGGATAAGCTTTGTGACCATAATGCTAATTCAAAGAAATGAGGTACAGGAGACCATGTTATGTTATTCCACTTGTTTGAAACACCCCAAATGTTCTGGAACCACTGGTGACAGTTACACAGGTATATGCACATACCAAAAAGAACACTGAATTGGGCATGCTGCATGAACGGATTTTTATGGTACAGAAATTATACCTCAATAACAAAAGTTGCTAAGCAGTTGTCATGCAAGGAATTTCAGGTGAGAAGAGAGTTATCAGAGATGGCGGTCGCCAGGTTCACTCTCTAGGGCAAGAGAAATTTATCAGCACCTATTATGAGAGGCGTGGCATAACACTGTATCCACCAAACAGAGTTTGCTGAGTGAGAGACAGACATGGCTCCTGAGCTCTTAAATGATAGCATCCAATAATGGATATGGATATTACTATGACAATGATATAAATAAGTACTGAGTTGTAGTGGATGACTGGGTAGATAATAAATCTATAAATATATGGATAATAAATCTATAAATAAATATATAAAAATCTATATAGCAGATAGACAGATAGATAGATCAATAGATGATAGATAAATAGATAATAGATTATTGATAGAAAGATATCAAAGAGATAAATGACATATGATTGACAGATAATATATACATATATACAAGGAGTAACATATATGTGAAGTTCTACTGTATTATTCAATATTGGTTAATCAATTCCTTTCTATTCCATGAGACTCTCAAGCTACTACTAACATCCTTATATCTACAGATGCTAGATTTACTAAGTCTTTAAAACAAAATTAGTTCTTCTTGAGACCCTCACAACAACAAAGGACAGTGAGACCATCATTATCACCCATGACTGACAGGACAGGTCACAATTAGAGACATTTTCTACTGTGACCATTGGCAAAGGATAGGGGTGACTCTGGGGTGGTACCAGTGAAACACACACTGAAGGATCAGTTTAAATGAGAAAAGCAGACTCTGAGACAAGAAGAGCTTCACCCAATCACTGGCAACTTGAATGGCAGACCTGGGACTTGAAATCAGGAATTCTGTTACCCAGCTCCTGAGCACCAACTGCCACTCCCCTATGTGACCCATGTGATGTTCACCAACATATGAACATCACAAAGAAGTAATGGATGACCGTGGGCTAGTGAGCTTTCCCTAGAGATGATCCACTTTTGTGTCTACTCAAGGCCCAAGGGGAGGGGAACTATATGCCACATCTCAACAGAAGATTTTGTAATGATGGAAACTAAGTCCCAGAAGTCCAGAAAAACAGAGTCTAGCCTGGCATATTTATTGCCTCTAACCAAAGCATACTTGGACATGCTAATCCCATCTTGTGCTTCTCGCTGTGACAGGTCAACTTCACTGCCGACTTGACAGGACTTAGAATCACCATAGATTCTGGGTGTGTATATGAGGATGATTCCAGAAAGGAAAGAGATAAGTCGTCCTGAATGGGTGGAACCATCCCACTGGCTAGGGGCTCAGACTGAATGGAAAGAGAAAGCAAATATAGCAGCATGTATCGATCCCTCTCTGCTTCCTGGATATAGAATCACCATGACCAGCTGCCTTACACTGTTGCTGCCACGCCTTCTCCGCCATGATGGACAGCTGCCACGCCTTCTCCACCATGATGGACAGCTGCCACACCTTCTCCACCATGATGGACAGCTGCCACACCTTCTCCACCATGATGGACAGCTGCCACGCCTTCTCCTCCATAATGGACAGGACCCTTAAACTGTGAGCCGAAACAAGCATTTCCTTCTCTGAGTGACTTTTGTCAGACATTTTGTCATAGCAATGAAAAAATAGCTAACAGACTCTTTTTAATTCACTACAAGTTACCCAGCTACACAATCACCTTTTTCCACACAGCCACTTGTCAAGTTGAACTGCTCAGTCTCTTCTATTACTCGGGCTTATTTATAGGAGAAAGGCTTTTGAAAATCCTTGCAGAAGGACTCTGTTATTATTATTCAAAGCTGGTATAGCTCCCATGGGCTCCTTTTAGTTACTTGACCTCTAGCTGCTGTCAATGATGTTTTGAGAGGTTGTGGAACCTTCACGATGTGTGGCCAGCCATGAAAAGTGGGAAAATTCAGGCATACCCTGAAGGTTCTGGTCTAACTCTCTCCTTCCTGGTCCAGCTGATGTATGAAGAGCATCCCCACCTGCCTCCCTGACATGGAGCTGTTCATGCCATATTCATGAGAATAGACCGAACCCTCTGAGATCATGAGCCAACATAGACCTTGCTTGAGTTCTTGGGCATTTTTTAGGGTGTGCATGCACATAACTAATAAAGATGCCAACAGACTCAGAGCTTAGACACTGCCTTAGCCTGAAGAGAACCACAGCCTCCCTTTCAGCCCAGTTCATCGTCATCTAAAATAAAATATGGTCTCCAGGTATTTTTTATTCTAGACTTGAAGACTGGTACTCTTTAGTTTCTAAATATCTGACCTGTTTCACAAACCAAACAGCCCTGGGCAACACTCATTCTGCCTGCTTTCACAGGAGGCCAGGGCACTTCCAATTACAGGCTGAAAACCCCGTCACAGCTGCCCCTGCGCCACCTCCTTTCTCTTCCTCTTGTGCTTGTGCCCAGCTGACCATGACTTTCTTTTCCTTCCCTCTCACTCACCTTCCCTCCTTTCTTTCTTTATCTCTCTCATCTCAAAAGAGGGATTATGAACCCAGCTAAATTAATATTTTAAAATATAAGGGACACCAGAGGCTCCTGAGTATAAATAAATGTATAAAGAAATGCTACATAAATAAATGTGCATAGCTTGACCCAGTTTCTGAAAGAGCCTTAGTTGGGCTCAGTCCTCCTGTGTGCTGGGTCTACTGAAACCCTAAGCATTTATTTCTGGTGAACTTTCTGTCCTCTCTTAGTGTGTTTGTCTCAAGTCCTTAAGCATGCTTTTTAAAATAAAATACATAGAAGAATAAGGGCAAGAGGTAATGAAATGTCTAATGTGTACAGCATGCTTTGTGTATGCAGAGATTTGTTGTGGGAGAATCTTGTTTACACTGTGAAGATGTGTCTCTGTACATCAGGCACCTTCTAATTGGTTTAATAAAGAGCTAAACAGCCAATAGCTAGGCAGGAGAAGATAGGCGGGCCTTCCAGGGAGAGAGAGGAACTCGGCAGGAGAATCTGAGAGGTTGGGAATTCACCAGCCAGACAAAGAGGAAGTCAACCAAACTTACAGTATAAACAAAAGGTAACAAGCCACATGGCAGAATGTAGATTAATATAAATGGGCTAATTTAAGTTTTAAGAGCTAGTGGGAACAAGCCTAAGCTAAAGCCAAGCTTTCATACAAAGTCTCCATGTCATTATTTGGGAGCTGGTACTCCAAAGAAAGACCCATTACAGAGCTTCACAAAGATTATCATACTCACTCTCACAATGACTGCATAGGTTAATGAAGGTATAGATAGGTAGCTACACAAACTATCCCATCTAGTGAATGAAGAAAATACAGCCAAATAAGCTGGACATCTAGTGAGGAAAAGGCACAACAGGTAAGTACAACCCTCATGTGCTTTGCTACAACTCCCTCGTAGGAAAGGAAAAGAAGGCTACGAACATGTGGAAGAAACTGAGGAGACAACAGAACCAAGAACAAGAGTGGAGGTGGGAGGGTGGGGAGAGAGCAGAGAGAACCACCTCTCTGGGGCTGGAGGGGTGGTTCAGCAGTGTAGAGCCCACACTACCCTCTCAGAGGACCTCAGTTCAGTTCCCTGTACCGTGTCAGGTGGCTCATAGTATAACTTGTAACTCCAGGTCCAGGATATCTGACATCTTCTTCTGTGTGTGGCTGTGCTGGCTATGACAACTTGACATAAGCTAGAGTCATCAGAAGGGGCAGGAGGGGGACCTCAGTTGACAAAATGCTTCAATAAGATAAGGCTGTAGGCAAGCCTACAGAGAATTTTCTTAATTAGTGATTGATGGAGGGGGGCAGTCCATTGTGGGTGGGGTCAACCCTGGACTGGTGGTCCTGGGTTCTACAAGAAAGCAGGCTGAGCAAT
This sequence comes from Peromyscus californicus insignis, assembly GCF_007827085.1. Lineage (NCBI taxonomy): Eukaryota > Metazoa > Chordata > Mammalia > Rodentia > Cricetidae > Peromyscus > Peromyscus californicus. The sequence continues at coordinate 4,302,948 of NW_026294469.1, read as the reverse complement.
CCATGAGGAGCAAACCAGTAAGCAGCACCCTCCTTGGCTTCTGCATCAGCTCCTGCCTCCAGGTTCCTGCCTTGTTTGAGTTCCTGTTCTGACTTCCTCCAGTGATGATCAGTGATGTGGAAGCATAAGCCAAATAAACCCTTTCCTCCCTGAATTGATCTTGGCCATGGTGCTTCATCACAGCAAGAGCAATTCTAACTAGGACTGTGGCAGACACCCACACACAGATACACACGCATACACATAATTAAAAATAAAAACTCGTCTTAAAAAAGAAGCACTGCTCCTGGGCAGATAGAAAACCTTCAGCTAGAGCTTTAGAATGAGCGTGCCGAGGTACAACAAACAGAAAGCAGAATGTTATTCGAGTAAGGGTTCTGATAGACACTCTCCCAGGAACAAAAGAGCACAGCCTCCCTCTGTATCTGGGGGCCTCACTCATCAGAGTCAATCAATGACAGATTAAAAATGCAGCAGGGCCACGAGGGCTGTGTGGACACTTACCATGTACAAACTTTTTCTACATCATTACTCTCTTTCTGAACAACCCAGTGTAAAAAGTATCATGTGACATTTCCATTGTGTTAGGTAGGAGCCTAGGGTGGTCTCTGACTTCACTGGCCTCCACTATCTTGGTTAATCCACATTGAAGATTTTGTCTTTCCCATAATAAGTATGTAACAATGTTAGTCTTTATAAGTATTATTAATACTTTCACAATTATTCCAGAATCAATTCAGTCATAAGTTCACGAACCTTTCTCTATGCACTCTTACCCTTCTATCTGCAGCCCTCAAAAAAAAAAGATGATTCTCACAGCTACCCGTGTTAGCAACACCAGATACAGTCCACCGTCACCTTCTCAGTCCACACAAAGATCTTAGACTTCAGAGAGGGATTTCTCCCTGGACAGCTGTGGGAGAGGAAGGACAGGTACCTTGAGATCTGCATTCTCTCTAGGATGCCATAAATCATGATAAGGATAACGAGAGCCAGAGAATCAGTTACTTGAGTCGGAGCCTCTCTCCTACTTGCTGCATATGGAGCTGCCGGTCCCCTTTCATCGGGCCATCCATATGGTTTATGGGAAAGTGCCTCAGTGGACGTTTTAGCAGTACAAAATCCAGGCAAAGAGAATCTGCTGAAATAAAGATGTTCTAAGATGCAATTGCTGCGAGCAACCAAGAACAGGGCGAAATAATGGTGTCGAGGGAGACTGTGGCATCTGCAAATGTACTTTAGCTGTGGGCTGAGGACATTGATCCCATCTCTAGTCCCTGTTGGTCCTTGGACGGGGTTTGAGCTCCTGTGCCTAGTGGCAGGAGAGCCTGAAACTGACAGAGCCATGCTTCTGAGATGGTTCAGATTTGAGACGAGAGTAGGTAGCAGAAGCTACATGCAGGAGGCTGAGATTCTAAACATAGCAGTTCTCCTAGACCCAAAGGACGGAGTGCAGCTAGAGAGCAGCAGACTGTGCTCTGTCCTCCTTGTGTGACCCACCTGGTGGAGGTCCATGTCTCCAGCAGCACTGAGAAAATGATAGGAAGAAAGCAACCTTGTCCTGCCCCTAGGATGGAGGTGGGAGGGTGAGCTAAGACTTCACTTAACCATCTCTACACCGGTGTCTCCAGAGAGCTCCCCAAAGAAGTTTGATGTTCAAAGCTCCACTAACCCAATTACCAATGGCATGTGTATCTCTTCTGCTTCCCCTCGAACCCCCGCACCTCATATGTACTTGAACCCCAGACTCCCGTTCCTAAGGGAGACCAACAGCTCTAGAAGCCATTGTGAATCTTCCCTGAGTGGTGTGGCAAGTCCTGTGTCCTTTTGAAGGGAACAGGACAGAAGGAACATAGAAAGACTACGCAAACTCAAGACCACTCAAGCCACCGGTGGGTCCACACTCTATATAAGGGGTTTTTGAACTTTTCTACTCTCAATAACTTCTCACTCTATACTTTTAAAGAGATTGTTTTAATTTATGCCGATGTGTGTGCCTGTGTGAGTTTTTGTGAACCGTGTGTGTGCAGGTACCCACAGAGGCCAGAAGACAGAATTGGATCCCCTTGAACTATAGTTACAGCTGTTGTTAGCTACCACTATGGGCAGAGGGAACTGAATCCGAGTGTTCTGTGTGAACAGTCATCTCAATCACTGAGCTATCTCCAGGCTCCACCCAGTACATTTGTATGAGACCCTAGGCATATAGTTTTATAAAATACTAAAAAAATAAAACATTTACTAATAATAAAGAATATTTTCACAATTATTTTAAATATATATAATTTGGTGTTTATTAAAGATGAAAGGAAGTTTGTATACTAATAAGATGTATATACTAGTTTATTTTGTATAAAAAGCTAAAGTTTGGCTGAATTTTTGATATTGTATATAGGACATCTACAGCAGTTTTAAGAGCTGATCAACATATTGGTTGATTTTATGATCATCAATGCTGAGAGCACTGATTCACCTAAATACATAGCACAAAAGGACCATCACAGAAATGGCTGGAAATTTTGTCTTAATCCCAAACCCAAATTCATTGAATAACTTTTTTATGAAGCTCAAGTCATTAAAAAAAGGATCAACTTTAAAAATCAACACTCCAGTGCTATCCAGTCCAAATTTGGTGCTTACCTAAAACAAGAGACCTCTTAGAAGTTGTGTTTTCCATAGGCAAACCATTGTTTCTTGAAGAGCAGAAAGTTTTGTATCTACAGTATAGCATCTTGCTTTTCACTAGTACTTAGCAAGGTAATTACACAGGTCTTGTCCTATATTTACAGAGTGGGTAAGGTTAAGATAAACAGAAGCTTGATAGTCAGGGCTCCCCAAACTTTCAACACAAACCAGAATTATCCAGACTCAGAGAGTGCATATTCCAATTCAGATGTTCTTGATCTCAGTGGATCCCAGGCCCGTCATTGGTTAAAAAGCCCAGTCAAATACACTGATATCCGGCCCTCCCGAGACCTCTTTCCTTTAGTGTCACTCAGCACCCCTGATCCCCGGCAAACTTGGCAAAGTATGTTGTGCAGCTGGTTTTCAGGCTTCAGGAGCATCTCTCAGCTTTGTGAATGGCCCCAGCTAAAAGCCTCTGAACTTCATACCATCGTGTCTGAGTTTCTTTTAAGACATGTTGAAGTTCAGGCCTGTCCCCTCCCTGAGCTACAAGCACCTATATGGAAGAGGAGGAAATCAGAATCCTTGTACCCCTTAAGTGGAGACTCAAAGCCCATCTGTAGAGAGACAGGTCATTGCCTGCCCTTAACCTACAGCTGTGTTTCTCTCTAGGCACTGCCTTCTGCTGATGGGAACTGCTTCAGCAAGTACGCCTCTATCCTGAGAAGGGAGATCAGTGTAGGACAAAGGATGGAAGACTCCCTTGACTCAGGATGCCTTTGAAGGGTCTTCAAGATAGGAACCCCCACGGGAGCAGCTGAGCCCTCTGCTATAGACCAACTCATCTCTCAGCCAAGTCTCTCTCTCTCTCTCTCTCTCTCTCTCTCTCTCTCTCTCTCTCTCTCTCTCCTCTGAGAACCTACCCAGCATGCATCTGGACATTAATCTCAGAATTTGAGTGTTTCTTGGAATAAATATTCAGTACATCTATCCTTGTCAGGCAACAGCAGTTACAATAGTAAATACTTTGTAAGGAAACGGCTAAAATTTTTGAGATTCTGTGATGTAAACACAGTAGCTTATACTTGTCTAAAATATCACCTCTAAGCAATGCTGTGCTCAGTGCCTTGATCAGCAGACATCTGCAAATGCTCTGATAGCTAAATAAGCATGGTGTGGGAGACCTGGAGTAGTATTTAGGTCTTTATAGAAATACCAACTACTCAGTATCCAGTTTCCTCTCAGTCTGCCTCACCCCATTCTAAGGAGAGGGTCTGTACAAACAAATACAAGGACTCTTACTTTGAGTTGAAAGTGGTACTTTCTCTACTTTTAGAGCAGGGGTCACTTGATGTTCAGATGTACAGAGCTCAGCAAGATAGCAAGATATTCCAATCTTCCTCAGCAACCAGAATCACTTCCTTCAAAGGCCCCGTATCTAGAAGATGCATACCAAACTTGAGTATACTCTGAAAATGGTTTTCATGAATGCAGTCTATCAGGCTGTCACCTCCTGATGACCTTTTTGCAGAACAAGGACCCTTATCCTGCTCTTTTTTGCAGAGAGGGAGAACCCGTTTCCAAACCTGGGTTCTGGATTCTATGCCAGGCTTTTAACAACATGAAGGATCTGTTGCTAACTGATTTGCTTGGTGTGATGTGTGAAGCTTCTCTAATTCTTTACTGTGGAGGGGTAACATCTTTACTGAATCTCTGTCCACTTCTACTACTTCATGATCTGTCAGATCTGAGGCAGTTCTACCTACAGGAAAATGCTATGTGGGTCCCCAACATAGACATGTACAACCACTCTGCCAGCTAATGAGGCAGTCCAGAGCCTAAAGAACACCAGAAAACCCCCAAAGCAGATACTTGGAGTGCTGACCCCAAGGGGCAGCAGCATGTGGCTTGCTGCTATGTTTGTTCAAAACAACTTCCATTAATATGGATCCTGTAGCACCTGAACGGAAGAGCAGAACTCCTATGACATTTCCAGGTTGCTTTTTTCATCTGTCTTCAAAATGAACCATACTCCCATCTTAATGAAAATGCTACTCAATTACTATGATTTTATTAACAAGACAAGTGTAGCTATTTAGTGTGTAACAATGCAAGAGTTATAATTCCAAGGGGATTGTCAGATGCTAATTCCAAATTCAGAACGCAAAGCAAATTTTTATTAGCCTTTTCCCTGCAAAGGATACTTCAGCTCTGTGCTGCAATAATATTTGGATTTGATGCCTGCTTCATTAAAGTCTTAAAACTTTCCATCATTGCCAAAACATTATAAGCACATGAAGAATTTGACAATTCAAAATAGTTTAAACCAAACCTTCATCTTGGTTTCTGTTTCCATGAAGTCAATATAACCAAACATATGCAAGTCACCTCTTACCTCTCCATATGAATTGTGTCACGGAAATTAGACTAAGGCCCTTCAAAGCCTTTGCAGGCTCCCCATCCATGCTTTAGGCCAGAGCGTAGAGCACAAGGGAGTTTTTAATTGAACCTGGGGTTGAAAATGTAAACGTGACTACACTGGATTTTTTAATAACTGAGTGTGAATCTTAACTATCAAAATGGGAGTTTTCCTGTCAATGAGAATGCCTTTGAAGATATTTAATCAGAGAATCCACAAAGACACAGTAAAGGGATATTGTCCAAAGATATTAGGAAGCGGTGGTTGAAGAGAAATGAAGCCACTTCCTGCTTTTACCCCAGTGAGTTTTAATGTGTTTAGTACACAAGTTACAGAAAGCAGATTCAATTCGGTATTATAAAAATTCCTTAATAGCATTTTGTAGAGCAATGTGCTGGGGATATTGTGATATAAGAAAGGATTAAAATATCTACAATAAGCCTTATGGAAGTTACAATTGAAGTGGAACCATGGTCATAAATAACTAAAGTCATACATCATAGAGTCTAAATAGGAAACCAAGACCTTGTCTTTTTTTTTTTCCAGACAGGGTTTTTCTGTGTAGTCCTGGCTGTTCAGGAAATCCATCTGTTGACCAGGCTGGCCTCAAACTCAGAGATCTGCCTGCCTCTGCTTCCCGAGTGCTAAAGGCTTGTGCCACCACCGCCCAGCTCCAAGACATACGTTAACTAGGTTCTGTTATATGTTTATCTGGAAATCAGTCTGGAGATCAGGGGGATGGCTCAGCAGATAAAAGAGCTTGCTGCCAAGCCTGACCACCACGGAGTGCAGGGAGGCAGGAAAGCACCCATGCCTTCAGGCTGTCTTCTCACCTCCAGATTTGTTCTGTAGCACAGGTGCACACAAAGAAATAATGAACAAGTGTAATTTCAAAATTTAAGAGTCAATCTGAGAAACGTGGGTGCTTGAGAATATCGGAATTTTGGTAGAATTCAGTGGTTTACAGATAAAACGGTAAGGAATATCCAAATCTGCTTGTGTAGCTAGAATTTTCCTGCCTGGCCCACAGTCAGGACAAATCTCCGTCACCCGCCAGTCCCACAGCCGCTCAGACCCAACAAAGTAAACACAGAGACTTATATTGCTTACAAACTGTATGGCCATGGCAGACTTCTTGCTAACTGTTCTTACAGCTTAAATTAATCATTTCTATAAATCTATACCTTGCCATGTGGTTCATGGCTCACCGGCATCTTCACATGCTGCTTGTCATGGCGGCGGCTGGCAGTGTCTCCTTCTGCCTTCCTGTTCTCTCAGTTCTCCTCTCTGTTAGTCCCACCTATACTTCCTGCCTGGCCACTGGCCAATCAGTGTTTTATTTATTGACCAATCGGAGCAACAGATTTGACATACAGACCATCCAACAGCAGCTTGCTTCCCACAAATCTTATGGGAAAGGCAGCACAGAAACAAATAATTGCTGTAAAGGAATTAAGTAATTTTCATTTCTAGGAGAGACTGGAAGAAGCTGTCTGGAAAGGGATGATGCTTGATTTGGCCATGAAGGATTTTAGCAAAGAGTACTTAAGCACTGTAAGGACAGAGTTCTTAAGGCTTTGGGTATCTTCGCAAGAAACACGGTCTTCACCGTTTGCTTTCTCCTGAGTTAGTGCAGGTGGTAAAGCACTTCCTAAACCATGAGAATCTGAGTTTGGATTCTCAGAACCCAAGTAGAGACAGGTGCACAGCACATGTCTGCGATCCTAGCACCACTGTAGTGACATGGGAGGTGGAGACAGGTGAACCCCTGGGAAACTGAGGACCAGCTAGCCTGGCATAGGCAGCAGTGAACAAGTGACTCTGTCTCAGATAAGGAAAGGGTGAGGCCAACACACAAGGCCTTCCTCTCACCATAGCAACCTGGGATAGCCATAGTCACTCTGGATCAGAGCTCCAACACCTGGGCTTTCAGTACATCCTAGAAAATTCAATTTTCTCTAGATCACATGGGAAGCCAAAGGACTCTTTGTCCAGCTCGTTCTCTAGCCTAATCCCTGACTTACATTCTTATCATTCCTTCCAGATGTCCCCTTTGAACACCTTCCTTCAGAAATGGTGGAATTTACTGAACATCTGATGAGTACCACAAGAGGGTTTGATGGAGAAGTAGAGTTAGCTTGTAAATGCTTGGAGATAGATGGCTTTCCTGTTTAATGGTGGTGTAGGGTTCCTAGTGCTGTTGCTTGAACATGTGCTTGATAACAGTTTTTAAATTAACAGATTCAACTTCACTGTTGAATGAGATTGATTAATCAAGGCAACTCAGAAAAGACTATACAGGATGTGCTTCATCAGACAGGCTCAGTGCTTTGCACATGCTGAACAGTTATCAGAATGATAATTAGCAGCATAAGAATATTTTAGTGTCTATGGAGTTGTTTTGGCTCACCCCCAAGGTCAAAGAGCCTCCTAAAGTTGATTGACGCTTTCTGCCTTCCGCTGATCAGACAGCCCTCATCTCACACTGCAGTTTACGGTCCTGACCCCACATTCCACAGATGCCCTGGAAGGGCTAGGGTTCTGGGAGCCATCACCAATAAGCCATCTAAGAGCTCCACTTGGAGACAGGCAGGGGAGCAGGGGTGCTCTTGAGCCAGTTGGCACAACCCAGGGCCTTGCACAGACTTCCCTAGATTCAACCATGATGTGTGTGACAGACAACAGCACTAATCTCTTCAGGAACACCCCAGAACACAGAGTCATCTGTGCTTCTAGGCTGGATTGTGTAGAAAATGGGAGATGGCACCCAACCCCCGCCGGCCTGCCAAGAGTGTGGCTGGTCTATGTGATACCCAGGCAGCTGGCACACTCTGGCACTCAATGGGACCACCACAGAAGCCAGTGAACAGTGCCCCGGCTCTCTTGGGGGGTGTGCAATCTGCATTACAATATGTGCTCTGAGGCTGTGGGCAAGGCTCTCACTGTGGCCCAACACTTTGTACAAGGTGCCACTGGGCACTGAAACCAGTGTCGCTAAGACGTGTGGCTTTGCCTCCATCCGTAGGTCTGAAGTCCAGAAGCCTACCCGAAGTGGGGAGTACAACCCCATGCACAGAAGGAGAAAGTCACACATCCTCCTTCCTCTAAGGAAGGTCCCCCAATGTGCCCAAGGAGTTGCATGCCCCATCTGTAAAAATGGAAGACACCTTGCTAATTGACAGGCCCACGAATGGTGTGGCACTTTAAATTACCTTGGCATTAATTGCCTGGACAGGTTGTTCACTCAAATTGCCCTGGCTCGCTAATAACCTGAACGGGCTGGTGTTTTAAATGACCATGGCACTAATGGCCCAGGCTGGCTGCTATTTCACATCGTCCTGGCACTAATGGCCTGGAAAGGGGGCTTGCTTTGCAGATTAACGAGTGTCCTCCAAATGGCAAAGGATTATGGAAAAAGAAAGAAAAAAACAAGCATCTGCAAGGGAAATAAGAAAGGAGTTTTCTTTCTTTCTCTCTCAGTATCAGGTGCTCTGTGAGCAGGTGTGGAGAGGGTTTTCCTCTCCACCTTCTCCACTCATCCCTAGCCACACTAGGTTTTATTTTTATTTTTTCTTTTCAGTTAAGAAAAAACAGATACAAATCACTGAAGAGGAGGCCATGCCCACCTTGCTCCAGCCATTCTGTTTTAGTTTTTGATCATCTCTATCCCCTATTCCAGTGCACCCCAAGTCATCTGAGGACTGATCAATTTACTTATTATCTTCTATATGCAAGACCCCTGTTGAGTCTACCCTTGGGGGTAGAGATAAGAGGCCATAAACTTAGACCTGACTTGCAAGACCGTCCACTTCAGTCCTCCCAAACTGTGCCATTTACAGATGACTGAGTCATTTACAGATGTCCTGCAGTGTGACTTGGAGGCTGTGAGCATCTGCAGGGAGGGATGGACTAAAGATGAGTCATGAGAAGAAGAGAGACTGAGTGTCTCAAGACACAAGGTGGGGGAGGAGAAGGGATGAAAGCTACAAGCTCAAAGCTCGAGAGAGGGGTGGTGAGGGAGGCCACCCTGATGCCTGGTGAAGGGACATGAGAAAGAGCTGAGAAACACTTCTGAGATAGAGCCCTATAATATTAGACTATAAAAAGAGGAGTCATTTTGAAAAGGATTGAGTAGCTGTACAAGCTCAGAGTTAACGGGTTTTTGGACACTAAAGTGCCATCATATCAATGGGTTTTGACAAATGAAAACAAAAACTCAGAACTTCTGTCCCCACCCCACCCTACCCCCCTTTGTTCACTTTTGTAAGACTGAATAAATGGAGAGAGTGAATGGATTTTAAAAAGCAAATGACTTTCATGGAGTTAACTGAATTTAACCAAACACTGATTCCTTGAGAACCAACCATTGGCAACGCCCCATATGAGACACTGAAGGGTCTGAAAATGTGAAGAAGTGATCCTTGCTGTCCTACACTGTACAGTCACCACACATTCTCTTTATAGGTCTCAATGACTAGCCTTTCCAAAGTCCACACAACAGTTTGGAGCAGAGGGGGCTGCTTTGAAAGGGAAACGTGCTGTTTCATCCAAACCTCAGTAGATGCCATGTCTGCTCAGTGTAGGGCGCCTTGCTGGGCACAGTCGGGGGTCTAAGATACTAAGACATGGACCCTGACCTCCAAGGTTTTACCGGTGAACATCCAAAGCCCCTTGATGTCTGAGGAAGGGCATAGCAACCTCAGGCCTTTTTGTTAAAATACACTCTCGGGGCTTTCTTTTATCTTAAATAATGCTATTTAACAAAGGCTTAAGATGGGGCTTGGACCAGAAAGGAGCCCGAACTCCCATGATCTCACACTCTTAGATAAGTAGACGGCCCTGAGGAACTGAACGGGGGCCCAAGGCCACACACTTGGTGGCAAGTCCTCAGGTGGCCTTAGGTCAGCCCTCCTCCCCACCTGCGTTTGCTCACGTGACCTGTCTCTGGTGTCACCAGATGCAACAAAGCTAGTGTAAAGTTTAAAAGTAGACAGCAGGAGGAATATCATGGGATAAGCTGAGGAAACCTAGCCAGGCACAGCTAGGCCTGTCTCACCGTGGACATCTTCGTCAGATGTATTTTTAACATTCACCTGCTCCATCCCCAGCCACCCCAACGTGTACAGCGGATCATTTCCCTTGTAACATGTATAAGGAGCTAGCCCTGCCTCTTTTTTTGCCGTGTTTCACATCCCCAATCTTTTCTCTCTCCTTCAGAAAGCCTTCCCCTGTGGACTAACCAGTGCATTGAAGATGAGGAGGAGCACATTACAGTGATGAAGCAGGTTTTCTGCAGTTGTCCCCGACCCACCTACGTATTACACTGTGGCTTCAGCATCTGTGTTCTCTCCCATCCTTCCCCAAAAAAAAATTCAGTAGGAAATTCCCCCAAAGAAACAATCCGTAAGTTTTAAACCACACGCCATTCTGAGGGGCTACTGAGATCTCATGCCGGCCAGGGTAAATCCTGTCTGGCAGATCCACACCGGGAATGTTACCTGCCCATATGTTAGCATCCATCTTGGTTATCACATGGGGGGGCTGCGGTTTCAGCATGCTTCTGCTCAACTTTCTTTTCTTACTAACTGCCCCAAAGCATCTGGTGGCAATGCAGATGTACCAAGAGACGCTGGAAAATGCGTAACTTACATGCAAGTTCTCGACGTAATAAGGACAAAACAAGCATAAGTGGAGGTGGCTAGGGCGTAAAGTAAGATCTTTCTAATCAAGGAAGTATGGAGAAGGAAAGGAACGTTCATGGTAGTTTCGCTTCATGTCTTAAAATTTGAAAGTCAGGTGGGTGCCCAAAAGTGCTTACTTGAGATGGAAAAGGCTTGAGGTTTATGCATAGAAGACACAAGAGAAGCGAATGAGCAAAGGGGGTACCCCGAAAGCACTGGGCTCCCTTGGTGAACCACACTGTCTTGCAGGTGCAAGTGCATCGTGCTTTATAAAACGCTCTTGTGTGACTCACAGCTGCTCCCTGAGCGGCAGAGTGGGCTTCGTCGCCAGGTTACAGATGATACAATTGAGGCTCAGAATGGAGGGCTTTCTTCCTGGAGGCTCCATGCTGCTGTCCTGGGACCCTGCCACCATCTTCTTCTTTGAATGCACATACCCATTCAGGGCTATTTTCTGCATTGTATTCTGTCATTTTCTCAAGTATTTTCTCTCCAAAAGTAAATAGAAGCTGTGAAGTAAAAATCTTTCATATGCCCAGTAATGACTGAGGAAAACACAGGCATAAATCACTTCATATGCAGAATGCACTAAAACATGCAAAGAAAGCAAAAGCAATAGCAGAGAAATACAAAGGTCAGCAGATAGTCCCAAAAGCTTGGAATTTGGACCCCTCGGCTTTATTTGAATGTATCTTTATGTCTTGTGTAAGCAATTCAACCACACTGTAAAATACTCAGTCTTCGGGATACAAAGAAAGGCATGCTCAATTGAGCTTTCCATATGTGAAACTTGGAAACATCTTCCCCTAAGCAGAAAGGAATGCTCTGGAAACACAAAATTTCAGAAATGACGACGCCACATGGAAACTATCGAGATGTCAGGCCATGCCAATCTGTCATCTTTCCAACTGGTTTTGGTTTGTTAGTGAAGTGCTCGTAGGGCTTTCAAAAGAAAAGTTTATAGTACTTCTCAGTGACGGGTTCGGCAAGCCCCCAGAGTGACTTCTGCAAGATCATATTAGCTTTTGTGATAAATATTACCATGAAACCAGTAATTAGCTTCTAATAATCCTGCATTTTTCATCGGCTGTGAAGCCATAAACAGGTTTGGCTCCTTAGCAAACTCTTTTTGACACAAATACCCGAGATAAGAAAGAAAAAAAAAAAAAACCAAAAACAAACCAGACCAGACCTCTTGTGGTGCCTCGGGCCATAGAAACCTGGCAACGATATCATAGGCTTTCTCTCTGGGGCACATGGCAATTTATACTAATATTTTAACTCTCTCCAAAACTGTGGACTGTAAGCATTGCTGGTCAAGCTAGTGAGAGAAGTGTTTTCTGGTTTAACCCCAAAGAAAGAAAGGACTGTTTGGTCTGTAAAATGCTACCTTATCCTTTAGAAAAGAAGAAATCTGGGCCTGGAGAGGTGGCTCCGTGGTTAAGAGCAATTGCTGCTCTTCTAGAGGACCCAGGTTTGATTCCCAGCCCTGAAGAGGGGTCCTCATGACCTGTAGTTCTAGTTACAGAGGATTCAACACCCTCTTCTGGCCTCTTTGTGTACCTGCACACATGTGATACACACACACACACACACATACACACACACACACACACACACACACACACACACACACACACACACACACTCAGGCATACACTCATGCCTGCACACACACAAAATCAATGAGTAAATCATTCAAAAATAAAAAAGCAAAACCAGTAAGCAGTAAGCCCTATAAAATTGAGGAAAGATTTAATCTGATTACTTGAGATGCAAAACAGCATGACAAAGTCTTGTAAAGGTTTAATCGTTTATGGTTTTTAACCAATATCTGTAGAGCTGTGGTCATTTGAATAAGAATAGCCCCCACCCCCACCGGCTACCTGAATGCTTGGTCCCTAGTTGGTGGAGCTGTTTTGGGAAGTGTGGTGGTTAGAATAGGCATGTCCTGATAGATTCACGTGTTTGAATGCTTGGCCACAGGGAGTGGCAATATTAGGTGATATGGCCTTGTTGGAGGAAGTGTGTGACTATGGAGTGGGCTTTGAGGTCTCCTGTGCTCAAGCCAGGCCCAGTGTGACACATGGTCTCCTTCTGCAATAGAAAAGTAAGTCAGACATGAACTTTCTTTACCCTACACACTGGTTTCCTTGCTAGTATGTAAACCTGAACTACAGATTAGTCTAGACAGCGGAGGACTCAGCTCACCCTCAGACCCTGCTGTGAGTATAAAATGCTCTAAAGAGAATGCGAGCTTATGAGCAAAGGCGTTCTCATGAATAATTAGAAACAAAAGAATTAAGGTGAGCCAACAAGGTTGAAAGGACACAGTGCGGAAAAGGAACAGAGAACGCTGCTGAGAGCAGAGCATGAGATGTGCGCGCGCGCGCGCGCGCATGTGTGTGTGTGTGTGTGTGTGTGTGTGTGCGCGCGCGCGCGCGGTTGTGTCCAGTTGGCCGCATGCACCACCAGCAGGCATGGCACACCAGTATGACTGAGAACTTCATGACTACTTAGGAAAGAATCATCCTGAGAACACAGCCGTCCCATGCCTTGCTTTTAAAAAGCAGGATTTCTCCAGGTGTTTGGTAATAACTCAGTCAAAATCTGTCTACAGCTTTCTTTTTCTGACTCAGTAGCCTCGGCTGGTGGGGGACACACTTGAAAAGAGGGGCATGCAGCAGGAATCATGGGGTCTTAAGCACATTTCTTATTTTTTGACATGTTGCTTAGACTCTCTGAATCTCAGATTCTTCAGGAATTTGATTCGAAGTTCTTAATATAGGTCTCTTGAGTGAGTTTCAGGGGGCTTGTGAGTACCCTAAAATGATGAACAAATTTTATATGTATACATGTGCGCAGGTGTGTGTACATGTGTGAATTGTGTGTGTGTGTATGTATGTACATGCATGTGTGTACATGCGTGTGTATGTGTGTACTTGTGTATCTGTACATGAATGTGTATGTGTGTGCGTGTGTGTACATGCATGTGTATGTGTGTATGTGTACATGTGTGTGTACATGTTTATGTGTGTGTACATTTGTGTGTGCATCTTCCCAGAAGAAGCTTTCCAGAAGCCCAATAACTTTTATAAATAAATTAAAAAATAAAATACATACAGTTGAATTGTCTTTAATATCAGATCAAAAGTTCTTTACATATCAGGTCTATGTGTAAATTCTCAGTTCTAGACTTCTGTATTCTTAGCATAAAGCTCAGACAGCTTATTTTAAAAACTAGTGGCAGGCCATCTAAGAGTCCAGGGTTCTTTCTGTGGGATGGGCATTTAGTTCCTAACTCAAGCAACATGTTGAAGGCCCCACAATATTAAGATTACATTTTAGTTTGTCATCCTTTCCAAGAACTTGGGAAATTAAAAAAGACACTATTTGCATGGGATGGGACCTTGAGTTACCGTATTAAGAACAGGGTTGTCTTTAGCAACCCCGATGTTTTCCAGTGGAAACAACAGCAACCAACATGGCAGTTTTACTCAACTCTGTGTCAATTCTCCGGTGTCAAGCACACCTTCATGTGATGAGGTCCATGTTGCCTGGAATGTTCCCCAGGTTGATACATTGTATAGACTTATGCTGCTTTGGGACCGCAAACATTTAAGGGCCAGACTAGGTATGGTGGCACATGCCTGTAATGTTGGCACTTGGGTCGAAAAAAGAGGGTCATAGGTTCAAGGTGGTCCTGTTCCACACAGTGAAGCCAGTTTCAAAGGTTTCTTTGAAGGATTATGGGCCCAATCAGAAGGACATGATAATTATTGAAGGTGGCAGAAAGAAGCTGGAGAATGTCCCCTGATGAGGGTTAGTGAGGCACCGGACAGGCCCAGTAGGTTTTCTTGTATGGTCAGTCACGGCTTCGGTACTCATTTGTGAGCTCTGAAAAAACAGATCGCAGGTGAAACCAAAAGTATCGTCCTCTAAGGCAAAGACAGAAAGATGTTACTTGCAGAAGGTACCCAAGAGCTAACAGAGAATCCAGGACAAACTGTCTTCAGGAATCATCAGAAGAATGGATACTAATCAACAATGGGATATCACTGTATGCTAACAGGATTGGAAACAGTCCAGAATGGTAGCAACAGGCCTGGGGAGATGGCTGAGTCAGGATGTTGCTTTTCTGAGTCCAATCCCCAAACCCATGTAGAAAAAAAAGAAAGAAAGAAAGAAAGAAAGAAAGAAAGAAAGAAAGAAAGAAAGAAAGAAAGAAAGAAAGAAAGAAAGAAAGAAAGAAAGAAAGAAACCAGGCAGGTGGCACACACTGGAAACCCCAGTGCCGGGATGCAGAAACAGGCAGAGTCCTGAGGATCACTGGACAGCCAGTCTAGCTGCTTCCCAGGCCAGGGGAAGACTTAGTCTCAAAATTAAAAACAAAAGGCAAATGATGTCTAAGGAACAACTTCCGAGGTCATCCCATGGTCTCCACATACATCCAAACACACATATGTGTACTTACACACACCATAGAACACCAGACATAAAATATGAGTAATAGCTAATATTAGAAAGAGAAAGATAGGAATTTCAGTAAAAGATCTATATGAATTGGTATTTTTAATTCATTGCATTCATGTATGTGTAATTTGGGCAAAGTAAATTAAAGAATAAATTTAAAAAATTAATATGGAGTCCAAGTGAAGAGAAAAATAGAGGAAGAGCATGAGAAAAACAAAGAAAGAGCCGGAACAATGGGACAGAGACTTTGAAAGAGCAGGGACAAATAAGTGCCCTGTGGCAGGCCAATCACGACTCTTTAAGAACGTGACATGTGGAATCCAATTTGTTTCCATGTCTCCGCCTAAGCCCTCTTACCTACCTCCAAGCATAGCTCCTACCCTTCACAGTGGCCTCCACAGTTCTCCTTGGATGGCAGACGGCAGAGGAAAGCTCTAGAATGGAGTCAGAATAGGGTCAATAATTCAGCCAGTTTTGTCTCCGAGACAAAACTCCCCAGAAAAAAAGAAAGAAGAGTGGCTTCTTTTGGCTCGTGACTCAGGGGTTCCAGCCCACAGCTGCTCAGCCCTGATGCTGTGGAGCTGTAAAGAGGCCGGGCACCATCACAGATGGGCACAGCGAGGAGGCTGCTCATCCCTTGATGGATGGGAAGCAAAGGGTGGTGTTGTGGGTAGGATTCCAATATGCTCCTCAAGGGCATGTCCCTCAATTACTTAACTTCCCCCAACCTATTGAAAGTCCCACCACCTCCCAATAGTGCCAGGCCATTGACTAAGCCTTCAACCCATGGGCCTTTGGAAAACATTCTAAATCCAACTGATAGCATTCAGAAAGGGAACAATGTAGAGCCAGAGTGGCCACAAGAACCCAAGCTCTTGGGAATCTTCAAAATAGTTGAGGTAAGCGTCGCAATCCCACAGGATGTGGAAGGGGGAACTGGAAGCCATTTTAGTAATGTTTTAGAAGCCAATGACCTCAGCAGATAACAAAGAGTAACAAATAGTTACATAAAAACTTCGGCATCCTCTACTCCACTTTTGACTCCAGAGACTCTTGTCTCTGTCACAAGATTTTGTTCATCACAATACATATTGAAGTTTAGTATTAATTCTCATAGAGTAATTCTGTTTCTGACTGTACTCATGTACCAACCATAGCAAAAATGCTATACATTCGCCCTAATTAATGATTTTGTTTTCTACTGCCCGGAAGATCAAAATCTTAGGAGAATAAACAAGATTGCTTGAGGCACAGATTTCCCTGGTCCTGTGAGTTATTACCTGGATCTTGAAATGTTGCAAATGACAACCTGGTTCAGTTCCTAGAAGGAAAGCAGCCATGAGCATCAACATTGTAATTTTGAGCTACATTGCAGGGATATCAAAAGAATGCAGGAACCCATCTGCTGATGAACCCATCTGCTGTCAAGCCCCTAACAATCCCTAGTGAAGAGGTAACATAGACTAATCTGGATGACTCAGCACAACAGGTGTTCTGAGGGCAGGGCTGCAGGGATGGGTAGAGCTCCTGCTCTAGCAGATAAACCCTGAGTCTGGACCCAGATAAAAAACTCAGAGCCAGATATTGGGGTGAAAGCTGAAAGATCAGAGAGGCAGAGCAGCCAGCCACTAGTTCTTACCTCTACAAAATCCTTCACCGAAAGGGAGCGAGCTCCTCTCTCTACCCCACTTTATCACTTCCTCTCTCCACCTAGCTCTATCACTTCCTGTCTGTATGTACAGACCTCCAGACCTCTATGGTTAACTAGTGGCTAGTTCCTCCTTCTGGTTTTCAAGTAAGCTTTATTTGTTAGAACACAAATAAAATATCACCACATTTCCCCTTTTTTTGTCTAAAATAAAAAAAGTTTATAACTAATATAAGAAAAACTATATACAATAAGTACAATAACTATATACAATAAATACAGGCAATAAATATATCAACAATGTCTAGTCCATTTGCATTTGACAAATTCAGAGAAAATACTCCATTATCTATCCTATCTTTGTGAATCCAAAGGATTGTATATAATTCACCTTCTATCCTAATTTGCATTACCAACACAAAACTATCTTTTGATGTCTTTCACACTTAGACACTTTACACCTCTTTAGTGTGTTTCTTTTCTGAATTTGTTAACAAGGAAAACTATAACTATAACTATCTAGTCTTCAACTCCCTCAGAGACCTGAGAAGGAAATCATATTTACAGAGTAAGCAGGAAGTACAAACAAGCGACTTCCAAAAAATATGAGAAATAACAGAAACAGCTGGCTGTCTGGACAGTCACCTAAGGTTCTTCTGCAACGTTGGGGCATCCATCTTTGGCCTACAGGCCTAGCACATCTGACAGACTCATCTGTGAAGCAGGATTTTCTAAAGGGCCTTCCTATCTTGTCTTGGCAAGGATTGGCAGTACATTTTTTGTGTCCTGCTTGTCCATTTTGGACAGTATACTATCAGTAGTCAATGTGAGGGCACTTTCTCACCCAGTGGCTAACATTTGTCATAAAGAAAGTAAACTCCATATGGAGTTTCTTCAATGCCCATCATCTTCTCTGAAGTAGATTGGTGCTGCCAGGAACAGACATGTCACATTGTCATAAAGAAAAAAAATCTATGTTATTAAAACATCTTAAATGCCATATTCTGTAGATCTCTTAAGTATTTGAAGATGACCTGTCTATCTAAAATGTATTTCTGCCTGACCTTGAAAACATACCTAATATAACTACAATTTCTATTGTAATGACTAACTACTAACCTGCATTCCTTATTATCCTAAATAGTTGGTAATAATAACTTTCAAGGACTAGAAATTTGCATTACATTGTTAAATGAGCTGTATGTGTGGTGATATTTTATTTGTGCTCTAACAAATAAAGCTTACCTGAAAATCAGAAGGAGTTAGCCACTAGTTAACCATAGATGTCTGGAGGTCTGTACATACAGACAGGAAGTGATAGAGCTGGGCAGAGGGAGGAAGTGATAAGGCAAAGTAGAGAGGAGCTTGCTCCCCTTCGGTGGAGGATGTTGTTGAGGTAAGAACTAGTGGCTGGCTGCTCTGTTTCTCTTATCTTTCAGCTTTCACCCCAATATCTGGCTCTGGGGTTTTTTTTATTAATAGGACCATTTAGCAATTCATGTTACAGGTGCCACCCACAGTGGGATGGGTCTTCCACATCAATTAACTTAACTAAGACAATCTCCTACAGATATGCCCACAGGCATGTAGACAATCTCTCATTGAGACTCTTTTCCCAGGTAATTCTAGTTCACAATAACCATCACAGAGCAGTAGTGATTAAAAGCACATCTTCTGAGGATTTGGAGCAACACAAATCAAAAATACATACAACTTTCTCATGTTTATGAGCACAGGTTATTTTTGTAAGATAACTCCATTTGCAACATGCTAGTAACTGGTGATACCATGCCTACAGAACCACTTACTAGAGTTATGGTTTCTATGGATTTTAAACTCCTGAGGACAATATCCAGAGCTTGCTTAATACTGCTAGGAGGCTTATAATCTCAAAATTAAATATTGCCAACTTCATAATTTTGCCCAAGAATGGTCCTGACTGGGGGAGATCCTGATTAAAGACAGATGACTCATGTGCTGGAGACACTATCCCCAAAGATTCACATCTTCTCTCTACCCCCAAGGACCCACTAGTAGGAAAAGAATCAACTTTGGAGTCTTAGTCTAGCATAACAGTTATAATTATAGTATCTTTGATGTTCATTGAATAATTCAGCAAGGAGGCATTGATCTCCTATCACATGTCAAGTGCAGGCAGAGCTTTAGATATTGAAAATGCAGCAATAGGCAGGCAGGTATTCCCTCCCCTCCTTGCCATCCTAGGGAAAACAAGTATTAAGTAATGAATCACAGAACATCTATGTTAAGATAAAAGGGTGACAGAAGGTATAACAGAAAATACAGAGTGGGAGGCAGAGGGAAGGAGGATGTGGTGGCTATTCTTGGCTGTCAATTTGACTACATCTGGAATGAACTGCAATCCAGAAATGGAGGGTATACTTGTAAGTGATTGTTTTTCTTGGTTTGAGGTGAGTGAATCCTCTTCTAGTCCCAACCTTTGAGGTAGGAAGATACATGCCTTTAATCTGAGCCACACCTTGTGCTGGAAGTCTGTCTAAGGACATGGAAGAGGAAGCTTTTGCCTGATTCCCCTTGCCTGGCTAGCAAGTCCGTTTCTTCACTAGCATTAGAGTTTGCTTCTTTGGAATTCCAGTGTAGACTGAAGACCAGCTGAGACATCTAGCCTTGGGGGCTGGATTCCTGAACTTTCCATTCACAGCTAGCCATTGTTGGATTAGCTGGACCACAGCCTGTAAATCATTCCCACAAACCCCCTTTCTGTATATAGAGAGACTTGTTGTATAAGTTCTGTTACTCTAGAGAACCCCAACTGATACCAGGGCCTTGCCAAGTCTAGTTCACAAAGACTGGCAAAATGGGACACAGCTGACTTCTGCCTGAAATAAACTTGGTTTTTCAGAGAAGCTGGGGGCAGAGTAGAAAGAAGTAAAAGTCTTGTCCCAATAGGGTATTTACATGTAGAAAACTGGGCACCTACACTGTCTAATGTCTAAGCCCTGTCACCTCATTACCAGAATCTCCCAAATTGGAAAGAAAGACTAGCAATTTCATGGTCAAATTCTAGGTCTAACAGCACAGGAGGAGCTCCTACTTAAACCTTCCATGTCCACATGGGCAGATTCAGAAAGGAAGGAATGACTGACAGGACAGTCCCCTGGAAACTGATTTGCCTGACCTTAGAAAGTGACCAAGCCCTAGGCTTCTGAGAAGACTTCTTACTGGGAGAGAGTCAGACATACACATTGGTTGGCTTTTTTAAAGCTTCCAGCATTGTAAGAGAGAAGTAAGAATTAGAGGAAAAGATAAATTGTAAGTATAAACAACAATTGTAGTTTTTGTTCTTAATAAATGTCTCACCGATAAAGCATTAATGCAAAGGGAGTGAGGCATCCCTCCTGCCCTCTGAAGTGCTGGAAGAGGGCACAGTGTGCCGTGACATCGCAAAGGCCTGATGAGGTGGTGACTGGTGACCATGGCAAGGCCCAGAAACATCGGGACCTCTTGAGGGCGATGCCAAAGTCATTTGAAATCATCACCAGGGAAGATCTGGGCTCCTGGCAGGCAACAGACACCATTAGAAGGGGCCAGAGCAGATAAGAAAGTAACTGATGGAGACCACCTGGCACCTGGCACAAGCCACTCATGAGCAGAGTGCAATCGTTTGAAGACTTTTAAAAATAATTTCAGGGGTCAGTGTGAGATACTGACTGAGTTGCAATAGTAAGTGAAGGTGCTGCATGAACACCAGCAAAACCCAGGGAATTAGAAGCTAAAAGTCAACAGGAATTTCGTTGGCAACCTCACAAGGCAAATCTTTGGGTCAGAATTATGGAGTGATTAGGACTTTCCCTTTCCAAAAAATCTATTACATAGGACGACTACTGGTGACAATAATTTGTTATATGTTTTCAGTGGATACAAGAGAGAAGTTTGAAAGTTCCCAACACACACACACACATACTCACACACCATGTGGACATACATGATAAATGTGTGAGGAGATGAATAGGCTAATTACCCTGACTAGAGCATCATCCCACATAATATACACCCACATCAAAGTATTGTGCTGTAGATCTATGCATATAGTCAATTATTTTGTGTCAATTTAAATATTTTTGAGGGAAAAATTAATCACCAAGACCAAATTTCCAGGTCTGTTTTGGAAGATGTTGGGAGGTTTTCTACTACAGAAGGCAGAGAAAGGCAAACAACAGATAGAAACCAGTCAAGGATCTAAAACTGTTGGTGGACGGGGGGGGGGGGGGGGGGGGGGGGGGGGGGGGGGTGGGGGGGGGGGGGGGGGGGGGGGGTGTCAGGCATTGTGGAAGCTGCCATCTGAAAAATCAGGCACCAAATTTAAGAAAAGAAGTCAGCAATCTTCAGGAGACCCATTTTAACCAGCAGAAAGACCAAATCGGGGAAGAAGGGCCGAGAGACAAAGGAATCGGAGGAGCTGGATACTCTTCAAGCAAACAGACCTGCAGGCACCGGGACAAGCCATCCCTAGGTGTGAGGGGACCAGCAGACAGCAGGTGCCAAGCTGGCTGCACACAGATCCCTGCAGAGACCTGAGAGGCAAATAGGGCCAGATTGCTACAGAAAAGCTTAAAGAAATAGTGCAATTATGTGCAGAGAAGAGAGACAAATTTTTAAAGACAGCTTTCCCAGAAAATGACAAATAGACTTTCCCCAGAAAAGCTCAGCTGAGAGTCTTTCAGAGGCAAACTGTGCCCGAGGCAGCAAGAGAGGAGTCTGAGCCCCATTTCCGTCCTCACAGAATTAAAGTTTACTTCTCTGGAGATAAGAAATTGGCCCCTGGCTGCCTGCCTGGGTACAGGCACTACCCAGTCCCTTGGGTGAAAGCATGCTGCCTCCTGATTGCTGGGCTCTCAACTGCAAGCCACAGAAAACAATGTGACCACATGAAGCAGGTTTTGTTTTTGAGATATTGGTCACTTGACAGACATTCTGGGGCATCTAGATAAGTAGAGCCCAACCGGGTCTGTTAGCAAGAAACCCTGCCGCTACCACCAACCTATATGCCGTAGCAAGTACCACAAAGACCCTTAAAATGCTGGCCATAGTGGCCCCAGAAAGCCCCAGCATCCTGCAGCCCAGTTAGGGTTCACCGGGGACTTGGAAATTCGGAGTGAGCAGTGTTCTTGTCCTTTCAGGAAAGCAGTGAAAGACAGGCGTTACCATGTTCAACTTCAATTGCAGAAGACAATTAGGGGACCTAGAAGGTAGTGGATCCCCAGACGATGGCCAGGCCAAGGAAAGTAACAAGCATCCTACCACAGTGACACTCAGCCTCCCCTGTGACAGCAAAGGTCACATCCACCTTGTCATTGGCTGTCATTCCCTAGTTCTGTGCCTCTCCTCTCGCCTCTCTGCCCGTGGTGTTTGGTACTTTTCTTAGCCATCACTGCATTTGGAGTGAGGTCTTGGTGGCAGCTGAGCAATTCTCCCTCCGTTGCCAGGAGGATGCAGGGGAGGGTCAGGGAGGGAAGCTGTCTCTCCTCTATGCCCAGGAGGACCTGCAGCTTCTGCCCTCCCTAGCTTGAAGGGGAGGAAGCAGGCCTCATGAACATTCCCCAAAGTACAACTGTCCATCTGTTCCACTTGGATGTAATGGGGGTGTTCTTATTTTTTTCTTGCTTTAATCATTTGCTGCATTTTACTGGTGGTTTCCATGCTGTTTAAGCAGGTAATCGTCTAGTCCTTAAAAACCCTGGCACGATTTATCAGCGTCTGCTTGGCTTTCTGATGAGTGATCATAATAGCTGTGCTTGCTGGTGGCTCCTGTTTTTCATTTTAGATTTATCAAGGTCTGATTTAATTGCCATAAACAAGGAAAAACAAGATCAAATTAACAGATGAAATCATAGGGTTTCAGAGCTGATCCATATTAATGAGCTCTTACTTTTGTGATCTGGCTAATAATGACCCCAGACCTTGATAAAATTAGCCAAAAGGAAAACAAAACAAATCAGGATGCTGCAGTGTTTGCATGCTTCTAGGCTGGGAAGCCAGTAGACACTAAGATACTGAGAGACGCTTCCTCACTGGGGGGTGGGGAGTGTCCCTGACCTGCACACTTGTACCTGTGTCCCCTTAGGATTAGCCCTGCCTGCTTGTCCTGCTAGCTTCTCACAGTGCCAGCTTCCCATCCCAGCACACACCCAAGCAGCATCCCTTGGTTATGCTCTGGATCGAGAAATCAGACACAATACAAGGCCCTCCTCCCGGGGAATCGCGTCAGCCCTTTTAACAGGCTTGAAGCATTTTACATCCATAGGAAAACCACCTTTGAATTAGTGGTTTTGTTCTCTGAATTGGGCTTTATATTCGTTCTAATCAAATTCCCTCTCACTCAGATAAGCATTAAATGTGGATCACATCACAAGCAGACACTTGCAATTCCCAGCCCGCCTTTGTTATGGAAATATTTCTCCCAGCCCCTGACTCTGGGAGGCTGCACACCGCCCAAATACACCCTTTCCACCCCTTTCTAGCTTAGTCAACACCAGCACCATGTGCTAGAGAGGGGCTTGTTCAGGGTGAGAATTTTATTTCTATAGAAACACGTGTCAGATTTTTTAAGGAGCCGGGAGGCATTATTCCTGGGATGGGCTGGGGACTCAGGCTTGGAGCATGAAGACACATCTTCAGTGCTATCCCTTAGGGTCCCACTGGATGACTCCCAACAAGACACTTAAATCGCCTCATTTTTTCCATCTGTACAATGGAGGTAATAAAAATAACTACCCCCACGAAGCACACATTGGTGGTTACACACAATTACACTAAAACTTCCTAACACCAAAGCCACTTAAAATTCCTGTTTAGTCCCTGTTTTATTATGAAATCTCTAAATAAATAGTCTTTAAATGAATATTTATTCTCTGTAGATGGGTTCGCCCACTGAGGTCTTCAGTACAGCTACTTAGAATTATCATAATAAAGAACTTAGAAAAACAACCCCCAGAGCAGGGGAGATGGTTCAGGGGTAAAAGCCCTTGTCTCACAAGACTGGCTAACCTGAGTTTGATCTGATCCCAGGAACCATAGCCTCCAGGGCTCCAGTAACAGTCACTCACGAGCTGGAGAATGTGTGGTGGACCTGCAGTCCCAGCACTCCAGGCAAGGTGGGAGCTGGAGACAGACAGAAGGCTTGGGTCTGAAGCACAGACACAGAGACAAGTGACCCCCAGCTTAGAACCAGACATTAAATCATCCCGGGTCCCAAGAACCTGCCTTCAGAGCCTTCCAGCGAGGAATAGCACAGTGAGGAAACACGGAACCAAAAGGAGACGGAAACCCAGCAGGATAAACGTCAAATCCTGTCACTCACTCTGTCTCTCTTGTATGCAGCTCTCCTGGGCTGACATGCCAGGGCTCTGGCATCTCTAGCATCTTGGGGTCTCTACTGCAATCCAGGCTCCACTTGGATTGTTCACATGGTGGCCTCTCGGGGGCTCAGGGTAACACGCCTGCCTTTAGTGGATATCCCTAACTTCAGAGGAAGATTCTACAATCTCTTTTCTCTTATATCTTTTTTAATGCTAAAGCTGGAACCACGTGGCCCACACTACCAGGTTGGCTGCCTGCTTGGGTTGGAGCCGGGCCCGCTCCTTGGATTACATGTATAACATCATCCCTTTGTTGTTACTTTTTAGGGGCATAAAGTTCCTTAGATCTTTTCCTTTCACAGGTTTCAGGACTTGCTGGGTGGGTTCTTGCCCCACACATATCACTCCCTTTATTCCCCTTTACATCAGGCCTCTCTGTTAGCACAGGCCTTGACTCCAACATCAAATTTCCTGGTGTTCTTTTTCTCTTTCAACTGTACATTCTGTATTCTTTTTGCCTTGCTTGCTCTTAGACCTGCATAAGAGTGATCATTAACAACCACGGGACACAGTGATCACTAACAACCATGGCACACAGTGATCACTAACAACCACGGGACACAGTGATCACTAACAACCATGGCACACAGTGATCACTAACAACCACGGGACACAGTGATCACTAACAACCACGGGACACAGTGATCACTAACAACCACGGGACACAGTGATGATCACTAACAACCACGGGACACAGTGATCACTAACAACCACGGGACACAGTGATCACTAACAACCATGGCACACAGTGATCACTAACAACCATGGCACACAGTGATCACTAACAACCATGGCACACAGTGATCACTAACAACCATGGCACACAGTGATCACTAACAACCATGGCACACAGTGATCACTAACAACCATGGCACACAGTGATCACTAACAACCATGGCACACAGTGATCACTAACAACCATGGCACACAGTGATCACTAACAAACAACCATGGCACACAGTGATCACTAACAACCATGGCACACAGTGATCACTAACAACCATGGCACACAGTGATCACTAACAACCATGGCACACAGTGATCACTAACAACCATGGGACACAGTGATCACTAGTAACCATGGGACAGAGTGAGTATTAGGCTGTCCTGAAATCTCCTCTGCCAAAGAAATTAGTCCTAAACTCTTCAATTTAGCTTCAGGCAGATTCTTAGGACAAAGACAGAAAAGTGGCCATACTCTTCGACAAAATGCCACAAGAATGGTCTCTAGCCTGGTTGTTAATACTGTTTCCCTCTGAAACCTCTTGACCTTGGTTTCCACAGTCCACATTGCTCTCAGCATAACTGTCTTCTAAGAATCTGCTAGGATGGCTCTTTGAGCCATGCTCATCGCATTCAACCGCTTCTTTAGTTAAAAGTCCCAAAGTCGTCCACGTTTCTCCCCCAAACAGTGTGGTCCATCCTGTCACAGCAGTACCCACTTCCTGGTACCAACTTCTGTCTTTGTTACTTTTTCTACTGCTGTGGAAAAACACCATGACTGAGGAAACTTATAAAGGAAACAATATAATTGGGCTTACAGTTTCAGGAGGTTAGAGTCAATGATGGTAGAGCAAAGGCACATGGCAGCAGGGGGCTGGAGCAGCAGCTGAGCACTCACATCTTACAGGGAGAGGGCAGAGAGAGCATGCTCAGAACAGCGAAAGTCTTTTGAAATCTCAAGGCCCGCCCACCCCCAGTGACACACCTCCTCCAACAAGGCCACACCTCCTCCAACAAGACCACGCCTTCTCTAGCAAGGCCACACCTCCTCCAACAAGACTACACTTCCTCCAACAAGGCCACACTTCCTCCAACAAGGCCACACCTCCTCCAATAAGGCCACACCTTCTCCAACAAGGTCATGCCTCCTCCAACAAGGCCACACCTCCTTCAGCAAGAACACACCTCCTCCAACAAAGCCACACCTCCCCCAACAATGCCATGCCTCCTCCAACAAGAATACACCTCCTCCAACAAGGCCAAACCTCCTTCCCAAACTTTTCTACCAACTGGCGACCAAGTATTCAAACATGAAGTGGGGCTGTTCTCATTCAAACTGTCATAAAGACCAAAAGCAAATTCTGGAAGAAAGAACTTATGTTGGCTTACAATTCCAGAGGGACAAGAGTCCATTGCTGTGGGATGCTCTGTATGTCAAATAATTTGTTGCTGATTGGTCAATAAATAAAACACTGATTGGCCAGTGGCCAGGCAGGAAGTATAGGTGGGACTAACAGAGAGGAGACTTAAGAGAACAGGAAGGCAGAGGGAGACACTGCCAGCTTCTGCCATGACAAACAACATGTGAAGATGCCAGTAAGCCATGAGCCACATGGCAAGGTATAGATTTATAGAAATGGATTAATTTAAGATATAAGAACAGTTAGCAAGAAGCCTGCCATGGCCATACAGTTTGTAAGCAATATAAGTCTCTGTGTTTATGTGGTTGGGTCTGAGCGGCTGTGGGACTGGCGGGTGACAGAGATTTGTCCTGACTGTGGGCCAGGCAGGAAAACTCTAGCTACAGTCCATCACAGCAGGGAAACATGGCAACAAGCGGCAGATATGGCAGCAGGAAGCTAAGAGTACGTATCTTCAAAATGAAAACAAAAGAGAAGAGAACTGGAAATGGGGAGAGGCTTTGTGAGTCAAAGCCCACCTCCAGTTATATACTCTCAACAAGTCCATACCTCTCAAATCTCCCCAAACTCACCACCAGGTGGCAAACACATGTTCAAATAACTGAGCCCATAGGGGATATTTATAATTCAAGCCACCACAACAATACTAAGGATAAATATGGGGGTACTGTGGTCTGTTCCAGCTTGTAAACGTTTTGCAGAGTTTATAGAAAAGCACAAAACATGGACCTTACTAGCAGACTTGTGGTGGCTAATCTTGGTTGCCAACCTGACCCATCTGGAAAGAGGGAAGCTTCATTGAAGAATTTTCTCCAGCAGGCTGGCCTGTGGGCATGTCTGTCAGGCATTTCTTAGTTGCTAATTAATGTAGGAAGACCAGCCCTCTGTGTAGTACTAACCCTAAGCAGGATAGTCTGGGCTCTAGAAGAAAGGTAGCTGAAGCCGGGCGATGGTGGTACACGCATTTAATCCCAGCACTCGGGAGGCAGAGCCAGGTGGATCTCTGTGAGTCTGAGGCCAGCCTGGGCTACAGAGCGAGATCCAGGACAGGCATCAAAATTACACAGAGAAATCCTGTCTCGAAAAAACCAAAAAAAAAAAAAAAAAAAGAAAAGAAAAGAAAGGTAGCTGAACATGTACCTGGAAAGCAGTGAGTGGTTTTCTTCTGGGGTCTGTGCCTGAGTTCCTGCCTCCAGGCTCCTGCTTAAGTTCATGCCTTGCTTTCCCTAGATGATAGATTACAGCCTGCAAGCCAAATAAACTTTAACTTCTCAAGTTGCTTTTGGTCAGTGTTCTTTTTCAGCAACATTGAAGCAACCTGGAACAAGATCAAAGCAGGCTGGGAAGACGGTGAGGTGCCTGCCCTAAGAGCAGGAGGACCTACCTTCCAACCCCAGAACCATGTTTATAAAAGGAGCAGGTGTGGTTCTGCCTGCTTGTGATCCCAGTGCCCGGAAGGCAGAGACCCACCGATCTCTGGGGCTTCCTGCCCAGCCAGTCCAGTCTGCTGGGCCAGCTCCAGGCCAGTGAGAGACTGTCTCAAAAGACAAGGTAGACAGTTCCTGAGGAAGAGTGGCTAACTGTGTCTGCTGTCCTGTGTGTGCGCGCGCGTGCGCGCACACACACACACACACACACACACACACACACACACACACACACACACTAAATGGATTATATCCTTCCACCAAAGTGCAGCATTTTGTCTTGTATGTATTTGCGGGCTTCTACGGAGGGGAATTTTCTGTCTATGGAACTAACAATTTGCCCTGGGTCAGGATTTTGTTCTCAATGTTTTCTGCTTGTAAGAGTCTTGTTTGTGTCATTATCATTGTTAATAAATGAATATTTATCTTAATAATTAGGCAAAACTAATACCCTGTCTTCCCAGAAAGGGAAATAGCATGGGGCCTGAGGCTGCCAGTCCCACTCTGGGACTATCCACAGACTTTCCATCTTGAATTACTTGTACCCAACACTTACAGCAAAAGTTCCTCTCAGGAAGGCCTGGCAACAATTGTATTCCCTCACCAGGATCTGACATCTGTCAATTCTATTACACCCTACAAGCTGTGACTGCCTCATGGAGGCAAATCTTGACTAGCAGGGCAAGTCCTGGGACTGAACTCTTGTCTCTCACCTTTAAAATTCTTCAGATTAAAATGTCTCCAAATGTCAATCTAACATACATTGAACCTAGGTATGGCCAGCCCTCTCCCCTCTTCCCTCTACCTCCATGTCAGCCAGAGACGTTTTGTTTTTGCCTGGTGACTTTAGATTGTAATGAGGCCATTTAGATTAAACATACATTTTTCTTGTTTCATTTTTAATATCACAACTGAGTTAAGATAATAAGGGCAGAAAGAAATTTAGATGTATACATTGATTCATAGGAAGGCTTTATCAGTTTGGAACTCGTATTGATTTGAGTTTCTATAGTTTGTTTTTGTTTGGTTGGTTGGCTTTTTAGCATCAGTAATGACAGAACTTTCAGAGCAAGACCACAGGGGCCCATTTAGAATCTATGATGCAATGGATGAATAGAAGTCAAAATTAAGGAAATCCTATGACAAATGATGAGGTTGGAAGCAAAGAGACAACTATGAAGTAGGGCCATGGAGTATGTATTTGTACCGGGTTCCTCTCGTAGGGGAAAGATAAATGCTAGTGCTCTGGCAGGCTCCACTCCTGCCTGGGCCTTCACCTTGGCACCACTCTTCCCATGGTTAAACCAGAAAGCCAGAAAAGACAGAGGACACTGCCTGGGGTCGGTTAAGGACAGCGGTAGGGCTGACGATGGCCTGAAGCCAACCTTGACTTTCATGTCATTTCCAATGAGTAGACAGGGATGGTCAAGGGAAACAATTACTAGGACAGTTGATCCCTATCTGTCACTCAGCCCTTATGCTGATGATGTGTCAGTGTTGTGGAATATTATTTTAACTATGTAAAGATGTAATACATTTTTTTATGCTGCAGAATATTACTTTAACTGTGTAAAGGTGTGCTACACTTGTTTATGCGGCATTTGTTTCCTAATTATGCATGGATGTGTTATGTTTGTTTGTGTTCCATTTGTTTAGTTGTTTAAAGATGTGTTGCTGTTTTGCCTTGCTTGCCTAAGGCACCTGATTGGTGTAATAAAAAGCTGCATAGCCAATAGCTAGTCAGAAGAGGGATAGGCAGGGCTGGCGGGCAGAGAAAATAAGTAGGAAGGGAAATCTAGGCTCTAGAGAAGGAGGAAGAAAAAGGATGTGCCTGGGGCCAGAAACCAGGCCACCAGCCAGCCAGACACTAGAAGCAGTGAAAGTAGGATAGAAAGAAAGAAAAGAAAGGAAGGAAGGAAGGAAGGAAGGAAGGAAGGAAGGAAGAAAGAAAGAAAGAAAGAAAGAAAGAAAGAAAGAAAGAAAGAAAGAAAGAAAGAAACAAAGGTTAAAAAGCCCAAGGCAAGACATAGATGAGAAATATTTTAAAATAAGACTCAAGATAAGGCTAAGCATTCATAATTAATAAGAAGTCTCCATGTCAGGATTTGGGAGCTGTACCAGGCTTTTTCTTTTGGCCCACCAACCAGCTCCTAAATCATGACACAGAGATTTCTTACTAGTTTTGAATGTTCAGCTTAGCTTAGGCATATTTCTGGCTAGCTCTTTTAACTTAAATTCACCTGTCTTTCTTTATCTACCTTCTGCCTCAGGACTTTTTACCTTTTCTTACTTTTCTGCTGTTTCCATGTCTGGCTGGAGGCTGCCTGGCTTCTTGCTCTAGGCATGTCTGTTGTGAGCTATTATTTGTTTATGCTGTGGAATGTTTGTTTAATGATACAAAGATGTGGTGCAATCTTTTATGTTGCTTTTGTTTAACTCTATGAAGCTGTGATACTTTGCCTGTATAAAACGCCTGATTGGTCTAATAAAGAGCTGAATGGCCAATAGCAAGGCAGGAGAAAGCATAGGCAGGGCTGGTGGGCAGAGAATATATAGGAGGAGAAATCTGGGAAGAATAGATCTAGGAATGAAAAAAGGAGAGAGGACATCAAGAGCCAGCCACCCAGCTCTACAGCCAGCCACAGAGTAAGAAATAAAGAAAGGTATACAGAAATAGAGAAAGACAAAAACCCAGAGGCAAAGGTAGATGGATTAATTTAAGAAAAGCTGACTAGAAACAAGCCAAGCTAAGGCCATGCATTCATAAGTAAGAATAAGATTTCATGTGTATTTATTTGGGAGCTGGGTGGCAGGCCCCCCAAAGAGTAAAGAGTGAAAAACAAACAACTAAACATGTCCTTTTTCTTTGTCTCTTCTCCTTCTTCTCTCTCCTTCCTCTCAAGACTAGATTTCTCCTATTTATTCTATCTGCCTGGCAGCCCCAACTATCCCTCTTATGCCTAGCTATTGGCCATTCAGATTTTTATTAGACCAATTGGGTGCCTTAGGCAGATGAAACAGATGCAGCACATCTTTACATAATTAAAGAAATGAAGCACAAACAAATGTAATACATTTTTATATCATTAACAAAGACAGCAGAAATAAATGTATCACACTTTTACACAGTAAAAGTAATATTCTGCAACATAAACAAATGTAACACATATTTACACAGTTAAAATAATATTCTACAACATTTCCCCATTTTGTTTAAATGAAAGGAAAAGTTTTAAATTTAACATAGTAAAACTATATACAACAAGAACAATTATTAAGAAAGGATTACATTTACAATATCCAGTCTATTTCTATTTGGCAAATTCGTAGAAAATACTGCATTATTTATCCTATCTTGGTGAGTCCAAAGTTTTGTTACTTTCTATCACAACTAAGAAAAAGTATAACTATAACTATCTAGTCTTCAACTCCATTAAAGACCCCAGAAGGATATAATGTTATCCGAGTAAAGAGAAAGTTCAGTGCAAGCCACTTCCAAAACTGACAGAGACATCTGGCTGCCTGGACAGTCACCCAAAGCTCCTTTGCAACATTGTGACATCCAATCTTTGGCCTACAGGCCTAGAATAACTGGCAGACTCTTCTACAAAGCAGAAAATTTGAAGGACTGTCCTGCCTTATCCTGGCAAAGTTTCCTTTGGGTTCTGTTTGTCCAGTTTTTACAGCATGCTGTCAGCAGTCAGCACAAAAGCAGTATCTTGCCCAAATGGCTAGCTTTGCCATAAAGAAAGCAAACTTCATGTGGACTTTCTCCAGTGCCCATCATCTTCTCTGAAGTAAATTGATGCTGCCAGGAGCAGAAGTGTCTCCTTATCATGAAAAGCCTTGGGTTATTGGGTTATTAAACATCTTAAATATCATAGTCTGTAGGTCTTTGAAGTCTTTGAAGACCATCTATCTATCTAAATACATCTATTTAACCTTGAAAACACACCTAATATGATTATGAGTTTGATTTACTGTAAATGACTAACTACTAACCTGCATTTCTTAATTATACATTACATTTTTAAATGAGATACATAGGTACAATACCCCAACTGAGAGTAGAAACATACATTCAGTATAACAAAAACAACTTTAAATTTGCATCTATATACCAAAGTCCATACCAATGTAAAATATTTGAGGTTAATAGTTGACTTTTTGTCCTATATTTCTATATTCCCACTAACTGATGACAGATATCCATAATCTATCAAATGCTCAAAAACCACCCACCCCACCTCTTTGAAATGTGGGCATATCATGTTCTCTAGACTGTTTCCTGTTGTCTGCGGAAGAAGGCATCTTTTTAAGGGATCAGGGAAAATTGAGATACTGGTCAAGTCCTGGGAAAACTAGCTATAACATTTGTTATCCAGTCTCTGCAATGGGAAAACACAAGGCTTATCCACAGTCTTAGCTAGAATAGCCTGTGAAGCTGGGCCATCTCAGCCAGCAGCCTTGAAGCTGTTCTGGGTGTAGAACTCTGTGGAAGCTGCAACAGAGGCACTCTGAGAGACTGGATTACCTGGGCCACATTTTAATTAATGTGTAGTCCCCTTGCTCTGAAAACACACAAACTTTCAAAGGTAACATACATATCTACGTTAACACAGGTATGGACTGTGCATTGTATACAAGCCAGCCAAAGATTTTTTTTAATGTTTGAGCAGGTAAAATATACAACACCTGTCTTGTTGTTTTCCTGAGTTTATTTGTTTATGTCTTTGTCCAGGATTTTCAGGATGTCTCCCTGATCAAACCTGATCCCTATTAACCTTGAACAAATCCACAGCCTTTCATTTCCTGTATAAACAAAAGTATAACCTCTTCCACAAAGCAATACATTTTTTTGAGTTCTATTTTAAGGTTAAGGCATCCCTAAGATATCTAGGCTGGTTTATTTCAGCAGTCCCTTTTATAATCCCATGTCTATCAGCAGCTATTATTTGCTTATCAGCAATCAAAAAGTTCAAAACCAATACAACAACATACAGAATCCAGACTCACAGTGTATTTTTCGTCTTCACATGGCTTGATTTATTTTATTTATACCATTTTACTCTTTCTTTAAAGACTTTATTTTTTTTTTTTTTTTTTTTTTTTTTTGGTTTTTCGAGACAGGGTTTCTCTGTGTAGCTTTGCGCCTTTCCTGGGACTCACTTGGTAGCCCAGGCTGGCCTCGAACTCACAGAGATCCGCCTGGCTCTGCCTCCCGAGTGCTGGGATTAAAGGCGTGCGCCACCACCGCCCGGCTATGACTTTATTATTTTTAAGCTTTTTTAAACTATTTTTTCTATGACTGTCTATACTCTTTCTCTTTTCCTTCTTAAGCCTATGAACATTTTTAAAGACACTGTAACCTGTTTAGAGGTTTTTTTTTCCCATCTGAACCTGTTTTACTGAGTATCTCCAGCCTTTTTTGTCTGTGTGAGCAAAATCTTAAACTGCTAAGCAACCCCTGGATCCTCCCCCCACCTCCTGTCTGTGAAAGCCAAGCCTAAAGCTCTTGGGCCTGATGGGAGGTGTCCGACCAGGAACTGTAGCCAACCTCCAGCTCTAGAATGCCAGTATACCTGCATTGTGGCAGGCATTTTTACTTAGCTTTTTGTTTCTACTTAATGTACCAGCTGCTCAAGGGCTCACTGTATGGCAGAGACTCTTAAAGAAGTCATATCTGTTTTTGGTTTTTTGTTTGTTTGTTTTCTTTATCTTTTCAACTTTCTCAAGCCCTATGTGGAAATTCAGACCTCACATTGGAACACAAAAATATACCAGGCTATTTCTTTTATGACAGCAACCAGTTCCCAAATCATGACACAGAGATTTATTATTAATTCTAAATGCTCAGCATAGCTTAGGCATGTTACTGGCTAGCTCTTTTAACTTAAATTAACCTGTCTCTCTTTACCTACCTGTTGCTTCAGGGCTTTTAACCTTTTCTTACTTTCTTGCTGTCTCTGTGTCTGTCTGCCTGGCTTCTTGCTCTGGGCATGTCCCTCTTTCTTTTCTCCTTCTCTCTCATTCCTTTTCATTCCTCTTGGCCTAGACTTCTATTTATTCTCTCTCCCTGGCAGCCCCACCAATCCCTCTTCTGCCTAGCTATTGGCCGTTAATCTTTTTATTAAGGCAAACAGGTGCCTTAGGCAAGTAAGGCGAAACAGATGTAACACATCTTTACATAATTAAACACACATCCTTACATCATAAAACAAATGCAGCATAAGCAAATGTAACACACCTTTACACAGTTAAAGTCATATTTTGCAGTATAAACAAATGTAACTCATCAGTACATAGTTAAAATAATATTCTACAACAGGGAGCTGTTTGTGACCCTAAAGAAAAAGCCTGGTATATGTCAGAATGATTAAAAATCCTCCACAGGAAAATCACCTTGACCTGAGGCTGCATCCCAGTCCCCATGGCAGCAGTTACCCCGTGACTTGAGTTACCTCCCATAAGGACTCAGTCTGCCTTGCTCCACGAACCCTTTGATCATGCTGACCACATCTCTTCTCATCTGTCTGGATCAGTGCAATGTTTTCATTACTGGCCTATTCTTCTCATCTGAAGATTTAGTCTTCCAGGAAAATTACATTGCTAAACTGAGGTCTTCGGACTCTCATCTTTAGAGCATAGCAAACTGATGGCTGGAAAGTGGAACCCATGGGTGAAGAATGAGTTTCCAAAGAGCCAACAAGATTCAGTTCTTATCAAGAAGGGAAGGGGGCCATAAGTATGAGGGTCAATTTATTGTGTTTGAAAGAACCACAGACCTTCAAAGTAAAAAAATAAAAACAAATTTTGTGCTGAAGATAAGGCTCAATATGCTGGATAGTTTTTTGTCAGTTTTACACATGGTAGAGTTATCTGAGAAGAGGGAGCCTCAGTTGAGAAAATGCCTTCATAAGACTGGCTTGGGAAAGGCTGTGAGGCATTTTCTTGATTGATGATTAATTTAGGAGGGTGGTTCCCTAGGCAGTGGTCCTGGAGTATGTAAAAAAAAAAAAAAAAAAAAAAAACAGGCTAGACAAGCCATGAGGAGCAAGCCAGCAAGCTGCATTCTTTCATGGCTTCTGTATCAGTTCCTTCTTCCAGGTTCCTGCCCTGTGTGAGTTCCTGCTCTGACTTCCTTCAGTGATAGATGGTGGCCTGAGAGTTTTAAGATGAAATCAATTGTTTCCTCCCCAAGTGGCTTTTGGTTGTGGTGTATAATCACAACAATGGAAATCCTAGCTAAGACAGGCAGTACTGTGCTTGCTGTTCAAGCATGAGGACCAGAGTTCAATCCTCAGAGTCCACATTAAAAAATAAAATAACTAGGTGTGGTGACATGTGCTTGTAATGTCAGAAGCATACACAGGCAAGTCCCTGGGGCTCCATGGTCACCCAGTCTAGCCAAAGTGTTGAGTCCCTGGGGCTCCATGGTCACCCAGCCTAGCCAAAGTGGTGAGTCCCAGGCAATTGGGAGACTGTCTCGAAAAACAAGATGGACACCATCTGAGGAAGACACCCAAGGCTGTTCGCTGCCCCCATAGATGTGTATCTACACACATATGTGCACACATCACCACGCCCACAAACAAACTAAATAATTTTTATAGGTCATGAATTATCCAGTAAATGAACACAAATAATTTGAAATAAATAAAAGAAGTCATACATGTTGTAGAATATTTGTTTAACTATGCAAAGATGCATTGCATTTGTTTAATTATGTAAAGATGCATTGCATTTGTTTAATTATGCAAAGATGTGTTGCATTTTACCTTGCCTGACAAAGGCACCTGATTAGTCTAATAAAAAGCTGAATGGCCGATGGTGAGGGAGGAGGTGTAGGCAGAAGTTTTGGGCAGGGAGAATAAGTAGGAGGAGGGATTTAGGCTCGAGAGAGAAAGACAGGGAGACACCAGAGGCCAAACAGACAGACATGGAGCCAACAGGAAAGTGGGACTTACAGAATGAAAGAAAGGTAAAAAATGCTGAAATAAAACATAGATGAATAGAAACAGGTTAAATTGAGTTAAAAGAGCTAGTTGGACAAGCCTAAGCTAAGGCCGAGCACTTGTAATTAATTATGAGTTCCCGTATCTTTATTTGAGAGATGGTTGGTGGCCCAATGAACTATTCCAACTACAAATACATAAGTAATTCCACCTATCAGAGCACTCCACACCTGCAGAGCCCTTAGGATGTATTGGGTTCTTTGAACATCCTTTCAAAAGGAAGCAATTTCCAACTTTAACAAAACGGGCAGGTATTGGTGAGAAAATGTGTGAGAGGCACATGGGCTGATTTATTGGAGAGATAGACAGTGAGCATCCCTTCTCTGAAATGGTTAAGACTAGAAATGTTTCTTTCTTTGTACTTTAGAGTATTTGTGTTTATATTGTGACATTGTGGGGGGGCCTGATGAAATTGACTGATACCTCATTTGCATCTCTATAGAGCCCAAACATAACTTTCTACACTATGTTTAATACTTTTGTGCATGAAATGAAGTTTTATGGAATAGATTTGCCATTTATGGCATCACTTGAGTATCTGAAATATTTTGGATTTCATTTTATTTCATATTCCCATGTAGTAGGCACCACTTGCTGTGTATTCTGTGGAGATACTTTGCGGAGTGGGTCATGTCTTCAAAGTGTCTCTGCCTTTCAACAGTCCTCCTCACTTTTATGTTCGTTCTTCGTACTCTAAATAACTAGGGGCTTCTCTCATGCTTCACTCTCTCTACAGATCTCTCTATGTGAGTGGTAGATTCTTCTTCGTCGTTTTGATGCCATTGGATGTCCAGGGAACCCATACTCAAACAGAGAAGGGAGGAGAGAGGACCTCCCAGTTCCAAAGCAGCTGTGACGGAGCCAGAAGTGAGTGTAATGGTCTCTGCTGCCACCCCAAAGAAGACTCCGGGGGAACAAAGATCTAGTCGGTGATAATGGACCAAGTCTCCTGAGCCTGGAAAAGGCTGTGAGCAAATGAACAGACAGCCAGTTTTCAGAAATGTCCTCCGGGGCTTGGGAGACAGCACAATTGGTAGGATTCCTGGCAAGCACAAGGACTTGACTTTGATCCTCAGAACCCACATTTAAAAAAAAATCCAAGTGTGGCTATGTAGATTTATAATCCCAGGGCTAGGGCCAGCAGGTCCCTGGGGCTCACTGGCCAGCCAGCTTGGCTGACTCAGTGAATTCCTGGCTGGTGAGAGACCCCCATCTTTAAAAGAGAAAACTTTAAAAAAGGTAGACTATGTCTGAAGAGTAACACCCACACCCAGCCACACATACATGTGCACCTGTACACACAGCAACATACACATGGAAGAAAGACAGAACTAAAAAGAAAGCAACGTCTTCCAGAAGGTCACTACTGAGCTTCTCACATCAAGAACTAGGAGAGGAGGGAAGAAGAAATGACTGTGGCAGGTGGGGACTAGATGAGATTTGTTCAAGAACAGATTTTAAACATTTTGCTTTTTTTCCCTGAAACAACTTACTTTGCAATCATAGCCTTGGCATCCAGCCCTCTCATTTAACCTCATCTGCCTGACTTTAAATTCATGGAACAGATTTTCACTGCCCTGGATTCCACGAAGTTGGCCGGCAGAGTGTTCTTGGATGTTACCAAAAAAAAGCATTTGATACCATTAATCATATTGCCATATGTAATAAATTGGCTGCCTGTGGTACATCGCCTAAAATTGTCACATGGTTCCAATCAGAGCTCTGCCAACTGAACTTGGTTACTGGAAACTCTGATTCTCCAAGCCTGCCTCCGCTGGGTTCCACCATCCTGTTTGCGCCACATGTTAATGACCTGCTGGCTCACTGGTTACACAAAGGCCCGTCCTTGCTATGATGCACATGTCTGAGGGTGCTGCTGGACACGAACAGGGACCTGTTTGGGATCAAAGTCACATCATAACCATCCGCCTTTGACAGCCAGACAGGGACTTGAAGGCTAATCACGACCATTGCTCAATTTGGGGTTTTGCTTCCGCTTGCGGCCTGCTCTTCCCCACCTCTGCCCCCCCCCCATGGACTATTTCTGTATTAAATTAGGCAGAGTGTCTGTGTTCTTAATGAATGCAGTAGCCTAGCCTCAGCCCAGGTAAGAATGACCGCCTCATCCCACTGCAGCTTCCAGGATGGATTTCACCACCTGAGGCAGAGGAGGTAGGAGAAGATGGGAAGCCGTAAAGTATGTTTGAAAGTCTCATGCCCTCACCACCCCTGGCCTTCACAGGCTACGTCTACAGGTGGGTCAGCTGGGGTCACTTTCTTTGTTTCAGCCTCTGCCCCCCAAGGTCTCCTAGGTATGATGAGCAGACAGATCTGGATAAAATAATAATGCCCCAAATCAGATCATTGTTTGGTTTGGAAACTTCGATGCACTTATGAAATGTTTTGGAATTTGATCCTGATTTATTTGAAATGGAAAGTCCTGGGTGCCTGGTTTAAGTATTATTTTTGTGAGTACACGGCATGTTCCTCGTGATAGGTTCACTGGTGTATGTGTGACCATATGAGCACACGTGTTCCTTCTCTGTGCACATCTGCATGTCCAGACTCCAGCAGGGACCAGGTTTTGAAATCCTGAAATACAGTTTTTGTCTCAATTCCAGCAGCGTTAAAACAGGAAGTACAGGAAATCTCAGCTACCCCTCCTCCATCCTGGAAGAAAAGTTCTGTTCTCGTGAAATTCGCAGCCTGATAGCTGCAGACCCAGGAGGTTCAGGCAGTTTGGGTAAGGTTCATATAAATATCCCTGCCACCATCTGAAACCCATAAATAAGGCCTCTGGGGGGAAAAGAAAAAGAAACCAGGGCTCTTCTTTTTTCACACTACATTGGCATCTTTTATCTTCAGTAAGACATTGTTTGGTGGAGTAGAGACCATTGCAGATCCTGAGGGGGGAATTAATAGGTGGTCTTAAAATAAAGACCGAGTGAAAAAGAGCTGGCAATATGCACACACACACACACACACACACACACACACACACACACACACACCCCGCAAACACATGCACAGAGAACCCTAACAAAAGTTCCAAAGTCACTGTGCAAAGGGGACTGTCTGGCATCCCCCAGGTTTTGGTGAAGTACAGGAAAGGTCCTGGACTCTGTAGCACTCTGACATCCCCCGTGTAGGTGCCGTGGTGGAAACAGAACAAGTTTGACCTTTGCTTCCCAGAAAAACAAATAAAGAAAGTGAACTAAAAGGCGAGTTCTGAGAAGAGTTGGAGGTTCCTTGCACATCCCCTGAATGAGCAATGCTCCAGGGACACATAAAAATTCAGTAATACACCCACTGTGCAAATTTTCCCCTATTGACTATGGTGCAAAGTTCAAATCTAAATATTCATCACTCCTGTATCCAGGCGCCTTGTTCCAGAATCCTGATTCAAAGATGCCAAAAGACAGCATTTCTTAATTCACTGATGTGTCTTGGACTGACAAGCAGTTTCCCCTTCAGAGCCTAGACACACCCACATGGAAGCCGAAGACTGGCCACTCAATGATTCAATGATCCCATGTTTGAAAAACTCAAGGCTCTGGCCAGCACATTTTCCTTTTCACTAAGCCAATATATATGTATTTGTGTGTGTGTGTGTGTGTGTGTGTGTGTGTGTGTGTGTGTGTGTGTGTGTGTGTGTGTAGGTAAATAGGTAGGTAATTAGGCAGGTCAGAGGGTAACTTCAAATGTCAGTTTTCACCTTGTTTTTTTTTTAAAACATAATTACATAAATTCCTCCTTTCCTTTCCTCCTCCTCTCCCTCCCATGCACTCCCCTGGCTCTCTCCCAAATTCACAGCCTCTTTTTCTTTCATTGTTGTTGTATACACACACACACACACACACACACACACACACACGCACACACACCAGACAAACATACACGCATGCATACACATATATTTATGTTTATATATATTCCTAAGTACATAAACACAAACTGTTCGGTCTGTGTAATGTTTTGAGACCAGATCTCATGTTTCACTGAAGCACATGCCTCCTCGATGGCCCACAAGCTTCTGGAAGTTCTCCTGTCTCACCCGGTGTACATACGCACACATTTAATTTTATGTGGCTAGTGAGGATCCAAACGTACACCCGTGTTCTACCCACTGAGCAACCTTTCCAGCCCCAAGCCAATTGTGGTAAAATTAGGAAATGAGATTAGAAATCTCTGCCCTCCAAGTCCAAAACATTTAGTTTAAACACATCACATTACCACACTACAAAGCATGTCTTGTAAAGTTATTTTTCACAGAACTTGTTGAAGTTTTCCATTTGTTTAATTTGCTGTCTTGGAGGCAGTGTGGGCTTTTTCTGGTGCACTTTTTGACTGTCTGTAGCAGAGGTTGTTGATATCCACAGTCAGGGAACTGTTGTTGCTAAGGGGGCCCTGGAGGCTGAGCACTGTGAGGGAGGAACAGGTGTGCGCATTGTGAAAAAGTAAGAGGTAAAACAAAACAAACGAAGCTGGAAAGATGAGGAAGCAGCCAGGGAACCTCTTACATGAGCAGGCCTACATGAGGGGCATCAGGGTAGTATGTGGCTAGCTATGCCCGCTCCACTCTAATCACCCAGCACAGGTTTCCAGGAAGCCAAAAAGAGCAGCACAGCCTTTTGCTGACTCGGGTATCACTGAAGCAGGCCAGCTCAGAGGGTCCTGGTCAGTGACCTCAGAGCGAGCTGCGAGTACAAGGTTGGAGTCAAACCACTGACTGCCAAGAAGGAGCAGTCTGGCAAACCTTAATGCCAAAGAGTGGTATAATTACCCACGAGGAAACCTCACAATAAGACTAAGTTCAAGAAAAGTTAAAAGGACTGTCCCAGCACAGTGAGGTCAGAAAATGCTTTTGTCGTGGTTAGATAATAAATGCTCTCTCTCTCTCTCTCTCTCTCTCTCTCTCTCTCTCTCTCTCTCTCTCTCTCTCTCTGTGTGTGTGTGTGTGTGTGTGTGTGTGTGTGTGTGTGTGTGCGCGCGCGCACGCGCGCGCCGCGTGCGTTTAGTCTCTTTAAAATGTCTAAGGCATTCTCATCTCCAGAGTCTTAACAAAACAGGTCACAAGATGGAGTTGGCCTGTAAGCCAGATTTGTCCTGTGTAGTGATTTCCCAACCCTGCAAACTCTATTGAACAAGCTCCTTGCTGACCTACTATGTGTTGGGCATTGTGTAAAGAGCAGAACTCTACAGATGGATGGACTGTTCCCGACATCAAGAAACTTCTCCTTGAAGAGCCTCGAGCAATGTGCGGAGAGAAGATCAGGGCACAACTGAAAACGCCAGAAGCCGTTCTGCTCTGTACAGCACCAAATG
This sequence comes from Peromyscus californicus insignis, assembly GCF_007827085.1. Classification (NCBI taxonomy): domain Eukaryota; kingdom Metazoa; phylum Chordata; class Mammalia; order Rodentia; family Cricetidae; genus Peromyscus; species Peromyscus californicus. Next base: position 4,261,794 of record NW_026294469.1, on the reverse strand, counting down.
CAATCTTCACATTAGCTTCGTGCCACTACCAGGGCTTGGTCACCTTGCTATCTCTGCCACCTTGCACACAGAAGGACCTCAGAACCTCTCTAGCTGAGATTTATGTCTTCTTTAAAAGCTTTCTGTGTGCTGGGCATGACAGCACACACCTATAAATTCAGCACTCAGGAGTCAGAGGCAGGGGGATCAAGATTGAGGCTAACCTGATCTACACAGTGAGTTTTAGGTCAGCAAAGGCTACACAGTGATACTACTTTTTTTAATGTCTTATGTGAAGCACTCAATGTAGTGTACGAATGCGCGGGAACATGTTTAACAAAGCTCTGTCACAGCAGAGTTCACTAGAGCATTTCTCCCTGTGAATGCGCGGGAACATGTTTAACAAAGTTCTGTTACGGTGGAGTTCACTAGAGCATCCCCCCGGTTTATACCGTCCAGCACAGCCGTCACTTTCCCATAATCTCACTAGATTAACGCACACCTGCGTGTGCAGTAGATGTCTGCTCTGTAGTAGGAACTACAGATTTCTTAAACTGCAAATTCAAACTAGTCTGTGGACGAGTTCCCCTTCACTATTTACAAGCTTGTAAGGAACACACTTGATCGGGCTGGAGCGATGGCTTCGAGGTTAGGAGCAAGTCAAGTGCTGTTCTTGCAGAGGACTCGGGTTTGATTCCCAGCATGCACACGGCAGCAAACAACCACCTGGGTCTTCTGGTTCGGAGGTGTTTCACATGTTGCATACATAAACTCGTGTAGGCACATACATATCTGTTCATATTTCTTCACCTTCAAGTCTGCTGGCAGGTCCATGGAGAACAGTCTTTATTTTCCTTACCATGTTTTTGCTTTCTAGCATTCCCTTTGGTTCTTTCCTGGAATTTCTATCTCTTTACTAGCATTATCCATCTTTCCACAGATAGGGTTTTTTCTTTGAGTCCCTTCTTAAATTTCCTATCTGCTCACTGTAGTGCCTTCCCTGTATCAGAGTTGGGTTCTAATGGTTGCTTTGTCTCTTTAGATTTTTGTCTTTCTTGGCTTTGGAGGGCTTTGTGAATTTTTTTTTCCATTGAAAACAGGGCTTGGTGTATTGGGCAACTTGGACTTTAACGTGAGGATTTAAGTTAATCTGGCTGGAACGTTTTCAGTAGCTGGGATGCCAGAGACTCAAATTCCTTGAGTGCCTTTGATTTCTGTCTTGATTTGGACCCATCACAGGGAGGCTACACTCCACAGCTCTTTCCATGGCTGTTCTTACTATGGTAGAGCCCATCTCTGTGGTGGAAACTGTGGGAGGGAGTGTTCCATGGTATTCTAATTTGATCTCAATGAGACTGTCTAACAGTCTATTCCCTGGAAACCCATCATCTGTGCGCTGTTTATGAGACCACCTGGTGTCTGATGAGGATGGCTTGAAGGTGCTGGGGTGAGGGGAATGCCTTCCTCACCTCGATCCTTCCCATGACAATTTAGGAAAGTCATACACTTTCCACAGGGACGGTTCTCCTCTTCCGAACCTACAAAGGAATCTTTCTCAAACAATAAGCCTAAGAAAGGAACGTGTTCTGGAGAGAACTGACAGCCTCCCTCAAGACTGTGGTGTCCGGCGGTGTCTCACTGTGTGTCTGGGACATACTCAGCTCCTCCAGTTCTGCAAAAATACTGCCATAGTGTTCTTACCATTCACCTAGCAAGTTTAACTCCAGTGAGCAGAACTTCCTGAGTGTGGTTATACCTTCAGCATGACTCTCAGATGAATGAAAGGAAGGTTGCTTTCTTGTTTATTGGGTGTTTCCTATTAAAAGGGTGGGAGTAACACCTGCCAAGCTCTTCATAAATCAGAACCTAACATGTATAAGCACAAGCAGAAAATACATTTTCAAGCCAGCTTCAATGTATAATTTTTCTTTGATGATTACAGACCAAGACTAAAATATCAGTGCCCCTGAGTTATAGGAGAATATCTAAGATATAAACAGCTAGCTATAAGACCAACAAGACATAGAGTAGTAGCAAATATTTTATACATTTCACATACATAACTTCACATATAGACCAGTGATGTGATTAAAGTATGACTTCAACTCTTAACCTATCTAGTCATAGTACTTAGTCATCTCAGAATGCATTCCATTTTCTTTACCAAGTTTCGCAACACACTGCACACTGGAATTATCAAGTACTTACAAAGGCTGTGATCTGTGAGTCTGAGGACCTAAACTCTCACTACAGATGATAAGGGCACAAATGGAAACCTCAAGTAACAAAATTACATAAAAATAATGCTTTTTAATATCCTGCTGAAGACCATCCATTGACCAACAGCATTCTGGTTGGTTTTCTGCTGCTGCCTAGGGATTAACGGCTCACAGTAGGCCAGACTCGACTATACCAGTTGACAATTAAGGAAATGTTCCACAGATGTACCTACAGGCTAACTCAATGGGTGTGGTCCCTCAGTTGAGGCTCTCTGTTCCCAAGTATGTCAAGTTGATAACCAAGATTAGCAAAATAGTAGATGCGGTATTTTAAATACTTTTATGGCTAGTCTATTGGTATATGACTTCATAACTGAATATTAAACAGAACAAATAATTTAGAACTGTACTTATTAAGCACTGAGTGACAGAGGCAGTGATCCCCAAAGAAGACCAGATACCCCGTGTATAGAAGTCAGTAGGGTACTCATCACCACTCCCTACGGTAGACGCCTCAAAGGCCCTGTTAACATTAAATGGTACTGTTAGCCGAGCTGACCCACCAAACACGTGCCATATTACACAGTGAGATTGAGGCCACCAGAGTTGACTCATCAAACACATGTCCTATTATATGATGAGATTGAGGCCACCGAGCAAGACCTGTCAAAGGAAACTGAAAACTACTTCGTAGTCCTTTGGCAACTGTTCATTTCGGGTGAGGAAAGAAAATTGAAATCTAAGAAAAGGCTTTGGTGGCAAAAAGAGTGGTAACCCAGTGCCCTTTACAAAAATCCACCCACCTCTGCAGAAGTTCACCCACCCCTGCAGAAGTTCACTCACCCCTGCAGGAGTTCACCCACCCCTGCAGAAGTTGAATCCTTCCATCCAAACAAGAATTCTTGATCCACAGCTCACATTTCAAATATGAAAGCTACTTAAATAACATGGCTATTTAAATAGGAAGCTGGTTCACGTTATAAAGTAAAGTTGAATACTAGCCTTGCATCGGCACTCATTGACCACTTGTGGCTAGGAGCTACATCCCTGACATTGCAAGGTACAGAACACTCTCAACCCTGAAGGTCCTCCTGGGGCTGGGCTGCGCCACACCCTTCATTTCCTGTACTTCAGTTTGCAAGAAACGTTTAGCAACCCCATAGCTAATGCATTTCTGCAGTGCCCAGGGGCCTTAATGACACATGCATTTTGTAAGCATTTTTGCTTTTGACTTTGGAAGGCAAACTTCTTCCCAGAAAATGCTGGGACACCTACCAGAAGCTTTTGACTTCGAAACCACCTTGGATCCACGGCATTGATCTGTTATATTATCATTTTGCTAATGGCTGTTGTCTTGGTTAAAGCAGCCTTGACTGAAGGTGTGTTCTCTTATTTACCCTCTCTGGTTACTCTTACCCTTCCTTTTCAGAAAGGTTTGTCAGTTTCTCCTGCCACCCTGCCCTTCTGGAGCCCTTGAGTGAAAACTAGCTTTGTCCAGTTTTCGTCTTCTCCCTGGGGTCTGGCCCCCCCTTCACCCTCCCCTGAGCTCTGTGACCCTCTCTCTGTGCCCCACCCACTGAGGTTATAATTGAAGAGGAGACCTGTGACAACACACGTAGGACTGGGAATCTCATTAAGTCGACGGCAGTGGCTAACGAGTGGTAACAGGCTAAAGCGTTAACGTGATTAGCTTCTCACACTAGCCAGCTTTTGCTGAGCCAAGGGCAGGGCCCAGGAAAGCAGTGCACGGGAGAAGAAGCATTTAGTGGAAGCGAGGGGGCCAAGGTGAGTCAGAGAGGGCTAAGACATGAGAGGCCTGCAGAGAGAGAGGTGGAGGCCCGGGAGGAAAGACACTGAGTGGTGCAGGGGTACATAGACAGAGAAAATGGGACGAAAAGGGAAGTAGATGGAGGTGACTGGTCAACTTCCTTTGCCTGTAGAAGGCACAGGTATCTGCTCAACCTGTGTTTATCGAGTTTCTGTCAGGGTGATTGTAACCTCTGACGGAAGGACACAAATATGAGATGGGGTGAACAGGTGCATGGGTCCCTGGACAGAATGGGCTTCTGTCTCCTAGGCTGGATCCCCAGAACAGTGAAAACAACATCACAGGAGAAGCCGAGAGCAAATTCCATTGCCAGCTGAGCCTTCGGACTCTTGGTGTTCTCTTCCCTACAACTGAATAATAAGAAAAACAAAAGTCTCTCTGATTCTCCGGTGGAAGGCAGCGCTTCCTAAACTAGGGTAGAGAGAGCAAGAGCCTGACACATCACTCACCTTCTCCACACAGAGCACCTCCTTCTCCATCTGTTCATAGATCAGGCTCCGTAGCCCAGTGATTATGATGCTGCGTTTGTTAGGACTGGCTGTACCAGTGATGATGCTGTTTTGTTAGGACTGACTGTAGCAATGATGATGCTGTGTTTGTTAGAACTGGCTGTACCAGTGATGATGCTGTGTTTGTTAGGACTGGCTGGACCAATGATGATGTTTGTTAGGACTGGCTGTAGCAATGATGATGCTGTGTTTGTTAGGACTGGCTGTACCAGTGATGATGCTGTGTTTGTTAGGACTGACTGTAGCAATGATGATGCTGTGTTTGTTAGGACTGACTATAGCAATGATGATGCTGTGTTTGTTAGAACTGGCTGTACCAGTGATGATGCTGTTTTGTTAGGACTGGCTGTACCAGTGATGATGCTGTGTTTGTTAGGACTGACTGTAGCAATGATGATGCTGTGTTTGTTAGAACTGGCTGTACCAGTGATGATGCTGTGTTTGTTAGGACTGACTGTAGCAATGATGATGCTGTGTTTGTTAGGACTGACTGTAACAATGACGATGCTGTGTTTGTTAGGACTGGCTGTAGCAATGACGATGCTGTGTTTGTTAGGACTGACTGTACCAGTGACGATGCTGTGTTTGTGTGTTTGTTAGGACTGACTGTATCACTGCTTTGGAGCTTTTCTCTGACTCTGAAACCTTCACATACATGTTAGAAAGTTAAATGTGCAGGAAGAGAGGAGGCAGAGGGAGGAAGGAGACGGAGCGAGACTACTCAGCACTAGAGCCCACCTGGGACTAAAGAGACTGGTTGTCTCCACAAAACAAGCCACAGAGTAGCTTTTCCAGTAACTTGTACTTGTAAATGAGACAGGGGGACAGATCACCCGCCCTCTGTTTTCAGGAAGCTTGTATGGAAGTGGACAGATCATTGAACAAATACAGCAAAATTCATGAGTGCCCATGACTTATGATTTTGGAAAACTGTTTGCACACTTGCTGTGGAAAGAGGTGAGGTGTGCTGATTTGTAAGGCAGGTAAAGGCCAACTTGTGAAGTTCCAGGGTCACCACTTTTGGGAAAAACTAGCCTTTTTCAACCTATGTTCCTCACTAGAAGGTTGGACAGAGAGCTGTCTGGTCTAAAAATCAAACCCTCCACTTAGAAAAGTACTCGGCCATGATTTAGAGAGAAGTCTGTTTCTCTTTTCAAATTGTCCAACTTGCTGTGGTGCACTCCACATCTGATTACATTAGTCACATTGCATTACACCATATCCGATGTGACATGATGCAGTGGGATTGTGAGCCCTGTATAAAGATGTACCAGCAGCTGCTCTTGATAGCAGAGCTCAGCCACCCACCTTCCTGGGAACACCTTGCTAATTCAGGTGTCAAAGTCCCCTCTCAGGAAGGACACTCCATTAGCCGCAATCGTCCTTACCTAAGTCACCAGACACAGGACTCTAGAGCCCTTCCTTAAATATAGCTGCTTCTGCTATCCTGGGCCCACCCTAGAATTTTCTTTCTCTCGGACACTGTTAGCAGTGTTGCCCTCAAGTGTCTAGAACATTCTCATTTTCAAGTTACTTTCAAATTTACTGTCATACTCATATCCCACACTCTTAGAAGTCCAACCTTAGCAGAGACTGCCACATCTGGTTATCTGATTGTGTGTGTGTATGTGTGTGTGTGTGTGTGTGTGTGTGTGTGTGTGTGTGTGTGTGTGTGTTTATGTGGGTTGATGCAAGTGTATGGAGGTCAGAGGGCAAACTTTAGTGTTATTCCTCATGCACACCAACCTTGTTTTTTGACACGGGGTTTCTCAGTGGTTTACAACTAGTCATAGGCTGGGTGGCCTGGCCTTCAAGCCCCATGCACCCACCTTCCCCTAGCTCCCTGGCATGGGGATTACCGAAGTATGCTACCACACCTGCCCTTTGTATATGTGTTCTGGGGATTGAACTTGGGTCCAACTGAGTTGTCTCCCTGATTTTAAATGGTCAGAAAGTAGTGTCTTTCTTTCCCTGGAACTTTTCTTTATGTTGGGTGAGGACACCAGTGTGATCACAGCCCATCTCTGTAGTAGAGAAGAGCCATCCAGCTGTGGCCATGTGTGGCCGATGCTCATAGGCACCTTGATGAGGAGCTACTTTGCGTTTGGTGTTTCATAGGACTTAATTTTGTTTTGATCTTAGTCTGATTAAAAGGAAACTCTTGGAAGCACATATCATAATAATAGTACAATAACTTCAAGATGAGTTAAGATGTTTTCCACAGAGGAAAGTAAAAATATCATCTTCCCAGGCAACATAAGACTGACCAGTCATGGCATGATTAAAACAAACCTCTTTCAGAAGTTGTGCTCGATTCTTACAATAGGCTTTCTTCCTTTCATCATTTTCAAGTGAATCAGAGCAGCTTCTAGAATTTCATCATAGAGATCCCAGGATCCTGGCTCCAGGTTCATGCTGTCCAAGGAAAAAAATTCATGAATGTCAGCCATTATAACCTGACAGCAACTTCAAGGGCAGTAATGTGGGTGGTGTCATCCTTTCCTACAAAAAGCAAAACTCTTCTAAGAACTGCCGTTTTCCCCACCAATAGACTTCCTCTCTAATTCTTAGAATTTTGCACCCAACCGGAGTACATGTAGGAATGTGTGTGTGTGTGTGTGTGTGTGTGTGTGTGTGTGTGTGTGTGTGTATGCAAGTGTGTGTACATGCACGCATGTGTGCATCTATGTTACTGTGTGCTGTGTGCGCATGCGTGCATGTGTGCTGAGGCTGGAGGTCAACATCAGGCATCTTTTCCCATCATGTACCACCTTATTTTCTGAGGCAGGTCTCTGACTGAACCTGGGGCTCACTACAGCCAGGCTACTGACAGCAAGGCCTGGGATTTCAGGCAGAAGCTACTGTGCTCAGCGTTTTTGTTTTGTTTTGTTTTTGTTTTTGTTTTTAAACACAGGTGCTGGGGATTGAACCCAGGTCCCCTCACTTGTGAAGGCAAGCTTCTTACTGAATGAGTCATCTCCCCAGACATATCCACAATTTCTTAAATCAACTTCTGGCCAGAAGAATGGAATTATCATATCTGAACAGGGTTGAGGCCACCATGTTTAGAACATTCCATCTGCCTTGTATAAAAACCCTAAGAAAAACTCCACTCCAACAGCCGACGGGAAGTAGCAGGAGCGTGACGAAGACCAGTGGGAAAAACACTTGATAATCGTCAGCCTGGCTTGCAGTTCCCCTGGAGGTAGAAAATGTCAGTCCTAAGTGTCTTCACGTTGTCATACATACCATTCATCATGACCAGGCTCTCCGCATCTGGAGGTGAGGAAGGGTCCAATTCCCAAGGAGTGTTTAGTCCACTCAGAGAAGACCATAATTTTTGTTTTCAAGAAATATGTATATTCTTCCTTCTACATGGCAGACATACATTGATACAGATACATATATATTTATATCTATCTGCTGTGGCCTTCCTAAGATTGTATTCCACCAAGATTTCTAAAATTAATTCCTGCAATACCTAAGATTGACCTTCTCTTGGTCTAATAAGGTGCCTACGGCCAACCCTTGAAGTTAATCGGCTAACTGCCCTCAGTTGTTACTCATGGGCACCTTGGTATAAACTAATTTCATCAAATAAAAAGGTTCATGAATTTCCTTGGGGAAAACACAATTAAAAGCTCAGAGAGAAGAATGGGGCATCGAAGCTGCATCTTTCTGATGACACCCACTTACCTAAGATGCACGCCAGCTTGCTGCGATGTCCCAGCTCAGGGAAGCCACCTGGCTGAGCTGAGACTTAACACCTGAGAAGATAAATCTCTAGTAAACACTGGAAGACAGTCCCAGCTACGGAGAGAATGAACTCATTCTTTTGCCTAGTATTTCTTGAATACCAACTCTGAACCAGGCACTGTGCTAGACATCAGATGTGCAGTTTGAATATGAGTAATGTAAGTATCAAATTTGTCTGGGGAGGGAAAGATGGACAGCCCAGAGGAGCAGAGCGTGTCCCAGCATTGACTCAAGAGATGACATGGAAAATCTAGAAGCAGGTGACATCCGGGCTAGTGGGAGTTAAGTGATATTCAAGGCTGCAGAACTCTTGACTCTGACTTTTGGAAATGAAACAGCAATGGGAGACAGCAGTTCTAAATGGACAAGGTCATTGGATAAGAGCCCAGAGGAGGAAGGCGAAGTCCAGCTACCATCATGCCCGGAAGGAAACTTGTAGATAGAAGACACCTCCTTAGGAAAATTAGAATGCACTATCAGAGCTGAGTCACATAGCACAGGGACGCCAACCTCCTAGCTTAAGATCAGGATTGGATCTGGTGCCCAGAGCAGAGCTAACCACTGCACAGCTCTCCGGAGGGGCTAGGAATCAGTATTTCCACCCTCAGGCCGCCACCCTCTTCTAGCAAAGCCTCTTTCTTGACCTGCCAATCCTCATTTCTTCAATTTGGGAGCTGCTGTGGCCCATTAGATCAGCAGGATGTAGCAATCTACTCCCCTCTTGAGGCTGCTTTTGAGGCATACCAAGTTCAACCCAAATGAGACAGTTTGCTTAGCATTACAGGAACTACTAACCAAGATGATACACAATTACAGTAATCTAGACTTAAAGACGCATACATCATGCATGAACCACGTGGAACCACCAAGAGCTACACAGGGTAAAGTCATCCTGTAGTTTAGTTAGACTCAGCTCCAAGTTCACAAAGCCATAGTCCCCCTGCCCCCCCCCCCCCCACACACACACTTAGCACACTGGCTAACAAAATACTTTCTCCCCTAATCCCCATCACCTTCTCTTGTGAGCATGTTAACAGTTGTAAACTTCAGGCAGTTGGTTATTCTCCAGCATCACCACTTTGTAGTGTTACATAAAGGCTTATTGCTCATCAATTTTAATTAACAGCCTTGGCTGATTTGATGATTAGATTCTTGGAATTTACCACTTAAATACCAGCTCTTCACATGCCAGAAGGGTCGGTTTCCTCTCTTCTAACCAGAGCAAATTGCCCCATCCGTATACGAATAAATTCTCCACTTCCCAGAACTGATGGCAAATTCAGAGCTCCATAAAATTCATGCATGACTCGCTGCTGTAGCTGCGTAATTAAAAGAAAACTAATATATTGACCACTTCTCCTCAAAATAGCATTCATAAGTCACCACTGCCTGAGGGAAGCTTGTTGCTAAAAGGATTATGGGCAATATCATCTTTATGATTAAAGAGAAAGTATAGCCCGTGTTTCCTCTCACACAGATCCAAAATGCTCCCTGCTAATGTTTTACATAAGTCTTGAACTATCATGATAGCCATAAGGAAATAGTTGTCTACTATACAGGCTCATCACTTTATCTCCATTGCACCGGCCCTCTCCAGTCCAATCCATACAAGGCTTATTTTTAACAGTGACTAAAGGGCTCCACACTCTAATTTATGCACACATATAAAATCAATAATTACTTAGTCGACCTTTTCATTCGTCTAAATGTGGCCTGGCATAATGGAAACTGTCCACACAGTTCCCATTGAGAATGATAAACAGGAGACGGTCGCACATCTCTATCTTTTCACTCAGGGTTGGATGAAACCAGAGGCAGTTCGGAGAGCAGCCAATCCTGACCTGAGCCACACAGATTTTCCTCAAGGCAGACTGTGTTTTGAGGAGCACCAGGTCTCTTTCCAAAGAGGGATGCTAACTTTGACGCAGCCCTGCGTGGCTTTGTGTGGGACTCACCTTCAGTAGTGATCTACCCAATTAAAGAGCATAGTTCTCATGATGAACAGCAGGAACAGTAATGGGTATCATCCCCAAAATGGGCACAAGCTAAAAAGGGGCTCAGGTAAAAGTCACCTGCAAGTGTCCCTGTACAAGGTTCAGGACGGAAGTACCCAGGGGTCCAGGAAGACTTTCAGAAACACTTGCCCATGCCTGTTCTATCCAACAGCCTCGTTTACTGTGGGTTTTTCCACTGTTGTGCTTCCCAGTGAGAAGACTGGTTTCCTGCTGAATGCATGCCAACACAGCCTCACTTCATTCTCAAAGAGTGGATTTTGGATTTTCTTTTCATGAAATTAGCAAAAGAGAAACATAACAGGATGGTTGTACTTTTTCCTCTGTTCCTCAGAATTATTCACAGTAACCTGAAAAGGTTTTCATTTACTGTTATCAGAGCAGAAAGGAGGTCTCCACGCCTGATGTTAGTCACACCCTGTGTCTGGGACTCTTTGCCGTTGTTCATACTGAAGGAGAGGCTCAGCCATCTTGGCCAAGTGCCGTGGTCAACCAGAGCTTGCACGGGAACTTTGAATCTGTTCTCTATGCCTGCAACTTCAGGTGCTACTCTACATCACCAGAATATGTGAGCTATGATGCTGGAGGGTTATCACAGCTTAACAGTGTAGACGGTTACTTATTATGCATTTAGTACATGCCGGGCAATTTTTAAGGCACTTAGTATCTACCAACTCTCTGAGTCATCACTGCAAGCCCAGAGAGGGTGCAGATGAAACAGTTAAGTCACCTTCTCCAAGGTCACATTGATGGGGAGTGACAGATCCACACTTACAGTCTGTGCGTTCCAATTCCAAGGCCCAGGTTCGTCCATGAAGCTCTCCCCGATTTAGAATGCCACATACGTTATCTGACTGAAGCCTCCTCACAGCTCTGGCCTCCGACCCTGGCCTCTATCCATTGTGCTACACTAAGCTCTTAGCTTTCTGCCTGGCAACACAGCATCTCTTTAGAAGGCTTGAACAAAGGCTCCGTCAGGAGGACCTGTTACACAGCCGACATCCTCTGACACCAATCCCTATGTTTATCAGCCACTGTTTAGGGAAGTTCGGTATTCCTCAGCAAGGATGCCTGGCATGTAAAAAGCACAGTGCACATCGAGCTAGTGCCGGCACCAGAGAGCAGTGAGGGGAAGATCACAGGACCTGGAAGCCGGGAGGGAGGGAAAGAGGGCTGAGGAGAGGCTTTGGAACACAAAAGCCCCAGACTCTCGGGGGTTTGGTGGCCAGCTGCTCACATCTTTGCATAAAACATGGGCACAGGGCTGTTGGGGGGATGCGGTAAGGATGGCTCCTGGGGGCAACCAGCAAATTGGAGAATGTGCCTTGGTGAGGAGCTGAGTTAAGGGGAAAGCAGGCTTTTTCCTTGCATGTGCCTAAGAAATGCATATTGCCCAGAGCTGAGGGGAGACAGCAATTCAAGTGCTAAGACACTCGGTATGTCGCTTTAAATTCTCCTGGCAACATCCAATGTCCTCACCAACACAGAGGGGAATCCAGCCACCTGTCAACCCCAAGACACACTACCGACTGTTCGGGGGGAGATATTCTAGACAGGAAGGAGCCTGCCACAATAATTACAGCACACTGTGATGGCCTTGAACACTACCATCCTCGGTGCATTGTCTCGGGCTCTTTGTCAGCCTTCTGAAAGCCAGCAGCTAACTGGGCAGGCTTTACTGGCCAAAGAAACTGATGTTGGCTTTGGGTGATTGGTGGGATCTGAATTCTCATTATTTGGAAAGTATTACAGTCCACAGTTGAAAACCCTCTAAGGAAGAAATGCCAGGTGCCGGAAATGACAGAGAAATCTAGGGACAGGATACTAAGATTGTTTAATTATACACACTGGGTTTTTTTTTAATGGATTCATTCCACCTAAAGAATATGCAATTTTTATTTTTTAATTAAAAATAAAACCTTAAATATGTTCACATAACAAAGCAGTAAGATTAAGAGCTTAAGATTATTTACAATATAATTAAAATAGTATGTTTATTGAATGAGTATTTCAGATCAAATGACTGTGGTTGGAGAAGATGGGGCATGAATTCCATTCCTCAGCGCTACATGAATACAAGAAAAATAACCTGCTTCTGCCTGCTGTATTTGTACCCAGAGAGAAGACATCTCAACACAGCCAGCGTGACTAGGGAGTTCAAGAGGTCAATCTGTGGAGACATTTTAAAACAATTAGATGCGGATAACCTGGTTAAGTGATGAATGTCGAGCCTTAGTAAGTGTTTACTGAGCTTTGGAGTTGTGAACTCTAATAATATGAGGGATCATTCATTCAAATGTATGAAGAAAAATGATCAGAAAGAAATAAATCCAAAGATTTAAAATGGTATGAAAGTTGAGGACTACTTCATGAAGGAGTCAGGCTGGCTCGTGATTAACAGAATGACGTACTAAACACATACCAGGTGACACTCTCCCGCCAGCACAGTCAGAATGCTCTAAAGACGCAGCGATGGGACATGATGTTCACTGGAAGGCTCCTAAGCATCAGTGGGTGGAAATCCCGATTGCACAGCAGAATGAAGATGGACACTTTGCATCAGTGTGTGGCCTGCCGGCAATCTTGGAATTGATCTGTTGCTCAAAAAGTTCCTTAGGTTCCAAGCAGCAGGGAGGCAACAAGTGTGAGGCTTAGCGACCCACTCAGTCAGCTGTAAAGCTGGGCAGTGTGTGTGAGTAACCACTGTCAGCAGTTTGAACACACGGAGTGGAGGAAGAAACAAAGCCAAGTACTCCATGCTCAGCACAGGAACTGAGTCCATCACAGGCCATACTGGGACACGTCATGACAATTAAGTGACATCATGAGTGTTGTACACTGAGATTTTAAGCTGTAGCTCTTTTATTTAAAATATATCTGTAGGGGGCTGGAGAAGTGGCTCAGAGGTTAGGAGTACTGGTTGCTCTTCCAGAGGTCCTGAGTTCAATTCCCAGCAACCACATAGTGGCTCACAGCCATCTATAATGAGATCTGGTGTTCTCTTCTGGTGTGTAGGCATGTATGCCAGCAGAACACTGTATACATAATAAATAAATAAATAAATAAATAAATAAATAAATAAATAAATAAATAAATCTTTTTAAAAAATTAAAAAATAAAATATATCTGTGAAATTAAGGGTTTTCCAGAAAGAACAGTAGCATTTTGAATATTGTTATTGGAGAGACAGAAATAATTGTCGAATCTTTCTAACTAAAGAGAGAGAGTTCATCTTGCTTTGACTGCTGTTGAGCTGTTTATTTGGGGGATCTTTTATTTCTAAGTTTAGCTAGAATACAGGGTCACAGAGGCAACTGAAACTAGTGAGCTAGAACTGAGTAGAGAGGTGACATTTTCCTCAGAGAAACAACCCTAAAAATCTCAGAGAGGTCCCTTTAAATGAATCTGCACTTCAACCATGCACTGGACAACTTAGGAAATCCTTTTGGAGAACAGCTGGGGAGATAAACAGGATGGACATTTGAAGGCACCCAGGGCAGGTGCTGATGCTCCAATCATTCAGAGTGCTCTGAACACCTTAGCCACCTACCGAGATCTCCAGAGTGCACTTCAGTGGGAGAGCTGCTGCAGACTCTTATAATGAAGACTCAACATGAACACACTCACATGCAATGGGTTCCAGGTTTGTCATACAAAATTCCATGCCCTTCAAGGAGGGGGGGGGCATATTTTCAACAATCTAATAATCTAATGTTTACCACATAATTAAACATGCCAGGGGCTGGAGAAAAGGCTCAGAGGTTCAGGAACTCCCTGTTCTTGCAGAGGACAGGAGTTTAGGTGCCCAACAGGAGTATCAGGTAACTCAACTGCCAGAAATTCCAGCTCCAGGGGATCTGATGCCCTCTTCTGGTCGTGGTGAGAACCTACATACCTGTGGCACAGACATACCCAGAGTTACAGATATAAATAAAAATAAGACTTAGGAGAAAAGAAATCTTAGATATACAAAAAGCAGGAAAATGTTACTCATATTCAAGAAAAAAGTCTGTGGATGTAAACAGATTCGATAGAGTGTAGATCATTATTGAAGCATCAGCATTTACTTTAAAGAGTTATTATAATTGTGTTTGGTAACTTAATGGAAAGAAAAGAAACATTAAAAAGAGGTATAACCTCTCAGGGGAGCTGCATAAACCATAAAAGGAATTCCAGACTTAGTGCTGCACAGGGCCAGGAATTTGGGAGAGTAGCTTGGCCACACAGTAGACATCCAGTAGATGTAGCAAATGTCTTAAATCAGCATCTAAAGCAGGTGAGTAGAAACTTCCACACTGAAATACTAAAAGAAAAAGAGTGACAAAGGAAAAAAATGAAAGAAAAGAGCCTCAGTGACTGAATAAAGACCGGCAAAGGGGCTCCCATATGCAGGGAGCAGCAGAATAAGGCGGGGAAGGGGGATTGAAACAGAAAAAAAATATTTCTGATAAATAATAGCCCAGTATCTTTTAAATTTCATACCTATATACAGATGAAGGAAACCTCATCAAACCCCAAATAGAATAAATGTAAAGGAAATCTTACTGGGGCAAATGATGATATTACTGAATGGCAACTATAATGAGAAAATCTTAAGAACGGCCGACAATGGAGGGTGATTTCTCTTCAAACCCGAGGCAGAAGAGGAGGTGTTGACTGAAGAGGCAGAAGAGAGAAGTTATGAATTACTCCAGGATCCAATTGTTTTCCAAGGCAATGATACTAACAAAGCATTTAGAATTTGTAACACACATATAGTAATAATAAAGCAAATTAAATCTTCCATTGTAATGCTGTTTTTATGTGACGTTAGCAAGAGTTCAAAGCGGAGTCTGATAAATTGGGGATGCTGTCATAATCCAGAGCAACATCCTTAAAATGAAAACCTGTAGGGGCTGGTAGGATGGCACATCCAACAAAGCGCTTACTGTACGAGCCTGATGACCTGATTTTGATCCCCCGAATCCATGTAAAAGATGCAGAGGGAGGCATCTGTAACTCCAGCACTCCCAGAGGGCAGCGGGGGTGAAGATGTCCAAAAGCTCATGGACCAGCCTAGCCTGGAGTCTGCGCATCTTCAGATACAAGTAAGACTCCCTAACAAAGTAGAAGGAGAGAAACTACTTCTGAAAGTTGTCCTCTGACCTCGCCACATCTGCCGTGGAGCACGTGCTACCAAACTCACCACATCCCATAGGCTAATCCTACTAAATCACAATTTCTGAAGATAAAACAAAGACTAGTCAACAGTACAAATAAGATGCAATATTGAAAATAATTCCAAATAAAGTTGAAAAGGAGAGGAGAACAGAAAAGAAAAACCAGATGGAAAGAGAGAAGACAAACAGAGAGATGACCAAATCAAACCCACGTCCTCTTATGGTAAGTGAAGGACAAACACTGTCACATGCAGACAAGCCTAAGTCCACAATGCTTAGAGGAAGTGGAATTTTAATAGATGCACACTGCTTAAAACAGGAAAAATATTACACAATGCTAACCATGGAAAGGCTGGAGTGTCCACACAGGTATCAAACCATACTTCAAGACAAGAGAGTCATAAACTGGGGCACTTTGTATCATTAAAAGGGTCATTTTGGGAACTGGGGAGATGGCTCGGTGACAAAGAGCACTTGGTCTTGCTGAGGACTGAGTTCAGTTCCCAACCCCTACACCAAGCTGCTCACAGCTTCCCCTAACTCTAGCTCCGAGGGATCCACAGCCCTCTTCTGGCCTCCGTGGATACCTGCATTCGTGTGCACCTACCCTCACACAGATGTGCATGCATATCCATAATTAAAGATAAAAATAAATCTTTAAAAAGGGTCACCATTAAGATGAAATTCTTAAATGTAAATGCACTCCCAATTACAGACTGTCAAAATTCTTCAAGTGAAACATTAGAAATAAGAGACAAATCAAGAATTATAATTGGAGGTTATAACACTCAGCAATTGACAAAAAAAATAGATAAGAAATCAACAAAGACAGAGGATTCATAAAACTATTAAACACTTTCTACCTGGAGCACTGCTGTCCCTTCTTGGATTCATGTTAGAGAAACCGTGGATTGACTTCATGTATGCCTTTCAGCAGACGCATATTAAAACCATCCAACCAGACAAGTCACGATTTTTTTTTTTAATTAGGAAGAAAATCCAGAACCTTGTCAAGTGTTATATCTGGTATCCAACCTGGACTTTTTTCTTCTTTATAGTCCGAACCCAGGACTCTGTAGAAATCATTCTCTTCCCTGTGGGGTTCTGTAGAATGGACTCTCAGGACTGACGAGTGTTTAAACATCGCTCAGTTCAAATGCTGCTTTTTACAGAAGAGAGAACCCACTGAGGCTTTGCAGCCCAGTTCAATCGACACATCCACATCTAAAGGTGAGGAAACAGAGTGCCTCAAAAGGAAGAGTAGCTTGACCGAGATCACATGGCCAGAAAGTGGTAGTGCCTGTGTCCCCGCCCGCAAGGTGGCATTCGGAATCCTGACAAGAGATTTGGTAAATACTTACTGAATAGAGTAACAACAGAAAGAATTCATGACACTGTTAAGTTCCAAAGACTCGACTGCTTGGACACAGGTCATGAGTGGAGCCAACAATAAGAACCGGGCCTTCCGGTGCCTTCTCACTGCCAGTGTCTGAGAAGGCAGTAAAATAAGGAATTAATTATCAATCTAATCCTTAGCTTTTCAGTCTAATCTCTTGATCAAATCAGCTCACTCTAAAGCATGAGAATGTTTCCCAACTGTCTATTTTAATCACGTTGTAACTAAAATCTAACCAATGACTTGAAATAAGCAAGGGAGATATCCTTGCCAGACATTAATAACACTTACTGTGGCTTTTCAACATAAATCAAATGCAGTTTATGGTCAAACAGCCTGAAAGTATTTAGATACACTGCTTTTATTGTTCTCTGATTGCTCCCTGTACCTTGATGTCAAATTTCTTTTTCTATCCCTCAGATCCCAGGAAATCTCACAGTTTTCCAGACATTTCTAGGACAAAATGCTCAGCTCAGGGTAGCCGGATATTGTAACCAAGCTCCGCCTCTCATTCCAGTTGCTGTGGATGGAAGCTGCTCCCCCCTGCTCCACCCCTTCTCTCCTGTGATGGAATGAAACCCTCTGGAACGGTGGGCCATGATGAATGTTTCCTCCCAGAAGTTCCTTCTGCCAGGCACTTGGTCACAGGAGAACAAAAGTGCCAGGACAGCCCCCATTGCTTTGAGCTCTCAAGTGACCAGGCATGGGGATTATAAAGAATCCATGAGTCATAATACAACCTGGTAGCTAACATGAGTCATTTCCTCCTTGCCATAAAAAGAGAAGTCTAGAAGGGGTCGTTTGAATAATGACAAGGACCAAGAGATGCTAGGAGCTTGTTCACGTGGTGGCAGACCATGTGAGACCAAGAAGTAGAGTGAAGAGGCCAGAACTGGTGGTGGGCACAAGCTTTAAATGTTTCCCTACTTTAGCCAGCCAGACCTCACCTCCACAACATACCACAGCCTTCAAATTATCACTGTACACTGGGGCTTGTGCACTCAAACCCTAAGCCTGGGGTGGGGCATGCATTTCTAATAAAAATCCAGCCAGAAGACTCCATGTCCATCAAGGATTTCAGAACATCAACACTTGGAACGTAACCTGGTTTTCTTGCCACAGCCTCTCATTGCTGGTTTTTCATGACTCAAGTGGGTAAGCGTCTTCACTAAATCAAAATTCTGACCCTAGAGTCATAAGTACCTTCAAACTTCAGGAAAGTTGATAAACTCTCTCCAGAAATTTCTCACCATGTTTGATGCCTTTCCACTGGGAAGCACCAGGGCTGGCTGGGCAAGTCCTCAGCCAGGGCTGGGTATCAGCCACCCTCCTTAAAGCACTTCAGTCCTCGGCAGTAAGTGATTGGCTTGCTGTATCCTTCACATGGCTTTTTAGTAAAGAAGACGAGACCCCCTCTACCTTCTACCCACAGAAGGGAGAATGAAGACAAAGACACTGATTAACTTGAAGCAACATGTCTCATGTCAGCAGAGGACAGTCCAGGTGATCTCTGGGATAGAGGAATAGGGCCAGGGTTGGAAAGGCAATGTATAAATCCACACAAAGCCCAGAGTCACAAAAAGCAGACAGCATGAGAAGAGTGGTCACGAAAATGACACCCAGTAAAACAGATGGACCATGTGAAACCAGCTGCAGCCCATTTCACTGGGTCCTAGACAGAACTGGGATACATGAGGCAAGCCAAAAAAGTGGAAGGACTCCATATCCACAGTCCCAGTCTCCTCAGGAAGATCTTCCCGATGAACAAGGTTCAGACCAAAAACTTGACCCTACAGAGGTGGTAGTGACTTAGAGTGGTGGTCTTCAACCTTCCTAATGCTGCGACCCTCTAACACAGTTCCTCATGGTGGGGTAACTGCCAATCAGAACATTATTTCATTGATACTTCATAACCATAATTTTGCTACTGCTATGAATCATAATGTAAACATCTGATATGCAGGATATCTGATAAGTGACCCCTGTGAGGGTCATACCCCACAGGTTGAGAACCACTGATTTAAGAAATTAGTTAATCTTAAGGAGAGTGCATTGGACAGATCCTTGAAGTCAGCTATACTTACATTTCAATTCTGGCCCTGGGGATGGTTTGGCTCTGAATGTCCCCTAAAGTCATATACTAAAGGCTTGGTAGCTGTATGTATTACTTTCTTCTTTGCTGTGACCAAATACCTATGAAGAAGCAATTAGAAAAGAATTATCTGGCTGACAGCTTAGTGGGATCATTCCATCATGGCAGGAAATCATGGAGACAGGAGCAGGAGGATGGCTGGTCACAGTGCATCGTCAGTCAAGAACCAAAGAACAGAACGCTGGAGCTCAGATAGCTTTCCCATTTTTATTCATTTGAAGATCCCAGCTCAGGGAATAATGTGACCCATAGTTAGGATGAGTCTCCATCTCAACATAAGTATGATACCTTTAAAACTAACGTCAGAAGACTTGTCTCTTCATTGGTTCTGGACCATGTCAAGTTTATGGTATTAATTTATCACCGTAACTGTGGTATTGCTTAGGGGTGATGCAGCGTTTAGGAAGGGAGGCCAAGTAGAAGAAATGATGTCACTGGGGACCATTCCCTTGAGTAGAATATGACACACTGGCATCCAGTCTCTTCTCTTCTCTTCTCTTCTCTCCTCTCCTCTCCTCTCCTCTCCTCTTCCCTTTCCTTCCTTTTTCCCTCCTCTCTCCTCTCCTCTCCTCTCCTCTCCCCTCCCCTGCCTTCCCTTCTCTTCCCTTCCTTTCTTATTTCTCCTTTCCTCTCTCTTTCCCTCCTCCACCCCAGCCCCCTTCCTCCCCCTCTTCCCACCCATTTACTGGCTGCCATGAGGGATGAATTCTCTCTTAAGGCTTCTACCATGATGTCTTGCTTCACTCAAGGTAGGCCCTAAAGCAAAGACACTAAGTACCTAAGAGCTGAAATCTGGAGCCACAGTATGAAATAAATATTCCCTCCTTTCAAGTCTTAACTCACATATTTTGTCACAATATGTCTAATAGAGTATGTAATTCTAACTTGCTGTGTGTTATTAGAAAAAGCATGTGTTCTCTAGGGACCTCAGTGGTCTCATCTGTAAAATGAAGCTAATTTCCAAGCTTGATTGGGATGCAAAAGTCTTGAAGCAGAACTTGTAGCATGCTGTGGGTATGTTCTGTATGCTGTGAATGTGTTGCTCTGAATGGTTGATAAAAAAAATGCTGATTGGCCAGTAGCCAGGCAGGAAGTACAGGCAGGACAAGCAGAGAAGAAAATTCTGGGAACAGGAAGACTGAGTCAGGAGTCGCCAGCCAGAAACAGAGGAAGCGAGATATAAAAGTACCAGTAAGCCACAAGCCACATGGCAACTTATAGATTAATAGAAATGGTTTAATTTAAGATATAAGAACAGATAGCAAGAAATCTGCCATAGACATACCGTTTATAAGTAATAAAAGTCTCTGTGTGTTTATTTGGGTCCAAGCGGCTGGCCTCAGGGCCGTAGGAGCTGAACAGAACCAGGAAAACTTTAGCTACAGTAGCACAGGTCTGCAGTTCCACTTCTTGAGCCCAGTTCTTTTCCTCCAGCAGCTCTCCTCCTCTCAAAGTAGAGAATAACCTTTCTTTCCTTCTTTCTTTCTTTCCTCCTTTCTTTCTTTCCTTCTTTCTTTCTTTCTTTTTTTTCTTTTTTCTTTTTTATTTTTGAGAC
This sequence comes from Peromyscus californicus insignis, assembly GCF_007827085.1. Taxonomy (NCBI): domain Eukaryota; kingdom Metazoa; phylum Chordata; class Mammalia; order Rodentia; family Cricetidae; genus Peromyscus; species Peromyscus californicus. The sequence continues at coordinate 4,241,229 of NW_026294469.1, read as the reverse complement.
AGAATTTCATGATGTAGCCCTGGCTGTCCTAGAACTCACTCTGTAGATCAGTCTGGCCTCAAACTTCCAGAAGTCCACCTGCCTCTGCTTCCCAAGTGCTGAGATGAAAGGTATGTGCCACCACACCCAGTTCACATCTGTCTTTCCTTAAACAAGGTCTGGTCAACACACCTCACCCGTCAGTATGAGCTCCCTCTCCCGTCTCACTCTACGGTGACAGATAGAGCATTTAGAAGGGAAATGAAAATACGGTCAAGGCCAGGAAAGGACCCAGAGAGGTAGAGAACCGGAGGAAAGAACCAGGTCAAGGAGAAGCATGGCAGACCCGTGTCACAAGTGCTGCTTCATGGTCATGCTCGCTAAAAGACTTTTTTGTAGGCAAGCGTTTCTTTCCTAGTCACAGCTGAGTCAGCAGCTGGGTAATGGACCACAGAGATGCAGCCAGCCCTACCCACCATCTTGATGAAGCAGTCATCCTTCCTTCTCAGTATGCCTTGAACAGACACCCCCAGATCTGCACCCCCACTTGACCCACCAAGGCCAAGAGAAGCAGATCCCCAGTGGCTTAGAAAAAGACAATGGCTTGTTAACCAGAATTCCTCAAGTCTGTTTGTCCTGACCTTGATCAAAGTTTCACTGCTCTGTACTGGGATGTGGCCGACCAGTGTCTGATAGAAAGCACTTGCTCTGTGGAGAAATTTCTCAGGGTAGTCACCCTGAGGACGCTGATTATAAAGTACTCCTGTGGCAGAGCCAGCAATTCCCTCATCCAGATGTCAAAAGCTGGTTAATTAAGATTAAGACGTATTTTCTTTAGCAAGTCCAGTCAATCATTTTCCTGTATGGTTCTTTCCCCATTGTTCATTTCTACAGAACTCCCTTTGTCTCTGGAGGAGTTGCAAGTGTAAAAAGAACCAGAATTTCACAACACAGTTTCTCTAGGAAGAGCTGAAAATAACTTATTTATTATTAAAGAAAGAGAAGGGGAGATTTTTAGGAAGGGATTAAGTTGTCTAGATTCAAGCTATCATTTTTAATCGCAAAGCACATGCAATAACTTTAAAACATACAAAAGGTGGGCTGTGGAGGCAGCTCAGCAGATGAAGCACTTCCCGGCAAGCATGGGGACCTGAGTTTGAGTCCCCAGCACCCACATAAAGGTAGGCACAGAACTGTGAACCTGTAATACTAATGCTCCTTCAGTAGAGACCACACCCAGGGAGCTCCTGGGCCAGCCAGCTGGAATACAAGAGAACACAGGACAGTGAAAGGAGCCCCGTGTCAAATGAGGTGAAAGGTGAGGAATGACATCCAAGGTTGTCCTATGACCGTGGCCCACATGCACCTGTACTCATGACCCCATGAACGCTCATGCCGTGCATACTCACACATAAAGAGAGAGAAAATGCAAAAGGTAAATCTAAATGTGTCTATTGACCAGAGACACACTGAAGAAAGCTGGAATCTCATAGATGAATCCCATTCACAGGTTTCACCAGCTCGCTCTGGCAATTTCTTCCATTGACGCGGTCATAAATACTCTATTGCTTCCTTCGCTTCACAATAACCCAAAGACCTGGTAAACGGGGCCTGAACAATCTGCAAATTAAGATGGCTTTTCGGCACCCGTGAACCTCAAGCTGAAGAGGCTGTTTGAGAAGCTGTGGTAAAGGAGGCTGTAACGGTTTTATCTTTTCCCATAAAACTCTGATGCCTTGGAGGGAGCACCCCAGGAATAAACAATGCTCTTGTAGGTTCAGTGCACAACCTCCCAGATCCGTCTGCAACAAAGTTGAGTCTGTTGAATGTGGATAATGATAAAATTCTAAACAGAAATCGTGAGAGGAACCCAAGGGATCTGAGAGGGGCTTTAATGGGATTTATTAGCACGACCATCCCGGGGAATTATAGTGACATACAAAGCAGAGGTTTGCAAAGGCAAATTATACTATGTTGGGCATTATTCTACCTCAATTTAAAGGTAAAAGGCAAAAAACCAAAGGTCATCAGCCCATGAGTATATTAATTTATATCTAATGTAGGGGCTTTTCCACACATGAAAAAGTCCAAAGGGGGGGAAATTATAGCTCCCACAAGAAAGTCCTGGCAATAATCCTACATAATTTACAACATGAAAGGACATTTCTGTGTTCAGGAACTGTGGCTGATGAGCAGTGCAGAAATGGACCTGAGCAGAAGCCATGTTAAAGCCCTCGGCCACCTCTGCCCCTCCCTCCACAGGAGTCTCGCTCTTCACAGGTCATATTTACAGACTCTGGTGCAAAGACAACTAGCTGACCTTCAGCTACAAGAGGTCAAACATAAAAGACAAAAGCAATTCTTCAGGACCTGAAGTCACCCGGCAAGGCTGGAGCCAGCCCTGTTCTGTAGCTAGGCTAGCACAGGCTCCAGACAGCCCTGAACAATTCCATTATCGTACGCCTTCCGAGGGGAGGAAGAGCCTGCTGTCCTATTTCATGATAATTGGATGAAGGAATGTAGGTGGGAACACAATTCATTTCAGGGTTTGATGAATTATTTACTAATTAAGGAGACGCAGAGGAAGGGGAGGGCTACATGACTTTGGTATAAATGCTCCTTTTATTATATTATTTATACACATGAAATTGTTGCTTTTATTAACCAAGAGGTTAATCACTTGAATGGGATACCTGGCATCCTTTCCAATCCCATACACAGGCAAATTGGCTCATTTTATGTTAGTAAAATAACCCTGCAATTTTTCTAGTGCTTATCTGTGTGGTGTAGTGTTTTAACATATTATAATATGAAAAATGGAGACGTTAGCCAGACTGCTGGGGTCGCAAAACCACTCTGTTCGGGTGGGAAGGAAAAAAAAAGTCCATAAGATTCTGGTAAAAATAAAGTTAAATTTAAAAAAATTAATGCCTTGAAAATCACTTCTTTTGCTGTTCAGGTAGCAACAAGAAGATGTGCACAGTGTGGTATCAGAACAGAAACTGTAGGCATGAAGAATGGGGTTGGAGGGCTGGAGCTGGACCTCAGTTGGTATAGTGCTTGCCTGCCATGCTTATCAAGTAGGGGTTTGGTTTCTAAGACCTCAGAAGAGGAGGAGCAGTGGGGTGGAGGAGGGGTGGGGGTGGAAGAAGGGTGGGGGGATGGAAGATGGGTAGGGGAGGTGGAGGAGGGGTAGGGGTGGAGAAGGGGTAGGGGGTGGAGGGAGGGTAGGGGTGGAGGAGGGGTAGGGGGTGGAGGGGGAGGGTAGGGGGTGGAGGAGGGGTAGGGGGTGGAGAGAGGGGTAGGGAGTGGAGGAGGGGTAGGGGTGGAGGAGGGGTAAAGGGGGAAGAAGGGGTGGGGGTGGAGCAGAGTCATGGAGGGAGAGACTCTTCAGGACATGAGGGGACCTGCATACTCCTGACTGGTGACAGGAAATGACACCCCTACTTTGTCACCCCCTGTGTGACTAAGGCAAGTCACGTGTCCCTACGTCTCAGCTTCATTTCTCTAATTAATGACTACATGCTGATGGCTTTGTGTTTCTCTTGCAGTTATCAGTATTATAATGACCGGAGTAACAAAATCCTGGGTCTCTTGGCCCTTTCACAGGGAATAACAACACACACACACACACACACACACACACACACACACACACACACACACACACGAAAATCTACGTTAACATCTTCTCGGCATTCTCAGGGGAATAATAGGAAAGACGGGAAGAAGAAAGGCCAGCACGTTCTAAAACTTGGGATAAACCTTTAACTGAGCTCCATCTTCCGACAAACTTTCAAGTGTGTAATACGGTGTAGCTGGCTGAAGTTCCGTGGTGTAGAGCAGACGTCCGCAGCCTTTTCGTCTGGACTAGAACTTTACATCCGTTAAGTCCTCACTGTCCTCAAGTCTGGATCCCTCCTGGCAGTCCCTGTCGAGGTCTCTGATGCTATAAACTTGACAGTTTGGGACCCTGCACATAAATGGGATCACGCAGTAATTTCCCTTCTGGGTCTTGCTCATGCCCATTGGCACCACCCTCCACGTTTACCCATTAAGAATGCTGTCACAACTTCTTGTTGTCTAGTCTGAATAGTATTCTAGCATGTGCTTATCTCGTTCTGCTTTGATATGAAGATTAGGAGAGAACTGTCCAAGAGGGATAGTTAAGCTGAGACCTAGAAACGAGTAGAAACAGAAAATTTAGAAAGGCCAACAGAAGAAAGGTCTACTGAAAACAGCAAGAACATGGCCTCCTGATTCCTTAAAGGAGCAATGGAGTTCAGTGTCTGGGTAGTCAAGGAGGCAAGGAATGAGGCTAGAGATATGAGAAGACCCAGGCCCCCCACCAGAACTTATACGCACAATATAAGATTTTTTAATATTCATAAGTTTTAGTGAGGAGACGTAATAGGGAGTTGACGTGATTTTACATGATTTACAGATCCTCTGGTCACCACACAGAATCCACCAAAGGACTGGAGAGCTAACAGTGGTAGAGGATTTGTCCCATCACATTTCCCATGAGAGAAAGGCAGTTTTTCATGGTTTTGATTTTAATAACAGTGCATGCCGATGGTAACAGATGGTGTTGAGCTGAGGACACGTCTGAGCACCATTCACAAGTTCACTTTAGACATGACTTTGAAGTTCCTTTGAGACCTCCAAGTGAGTAAGTCAAACGAGACAGACACAGAACGGTGAGTCGGAGGAAAAGCATGGTTTAAGGATGGGAATTTGGAGTCCTCAATTAGCAACACAGTAAGAACAAACTGTGGCAATGTATCCATACATGTCTCACAGGTTTTTTATTTGAAGTTTTGCTGTGGTAACAAGATCTTACTGACTAAACATAATCAATGATTTCCTGCTCATGTTGCATGCCCATGGCTGGTGGTTGGTGGCTGTGTCCTATGTCCCTGTTATCATCATTCAGACCTAGGCTGACAGATAGTCAGTCTAGAGAACTGCCAGTTGTGGTGGTTGCCATGGTTAACTTCATGTACAACTTGTTGGAACTAAAGGTGCCCAGAATTTGTGTCAATACTATTCTGTGTGTGTCTATGAGGATGTTTCTCAAAGAAATTAACGTTCGAATTGGTAGACTAAAGAAAGCTCTCTACAATGTGGGTAGGAGGCATCATCAATCTATTGAAGATCTCTAAGACTGAGTGAAGCAAAGTCTTACTACACTTGTCTCACTGATAAATCAGGGACATCAGTGTCTTCCTGCCTTCAGCTCCAGCTCAGACCAAACCCTATAATCTCAACTTTCCTGGTTATTATGTCTTTAGGCTGAGTCCAGAACTGTGCTTCCAGCTCCTCTGAGTCTTTAGCCTGCCAACTGCAGCACTTCCCAGCCTCCAACCTCCCTAATCACATGAGCAATGTCTTATCATAAGCATACAAATATAGGTTTAAAGATACAGATACCATATTGGCTCTGCTACTCTAAGACCAAGACTAATAACAGTGCGTGGGGTGATTCCCACCACATCATTGAGTTCACATATTTGGTTTGGGCTGAAAATAGATGTATCTGTACTGGAGACTGACAGTGGATCATTGTAGGGTTGACCAGGAGGGGACTCCAGTTTAGCCACTGTACCAGATGTGGTGTCATTGTTTGAGCAAATTAACACACCCCTTGGTATTTGATACATAGTTCTGGACCTTTTCTTCAGACCTGCCCACGAGACTCACCCAAATCAGTTTGTTCTCAGTTGATAAAGCCACAAGCACACCCTGTCAAAAGACAGAGACAGCTCTCCAGCCTGATGTTCTTCACTGGATTCTTCACATCATGAGCTGTCACATTGGTCCTCTATACTAAGGACACTATGCTGACTAGACCTAATGAAAACCAAATGTCAACTACTCTAGACATTAGTGTATCAGAGAACAGCAAGTAAAATGATAGATAAACATGCTAGCTAAATGCTTAGAGGTCTGATAGTGTGGGACCTGTAGAGATGTTCTTTTAAAATGAAGGCTAAGTTGTTGTATCCCATCCCTCCCATAACCACTATATGTATTAGAACTCGGGACTTGTGGGGGGAGCACAGACCGTATGTGTGTGTAACTGGTGATGCAACCAGTTTCTAGTAGGGCCTATAGCAGGCTCTTCAGTAGGTCCAGGCTGCCCTGTGAACTACCCTGCCCCTTAAGCCACATGATCTAGCAGATTTGATTCTTGAAGTATCAGTGGCAGGTAGGAGATATGTATGGAGCCTTTGGCAGGCCTCTATTCTATGAGGGAAATACAGTGTAGACCCTTAAGATGTTGATGCAAGGCCCATCCGTTCTCTGCAGAGAGCTATTCTTCCCCATAGTGGGCACAACTTCAGGACTGAGCACTTTGCTTAGAAGGAGAAAATGCTATATATGTAATTTTATGCTCAGTGGTAGTAGCCAATAGTTTGGCTGGAGAATTGGAAAAATGATTTGAAATAGTAACAAAGGGAAGAGGTATATGGATGTGTCTCTCTAACTGACAAAAGACATTATATGATGATATTTGTATTTTTCCTTCAAAAAAGAAGTGTTTTGATAATCAGTAGAAAAGATAATACATTTTATGGATCCAGTCAGCCTGTTTCCCCAGCCATCTCTGTCATCACCCAATGGGTTTATAAACAAAGCGCCAACCAGGAATGAATGGAGGTCATGTGTAGACTCAGCCACATTAACTACTCACCAAGATGATCTCGTTATAGCCACTTCTGAGTGCCATATATGCCAACAATGCACACAAACATTCATAGACCATTATCTATGAAGATAGTCCTGAGTATATTCCCAGGTATGATCCATGGAGTAACTAGCAGACAGATGATTAAATGGATTTCTTTTATCATTTGTTCTTAGTGGAAGATTCTGGATGTAGATTTCTCTCATCTGCACACAATGTTTCAGGTGCAACTATCACCTGTGGCCTTATCTTCCATCTCACTGTTCAGATATAGCAAGATCAAAGAACTCACTTCCCAGTACAACAAAGGTCCTATGTTTCATCAATTTACTGGCTTACCGTGTTCCCTCATTGGCTTTATAAGATTCTCTGTTATCTATGAAGCATATAGTCTAATTTAATGGTCTTTTGAAGGCTCTGTTATGATACCAGCTAGTTGGTAATACTGTGAAAGGCTAGAACAAGATTATCCAGAGGGATGTACATGATATGAATCAATTTCTAATCCACGGTGCTCTTTCTTCCACAGCCAAGACTCATGATTCCAGTAGTCAAGGGGTAGGAATGGAATGGAACCACTCAGGGTTATTCCTAGTGACCCTTTAGCAAATTTTACTTCCTGTTCTCACTACTTTATATTCTGTTTGCTTACAGGTTTTGCTTCCAAAGACAGCTACATTTAATCAGCAGATTAAGCCGGTTTCATTGAACTGCGAGATAAGACTGCCACCTGGCCGTTCAGAATTCTGCATGCCTCAGAATCAACAGATAAAAAAGAGAATTGCCATACAGCTGCATCAGCTGATCCTAACTATAGAGGGTAGGTAAATAGAGGTACAGTTCGAGTATAAGAGATCTTAGGCATCTCTTAAAGAATTTCTATGACTTAGAGTTAAGATCAATGGAAAACCTCAATATAACCCAGCCAGGACCACTAATAATCAAACATCTGCAGGAATGAAGTTTGGGTCACCCAGCAAGTCATGATACCGCAATCATCTAATATGTATGCTGGAGGTAAAGAACACTCCGAATGAGTGGCACAAGAGAGCATAACTACCAGTTACAGAAACAAGAACTGTAATTCTCATAAGGGCTTCTTTGTTTTTAGGTTGTGGATATATTTATGTTTTCTTTTCTCTCTTTTTTTTCCAATGGTTTGACTTTATACTACAACATTAAGGTCTTGCTAATTGTATGCTAGCATTTAGATTATAGTGCATCATGGAGAAATCTCTAAATGATTTGATTTAATCTGTCAAAGGAGTGTGATGATCAACGGGAGAATGTCCGCCATAGGCTCATGTATTTGAACACTTGGTTCCCAGCTGATGGCACTGTTTGGAGAGATTTAGGAGGCATGGCCCTTTTGGAGGAAGTACTTCACTGGAGATGGGCTCTGAGAATGTAAAGATTCATGCCATTTTCAGGTGCCCTCTTGGCTTTACTTACAGTTTAAGATGTGAGCTCTCAGCTGCTCCAGCCATGCAGCCTGCTGTCATGATGCTCCTGCCATAATGGGCTTTAACCCTCCAGAATCATAAATGAAACTAAACTCTTTCTTCTTTCTATAAGTTACCTTGGTCATGGTAACACAGCAATGGAAGAATAATTAATCCAAGGGGCTACTGTATTTTTGTTCCCACGCAGAAGGGTTATATCATGCCAAACTGTTACTGACTTTACTTGAAGATTAAGTATGTTTAGTGGAGATGATGTGGATGCTAAGTTGACAAGTGGTATAGGCTTGTGGTGGCCAACTGTGTGTCCGCTCAGCTGAACCAGAGGCCATCAAGGTATTTGGGTACACAGTCTACCAGTTCTGTTTATGCCTGTTAGGGTTTTCCTCCAATACTTCTAAATGAAAAAAAAATGAGTTAGTATACTGAATAAAGTACATTCCTCTCCTTGGTGTAGATAGGCCTCAGCCTGTAGACAGACTTTTCTGTCCCACCTACTGCTCCCAAATAGCCACACAGAGACTTAATATTAATTATAAATGCTTGGCCAATAGCTTAGGCTTGTCTCCAGCCAGCTCTTACAACTTAAATTAATCCATTTCTGTTCATTTATGTGCTGTCCCAAGGCTCATAGCCTTTGCCTCTCCTGCATATCCTGCTTCCTTTGTCTGACTGGGGACTCCTCTGACTCTTCCCTTCTTCTTCCCAGCATCTCTCTGGCCTCAAAATTCTGCCAAGCCATTGGCCAATCAGCTTTTTATTAACAATGAGAGCAATACATATTTACAGTGTACAAAGACTGTTCCACAGCATTTCTCCCTTCTTGTCTAATTAAAAAGGGAGGTTTTAATTTTAACATAGTAAAATTATATACAACAAAAACAGTTATCAAGTAAGAATTATAATTACAATACCTAGTTCATTTGTATTTGGCAAAAATTAGAGAAAATATTCTATTATTTACCTTATCTTTGTGATTCTAAAGTTTTATACCTAATTTACCTTTTTTTTTATAACTAAGGAAAACTTTAACTAGGACTATCTAGTCTTCTACTCCATCAAGACCTCAGAAATGTTACCTAACCATAGGGACATCTGGTTGCCTGGACAGTCACCCAAAGTTCTTCTATAATGTTGGGGCATTCATCTTTGCCTTACAGGTCTAGTATATCTGACAGACTTTTCTGAGAAGTGGGGAATTTTTAAGGACTGCCCCACCTTGTCTTGATAGAATTTGGCAGTCACTTTTTTGGGCATCCTACTGGTTTTTTTAAAATTATACATTATATTTTTTAATGAGCTGTATAAGCACAATATCCCAAACAGAAGTAGAAACATACATTCAGTGTAAAAATAACTTTAAATTTGTATCAATAAACTAAAATCCACACCAATGTAAAATATTTTGAGACTAATAGTTGTTTGGGGGATTAGGGCAGATTCAATAATCTACCCTTGTATCTCATCATTTCTATACTATATCCCCCTTTTAGAGGTCTTTGAATTTAACTCCTTTGTCCAGCTTTTTTTTCTGGCTATGATCAATGACAACTTGTAAACAACCCCTCTTAAATTATGGCAAACGTCCATAACCAACTTTTGGGAATGTGGATGTTGTTTTTTCTAGACTGTTTCCTGTTGTCTGGAGGCATCTTTAAGAGACCCTGAGAAAAATTAGTATAATGATTAAGTCTTAGCTGAAGTAGTTTGTGAAGCTGGACCATCTTGGCCAGCATCCTTGAAGCTCTTCTGGATGCAGAACTCTGAGGAAACTGCAACAGAAGCATTCTGAGATCCTGGATCACCTGAGCCACTTATTTTCATTGGTGTCTGGTCCTATTGCTCTGAAAAATGTATAAACTTTCAACGGTAACATACATATCTACATCAATACAAGTATTGACTATGCATTGTACACAAGTCAGGCAAAGATATTTTTTGTTTTATGTTTGAGCAGGTAAAACATCCATCACATGTCTTGTAGTTCTTTTAGGTTTGTTTCTTTATGTTTGCAATCAGGATTTTCAGGGAGTCTTCCTTTATCAAACCTGATCATGTTTAACCTGGAATGAATCCACAGCCTCTCATTTCCTGTGGAAATAAAAGCATAAACTTTCTCCCAAAGTAACACATCTTTGACTTCCACTTGGATGTCAAGATATTTTAAAAATATATAGGTTGGCTTAATCTAGCAATTTCCATAATCCAATATTTCTTAGCAGTTATTGATCATTCATTAGCAGTCAAAAAATTCAATGACAACACAATAACATACAGGACCCAGATTCTCTGTGTATTTCTCATCTTTACATTGCTTTTTTCTTTTATATTACTTTATTCCCTTTTTAAGGACTTTACTTTATAATTTTAAAACTATATTTTTTTATTACTATCTATACCCTTTTTCTTTTCTCTCCCAAGCCTTTGTACATTTTTAAACACACAGTAACCCATCTGTTTTTCTCATCTGGATCTGTCCTTACTGAGCATCTGTAACCTTTTCTGTCTGCATGAGTAAAACCCTCAACCTACCATGCAGTGCATTGGTGGAGCTCGAGCTGGCGGCTCAAGTCCACAGGCAGCAGCTGGGAGATGCCTCTCTGTACTGTGGCTGGCATGAGAGACAGGAGACTAGGAAGCCATGTTTGGCCCTGTTTTTGTGTGTTTAGGATCTTTTTAAAGCTTTTTCAGGTCATATGTGGATGTAGGTGCACCATTTGCAGTTGGACTTTTCTTTACCACCAGCTAGTTCCCAAATAACCACACAGAAACTTAATATTAATTATAAATGCTCGACTGATAGCTTAGGCTTGTCTTCAGTCAGCTCTTGCTACTTAAATTAATCCATTTCTATTCATCTATTGCTGTCCCAAGGCTCATAGCTTTTACCTCTCTTGCATGTCCTGCTTCTTTTCCATCTGACTGGAGACTCCTTTGACTCTGCCTTTCTTCTTTCCAGCTTCTCTCTGCCCCAAACATCCTGCCTAGCCATTGGCCAATCAGCTTTTTATTAACAATGAAAGCAATACATATTTACAGTGTACAAAGATTGTTCAACAGCATCAGTTAACCTGTTAAAGAACTAAATACAACAAAAGTCTGGATAAAGAAAAATTTCTCTCTCTCTCTCTCTCTCTCTCTCTCTCTCTCTCTCTCTCTCTCTCTCCTATGATTTATGGTGAGGCTGTTTACCTAACACTCAGACTGTAACTTGAGCTATTAGTGCTTTGATTCTACAGATGGCCAACTAGAAATCCTAGGACTTGTCACTCTCCAGAGTAAATTAACCTATTTCTTTATATTACAATACAGAATAGATGCAGACACAGAAGCATGAGCATACACACACACACACACACACACACACACACACACACACACACACACACACACTATTGGTTCTGTTTCTCTGGAGACCCAGACTCACACAATAGCAAAGGGAAATTGAACACTGAAGAGTTTCACATTGACACTAATTCCCAGCCAAGTGGGGACATGCATTGCTTTTGCTTTCAATTCATTGACCAGAACTCATCACCTGCCTCCACCAACAAGGGGGTCAGGAAACACAGTCCCATCATGTATCTGGGATGGGGAGAGACAGGAATATTTGCCCAACAGCACTAATTAGCACCCTACCAAGGAGATGCTGCCCCTTGGAGAACATCAGGGGTCATGGAGCTATGAGTCTTAGCTCTGCCAGGTTCTGGGTCCCATTTCATGTTTCTTGACACACTCTATTGCTGTGTTATAAAATGTTAAGTCAGAAAAATAAAGAATGGAAAGTAACTAAATTTTAAGAAAGGATTTTTTTAGGGCAAGTTCAAGGTCCTGGCCGAGAAGGCCATGTGGGCACTGTGACACACAGCAGATCATTAAGTATTTAGGAGCCACTGGTTATCAGAGCCTTGGCTTGACAGCCTCATTTAGGAGGCAGCTGCTTGTGCTGTATTGATTGAAGTGGTGTGTGTGAACAAAAGCTGAAACCTTCAGGTTTAATGAAGGCGAGGAGTCATCCATGAGCAAAGAGCAACTGTTGAACTGATTATGGGAGACAAACCAAGAGTCTGATTAATTCCATGGAGCACCAAGTGTGAGGAGAAACCAGCCATAGTTTACATGAGTCAACTCAATCAAGATCAGAGACACCTGGCGAATTCCAGTTGACAGGTGGACAGGAGGGCTGCAATAGGCAGTCAGTTAGAATACAGAGAATCCCTGGACCAGATTCTCCCAAACTCCATCCTGTTCACAGCTTAAATATTCAGGTGGTCCTTCTCACTCTATGGAGGAGTCATCCGGATATTCTCCAGACTGTGTCCTCTCTGGGAAGCCTTTTCAACTATCACAGGAATGTATGGCTTCTAAGAACTCTGTAGCTCTCAGTCTATTCTGTTCCAACCAGTGACTAGAGAGCGCTGCACATCAAAGGCCACACTTTCCTCTCTCAACTCACTGTTTAACATTGCAGAGCACGCTCTCTTTTCAATTACATGTGTTTAATTAGTTTTTGTATCGATCTTTGGTAAATAACCTCAGTTCTAACTTGTGTGTGCAGGTAGAATGTGAGCCAGAGAGAAGTGAGGGTCTAGGAGGGCAGAAGAGTGGGGGCAATTCCAAGGGCAGAGTGCACAAGAGAGCTAAGGGTGGGTGGCCACTCAGCAAATGGACCCTTACTCTAGGGATGTTTTTGTGTAACATGAGAACAGAGGCCGTCATGAAGGGGGCACCGAGAACAGCAGGGATTTCTATTGTTCTGTGTTGAACACCTTGTTATGAGAACAGATTTCAATGGCCACTGTAAAAACATCAGCTATTGAGACCTTTTTTTCAGTGCCAGGGAGAGACATTAGGTCCTTCACTACCACTTCCATACACCCCTGCCCCCAACCCCTGTTTTCATGAGACAAGTTTTCACTTGCTTCCTGGGATAACCTCCAACTCACGATTCTCCTGCTTCAGCTTTCCAAGTACTAGGATTACAGGAATACACTCACTGGAGGTCCTAGGCACAGGGGAGACATGGACAAAATGTCTTTAGCTGGGGAGAGACTCGGTAAGAGCAGACTTTTAAAAGAAAAAAGTCAAAACAATGTTGAAGGGACAGGAAGAACCATGGGAAGGATGCTAAACTACCGTATGGAGCTCCACGGCCATTCTTCTAAGCTGTTTTGTAATTCGCATCTCCCAAGTCATCAGTGACAGCTGACCTCACCCCACGCACATCCTCTATTTTCTCCCGAGAAAAAAAAGCTCCTTTCTTTGAGCACTAAGAGCTGGGCTGATCACAGTGAGTCACTTCCTTTGTGACAGACACCTCCTTCCAGAACTGAAAGACCAGAAACCATTCTGGCTGTCCTTATTACCCAGCTCCACTCAGCTGCCTCAAGAGAGCAGCTACCCTTCACATCTGTGCACGGAGCACCTGTGATTTCATGTGCCAATTTGACTGAACCCTGGTGAGAGAAGATATTTGGTCTCACATTAGCCTGGTTATGTTTCTAGGTGTTTCTCTCCTCTTCCTTCTCCTCCTTCATTGTTTTTTCTATTTTCATGTGTGTCTGTGATGTGCATGTGTGAACACATATTTGTATGTGTGAGCACACACACACACACACACACACACACACACACACACACACACATATGTGTAAGGGGGAATGTACATGTACATAGAAACCCGAGGTGGATGTCAGGAATCATCCTCCATTACTCTTCCACTTAATTATTCATTGAGGTAGGGTTTCTCAATCAAACGTAGAGTGTATCAATGTGACTAGTCTAAGCAGCTTGCTTGCTCTAGGGATCCCTTGTCTCCATCTTTGAAGCTAAACTCACAGGTGGGCTCTCACACCCACTCAACATTTACTTGGTTTTTGGGGATCAGAGCTCCGATCTCCAAGCTTGCGTGGTGAGTGCTGTAAACATTAGGCATCCTCCCAGCTAGTTTCTAGGTGGTTTTAGATATAATATTTGAGTTGGTAAACCAAGGAACAAGAACCAGATACTGTATACCGCAAGGCAAAGAAAGTCCCAGGAATATTGTCTAAGGATGCTCAGAGGTAACAGGGGCATGAACATGGGCACTGCACCACCAAAGACAGATTTAGCAACTTACACTGTCTGATCTCTCTCTTGATCTAAGGCACATAACAACGAAGAGAGAGAGAGTCTAGAAGAAAAGAGTGAATAGGTACTCTAGGGTTAATGAAACACTTGACTTTAAGAAAAAAATCCACCAAGTTGACAGATCAAACAAGGAACACCAAATGCCAGTGTAGACATAACAAGGTCTCAGGGGAAGAATAGAAGACAAGAAGGGTGGGGTAAACTGTCAAGGGGAGGTGTTCTTGTTTACAAGAAGCAAAGAAAAAATACCAGCTGGTTCCTAAGCACCGCCCTTTATTCAAGTAGTCCCCATTTCTTATTTTATCCCCCACATGATATTGTGAAATAGGCCCTATTAATATCCCCATTTCTCAGATGACAAAACTGAGGGCTAGCCAACGACACAGAGCTAAGAAACAATTGAACTTCATGGCCCGTGGGCTTACACCACATGTGCACTGTGTCTTCCCTCTTGCTATTCCTAAACTGTTTGGGTTTGATCTGGTTATGTATCTCTTTTGCAGTTACCCTTGAATTGCATGTCTGTGAGATTCTTAAACCTCTTCTTCTGGATAACTGCAGTAAGAACTTCCTTTTGAAAGTCCAAAAATGGCTATCTGCTCCTCATACAACATTCTTTGACTTAATAAAAAAAGTCCCCCTTTCTCCCAGTTACTCATCTGCCTTTAATCGGTCTCATATCTTAGTATTAGATACTTTTCTGGTTGCTGTGACAAAATGTCCAACAGAAAGAAATGTAAGGAAAAAATAGTCAGTTCTGGCTGACAACTTGAGATTTATTCCATAAAGGCAGGAAAGGCGTGGCGGCAGGGCAGGAAGTCAGTGGTCTTACTGCATTAGCAGGCAAGAACCAGGGAGTAAACAGGAAGTGAGGAACAGGAAGTGGGGCTGAACTATAAAACCTCAAGGCCCAGTCCCAGTGGCCTCTTCCAGCAAGACTCCTAAAGGTTCCACAACTTCTCCAAACAGCACCACAAGCTGGGGTCCAAGTGTTCACAGGCACCTGTGGGGGACGTTTCTCACTCAAACAACAATCAACCAATACTCAATTAGCAGCTAAACATATGTGCCTTCTCTTCAGCTATCTCATAAAGTTCTTAAGCCTTTCGTAGCCGACTTTCCCATCCTGGTTCTCCCCCGCCCCTGTAATCCACTGTCTACCTGCCTTTCACAACCAATGAAACTTCTTTTTTAAAAATGTGTACCACTGATGGGACTCTTGGATGATAAATGAGCTGAGCCCAGGGATTCTGGAATTAGTCAGAGAGCCTCAGTTCAAATCCTGGTTCCTATTCTTTTTTAACCAACTATAAGTTTTAGGAAGCAGTTGAAATTGCTTTAGTTTCATATACTAAATCTATTAAATTAGGGTAATGATAGCACCTGTCGCATTAACTCTTTGGGGAACTCAAATGAGACATTTCAATGGAAGGCTGAAAAAGGACTTTTCATAATGTTGCTAATGATGGGATGTCTTACCTGGCCACACGCCTCTGTAAACTCCCCATTGCTCACTTAGGACTTCTAGCCATGGTGTTCAAATTCCAACAGACCATTGCTTTAACCTACCACTCCGGACTTCTCTTTTTGGGTCCAAGTTCTCTCCCCCACCTACATGATGCTGATCCCACTGAGTCCATTTACTCTGAGTCCATCATCTCTGCCCACTTCACCTACACCTTTGTTCAAGGCATTCCTTCACCCAGAATAGTCTTCACTCATATGGCCAATCAAATAGTGCCCATTGTATTTGAACCCCACCTTCTCTCCGAGGTGCCATTTCCAGATCCTCTGGCTGTCTCTCTGGACTCTCTTTCACCTGTGCCTGCCTCTTACTTACTAGCACTCTCTATGTCCACAGTGAAGGTTTCTCAATGTGCCATTCTCCTGGACATCTCTTACCTTGTACACTCATGCCTACCAATACTGAGAATCTCCCCTCATGCCAACCATCTTCCTTCTCAAACATCTCTATCCATCAGTGTTGCCCATGCCTTACAAGAAGGGACAGCCAGAGTTGGCACAGGAGGATAAAGTGACCTTTACTAAGACTAAGCAAGCTACTCCTCAAGAGTCCTTCCTCCCAATCCATACAGTATGTACTTCAGGAGACACGCTAGCATGGACAAATGGCTTTCAAATCTACTTGTACAGTGAAACCTCTTCAGCAACTGCATTCACTCATAAGGCTGCCATACGTAAGTATTAGAATATGGATGTCCTAAAACAACAGAAACACATTCCCGCACAGGCTAGAAATGGAAAATCAAGGTGTCAGCAGGCCCATATTCCCTCTGACGCAGAATGAGGAGACTCATTCCATGTATCTCTTAGTTCCTGGGTTCTTTCTGTCAATTTTATGAATTCTTTGACTTACAGCTATGTAGCTACTGTCCCCGCCTACATTGTCACATGGTACCCTTCCTGTGTGTTTTTGTCTTCACATGACCAACTTCCTCTAAGAACACTAGTGAATGTGTTACTTAATTACCTACATCCTGCAATCATCCTATTTCCAAAAAGGGTCACGTGCTGAAAGACCATGGATTAGAGACCCAAATGTTCTTCTTGGAGGACATAACTCAATCCAGCTTAGGGAACACTGGCAGCCATATGTCACTCTCAAAGAAAATGACTTCACTGGCCTGGAGTACAGCCTGAGTTTCACTTTTTAAAATTGCAACACAATTCAAATATGCAGAAAGAAGTTGAGAACTGTGTCTCAAGTTCACATCAAGGATTTCGGAGTCAGGCTGACTGGTGTTGACTATACCCACACTGCTTATAAGATCATAACAAATCTGACTAACATGTGAGTTAGCTTCTCCCGGGGATGGAGTGAAAACCAGGACCACATACTCCATAGGTAAATTATGAGAATCAAGTCAAGTTACCCTAGAGAGAGAAAACCATGCCTAGAACCTGAGCTTCTGGCACAGGGAAGCCTAATGCGAAGCTACAATTGTAGCAGTGCCTGCAGAGCAGCAGTCTGTTTCAGAGATGAGGTGAGAGGCCTGATGTCCAAAGTTGTCAGTGAAGAGCAATCCCTCTGTTTTAGAGATGAAACAAAAACAGTTGGTGATGTACTCAAAGTCCGCGGGGAGCCCTAGACAGAACTTCAGATCTCCTGCACAGATCACAGCACATCTCCCCAGGAGCCAATGATGATAGTCTAGATCTCAGGGGTCACCACGATGGAGGACAGTGAAGGCCTGGAAGGGGAAGGCTCTCTTTTATCTACTCAGTGTATTTATGTGCTGGTAGGATTTTATTTCTGAAGAGAGAGGTGTCTGGGGATGCAGCTCAGTTGGCAGAGTCTAGCGTGAATGAAGCCCCGAGTTTAATCCTTAGTACCACATAAACTGGGTGTAGTGGCATAGTCAGGATGGAGGCAGGAGGATCAAGCTTAAGGTTGTCTTTGCCAACATAGTTCAAAGCCAGACAGGGCTGCAGAACACCCTGCTGAGGGAAAGAGGTGGGGGTGTTGGACCAAGGAAGAGAGAACGGGGGGGGGGGGGGGGGTTTGAAGGCCGGGGTTGGGGGTAGACTTTGCATAGCTTAGAAAAATATCACAAAACTCTGTGCCCAATTATGTTCTCATAATCCTCCTAAACTGACAGTTTATCCTGACTCCTTCCCAAACAGAGCAGAAAGGCTACGTGTTTGGGGAGGCTGAGAATGCTGTAAAAAGGGACACGCGGGGCTGGGGAGACGGCTCATTTGGTAAAGGGCTTGCTACACAAGCCTGCTGACCTGCGTTCAGATCCGCAGGACCCGTGTAAAACACAGACACAGGAGTGCAAACTAGTATAGTCCAGTGTGCCCATGTGGGGAAATGAGAGGCAGAGACAGGAGAATTGCCAGAACCTAGGGAGCCGCTAACCTGGCTTATATACATGGGAAGGGGCTCATCTCAAACACGACAAAAAGCAAGTGCCAAGGCTCAAAGTTGTTCTCTGATACCACATGAAAGCCATGGCATGCATGTCTACACACTGCGTGCATGCGTGCATGCGTGCGTGAGTGCATATGTACAACACACATGCACAATTAATTGGTTAATTAATTAATTTTAAAACAGAAGAGAGGTAAGTGGAAGTCACCATGTCCATACAGAAGGGAGCACATGGACTCTGCTGCAGCATTTCAAACGCCTGCTCTCTACTCATTACTAAAATTTGTGTGAGAGGAACAGAGAACTAAGGCGTCCCAGGGCTCCAATCAGAGCCATGTCCACCGAGAGACAGGACGATATGGACAGAGCAATCTCTTATCCTCATGCTTCTAATCACCAGAAAGCTCAGGAATTGGAAATGCCCCAGAAACAACATGACATATCAAACACTAGAGCCCGAGTGATCCATCACCATCCTCGCCACGGTGCCCGTTGCCCTTCACGTGGGCGTCACGGACAGTCCGTAAATCAGTGAGCAGAGTTCTTGGGGATCTCTGAGTGAAGGCACTGAATAAATGTCAGCAGGGGTCATTAGGGCCACCTTTTGGTTAGACAGATAAATGTTAGTGAGTCTGTGTTCGAGAAGGCTCCAGTGGGGGCTTTGGATACTTCCAAGGGCCCCAAGATCCAGTACTGCTTTGCACAGTCTTAAAAGTAAGACAGAAAAGAAGAGGCATTTTCTACCCACACATTTAAAACATCCCTCAACTGTAAAACATCCTTACCAAAGTGCTTGTTTTGCAAGCTGGAGGTCCCAAGTTCGAGCTCCAGGGCACATGGGGTTCTTTTGGTTTTTATTTAAGTCAGTTACGCACTTGTGATCCCAGTGTCAGGGAGGCAGAGATAAGGGCATCACTGGGGCTCCCTGGCCAGCCAGCCTGGCCTACTTGGTGGTGACCTAGGCCAGTGAAAGACTGTCTGAAAACAGGAGGCACACAGTACATCAAGAATGACATCTGAGATTGACCTCTGACTTCAAAATACCCTTACACTCACCTGTGTGCATGCATATATGCACACATGCGCGTGTGCACACACACACACACACACACACACACACACACACACACACACACACACACACCTCTTTTATCATTGGGAGTACATCCCGGCAGTGTACAGAATTCTTATCCAGTGATGTTCTGACATAAAACCAGGCAAGGAAGCCAGATCACTTTTAATACTGTAGATCCATCAGGACAAAACTTTGGAACCCCACTAAGGAATAGGGATCAAGCCAAGGACTTGATAGGAGAAACTATTGGCTCTGTTCTTTCTGTCTCCCTCCGTGAGCCATCTTGTGTCTTTTTCCCAGCCTTTTCTTTTCAGGTGATGGCTCTTCGCAGTGGGCCAAGGCTATCAGCAAGGCCAATCTACAGCAGCTCTGGAATGAATGCCTGGGTCTAGTGATTGTGATTGCCTCAGGGACAGTCTTCTCAGCTTTGGGATGCTGTGTTTTCTGTGCTCACTTGATTTAGTCTCTTCACTCAATGCATCTGCAGCAGCATGTTAACTCAGCCTAGGCCCTCGGTTTCCATGTACACTGAACATGGGTTTTGCCTTCTGGGTAGATCTATCGTTCTTTGTTTGCTGGTGCTAAGAGCATTCTCGGTACACCACTAGAAGTGTACTCGAGTCCCCTGAGGCCCGAAGTCCAAAGCAAAGAGACAAAAGTGACTCACACAGAAAACTGCTCTTCTGGGAAGAGGAACCAATTTGTTCATGGTCTGTACGGGAGCCAGGTGGGTGGGAGTGTTTATGCTAGAACTTCCAGAGACCAGCTTCCAGGGAGGCTCCCTGGGGAAGGGACTCCGTCAGCTCTTGTCTTTGGGGAAAAAGCTTCTTCCTGCATAATAGGAGGCAAGGCCACAGGAGGATTCTGGAATTTCCCGTTTAATAACTGAGACACAAACACCTTTTTCAGTGCTATATTTATTTCATGTTGAGAAATGAGGTGGAATTCGGAGGAAAAAATAAAGATAACAACATGTTTGTTGGGTTCAGTTCCGCTCTTCAGAGAAGATTGCTTTCGGTCTTCAAACCCAATCTTCCCTTCACACTTCATTCTAAGAGGAGTCCATGGCTAGAGCCAACTGGAACCCAGAGGTCACCAGCACAGAGATTTATCCGTCAAAAATGAGACTGTAACATCAAGTTGGCGAAATGGATCAGCAGTTAACAGTGCTTGCTGTGTGAGACCTGAACATGGTCTCCCGAGACAAGTACAAAACAAAACCAACACAGCATACATCTGTAATCCCTACATCTTACAGAGGGATTGGAGGCAGAGACAGGGAATCTTCCAGGAGCTGGAGGGCCAACTAGCCCAAAGTACACAACACAGCAACAAGATCGACCCTGACCCAATCAAGGTCAGAACTGACTCCTGAGAATCAGTTCTTGACAGGTGTCCTCTGCCCTCTACATGCACACTATGGCACTTGACCAACCCCCGGCCCCCCCCCCGCCACGCCCTGCCCCGCCCCGCCATACCTACACACACTAGTGAATTAAACTTTTAAAAGGCTATGAAATTTAGTGAATTGCGAAAGAACATATGCAATTTCAAGAGCACATGCGATTCCAGGCCATGCAAATAAACACATTGCTGACTGCCCTCTCCACATGGGGAGAGAGTTGGGCCCTTCTTGCCTTGCTTTTCCTGCTGTCGTCAGCATTGTCCATCTGCTCTTGGTAACGCGGAATTAGTTGGAGTGGGAAAGCAGTTAGAAAGGCTCCCTTACGTCAGTGAGGGCTGCCTCAACGTTGTTTACTACTCTTTGGGAGAAGAGACTTTAGGGGTTTACAGCTGATGCCTTCTTTCTCATGGACATGTTTGTGGGTTGACTAAGGCCCCATCCGAGATTCACCCAACTGTAAGTTCTGTGACTCTAGAATGTTTTCTTCTAATCTTCATGCCTACGTTACCTGCACCCTCTGGTTTCGTGCAGTCTGTTTAAACACCCTTCCTGGGAGCTCCCTTGTACCCTCCAAATATCCTCAGTCCCGAAAGGCCAGAATGCAGAAAGAAGGGAAATAGATCAAAGTGAACCCTATACTGGTTGCCAATCGTCCTCCTCAGGGCATTTTCCAATTTACTTCATGGAACATAGATGCTGAACAGAGATCAGCAGCCAAGAGTTTATAATGGACTCACTTGCAAGGGATTCAGAATTGGTACACAGGGCTAAGTTCTCTAGGACCTGAAGAGTCCTTATCAGAAGGGAAAGCCAACTGCCGAGATGTGAATGGATATTTTCTGTACAATGTTTCCTTGAGGTGTTTTCCAATTTCTTGCTGCACATGTGAGGCAAGGTGCCAAGAAAGTCGGCATAAAGCAGCTGCTAAGAGCCAGAAAATCAAAGCAGACATTTCAGGAGTCTCATGGTACTAGGAACACAAAAATTAAAGTGCGTGGTCTGCCAAGAAGAGGATCCCTAATAAACATACAAGGCTCACCCTTGAGATCTTTGGAGGAGTAGGCTCCAAGAATAGACAAACCTAAAATAGGCCAGCCTTGCAAGCCCCCACACCAAGTACAATGGCTCAAGATAGTCTTCTAAGGTCTGTCTTTCTGTCACAACAAAATTAAATCTTCTCTATGGGGAGATATCATCACAGAATCTACAACTGGTTCATTCATAATGTCTGTGTTAGGTAATTTTATCAAGCATTTCAAAGTATGTAATCAAATGAGCAAAAACCAACTTAAAAAAATAATTTTGAAGACAAACTCAAAGATGAATATTTGAATTGATAGATGTTACTTTTTAAAACAACTGTAAATAATATAATTAAATAGAAGAAAGGAAATTTTATGCATAATTAGCAAACAAGAAGTTTAATGATAATTCACCCGAAGAACTCAATAGTTGTGTGTACACACAGATAGGATGTAGAAAAAGTAAAGATTAATGATATAGAAATAAATTAATAGAGAATATTTAGTTTTATATTTCTTTAGAGGGATAAAAGAGAAAACATGGTATCAAAAAGTTGAGGAGATACAAGCGATATGATGAAAATAGTTTCTGTGAGTGTAATTTCAATCTACAACAGAAAACAGGAAGAAAACCAGAGGGATGGTCTGTGAATTTTCTAAAAGAAACACAAGGTATAAATAAGTGGAAGAAACTATACTAATTCCAACCAGAATAAATACAAAAATAACTGATTCACTAAGATTGAAAAGGGCATCTTATAAACAGAGAAATAGATGTGTGGCTTTTGGAGAAGCAGTGATAGAATTATAGCTGACTTCTCAATTGAAACCATGAAGAGAAAAGATAATAGAAAGATGTCTTTAAGCACTAAAAGAATTTACCAACTAGAACAATAGCTTTCAAAAACAAAAAGCTTGGCTGTGGAGTGCTCAGCCATGCATGGGATATCTGTGTTATACCTTCTGCCCCCACGACTCAGGAGCATCATGAAGAGGTGAAGAGACACAGTAAGAGCCAGAGCTCTCCAGACATGACAGACCATGATACTCATGAACTCACATCATCTGTGGTGGCCTGCACAAGACCTTCACAAGATAGAGCTAGTCAACATTCCAACATGGATGAGGGAAGGGCACACAGCCCCTACTCCTACCTACTCCTAGCTGAGAAGGGATTGACATCTGATGGCTGCTAGAGGATAAGGAGTCACTTTTCTTTAAGGATGTGATCCCTGGTGGGTTAATCATGCTCCAGGAGATGGCCCCACACCCATGCATATATGGGCAATCTTAATTAAACAAGGTGAGTTACGGTGAAGAAAAAGATAACAGGAAATTGGGAGTAGTATATGAGGAGGGGTCCAGGAGAAATCGGAGAGAATGAATGGGGTAAATATGATAGAAATACATTATAAGAATGAATTGATAAAACACTACATAAAAATAAATGAAGGTTAATAATAAGTGGTTAAAAATATCATAACTGGAAGAAACAGCAATTTAAGGCAGAAGAAAATGATCCTAGATACACACTCAGAAACACGTCCCTGCAAGTCAAGGTGTTTTATCGGGAGGTATGCACCCTGCAATATGTAAACTAGAAACATGTGCACACACATCAAGTGGTCAGTGACAGAACTATAAACCACGCCAATAGAAAAAAGCCTGGTGAGAGAAATTGAAGATGAAAGTCAGAATTTATTGACATAGGAAAAGATGCATGCAGAGAAAACAAGGTAGCAGCATTAACTTATTCTCTTCTCTTAATAGGCAAAAAAGTAAGCATTCTATGACCTTTCACATTAGCCCTTCCCTTTAAAAAATTCTCTGTGACGTCTGACTCCCAGCTCCACCTACATGTACCAGGGGGAAAAAAACCCTCCATACAAAAATAAAACCAGATGTTTCATGTTTTATCAGTATTTCCTTATAAAAACTGAGAAAATTCCTTTTCTAATGTTTATTCATTTGGTGCTGCAGATTCAACTCATGGCCTTTTACAAGCTAGGCAGGCAGAGTCACCCCTACCCCTACCCCACCCCCACCCCACCCACTCTCACCATCCCTATCATTAATCTTTTTTGTTTGCTTTCTTTTGTTTGTTTTATTGTTGTTTATTTTTGAAATCCCTCAAAACCCTCCCATATACCCCTTCCTGCTCTCCTTCAAATTCATGATCTCTTTTTCCCCATTAGTCATTATTGCTTGCATATTTGTATTTACATATACATTCCTAAATGTAGCCTGTTGAGTCCTATCTTTGATCTTATAGAAAGGCTTATGAAGAATAAAAATAAAGGAGCAATCCTTCCCTTCTCATTATAGGAGGACAGTTTTCACGAAGATTTATTTTATTTTTATTAGATATGTGTTCGAGTCTGTACCCAGGTGTGTACACATGAGTGCAGTGCCCACAGGACCGGAAGAAGGCACTGAGTCTTTTGGAGTCAGAAGTTGTGAGCCACACAGCATGGGTGCTGGGAACAGATTTGGATCCTCTGGAAGAGTTGCACACACTGCTGACTTCTGAGCCATTCCTCCAGTCCCATATGAGGCTGTTATAATATTTATACCAAAACTGGACAAAGACAATGCGAGAAAGAGCAATATCTATCATGAACACGAACCATGAACTCCTAAGTTTAAACTTAGAGCTCTATGTGCAAGTGATATTTAAAAAGAATAGTTTATCATGACCAAGTGCAGCCAAAACTATCATTTACCATGCTACAAAAATATAGGATGGCAAGTTTACTTCAGTAAGTTCAAAAATTCAATACTAACCCTCAATTTTTCAAAATATGACAATATTTATTAAGTTAATCTATCAAGGCTGTTATATACAATATATAAAAATACGTTCCTATGTGTTACTAACATGTATGTAACATACTGTACCCTAAATGCCATTTATAATATTGCATATAACAAATGTACCCTAAAATGCCATTTATAATAGGATGAAAACTGCCTGATATGGGCAGGGGGACCAAACGAAGCACAGACAAAACCATACATACACTACAAAATACTCTTGAGAGAAATTAAAAAATAAATGGAGGAACACATACATTCCTGAATTGAAAACCTCAATATTATAAGGATGTAAGTTTTCCCCAAATTGTTTTATAGTTTTAATACAATGATAATAAAAAACCATCAACTGCTGTGGAAATGAAGTGAGTGTGGAAGGAAGGGATCAGCTCTGAAGAACAGTTACAGTACCACATAACAAGGGATCAGCTCTGAAGAGCAGTTACAGTACCACGTAATAAGGGATCAGCTCTGAAGATCAGCTCTGAAGAACAGTTACAGTACCACGTAACAAGGGATAGGCTCTGAAGAGCAGTTATAGTACCACGTAACAAGGGATCAACTTTGAAGAACATTACATCATCACATAACAAGCTGTATTGCAGGGCTCTAATAACTGAGACAAAGTAACAGTTGGTACAAGGATTAACAATAGGAACTAAAGGACCGAATACCCTAGAAACAGAGCCACACTGAAGCAGTCACATGATTTACAACAAGTATCCGATTGGATTCAGAGGGAGAAGAAATGGTCTACTCAATAAAAAGCGTTAGAATAATTGAATTTCTATATCTGAATAAAATGAACCTTGATCCATGCCTCAAACCAAACCCTAAAATCAATTCCAGATGGATGGTAGACCTAAAGTGCAAGAGCAAAGGCAATAAAGTTACTAAGAGGAGTGCCAGGGAATAACTGCCCAAGCAGGAATAGGAGGCCAGTGGAGACATCCTACCCTGTCCACAGAAAACAACTGCATGGGACATAACTGCTGCACTCGATGTCAGCGACATAAAAGCTTTGCCTGGGAAAAGAGACTGTGGACGGAGCACAAAGCAGGGATGTAAGTGGAATAGCTCATAGAGATTTTAAAAGCAGAAACAAACTTCCTGACTCTTTAAATGGGCAGAGGTACTACACAAGAACAATGGACACTCAGACAAAACCAGCTCCGTTTGTCACCATGAGTTACAAACTTGATCACAAAGACACTCAAATGCCATCACCAGAATGAAAAACAAAACAAGAGCAGAAAGAAAAGAAGGAAGGAAGGAAGGAAGGAAGGAAGGAAGGAAGGAAGGAAGGAAGGAAGGAGAAGGAAAGAAGGAAAGAAAGAAAGAAAGAAAGAAAGAAAGAAAGAAAGAAAGAAAGAAAGAAAGAAAGAAAGAAAGAAAGAAGGAAGGAAGGAAGGAAGGAAGGAAGGAGAAGGAAAGAAAGAAAGAAAGAAAGAAAGAAAGAAAGAAAGAAAGAAAGAAAGAAAGAAAGAGAAAGAAAGAGGGGGAGAGAGGGAGAAAGGGAGGTAGGGAGGAAGGGAGGGAGGGAGGGAGGGATACTGGTTGTAGTATTAAGGCCATTCCACGTAGTTAAAAGGGAGGTTTATTTTGTGGGGTAACTTACAAGTAAAGGGATAGGTTACAGGGTCCGGGAAAGGTGTAGTGCAGTCCAGTGGTGTTCTCTGGAGAACTCTGCTCGGTCTACCTCCAGCGTCCAGGATCCAGGAACCAAGAGAGCCAGCACATCTAGATCTTGGGTCTTAAGGGTTCCTGTCTCAGCCCTGCCTTGTAGGCGTGACAGTTACCGAAGCCTCAATGGGGGTAGTACTTCCAGGTCAAAGCTGGAACAGTTACTAACTACAGAAGGAGGGAGGAAGGGAGGGAGGGAGGGAGGGAGGGAGGGAGGGAGGGAGGGAGGGAGAGAAAGAGAAAGAAAGAAAGGAAGGAAGGAAAGAAGGAAGGGAAGAAAGAAAGAAAGAAAGAAAGAAAGAAAGAAAGAAAGGAAGGAAGGAAGGAAGGAAGGAAGGAAGGAAGGAAGGAAGGAAGGAAGGAAGGAAGAAAGAAATAAACAAGACCAAGCCCTGGCAAAGCCACAGAGCAACTGCAACCCCTCACTCACTATTCTCAATCACTTTCCCAAAAAACTCTGGAGAGAGCTGCAAAGGCAAGTGTGAGCATGTTTGATGAAGCAGCAGTTTTACTCCTAGGTAAGACAGGAGAAATGCGTGTGTACTTCCCACAAAGTCTAAAAGTGTATTCTAGGGGCTAGAGTGATGACTCGGAGGTTAAGAGCACTGGCTATTCTTCCCCAGCACTTGGGTTCAGTTCCCAGCATCAACATGGTGACTCACAACGAGCAGTAATTCCAGTCTCAGGGGATGACACCCTGTTCTGGCCTCTGTAGGCACCAGTCACACACGGTACACAGATATACGTGCAGACAAAACACTCATACACATAACATAAAAATATTTTTAAAGTGTGTTCTAGATGCACTATTTCTAATTGCCCCAAACTAGAAAGTATCCTAATTCCTTATTAAAACAGAATACACACATAAGCCAATGTATGTTATTTAAAATTCTGTTTATTTTTAGCAGTGAAAACAAATAAACAAATTACTGCTCCACAACTTAGCTCACAACCTGAGAGGAGTATGTCATAGTATGCACATGATGCTAGTCACATAATTGCAATTTTTATATTTTTGAGGTTAAAATATAATTACACCATCTTCCCCTTCCCCTCCCTCCCTACAGTTCTCCAGTCTCCCTGCTTTTCCCTTTATTTCTGTCATGGAATCTTATCAACATGGCTGCCTGAATAAGACCTGAACAAGGCTGACACCAGCAGACACACTGACATGGAAGGGGGATCTCAGAGGCCCCGACCCGAAACAAAGGACTACGGGCAACTAAGGAATGCTGAGCGAGCGTGGTAGACTTAATCCTCCCAGGGAAGAGCCTGCCAACTGGCCATCAGATTCCAGGGGCCAGCCCTGAAGTCATACACATACAAGTAACAGTATGTGGACTGAGCAGGTATATACATTTAGGCCTTGAGTTCAAATCTAATCCACACACAAAGCCAGGCTTGACTGCTTGTGCCTATAATCCCAGCACTGTGTGGAGCAGTATGTCAAAATACACTTTATTCCACATTACATGTATATTCCACATATCATATTCCATGTGACACACATTATGAAATAATTGAAGTGACGACAATAACAAGAATAATCTTTAAAAAACAAAGTAGGAAGGTACCCACTTCTGTATTTCAATTTATTCTATGAGAGTCATCAAAAGCAAAGAATTGATGGAGGGACTGAACTCACTCAGGGCCTCATACATTCAAGGCAAATGCTATATCCCTGAGCTACATTCCCAGGCCTGGACAATGGACTGATTGTGCTTGTGTGAGTGCGTGCATGTGTGTGTGTGTGTGTGTGTGTGTGTGTGTGTGTGTGTGTGTGTGTGTGTGTGTGTACACATGTGTGCAGGTATACATGCACATAGAGGTTTATATCAGGTATCTCCCTCAACTGCTTTCCACCTGATCTTTTGAGACAGGATCTCTCACTGAGCCTAGACTGACTGGCAGTGAGCCCAGGAAGCCTTTCTCCACCTCCTGAGCCCTGGAATCACAAACATGCACTGTCACACCTGGCTTTTTTTTAAGTGGATGACGGAAATCTGAACTCAGATCCTCATGCTTGTGTGGCAAGTACTTGAGCAACTGAGCTATCTTCCTAGCCCCCTCTAATTGAATTTTGACAGATATGTAAAGAAAATTGTTGAAGAAAGCACAGTATTTTCAACAAGTGATATTAAAACAGTCGAAATCTATATGTTAGAAAATGAATATTTTGGTATTATGCAGTTATTAGATTGGCCACCAAAAACCAACCATCTAAACAACAACAACAAAGGCATACAAGAATAGACATACTTCAGCAAGTGAAAGCAATGTTTGCAATGTGGAGAAAACAGTTAAGAGAAACAGAAGTAAGCTACCAGGAATACTATTTGAAATTCATGGGTCTTACTAGCAATTATTTGTATCCAAAACATATAAAGAACTCCCCAAGCTCAACAGCAGCAAAGAAACACCACAACCACTTCCATACATGAGTGGGCAAGGTATCTAAACAGGCACATCATCAAAGAAAAGATTTGATGGTGAATATGCATTGGAAAATGTGCATGGTGTCATTAACCATTAGAGAAATTAGTAAAAGAGAGTGGGCTAACACTACACACCCTTGAGAGTGATTACAACACAGAGAACACACGGAACCACACATTTCACAAAGCTAATTTTATCTGTGATAATTGTAAAATGCTTAGTAATTTCAAATGTCTGTGTGCTTTGATTTTTATGTGTGAGAATGGGTTTGCATTGATTAAGAAAGAAGAACAACACATTGCACTGTAGAAGTCTGGCCTGTAGAGAAGGCCAATTGCTCATCCCAACCATCTACCCCAGAGCAATAGAAGTCTCCAAGGACCAAGACTTAATTGTCAGAAATATTAATGCCCACAGTGTAGCTAGATGGCTTGGGACACCCCTTCCATGAATCAAGCCTGTAGAGCATGATTTGGAGAGGTGGACAGACAAATCAGATAAAGCATTCATCCAGAGTAGGAAAGCACATTAAACCAGCCCCCAGAGATTGATAAATCACTGGAGACACACTATGTAGAATACAGATATAAATTAGATGCCTACTATAAGCCTTCCAGTATTTTCTACACTTAAAATGTATGGAAGCCATGTGGTCAGAATGCAAATAGGTATCATCAGAATCAGAAGAGGTACTTGGTGACTTGAAGAAGCAAGTCTCCAACATTATCTAGTATGAGATGCCATCTTCCTGCTTAAGTTTGCTCTTGCCAAGGAAATCTCTTTTCCCATCCATTCAGCCATCCCCCCTTTTTTTGCTTGTGTGCCTCTGTGAGTATGTATGTGGTGTTTATACATGTGTGTTTGTGTGAACCTCTACCCACGAGCAAAGGAAGATGCTGAGTGTCTCTACCTCGTTCCCTTGAGAATGGGTCTCTCACTGAATCTGGATCTAGGCTAGCAAGCCAACAAGCTTCAGTGATCCTGTTGTCTCTAATCCCCACCCCAGCACTGGATTTATAGATGTGTGTGGTCTTTCTACATGATTGTTGGGGATTCAAACTCCAGGTCCTGGTGTTTGCTCAGCAAGCACTCTTTTCTACTGATACAGCCCTTCCTTTTCATTTTAGACTGCTTTACCAAGAATCCCTTTCTTCTCTGTCACATCACTACCCCTGTTAGCTTCTGAAGCTCTTTCTGGGCTGAATTCTGAAAGACAGGGAGTCACCAAGATGCACCACAGGTAAACAGAATAGCATGAGCAAACTATTCACGAAATGATGTAACTAGTGGTGTGTCTTCATAGTAAAACAATGTACTTCATAGTAAAACAAAGGAAAGAGGTGCCAGAACCAAAGGAAGGAAGTGCCTTGCAAGCTTTGCCTTTGCAGGCACTAAAGGCAGGGATGAATTAAATAGGCCCATTGCCCTGAAGTAACCAATAGAGTAGTAGGAGATATATCCAGATAGAGAACTAAATCATCAAAAGGTGTCAGGATAGCTCTCAACAGCCTTCCATCACTGTGACAACACACCTGACAAGATCAACTTAAAGGATTTTTTTTGGCTCATAGTTTGAGAGCTGTCAGTCCATGGTCACTCAGCTGCAGTGTGGGGTCGTGCACTGAGGGGGAGCATTAGCTGGAGAGTGAGCTGTGGAAGAAAACTGCTTCCCCACAGTGGCCAGGAAGCAGAGAAAGGATGGGGTGAACCCAGGGGAAAAATATTATTTTCAAGGGCATGGCTCCAATGACCCACTTTCTCCTACTAGGCCCCATAACATTTCTCCCATTCCCTAATAGCCTACAGTGTTATGGATCTGTGAACGGAACAACCCACTCCTGAGGTCAAAGCCCTCATGAGCCAGTCACCTCCAAAGGCCCCACCTCTGAACATGAATGCTTTGAACACTGGGGACCATGCCTACAAGACTTGAGCGTGTAAGAGGCACTTCAGATGAAACTGTAAGCTCAACCTCCGCATGGATCCTCAGTCTGACTGACTGACTGACTGACTGACTGACTGACAGCATATCTCTCAGGACACTGGCGCTGTCTACTCATTACATCTACTTGGGGGAGCTGGGGTTCTCTGTGACCCGCAACTTGATGGCATTGTGGGCAGAGTGCATCCTGCCTCGTTTTAGCTTTCATTTTGCCTTAGTCAAAGGCACTCACATATGCTACAATCCCTCTGTCCCAGTGGGAGATATTGCCAAGTAAACACAACAAGAATTTTAAGATTACTGAATCCACACCAAAAAAATCTTTCCTGTTTATCTCAAAAGTATGTAATTACAAAGAAAATACATACCTTGGGAATGAATAATGTGCTCCATCAAATGTTATTTTATTTATCTTGCCCAAGTGTCTGTCTGAAATGATTATAAGCATTGTGACGTCAATATCTATTGAATGCCAACATTACACAGGGATGCATAAATTAGCCTCCAAGAGAATTAATGGCACATAGATAAATCTCCACTAAACAGGCTTCAGATTGCTTGTTCCCCACTCACCAAGCATCAGCTTTGAAATGTTACATCTTTGGACAAGTCTCTTCTAAAACCACAAGCTAGTTTTGCTGTTTGCAGGAGATAAGTGGAGCCCCACACTGGGATAGATACATCCGTGATGATAGCAAGAGCTCAGATTACTACAGTTACAGCTGTCAGACAAGAGCACAAAGACAGCCAGTGCGTTCTAGGCTGCAGTGAATTAGAAGCTCCATTGTTTCTTCTCAAAGTCTCTCGGGCGAGCCCTGCAGGCTCCTCTCCTGTGGGCTGCCTCATCTGGACTTGATGAAGGAAGAACTATTCACAAGCCAGGAGCTGCTGCTCTGCAGAGCTTTCACAGACACCTGGGGGTCTACCCACCATGTGGGTGGCTCTCCCTCCTCAACCTGGAGAGGGCTGGGTTCCATTTCTCATCGCCACCCTGGGCCCACTGGTTCAGCCTTTCTCCCTTTCTGTTGGGGGAAAACATGTTTTTCCACTTTTACTTGGTAAAATAATAACCACTATTGTTTTAAAAATGGAGATTCCAAGAAGCTGGATTTTTTTTTTTAAGTTTCAATTAAGCCTCTGTAGTAAAAGAATGAAGACCGTCCTTAATATAGTACTTGACAATCCTTCAGCCCAACACAGCACTCCAGTGAGGCTGCTACTGCAGCTGGGGCTCATTCAGGGCGCAGACAGAGGCATGGAAGGTGGATTCGGTTGCATGTGTTCAAATCCTGGCTTCGGTACTGACCTAGCTTGGTGGGTAGCATTGGCAAGTAACTCAGCAGAGCCTGTGTCCTGTTCCCTTACTTGAAAAACTGAGAGGAAATAACAGGTGCTAGTGAGATGGTTCAGCGGACAGGTGCTCTCCATGCAGGCCTGGCGACCTGAGTTCGAGCCCTGGAAGGCACACAAACAGGCACCAAGAGAAACGACAGCTGCATGTTGTCCTCTGACCTCGTCACTTGCACCATGGCACACGTACACCCCTCCTCACACAGCTCATTATGCACACATACATAGTAATAATAACTTTATTTTTTAACTGGGTCTAAAGAGGTAGCTCCAATTTAAGAGCACATGCTGCTTTTGCATCAAGGCAGAGTTTGGTTCCGAGCACCCAAGGTCAGTCAGCTCTCACACACCTATAACTCCAGTTTTAGGGTCTCTTACACATGCATGCACATACATATACTCATACACATGCACATACACACTAACATAAAAATAAAAATAAATCCTTAAAAATATTTTAATTGCAGAAATGGTCCTTCTGTTTCTTGTCTATCATAGAGATTAAACAATATGTGGAAGCACTTTGATGTCTGGCATAGAGTAAGCACTCAGAAAAATGCTGGTTATTATTATTGCATTATTTTATATAAGAAAAAGCTGAAATGCAGTCATCGCCAAGGTTGCATTGATGTTACAACACAGTTGGGATCCTGATGCAGGTCTGACTTGCTCATTCATTCCTTCACCAGCCTCTTGGCCTTACCCATTGTTAGGTGCACCTGATATAATTCCCCATGATCCCTTGCAGTTCTGCACATCAACTGTCCTCTGTCCTCAACCTCTGAAGGGATTTTATTATGCAAAGAGATTTTTTTTTAAAATGAGATAACATCTCCCTCAGGAGCAAACTGTAGGCATACTTCCCATCTATCATAACATGTGGTCTCTTTCTTGAAATATAAGCCACTGGACACACAGGCATCCATGCTGCGCTACCCAGTCTCTGTATTCTCTCCAGTTGTCCCTGACCCTTATGAGGTAGGAAGGCAAAGTGAACATGCATATTGACGCTGCCATACTATGAGCAGCGAACTCGAGTCTTCTGTCAGCACTCACAGAGCTCTGGCACGCTGCCATGTATGCTCAAGAAGAGAGTGAAATTGTATACTCTTCCAGGTATTGAAAGTATGGACCAGTCATGAGGTTGGGATGCGACCAGAGACATGGATTCTGAAAGAGGGAAGGAGAGCATGCTGGCCTATTTGGGAACATGAAGCAGTCGACATCAATGAATGTTTAGAATCCATCAGTGATCGACCTTTGACACTAGGACACAATGTTGTCTTCCACAAGTCCATGCTTAAGAACTGTACAATGAACTTAGGAAAAATAAAACAAAACATGGGTTTGTTTTTTTTTTTTTTTGTGTGTGTGTGTGTGTGTGTGTGTGTGTGTGTGCAAGCGCGCGCGCACACACATGTTCTGGTCAGTCATAAACATGCACACCAGAGGTCAGCTTCAGGTATGGTCCCATAGGAGCCATCCAACTTATTTTTTGAGACTGTTAGTCACCCGGTCACTGGAACCTGGACTCACTGATTCAGCCATACTCCTGGCCTCCTGTCTCTGCCTCCCCAGTGCTGAGATTCTACTACTGCAGGCCTTTACATGGGAGCTGGAGGTCAAACTCAAGGGTTTATGCTTACTCAGCAAGCACTTTAGTGAATGAGCCATTTCCCCAAATCCTGCCCTAACGTGTTTGTATCAGGCCACATTCATAGCTAACTTTGTGAGCCAAGATTTGAGATGTCTTGAAGAGGAGATGAGATTGAAAATATTCCTGACTAGAACCTTGATTGTTGTTCATTCTCCTTCAAGAGAGGAGAGTAAGAACTGCTAAGCATGGGCGGGTGAGCTCATGGGCCCAGCCAACAGGTGAATGGCGGCAATGCTGTGTAGGTGGGACCAAAAGGACTACAAGTCTGTTGGGTTGCCAGAGATCAAACAGCTGCTCAAGACTGAAAATACATGAGACATGTCAGGACATGTCTCCCTATACCCTTGAGACACCCCACCCGCTTCTTACCTTGGGTGTCTTAAGGATGAAAATGATTACAGATAGTGACAAAATCTTCCTCTCTCCAAGCAAAGAAAACTCTGTATTGGTCGATGTGAGACTATAGAAAAATGTTTGGGGGGGTAGAACTGTCAGGATGTTGTTGACACCATTGAACACCAGCACCTGGGACACCATGACACATGGTTCCATGTGCATGTCAAGGTCCTCTGCAGTCAGTGTTCTGAATGGATCGGAGAAGCTAAGTAGGGCCTTTGGACAGACACACTACTGTTCTTCTGCCTTGGTTGTTCGGCTGTGTTCAGTCCTTGTACTCAGCAACCTTGGAAGTGCCAAGGGGAGTCTCTCAACCAGGAAGAAGGCCATCGAGAGAACTGGTGGCACTCTGGGGAGCCTCTAACCTGAATGCCCACTTGGAGCTACCGGTCTCTGTGACAGATGATTTTACCCAGTGGAGTCTCTGACAGGGCAAAGCAGAGTCTATGCTGAGATGCCCCTGGGGGCTTTAGACCTGTCATCTCCTTGGCATGATGAACATGTGCATCCACTTGGGGAAGCAGCTCTGAGCTTGCTACGGGGCTCTTACTCAGACTGAGCACCTGACCCATGGGGGCCTAGCGACACTCGTACCCCTATTTTGGCACATGTCGGCTTAGAACTCAATGATTAAAAAAGGAGAAGACCCCAACAAACCCTTCTCATCAAAAATAAAATAAAATAAAACTACAGAGCCACCTGGTCCCAGCTGCATCTTTACTTTATACAAGAAGGTGTGGCCACACCCGGGGGGAAAACATTACTTCTCATCTGCCACCGCTCAGGGAGGCCCTTACTCAGAATTTTCCCCCAGTGCCTGGGCCTAGGTCACTGATGGCTCAGCTGCACTGAACTAATGGGGTCTTCTGGACAGGCTGTAACTCTTCGCTGCCAGCCATGCAAAGCTGGGGTTGGAGTTGTTCTGCTCAGTGGGTAGGGCTCAAAGCCACCCTCCCAGCTCTAGCCAGCACTCCCTTTGATGAACCATATCATACTTTGACTCTTGGACTCTTGCTGGTGGGGTAGCTGTTTGGTCTGCCATTTGGAAAACTGCAGACTGGCAGATTAAAGGCACTCTGCTTGGGGGCTGTGAAATGTAGAAGTGTATCATGGCTGCGAGTCAGACCATCTGGGTTGTCCTCATGGATACATAGGAAGGGCCTGTGATCCTAGGAGATCTGCTGGAACCAAACTCGTGACGGGGTCAGAAGTGGCCAGATTGCCATCATTACTGTTGTATCCTTCACGGTCCCAGACCAGAATTTGTCTATCATGATAGACTGTGAAAAGGAGAAAGGGATCCATGCTTCTGATGCAGAGAATCCCACTGTCTCTCAGATGTGTTGTTCCTATCAAAAAGATATCTGTTTATTTCCCACACAACCACTGAGGCTAAGAGTCCATGTTTTGGGCTTTCTGGTTCATTTTGACACCTGCAACGGTAAACTTCTTATTACAAAGCCAGCACAGCTGGGGCTGAGGAGATGGCTCAATAGGTACGAGTGTCTGCTAAACAAGTATGAGGACGTAAGTTCAAATCCCTAGTACCCACATTAAAAAGCCAGTGTAGTCACAAGAATGTCTGTGATCTCAGCATGGCCATGAAGAGAGGAGGGGAACACCGGTGCTTTCTGGCCTTAAGCCTGGCTCCAGGATGAGTAAGAGACCCTATCTCAAGGGAATGAGGCAAAGTGGCAGAGGAGAACATCCTCTTCTGCCTGTGTGAGCCCATGAGAGCGCGTGCGCACGCACGCGCGCGCGCACACACACACACACACACACACACACACACACACACACACACACCCCACAATGATGATCGACATCTAGACATGACCACCCACAGGCACAGGGTGCTCCTGAGAGTTAGAATGGCCTTCTCAGATGTCTGTCTGTAACAGTAACACCTCCTCCTAGAATTTATACTTTCAAAGCAATTTGGACATTTTATACCTCTTTTTAGAAGAGGAATATTCTATCTTGGCCCCTCCCGAAGTAATAAATATGCTTCCAGGAGTGGGGTTTGACTAAGCCTGTTTTGCATTCTGGATTTCACCTGATGATCCTTTAGCTGGATCTTTTTTTTTTCTTTTTTTTTTGCCCTGACGGTAGCCCTGGATCCACCTGGTTGGATTATCCCTTCTGTAAAAGCACAGCCAAAATGTCTTGAGAACCCAAACTAGATTCCAGCTCAGCTGCCTGGATTTTCTGGCTGGCCCAACCTAATAATAGCACAGCAGGATGAGTTCTTGGTTGGTTATAATCTTCCTCTATGGTGGCCCACTGGGGCCAAAGCAGGGCACGGGGTGCATCAGCAGGTACCCCATCCCTTTCACATTTAGTGCCTCTGAAGGAAAGGCCC
Source organism: Peromyscus californicus insignis (assembly GCF_007827085.1). Taxonomy (NCBI): domain Eukaryota; kingdom Metazoa; phylum Chordata; class Mammalia; order Rodentia; family Cricetidae; genus Peromyscus; species Peromyscus californicus. The sequence continues at coordinate 4,204,930 of NW_026294469.1, read as the reverse complement.
AGATGTGAAAGGGGGTGATCAAGGTAAATACGATATTTCAGCTCCTAAAATGAGACTCACCACTTTAGTGATCATGGAAAGAAAGGACGCATTGGAACCCAGAAGGAAGACAAATCATTGCTTGTCTCATTACTGTGATCACACCTGACAGAAACAGCTTAATGAAGGTGGATTTGTTTTGGCTCCTGGTCTCAGTGACTTCAATCCCATATGGCAGGGAGGACATGAGAGGCCAGGCAGCTCATGCCACAACCGTCAGGAAGTAGAGAGAAAGGGGCATCAGCTGCTTCTCTCCCTCTATCCTGTTCAGTCCCCCATCAGTGGAATGCTGCCACCCACATTTAGAACGGGTTTTCTTCCCTGAATTATTTCTCTCTGGAAATGTCCCCACAGGCAGAGTCAGAGGTGTGCCTCAATCTTCTAAGAGATTGTAGGTTGAGTCTAGCTGGCAACTAAGATCAATCATCACAGAAGTGGACCAAGACACACTATCAATATTTGTCTCGTCGACTCTTCTAGCCCATTGTTCAGAAAACTCTAGTCGCCCTATCAAATTGATATTAGAGTTCTAAGGAGGTTGCCTCATGCACCAATCCTCTCAGATGTCCTACCAAGTCTAGTAGAATAGCAAGGGATGGTCCCAGGTCCTGCACCCGCCATGCCGAACACCTGCCAGTGCCTCTGGACACCTTCCCCATCACAGTTTCCATGACGTCCCTCAGTCACTTAATGGGGCAGGCAATTGCCTCCAGTCTGGCAGTGTGGACAAACGAGACAGGTGTTTTCAGGCCAAACCACAGACCTAGGAACTGACTTGGAACCTTATTTCGTACAAGCTAATTGAGAAGCCAGGTTGAAGTACTGTCAGCTAGTGCTCACTGAGAGAGGTCCCACCTTAAGGTGTGTCCATCAAAACAATACTGTCTTTCCAGTGGGGAGGGCAGTGGACACTCCTGGGACTACCTCTGGTATTGAAGTCAGGATTAAAAATAGTAACAGTTAGGGACAGAGAGGCAGAAAAACGTGGAGGTGTGTTGAAGGTGTTTGGCATTGGAGGTACAGGCTGTTCAGTGGGAGTGGCAGATGCAGAAGACAGCTAAATCTCAGTCCAATTCTGTGGAAGCTTGTGCCTCAGCAGTGGTCACAAAAGACTTGGGGTCAGATGTTGAAGCAAACATCACTAGCAAACTATGCAGCCCTCTGATGACGGTGAGATCTCACCAAAGCAAGGCTATATTTGGTTTCTGGGAAAGGCTTCCTGGGAGGCTAACAGACACGCTGTTTATGCACACCCCGGGGCAGCTCTCTCTCCAATGGGAGTCATCCAATTAGAAAACTCGTATAAAATGTGTCCCTGACTTTAGCTGAAGAAATCAATGACACCACTTTGGGTCTTGAAGTCATTGGAGTCAGTATCAATAAAAAGGCCAGGAATATTGCTTGGAAGAGCATTCCTTTAGGCTTCCTCCTCTTGAGTCAAGGTGGAGTCCACGCAATTACTACTACACTCTGGATTAAGTCCTTGTGCTACATGAAAAGATGGATTCAGAAGAGAAAGTTATCTAACTTTTGAGTTAAATATTCTAGGCACCGGAGGTTTGCTCAGCTGGTGAGACTCAGAACATTGGGGCCATGTTTTGAGGTCAGTGTTGTAGGTTGCTCTCACCCTATTGTTTAAAGTTGTTTTGTTGATAGCAAACAATAAAAAACTCCAAGAGACAAGCTAATGGGATTTTGTTCTAGTTTCTGTCAATCAGATTAATTAGAGGGACTGCATACTCATGGAAAATTAATTGCAAATCAATATAGTAGATTTTCTAAAAGCTAGAAGAGGGGCTGATTTTTTTTATTAGAGTATATTAATTGGACACACCATGACATTTTCATACATGTCTATAACATTCTTGGGTCATATTCATAGGGGTTGCTATTATTGGAAGGAAATTCCTCATGGTTCTCTGATGGATTCGCACACTTATGAGTAGTACAGAGAAACTGCCTTTCTCCAGAACTGTGTGTCCTAGGCTATTTTTAAAGCAACCATGCATGAAAAATAGACCTATTGTCTCCAACAGAATGAAGGGCATATTAATGGGCAGTCTTAGAAGAGAGCGGTGATGTCTTCTTTGGTACAGATGACCAATAGGCTTACTCTTCGTTATGAAATGCTCAGGTTTCCTAACCTCAGGAATCTTCGGCAGCACGTCCATTGGACTGGTCCTCATTACTCCTAGGGGACGAAGGATCAAAGAGAAATTGGCAGATGTATCAATGTGCACGTTACTGGCTGTGCTATGAGTAATGGGATCCATTGTGTCTGACCTGAGTCTCGTGTCTTCTTCATTCATGAAACAGTGGAGGCTAATTTGTGGGTTCACATATAGATGGTGCCTAGACCCTTCCCAACTCCTGACAATCATGAATGATTGGATAAGCTTTCTTTCCAAGTGAAAGAAAATGATATTAATAACTGAGGGATCCTATAGCTCCTATATGAATCTAAATGTTTCCAGTGCATAATTACAAAGCTATTTTCAATTCATCTGCCCTTTCTACCTTTTTTTTCTTCCATTCTTCATCTATTTTCAAATGTTTATCAAATGTGCCTTTAAAGGTGATGTAGCAACAAAAAACCAAAGCCTATTTTTGCCTGCCAGGTATTGTAGTGTGGTGGGAAGGCAGACAGCTGGCACACAGTATTAGGATATAGAGTGTATCTGTGGTGGTTTGAATGAAAATGGCCCCCATAGGCTCTTAGATTTGAACACTTGGTCACCAAGGAGTGGCACTATTTGAAAGGCTCAGGAGGTGTGGCCTTGTTGGAGGAAGTGTTTCACTGGGAATGGGATTTGTGGTTTCAAAAAGCCCATTCCAAGCCCAGAATCTCTGTGCTTGTGGATTCAGATTTAGAACTCTCAGCTACCTCTCCAGCACTGTCTGCCTGCACACCACCATGCTTCCTGCCATGATGATAATGGACTAAACCTCTGAACTGTAAGGGAGCCCCAATTAAGTTCTTCCCTTTGTTGCCTTGGTCATGGTGTCTCTTCACAGCAATAGAATACTGACAAAGACAGTATCCTTTGATAAGTGTCATGAAGAACAAAGATGGGGGAGAAAAAAAGGAAGAATGTTAAAAGGGAGCCATACTTAGATGGAGTGGTCAGGAGAGATGTCAGTGTGGAAGGCTAAGTGAACTGGGATGTGGCATATGAAACAGGCTAGGTGACACAGTGAGGAGCCAACATCCTAGGCAAAGTGGTCTGCAGCAGGCTTTTTTTTTAAGCCACCAATCAGCTCCCAAATCATGGCATAGAGAATTACTATTAGTTAGGAATGCTTGGCCTGGGTTAGGCTCGTCTCTTGATAGCTCTTATAACTTATATGAACCTGTTTCTCTTCAGCTATATCTTGCCTCAGGGCTTCTTACTTTCTTTCATTCTGTATTTCTTACTCTATAGTGTCTGTCTATCTGGTGGCTGCCTGGCCGGCTGACCCCAGGCATCTCCCTTTCCTTCTCCCTTACTCTCTCCTCTCTTTTTCCCTGAGCCTAGATTTCTCCTCCTACTTATTCTCTCTGCCCGCCAGCCCTGCCTATCCCTCTACTGCCTAGCTGTTGGCTGTTCAGCTTTTTCTTAGACACATCAGGTGTCTTAGGAAGGCAAGGCAACACATCTTTATATCATTAAACCAATGCAGCATAACAAATATAACACACCTTTACACAGTTAAGTAATATTCCACAGCATAAACAAATGTAACCCATCTTTGCCTGGCCCGAGTAATATTCTACAACAGTGGTCTCTGCATGTGCGTGACAAGGAAGAGGCCTGAGGGGAACTGTGAGACGAAGCTGGAGATGTGAGCAGAGGTCAAACCATGCTCAGTCGTGTCTTAATCACTTCAGTAAGTATTTATTCAGTTAACTGATGGAAGAGACGCCATTTAAGATGCAAAAGAACTACATAGAGAATAGAATAAAGGAAATGAAGTCAAATGAAAAGACAGGATAGGAGCCACTGCACACCATAGCAACCAATTCAGAACCTTGTAATGGTGGCAGGAGAGATAAAACAGGTGTGCACGCACACACACACACACACACACACACACACACACACACACACACATATACACATACACACACATACACACATACACACACATACACATACACGCATACACACACATACACATACACGCATACACACACGCGCACACATACACACACACACATACACACACATACGCACACACACATACACACACTTATGCACACACACGCACACATACATGCACACACATACACACACACATACACACACACACATAGACACACACACATACACACGTACACACACACACACACACACACACACACACACTTTTGGTATAGTTAATCCTTAGGAGTCTATGCAACTGGAAAAAACATTAAGAACATTCAAGTTCCGTGTAAAGTGACAAAAGACAGCATATTGCATGGTAGCTCATGTAACATGTAATGCCATCCAGTAAGGTATTAGCCATGAGTGAGCCTGATTGAAGAGACTTTCTCATGAAGACTGAGAGAGAATTGGCTATTGGAGACACGTGCCATTAAAATTCCAGGCTCAGCCAAATACACCCCAGAATACTTTTCCTGGATTCATCAAATGTCCTCTCCCATGACCGACCAACTACCCACAATCTCAGTCAGCCACAGTGAGCCGAAGCTTTCTCTTGGCGTCACATGGAGTCATGGAATCCTCTTGTTCCTGTGAGTATATATAGTCAGTTCTCTTTCTCTCTCTCTCTCTCTCTCTCTCTCTCTCTCTCTCTCTCTCTCTCTCTCTCTCTCTGTGTGTGTGTGTGTGTGTGTGTGTGTGTGTGTGTACATGAATATGTGCATACTTCCACGTGCAGGTGCTCAGCCCACCTTGAATCCAGGAAAGGAAGCAAGTGTCCCAACACTGTCGAGGATAGAATGTTAAGCATGTGAGGGAGGAAGAGGAAAGAGAGCAAATGGAGGCAAAAGAATTCACAGCGCCCCTCAGGTCACGTGGTGTGCTCCTGGGGTGGCATGCCATACCCCAGGACAAAGCAAATCCTGAAGCAGAAGTTGCAGAAAGAACTGGCCAAGGTTATTCCAGTGCAAGGTGGTCTCCATTTCCCAGCCCAGATGGCTGGGAATGCTCCGAGGCGGAGAGCTCATTCCCAGTGGAAAGCCCAGCACTTGGCACTGCCTCAGTCATGACCACTCACGCCCACTGGACAGGTTGCCGTTCCCTTTTGAAGGACGGGGGGGGGGGGGGGGGGGGGGAGCAAGGCCCAGGAGAGGCACTTCTCATTGAGAGACATAGAACGGCTCTTCTGGGTCCTAGTCCTGCAGAGACTTCCACAGACCAGGATAGACAGAAGCAAAGGAGGCGGGGATTTCCAGATCTGCAGTGAATGACAGAATCACGCTGCTGGAAATTAGCCACCAACTGGCCACTTAGTGTCAATGAAGAAAATGTCCATGTTATATTTAAACAATAGTCCAAAGAACAGAGCTCACCTGACATATGCTAGCCTAAGGTATCACAGGGTGGGTGGATTTTGTGTGTGGCTGCTGCTTTCCAAGGCTTGAAGATCAGAAATTATGTTAAGAGATCTATGGACTTGCAACTCATTCACAGTGAGTAGAGAATTAGGGATGCTACCTCTACTCTTAAATTTGCCTTTGGGTGAAAATCACTGTCACCATCTTTAAGAGGTTAGAGAGGCTGGAGAGGTGGCTTCATGGTTTAGAGTGGCTGCTATGAAACCGTGAGGACAAGAGTTCAGATCCCAATACCCACATAAGCCCAGAAGCCCACAAATGCCCATAATTTAGGCTCTGAGATATCTGATGCCATCTTCTGATCTCCATGCACAAAGGCACATAAACCTGTACACATCTATGTGCATACCTTCACTCAGACACACATGTGCACACAAACAAAATAAACCCTTTAAAAAGATGCTAGAACAATATTCTGAGTCTTAGCTGGTTTTGCAAGATGGGCTGGTCTATTTTGTTCCCTCACATTCCCTTTTAATACTCCTGACATCCACAGAGCACTAGCTAGTGTAAATAATAATCAATGTGTCCCCAAAGGGCAATCTCTCTCTTTCTCTAGGGTGCCCATGGAAAGGTACTCCCTTGAGACCTGCCCTTCAGATCCTGGCAGAGAGTAACTCTCCAGGGTCCCAGAGAGTAAAGGCTGTTAGGATCTGCAGGAATTCTCTGGGTAGACTACATAATTTCATGGCTAAACATTGATTTTTCTGAATGTTTTGGTGACTATTTATGACATGAAAAGTGAAGGCACCTAGAAAGCCTGAGAAAGAATTTCTTATTCTGGACTTTGCCCACCATCTGAATCTTTTCTTGCAGCCCTCACACTTCTCATCAGACACCTACCTGTCTTTTGGAAGGCCTTCTCGACCTGGTAGTCTTAGCAGTGCTTTAGACAAATGGCGTGTAGGAGATCTGCTCTATACTAGCTGAGCTAAAGGTCATTAGAAGTGTGTAATGGTTTGGGCTCAGGAGATGGTTTGGCGGTCAAGTGTTCATTAAACAAGTGTGAAACCAGAGTTTGGATGCTCAGAAACCCACCTAAATGTCCACTGGGCATGACAGCCTACCTATAATCCAGCCTCAGAAGGCAAAGACACAGGAAACCTTCAGAGCCTAACAAGACTGGCCATATTGGTAAGTTCTGAGCTTGATTAAGAGACACTGCCTCAAAGCCTAGGTCGGAAGAGTGATCAAGGATGATTCTATGAACTTTGAATCTTTACATGCATGTACACACATATGCGCATGTATCCACACAAGCACATGAACCCACACATGTACTTACACACATGTAAAAACAAGCACACACATACGAACACCACATGGAAAAATGACAAAAAGAAAAAAGTTTATAATGGTTAGTGTAGGCGGGCTTTTCTTTCCCACTCACCAGTTCCCAAATAACCAACACAGAGACTCAATATGAATTATAAAAGCTTGGCCAATAGCTCAGGCTTATTACTAACTAGCTCTTACAACTTAAGATAACCCATATTTCTTATCTAGTTCTACCATGTGTCTCATGGCTTGTTACCCCATTTTGTATACATCCTGCTTCCTCTGTGTCTGACTGGCAACTCTCTCTGACTCTGCTCTTCTTCTTCCCAGAATTCTCCTTGTCTGGCTCTCCTGACTAATCTCTCCTGCCCAGAAATAGGACAGTCAGCTCTTTATTAACCAAAGAGAGTAACACATATTTACAGTGCACAAAGATTGTTCCACAGAAGGTTAATTTTAGCTTTCAACTTGATTAATATACAAAGGGTCCAGATATTTGGTAAAACTTCTGAGTGTCTGTGTGAGGGTGTTTCTGTACACGACTAACTTGGAAAGCAATAAACTGAGTGAAATAGGTTGCCCTCTCCAATGTGTGTAGGCTCCATGCAATCCATCAAAGATTTCAATAGAACAAAAGGCTAAATAAGGAAGGAAACCCACCCCAACTCCCACTCCCACTGTCTAGCTTTCTTTGAGTCAAGACATAACCTTCTCCTGCCTTCAGGCATAGGAAGAGCTTACATCCTCAGCTCTCTTGGGTCTCGGGGCTTCACTGGCATACATCTTGGAAGTACACATCTATCAGGTTTGGACTTTCTAGCATCCTTTATCCCATGAGTCAATCTCTCTCACTCTCGTTCTCTCTCTCTCTCTCTCTCTCTCTCTCTCTCTCTCTCTCTCTCTCTCTCTCTGTGTGTGTGTGTGTGTGTGTGTGTGTGTGTGTGTGTGTGTGTGTGTGTGTGTGTGTAGGAGTAGCTTGGATAGATATCTTCCAAAAGTGAATATATGGAGACGTGATCCCTGGGAGCCGATGGGGCCTTCAGGAGGAAGGACCTTATAGGAATCCTCAGATTATCAGAGGCATGTCCTTAGGAGAGACAAAATACTCCTTCTTTTCTCCTGTCCTCTTTTCCATTCTTCCTGTTCCCCCTCCCCTCTGTCTTCTCCTTCCCCTCCTCCTCCCTTCCCTGGCTAATAATGTGAGCCTACACCCTGACACCCACCATAATACACCTCCTTTGCAGGAAGCAAAAATCAATGTAGCTGCCCAGATTTGGACTCAAAACTCCAGAAACATGAGCCAAATGAATCTCTCTTTTCTTCATAGGCAGCCTGTGTTGGGTAATTTATAGTGATAAAAAGCTGACTAACACAGACCCACAGACAGACAGACAGGCAGGCAGACACACACACACACACACACACACACACACACACACACACACACACACACACAACACACACAAACCCCTAATACAATATTCTACTCAAAGTTTCTGAAAACTGCCTCCAGTGCCTTCCTGTAGGCAAGAGGAGTGAATCAAATGTCTATACACAAACTTCCAGAAATAGAGCAGTCTGAGGGAGGAGGCCAACTATCCCAGCCACACCTAGTCTTTTCTCAAACTGTCTTGTGCTGTGTTGGACTGAGAGCACCATCATAGCAGGATTTTTCTATTTTTAAAAATAAATTAAAAATCTGGATATTCTTGTCAATGTTGGTGACCACATCAAAGAAGAAAGTTGAAATTGTTTTGTGGGCCAACAAGCCCTGTCTTTTGGCCAGATCCAGGGTCCTGACTGCCAGTCAACAGTCTCTGCTTTAGGGAGGAAAGAGGAAATCTTTTTCTGGATCGAAAGAAAGGGTATGCTTAGAAATATTTCCCTCCTCCTAATCTTGGATCGGCTGCTACAACTGCTACATGACACCATTAATTCTTACACTGAGTGCTTGTCCCCGGCTTCAACACAAAGCAGCTCACAGCATGTTTCCATTGTCCCCTGAGGCCTCTGAGAGGAGGGCAAGAGACAGGTATTATAATTTGTGTTCCCATATTACTTAAATGGAGTGAAAGAGTCTTCAGGTGGCCTGACCCAAGGAAGGTGATAAAACAATGTCAATGTCAACTCAAGGCCAGGCCTGGAGTCTCCTCCACCTGTCAAGGCCTCACCAGCCATTTCTGACGGAACTAGCTCCTTCCATTCTTTCCCATGCATGTGGACATTTAGTTTAAGATGCCATTGGTGCCCCTCAGATACAAACTTCAATCAACTCTCCACAGGGCACTTTAAAATAATATTCTTCTATGAACTGTTGGATTTTGTTTTCATTTTTATCATGGTACATACTATATTTTTGTATGTATATGTGTGTTATATGCATGTTTATGCTGTGTCCTGTTTGTGTGTATGTGTGTGTGTGTGTGTGTGTGTGTGTGTGTGTGTGTGTGCCATGTACACGGAGGTCAGAGGTCAATGTCTTGGTCCTTTCCTAGCACTCCACGTTTACTTTTTTTTTTTTTTTTTTTTTTGGTTTTTCGAGACAGGGTTTCTCTGTGTAGCTTTGCGCCTTTCCTGGAACTCACTTGGTAGTCCAGGCTGGCCTCGAACTCACAGAGATCCGCCTGCCTCTGCCTCCCGAGTGCTGGGATTAAAGGCGTGCGCCACCACCGCCCGGCTCCACGTTTACTTTTTAAAGGACCTTTCTCTGAACCTGAGGCTCATTGACAGGGAAAAAGTCATCCGGCCAACAAACTCCAGGTGTCCGTCTGTCTCCACCTCCCCAGGACTAGAATTACCAGTGGAGCCCACCAACCCTGGTTTTTCACATGACTGCTAGGGATCTATATTCAGTTCCTCATGCTTGCATGGCATGCACACTACCACCGGAACCCACTCTTGTGACGCACATTTTTTAAATTGTAAAAGCAGAGAAAATGAGTTTTGCTTTAAAGACACCTTCATCGCTCCAGAGAGCTTCCTGTCCAGGCCAGCTGTGCATCCAGTGTCCCGAGTCAGGTGCAGAGGGAGCCCCAGCTGGTCTGAAGATGTTTGTTGTGGGGCCTTGCATTGTATTCAAATTGATGGCATCCCATTAGCAGGGCTGGGGTGGGAGTGGGATCCCTGTTGGTGCTCATTGTCCCCGCACTCTGGGGGTTAAGGGCTCCACATGCTCTCCAGATGTTCTCTTATAAATGAAAGATCAGCGGGTCTTGCTGCTCCTGCTATCTTCTCTGTGCCCCTGTAAAGCTGATCTTTTCTTTAGGAACTTGCTTAGTGTCTGAGTCAGAAGACTCTCCTCCCCAAGGTAAATCAATCAATAGCGTGCACAAGAAGAGGAACAGAACGGAGAGGAGGGAGGCGTGGGCTGTATAAGTTTGTTGACGGCAATGCTCTTCCACCGACTGATGCATATATCCCGGGCCTGCTCTGCAGCCCTTTGAAATCAGGATCAAACACACTGGACATGCTTTTCTCAGGTCTCAACACAAAACTCTTTTTGGGGGAAGAGACTGGTTTTTGTTAGAGTCCGATGACAGGAATATCAACTTTATTTTCAAGTCTGGCTGATCTCCCCACTAAGCAAGAGAGGCAAGTGTCTGAAATATGACTCTGTCTAACACAAAGATGCCACCAACGATGCCTTCCCGGGAGAGAAATAAAGAAAGTACCCAAAATGGATTCCAATAAATGAATGCCAGTTTAACATCCAACATGCCTGCCTCTCGTACACAGAGGCACTCCTCGGGTCCTGCTGCTCCAAGAGCTGTTCAAGCATTGAATAAGTAGGGTTCCGATGAGACAAAACCTTCTGCCTCGGCTGGTGTTTAACAAGCTGTTTTCTTGCTACAACTCAGTCAGGATTTCTCTTGCCTTTGCAGAATTACCACATTTTGTATCATCTAATAAAGACGCTTCTGGACTTACAATGGGGTAAACCTATGGCCAGCAGAAGATACTGCCAAGTATTCAGTGGAAACCCCTCACCTTCTGAGCGTCCCAGCCACACGGCGTACCATCCTGTGTTCTTCCTTTCCCTCAGGATCACAGGGCTGGCTGGGAGCTGCAGGTAGAGAACTTCCCCAACAAACACAAACCTCTGGGTCCAATCCCCATTAATAGAGATAGCCCCCAAACCCCAACACTGGGAGGTGGAGATAGGCGGATCAGAAATTAATCCTCTTCTGCTCAATAAGCTTCAGATAGGGTTAGGCTACATGTGACCCTGTCTTCAAAAAAAGAAAAAGAGAAAAAAGGAGAGAGAGAGAGAGAGAGAGAGAGAGAGAGAGAGAGAGAGAGAGAGAGAGAGAATACTCAAAGCTGGTTATGGTTTGTATAACATCTAAAGCTAAACAAAGGAAGCCCAGGGCTTCTGGGAAGGAAGACAAGCTAGGGGGAGGAGAAAGGAACATGTAGTGATTAAGCATCAACATGTCATGCCGAGAAAACTCTTCCGACAGTGAGTGATATTGAGGTAGGGTCTTCCTGGATGGAGCCAGCTTTACAAATGGAAACTTCCTTGGAATGGAAATCTCCTTTAATAAAGAGGAAAGTTCCTCTTTATTTTCACACAGTCACAGGCAGACAACGAGCTGGGTCTGCAGGTCCTCAGGTGTGTCTGAGTCTGCAGGTCCTTGTTTAGACTAAAAGAATCATTAAAGAAATGTGGCATATTTAGTGGCAGTACAGCCCAGTGCCACCAGCAGGGTCAGATTGTGGGCCAGCATGTGCTTCTGAGAGAAAGGCCAAGGGCCTTCTCAAAGACACACTTACCAGGCAGAAGAAGGCCCATCTGTAAGGCAGAAGTAGATATAGAGGGCGACCAACACTGGGAAAGACACCATGGGGGGGATTGAAATGTAAGGGGAAGGGCATCAGGCCACAGGTAAAAAGGCAAGAAACAGTAGGGGAAAGGGAAGCCCAGCCCTATAACTGCTTCCTGTATGAATATGCAGACCACCCAACAAAACCCACTTCTTCCTCAATTCATAAAACTGCTGCATTGGAAAGAACTCCCGTGTGTTCCTTAATTGTTGTAGGTAATGGACCTTCCTAACCTGTTAGTTCGTGACTGAACTTACTCTGGTTTTGCGCTGACCCAGGTGTGACGCCCCTGCACACGGTTACAGACGTGAACTTGCCATGAAGATGACTCGGGCTAGAACTAAGCTGCCATGTAGTTGCCATTCATTTCCTTAAGGGCTGCCCCTGCCCTCTGTGTGGAGCAGCTCAGGCTGATGACCTGCTTCTCTGTCTTGGTGGAAAAGGAGAGAATGATGATCAGAATTCAATGGCAGGCATTTCAAACTCTCCTCTGACTAGAGAATAAATATGTGAGTGTCTCAAAGCCATGGGTAGGCCCGGTGTTCTTCTGTGCCCTTGAACACGGAGCAGTTGACGTCACAGCCCTTTGACAGGCACCTGTCTCTTCAACAGCTACAAAAGCACCACCACCCAACCTGTCCATGCTTCGAGCTCACGGGCATTCTCCACTCGCTGGCTCAGCAGTGATGGGGATGAGAATTTGACTTCTGTTTCTTTGCTCTTAGGATTCTGAATATCTGTTCTGCCTCCTCACGGGAAGTAGCTATGATAACTCGGTAACTTTTACAGCCAAAACTAATTGAGCCCAGATTGCTGACGAGTTGGGTTCCATCTCTTTCCTAGGACGGAGGAAAAGTAGTGGAGGGGAAGTGAGAAGATGGCGAGGAGAGAACCATTCCACTTGGAGAAGCACGCTGTTTAGAGCCAGCTGTACTCTGCCAGTGATTCAGATTGCAAGCGGATAATTGAGCGCATCTAGTGGAAGTTCCCAATGCCGCCTATAGATGACTTTATTCACTTGCCAGGATCCAGTGAGCTTCATTCTCCAGGAGCCATCTTTGTTTGCAGAAGGTAATCACTAGTCAGATGACCACGTGTGTTAGTCACAGTTCTCTAGAGGAGCAGAATCATAGAATGAATACATATTACAGAGGGGATTTAAATAGATTGGCTAACACAAAATCAACTGGGTAGTTCAAAGTGGCCATATGTATACTGGAGAGGCCGAGAACCAGGTAGCTTGATGTCTCAGTGGTCCCAATATGGTGCGGAATGCCTGGAAACCCTCTGGAGAGCCACTGGCCTCCACTCTGTTTAGAAGGCTGAAGAAGCTGGGCTCTGCTCTCAGGGTAGATGACAGCAGTGCAGCAGCCGAGCAGATGCTCTCACCTCAGGAGTGGAGGTGGATAAGCAAAAACCAAGAGTTGCTCCCGTGGATCTCCTCCTTTCTGGGCCGTGCCAGAAGGTGCTGCTCACTCTGGAAAGGACTTCCTCTCTTACTTGACCACTTCAGGAAATGACCTCATAGGCCCACCTCTCAGTTGATTCCAGATCCAATCAAGTTGATGACCAAGATTGACTATCACATCCACAAACAACTAATTCTGATCTTCCACCAAGTTACCAAGACCTTACTCAGGGCAGCCATGACAGCGTCAGGCACAGCACTGTAGAGGTGGCATACACAACTCGGCAGCCAGCATCCCCCAGCTATAACAGCAATCTGTTACAGTATAGAACTCATTTGTCTGCTTAGGAGGATGCCTGGGTCATGATGCACCCCCTCCCCAGAAAACAGGAAAAGACTAAAGAGTACATTCTCCTCTTACTGTGCTCATAGATAATGAGTTGCATGGTTATCTAAGAGCTACCGGCTGCCTTTGGAGCAGGAGGAGGTGAGAGTATGCGGGGCTAGCCTCATACTCTCACCTTCTTTGACGAAGACGACAATGTCTAAGGCAGAAAAAGAAAGAAGTGGGGCTCCACTTTGCAGTGTTAGGTGACTGGACACATGTCAAAGACTCCTGACTTAGGGACTGGCTGACTATGGGAGCCAAATTTCTCATGAATTGTTTAATCCAGTGGGAACTTAGGACCAGACATGGCTTTATCACCCCTCAGGAGACAAGTTACAATGATACATATTTATATACTCTCATACCCTTTAATTTCGGCTGGCTGTATCTTTTTAAAGAAGAGGGAGAAGCAGGGAGAATGGGAGAGAGAGTTGTGGGAAACCCACGAGTGGATGCCGGTTCCCCTACTCTCTGTTACTAAACATGGGAGCAGTGGTGTGGGGGTGAGAACAGAGAGGAGAGTGGGGGGCAGGAACTGGAGAACGGGTGCCGACCGGAGTATGCCAGCATGGTCCTCGCCAGCGCCTCTGTAAGGGCAGAAGCTGAGTATGAGAAACTGCTAGACCCTCCTTCTGCTCTTCCTCCACACTTCGTAACTCCTCTCAGACTTGCCCATGCCCGTATTCTGAAACAAAGCTTAGAGTACATGAGATTGACGCCGTCACTCGTCTGGGTCATAGACTTAAGAGAATGAACATTACTGTAGCTCACTGAGATTAATGTATTTTCATAAATAGTGATTTCTGTTATCAGAAGTTTCCAGCATTTGTTTCCCAAAAGAAATCTGTGTCTTGCACATGTCACATCTGTCCTTTAATACGTTCTCTGCTCCGATGCAGAGAAATATGGAGGACTGTCAAAATCGTGAGAACTGATTGCTCAGACTTCACATGTGCAGGATAAACAAGGATTCATCCAAGTAAGTAAAGCCGCTTGGATAGCTTTATGGCTCTGCCTTCCCAAGTCATCACGTCTTCAAGCCAAGACGTCCCACAAGCACCCTGGAAAGGATGGAAAGGAATCCAGCTCTTTTTTCTTCTAGTAGTTACAGAGATGATAATGTCACATTCTAAGTCCCCTCGCAGCATTGTGGCAGTATTTCCCTCTTGTTGTCGTTGATACCTAAGGAAACCTGTCTTCCATAAATTTGTTTGCTCTTACAGCCAGGATGTGGGAAATCCATCTGTCACTCAGAAACTGGAAACTGGAATGAAACTCATGAAGGAGAATGACTGTAGCAAAGCAAAAGAACCACAGGAGAAAGTCGGAGGGCAAAACCGGCTTGGAGACAGCATCAGGAAACACCATCTGTACAGGCCAAGAACCATTCCAAAAACTGGGAAGTCCACTAAGATGGAAGGACTTGGGGAGAGAGGAGGAGAAGGAGGGAGAGGAGGAGGAGGAGGAGGGGGAGGAGGAAGAGGGGGAGGAGGGAGAGGAGGAGAAGAGGGGGAGGAGGGAGAGGGGGAGGAGAAGGAGGGAGAGGAGGAGGAGAGGGGGAGGAGAAGGAGGGAGAGGGGGAGGAGGAGGGGAGGAGAAGGAGGGAGAGGGGGAGGAGGAGGGGAGGAGAAGGAGGGAGAGGAGGAGGAGGAGGAGGAGGGGGAGGAGGAAGAAGAGGAGGAAGAGGAGGGGGAGGGGGGAGAGAAGTTTAGAAAAGAGGCTTTGGGGAGGGCCAGCATTGCCATATTTTTTCCACACAGGTAGCTGACAGCTGGGAGATTTGAACAATTCTAAGCCATCTCCTCAATGACCTCGCTCAAGTCACCCAAGGAAGGAAAAGAGGAAAAGAAAAAGCCTGGTTTTTGCCCCGTGGGAGGAATCTTTGCCTGGTCCTTTTTTCTGCCACTAGGCAAAAAGTGTGTGAAACCTTTCTTGACACAGGAATTAAGTTATCACGATTTTAGAGAACTTTAAAATGGCCTAGGAGAATACTCAGCGTTGAAAGTCTTACTTTCTGCTAATCCCCACATTTCCTTCCTTTATTGGCATTTTTTTGGCTCCTTCCCTCCTCCCCTCCCGTCCTCTTTTATTTCTTCTTTCCTGTCTTAAGCATTGAACGTCACCTCTAGGCAACCCTTACATCTGACCCTCCTGGGCAGAGTGCTCAAGCAGAGCTTTAGTAAGAATGGGCCAATGGACAAACTCATACAAACACATTTACACACATATATACACACATACACACATATAACACATATACACACATAACACACACATATACACATACACAAACACAAACATATGCACATACATAGACACATGCACCATTCACACACACACACACACACACACACACACACACACACACACACGCACACACACACATTACTGGATACTCTTTTGCCGTCAACTCAAACCTCAGCTGACAAGTAGAGATATTATGTAGTTACTCAGAGAAGTTGGGGGGCTGAGCGTCTTCAGCTTCGGTTACACACATGTCCTCAGTAGTCACAGCATCGGCCCAGGTCACCTCTGTGAGCTCTCAGTGTGCCCCCAAAACATGTGCTGATGACCACTCTGCACTTCTGCCTGAGTGCAGAATGCATCTCCACACGCCAGGAATGGAGCTGTTATGATTTTCCTTTTCCTAGCCAATTACAGGAACTCTCCCAAGAACTGCCTTCACTCCCAGGGCGGCAGACCTACATGTGTGACTTTTAGTGCATCCCACGTGACGTAACATGCTTTCGTGTGTAATTTGCCATTCTTGTGGTCAGAAACTGTCTGCTTTGGTTTTGCAAAGGTCTGTGAGAAAGCAGACCTCCAACACTAAGGAATTCGCACAATACCAAAGGACTGGTAGAGGAGATTTGGAACTATGACCCAAGTCTGAGGAGCATCTGAGCACCCCCTCTTTCCCCAGCCAGTGACCCTGGGGACACCTAGAACAGAGTCCAGTTGCAGGTTATCTCCAGGCAATGACATCCTTTGGTTAGAAACAATTCCTCCTGGAGAACAGACCAGAGTTCGTCTGTCACCAAGTAGGATCAAGCCTCCATTGAACACCCTGGGGAGGCTGCACATGGAAGCTCTGGACTCTCAGAGCTCCAAGGCCCAGACCAGCACAGCCATGCTCTGGCTGGCAGAGCAAAGTCAGGTTGTTGGAGGGTGAAAGGATACTGAAAAAGCTGTTTCTGCCCATCCCTTCCTTTCTCTACTTTTACATAAGATCAAAATGAAGTTAGTGCCCCCCCAAAACCATAAACTAAAAATAAACAAAACGATGACAAACGTCATAACATTTAGGCATTTTTAAAATCAATTCTGCCTTGAGCCCCAGGGGTGTTTTTAAAAGAGGGGATGCGCCCGTCTCCTGTCACTGTTTTCCCACACTGTCCTCATGGTTGCCGCTACGGCTCACTCGACACTCAAACGGCAACATTTAAATTGATGGAGCATAAAAACAGATATAATCTTCTCTGTCCCAAGAATGTCCCCTACCCAGCTCAGAGCCAGCTGTGGAACAGAGCCCTGGAAGTCCTGTGGGGACTCTGCTTCTTCTTTCTTTGTGTACTGTGTGAAGGAGGAGCCAGTGTGAGCTCATGTTGCAGCGCAGACAAAAATAAAATAAAATAAAATAAAAACCATCATATCTTCATTGTAAAGGAGACACTTAGATCAACCAGACTGGCCACAGGATGTCACTGTTACTCCACACACACAATAGTACCAGCGTGGAGCCAGTAGGGGTTGGATCTGGCTGGGACCTGGGCTTCCTTAGACTTAGCCTCTTGTCAGAACCATTGTCCCTTCAGGTGGCATTGTCCCAAGCTAACAGAGCCTGACCCATTGTCTCAACATTCCTATTGTTCTGTATCAAGGGGGATCAGAAGAGAAGGAAGAAAACGCGTTCAGCCTGGTCCCCCACGTCACATGGCTGCAGGTTGGACTTGGAACATTTCGTGACCTTGGATAAAGCCAGTGTTGCTTTCATATATTTTAACAGCATTACGTACGGATGAGGGCATCTTGCTTATCTTTATTTTCTCAAATGTCTGAAAGATGCAGGAGCTGTTCAAGCAATGCTTAGACTGTTTTCCCTCTTTGCAGGGACGCGGCTCTGTAGTCTAGCCTGAGGAGAGGACAGCTCTAGTTGAGCACATTTCCCTTCAGCCCAACAAAGCAACCTGTACCAACCAGCTCTGCTCCTCCAATGCCCCTGGACTCACAGGCAAACCCAGGTTGGGAAGCACATGAGCTCCACACTGGCAGGCTATTGCGTGTCAAATTGTTATGGGGGCTTTGCCAGTCGCTGTTTGTGGCTGCCACTTCTTCTTCCTCATTGCAGAGCTCAGAGTGGTGGCCTACCACTCAGGGCTCATCCACAGCTCAGCTTCCTCTGCATCTTCTACCATTGCTCTCTGTGTGTATTCCACACGGCCACTGGTACAGAACGGCTAGAGCTAATATTTTAGACTTGCATAACCAGTAGTAATGGACGTTTTCAGTAGCGTCAGAGAGATGTTTAATAATACAACTTTAAAATTATCACAAAACAACAGTACTTGACATAAAGAGCCTTAAGTGACTACTTCACACATCAGTCTTGAATAGCTTTCATTTCAACCAACGTCACAGCCATGGGAAGCCCCTGCCACCTGTCATCCCATTCTGTCACATAACAGTGGCAGGAAGAATTAGAAGCAGTGCTGGCCGGTAAGTATAAATTTTACCAAGGGAACGTACTGTTCCAGCGTTTGTAAGGAGCTGTGCAGAAGCTGGGGCCAGAGCTGCAGAGTTACACTTGATGGGGAACTGACCTCCACACTGACAGGCTCTGCAGACCTCTCTCAGGCTGAGAGAGCAGTGGCCCTGCTCTGAACCAGCTTGGATCACTGCAAAGAAAGACCAACATGAGAACACCGGCAGGCTAAAAGGAACCAAGGAACGCCCAAGGAGAATCCACACTGGACCAATCGCCTTGACTACACATGACCTAGAACTTGAGCGACTCAGTGTTGGACACAGTCCTGGATTAGTGCCTGAACAGAACACATCCAACAAGTGCAGTTTGGTTTGTACTCACACGGCAAACATCGTCTTGAGCACTTCCTCCGTTAATGTAAAGACGATGACAGACAAGGTAGTGTGTGCCCTGCCCACACTACACTGCAGAGGGAAGGAGATAAATCTGCAGCCACGCACAGTGTCACGAGGATGTGTGTAGTAATCAGCTGCCCTTTGTCCCAGTGACTGGAAGCTAGCCCCTAAACCACTGGAGTTTCTGAGTGAGTAAAAAGTTTGTTGTCCATATTAGGATCCACATCCCATGTGATAGTGTGTGCTGAAAACACGACCCAAAATGGAGGCTAGCCCTGCCAGAAAGATCAGTGGTATTGTTAAAAGGCTGGTATGTGAGCCAGCCTGAGGTATCAGCTTAGCCTTTGAGCCTGGGAACTACATTCCACCACCTGCCAGCAAGTCTGTTAGCCAGGCCTGCATGATGAAGTCTCATTTAAAACTGGTTCACTGAGGGCTGGCTATCTCAAGAGGTAAAACACCTGCCTGCAGGCATGGGGAGGCATGTTCACACCCACAGAACTCACATAAAGCTGGATGCAGTAGCACTCATCTGCAACCCTCAACTGCTGAGCCAGACAGGAGAATCACTGGAAGCTCATGGGCCAGCTAGCCTAATACTCACAGCAGTGAACATGGGACTCTGTCTCCAACAGCATGGAAGATCGGAATCCTCCTGAGGATGTACTCCAACTTCCATACACACTCACACTCAAATACACAAGCATACACAAGCCCACACACACACTCAGAGAGAGAGAGAGAGAGAAAGAAACAGAGACAGAGAGACAGAGAGAGACAGAGAGACACAGAGAGAGAATATATTTTAATAAAAAAAACTGGGATACTAAGCTCTCAGGTGATTTCCCCTAGTTGAAAATAATGTGCATATTCTCCTTCTTCCGTGTACCAGGGGTCCCACATCTGTGATGGTATCAGATGTTGGAGTCCCATTGAGTCTCTGCTTCCGGCTGGTTCAGGAAAGCACTGTCACTGAGCTCTATGACTTTTCCTAGTGAGTGATCAAACCTGCAGGGGTCTTTGAAGACCCCTAAGTTTGTGCCAATTTAGTCTGAAGCAAGGGTACCTCCAAGATCCTCGGCCTATAGCTACTGGTCTTCTGGAGGACCTCATTCAGTCTATTAAGTTTAGCCCTACTCTGTGCATCTATAACAAAGATGTGGAGTACCGTGGACACACTAAAGAGAGGCTCTTGAACCAGACTCTGCATGGGATGAGATGGGAGAGAAGACACCTGGCACCTGGTCAAAATAAGAAGTGTTTGAGCTCTGGATAAGTCTTTTTAATGTCCATTTGGACCCGGGGAGACAGGGAGACAGCTTGGTTAGTAGCGCAGACCTGTAACTGAAGCACTTCTCCCAGGGGCAGTCAGAGACCCAAAACCAAGGTGAAAGCAATGGAGGCAAACACTCGCTGCTGACCTCTGTCCTCCCAACACACATGCACACACATGCACACATGCTCCTCACACATATAACCTCACACACGAACACATTTGCACACATACATATCTACATACACATTAAATTTTAAAAGGGAGTATATCATTAAAACCAATATGTTGCCAGGAAGAAAGCCAAAACAGAACGAAAAGTAGGCTCAGCTCCATAGAGGTTGTTTAGTCCTCTGCATGTCAGTGTCATCTTTTTCAACATCCCAAGTATTAGGAATGCTTCTGGGTTTGCTTAGGAAGTTTCCCATGATGCTCCAAGTCAAAAACTAACTAACTGAGGAAGCTCTGAGACAGCAGTGTCGGCAACACAGTAGTCAGCTGTGCTTCAAAATGGTGCCACGAACACCAGGGTTTGTGATGATGACATGCTGTTTGTCCAGGAGGATCACGTGGAAGACGTGACTTGTCCAGTCACGCTCCACACTCACTACTCCTCCCAGAGACCAGGGTTAGTAAGGCCCTTTTCAGAGAGAAATTGTTATGTATGTGCTGAAAGTTCACAAAAATATGGAAGTCCACAGCAAGTCCTCAAGTACAGGAAAGCAGGCCACCAAAATACCATTTGGCAACAATTGAATTGACTTAATTTTTTCTGGAAAGCTCTTATTTATGATGTGCTTCACGGGCATATTAAGTTCTCTCTGCTAACCCTGACCATCTGTAGTGAGAGACTTTTCTGTGTCCTGCTCCATCCCACAGCAAGCTTCTAAATAATCACTCAAAGGTTTATAATAATTATAAATGCTCAGCCATTAGCATAGGCTGATCACTAGCTCTTACACTTACCCATAATTCTTATCTATATTCAGCCATGTGGCTTGATACCTTTTCTCAGTTCTGCCTTGTCATCTTGCTTCCTCTGTGTCTGACTGGCAACTCCTGACTCGGCCCTTCCCAGAACTCTCCTAATCTGGTCACCCCACCTATACTTCCTGCCTGGCTTATGGCCAATCAGTGTTTTATTAAACCACTTCAAGTGACAAATCTTTACAGTGTACAAGAGCACTATCCCACAGCACCATCAAAGCACACCCTAAAGAATATGATGAAAATTCCAGAATGCAAGTGACCAAAGAGTCTGCAACCCTGCTAAGTGACAGACATAAGCACCACACTCCTCTGTTTGTAGGCAAGTTAGTTCAACGTCTACCCTACACAAGAGCATAGACTATGTCTGTGCCTACATGCCCCAGCACAGTGTCAGGTCCAGTTCTCAATAAACATCCTGTAAAACAAGGCTAGGCATATAAATCATAGTATATAAGATGGACTAACCCACCAAAAAAGTGAATAAAGACTAAAGAGACTTAAAACTTTCAAAGCTTCTAGCACTATTGCTGATACTCATGTACATCTGATTAATTATATGCTTCCTATAACTCTAAGTCGGATCCTACTGTTTCCCTAGAAGACAAGGATGAACTTGAGCTTGGAAGGAAGGTGATGGCCATTCAGAGTGTAGACAGTGTCCAGACAAAGTAGTGAGTATTTGTTGTACCAAAGCCTTCAGGAACAAGAAACCACTTCAAGGAAACAGCAGGAAAAATGGTGCCGGGGCACCCTGGACCTAAGAAGAGGGTCTGGGGAAGCCCAAGGCAGCAATGGAAAAGGCCACATTACATCTGTTTCCCTAGAAACAGACCTTCACACCTTCAGAACGGAGGCCCCCCACCTGCTTGGCAAAGCTGCCTCTACCTGACTTGAAGTTCCACCATCCCTCGCCCGCAGGATGTCATTCTTCTCCAGAAAGTCAACTTAGTTGGTATGTTCCCGAGTGTTATTCAAAACAGGACACTGCAACAAATTCAAAAATCAAGAAGAAAATAAATTGTCAACCCAGGAGTCCCAGTTTTAGGTTCAAGATGATGATGGTGGTGGTGGTGGTGGTGGTGGTGGTGGTGGTGGTGGTGGTGGTGGTGGTGGTGATGGTGGTGGTGATGGTGATGGTGGTGGTGATGGTGGTGGTGGTGGTGGTGGTGGTGGTGGTGGTGGTGGTGGTGATAAGACCCAGCATCTTGGCTGTCCACTGCCTGTAGAGCATAACGCTTCTCCTAACAGGGGTGTAGATGAGGTTGGGGGAGCCTCAGGCATATGCTCCATGAATTTACTGTCTCTGAACAATGCAAGGGCTTTTCAAGGAGAGAAAACTAAGGAACCAGTAGTTCATTGCAGGGATAGAAGTGTCATATCCTGGGGCCTTCAGATTACAGTCCCTTGATCTGGGATCATAGACCACACAGTGAGGAACTAAAGACTAGGGTCACTTTCCCAAGTGTCCAGGCTTGAAGACACTAAGGCCCACATTGTCTGATTGCCAATCCAGAACATTCTTTACACTACAACAAATTGGATCTGAACTCACAAAACCTCATTTGAGTTTGAATGGACTGAAGCTGCGCTTCAGATATCCCCAGAGCTCTACTTGGTACTTAATAACACAGGCTCTGCTCTAGGGACTCTAAGCTGCAAATCAAGAAGAACACATCGAAGTTTCAAGCCAGAAGAGGGAGAGACGAAGCTACCGTCTCATTATGAGCAGTGTAAGGGGTGGAGGCTGTGGGTCAGGTCTGTGACAAGCAACAGCCTGCCATGAGCCTCACGTCTGAACAAGCCCACTTTGTCACTGGCTTTATGAGGGGCAGATCCAGCTCTGTGAAATTGGGAAAACAGAGAAACAAGCCAGAGTGCATGTCCCTGCCTCTGTCTGAGTAGGGAAAGGGAGGAGCAGAGGTCCTGGGTACCCGAGCCCAGTTCTTCCTGGAACTCACTATGGTAGTTAGTTTTAACCATCAATTTGACACAACCTAGAATCACTTGACACCCTTGACACACTCAAAGTTCACCGGAGTAGAGAGTCTCAGTGAGGAACTGTCTAGACCAGGTTGGCCTGTGGGCATGCCTATGGAGGGTTGTGTGATTGCTTTAATCCATGTGGGAAGATCCAGTCCACTGTGGGTGGTATCATTCCCTGGGTTTGGATCCTGGACTGTGTAAAGACAGAAAAGGTAAGTTGAGCACTAGACGGTGTGCATTTATTCTCTCTGCTCTTGACTGTGGATGTGACGTGACTGGCTGCTTCCGGTTCCTGCCTCGACCCCTCCTGTGATGGAATGTAACCTGGAATTGTAAGCCAAACAAACCCTTTCCCCCTCGCATTGCCCTTCAGTTGGGTGTTTATCACAGCAAGAGACAGAACTAGGACACTGGCTGCTGTTGAAATCACTTCAGCCCTCTCGTGGGAGTAAGAGGACAGAGGGAGCACCAGGGGCGCACCATGGAAGACTGCGAACAGCGGGAGAGAGAGGGCACTCCAACCCTGATTGTGCTCCACATGCAGCTCGGGCTCCTAACCCACCAACACACAGAGAACCAGCTCAAATGGCAAATTATGTGTGAAGCATCTGGCCCCGTGCCTGGAACATGGTAGGTGCTCCAAAATGATAGCTATCTTGATAGTGTAGAACAAAGAGGAGGGGGTGAAGAAATGGAGAGGGAGACACAAACCAGGAGGGGAAGGAGGAGCGGGTGCCTGGTCTGTGTGAGCAGGCAGCGGGGCTGGGACCCAAGCGGGGCTATGAAGGCACGAAGCTCACAGGGAACAAAGCATGTCTGCGGTGTGCGTGCTGGAGCCAGAGTCACTGCAACTCAGCGCTGGGCTGAATGGAGCGGAAGAAATGCTATTAAATCTGTGACTCCGTGAGGTAATAATACTCCCAGCGAGCCCACGCCTACAGAAATCCACCCAGCAAGCAGGCTTGCCAGGAGCCCCCTCTCAGTTATAACAAGCTGCCTATCTCCTGCTGCCAGGATGCAGAGAAAAAATGAAAAGCCGTTACCAACTCCATTATAAACCTAGTGACCTGCTTCACCGCCCTGGGCTTAGTGACTAGTTCCACTGCCTGTTGGGCACGGAGAACGAAACATAAGGCAAGGATTAACTTTCCTGGCTTTTGAAGGCATCAAGAGTCAAAACTGCTTGCAGCTGGCATTCCTCTCTGTTATTCAGTCAGCTTTGATGGATTTATTTTCTTTGCCCTACTTCATAGAAGTTACTGGGGCCAATTACTGCGAAGATGATTGCCAGGGAGTTTTTTACGTGGACGCTAGGTGGCGCTGTGGGCCAGGCTGTCGCATTCAGGAGGGGCCGACGCGGGGTCATTAAAACCCTCCCTGGAGTTTT
The DNA here is from genome assembly GCF_007827085.1 of Peromyscus californicus insignis. NCBI lineage: Eukaryota > Metazoa > Chordata > Mammalia > Rodentia > Cricetidae > Peromyscus > Peromyscus californicus. The sequence continues at coordinate 4,180,718 of NW_026294469.1, read as the reverse complement.
CTAACTTACAATGAGAGTAAGGATTTCTACGGTCAGAAAGGCACTCACTGTTTTCAATCTGCGGGTCTCTGCGCCCCGGGAGAGCGGTAGAATCCCTTACACACTTCACACTCCCGCAATTTTATTCCTCTCCGTGGCAAGTGGCGCGATTAGCCTCACTGGTGGTCAGCAGTGCGCATGCTTGTTCAATTTGGACTGGCTCGTTTTGAGTCACTGTATAAGACTCGTTCTTAATACAGATCTCCAATGCCTTTCCAATTCATTAATAAGACTTCTGTGTCGCGGTGTGTGTGTGTGTGTGTGTGTATGGTGTGATGTGTGTGTGTATGTGTGGGTGTGTGTAGTGTGGTGTGTGTGTGTGGTATATGTGAGTGAGTGTGTGTGTAGTGTGGTGTGTATGAGTGTGTGTGTGGTATGTGTGTATGTATGTGTGTGTGGGTGTGTGTAGTGTGGTGTGTGTGAGTGTGTGTGGTATATGTGAGTGAGTGTGTGTGTAGTGTGGTGTGTATGAGTGTGTGTGTGGTATGTGTGTATGTATGTGTGTGTGAATGTGTGGTGTGTGTGTGTGGTGTGTGTGATGTGTGTGTGTGTGTCCTGCCCCAACCCATGTTTTTTTTCCTTTTTTTTTTTTCCAATTCTTTCTTTTTACTTTCCTTCTCAAAAATCAGGACCTCTTCAACAGATGGGAGCCCAAACCTGCTCGCTGCTGTGGGTCTTTGGCCCTGAACCAGACTGTGGTCTCCCCTGGACGATTGCGATGGCCCTCAGGAAGAGACCACAGCGTCTTAGCCGTGCAGCCGCACTGATGGCGTGCAGAGTCACAGCGCAGGGATGACCCGGGCCTCCCGGTTCCCTTTGGCGTGCTCGTTTTCACGACACTCTGCTGTCTCCTTAAGTTCGGGTATCTGCACATGCCGGATGGATAACCCATGGTCCTTGATGCTTGAAAACTGGATATCTGTAATCCTTAATGGGTCTGAGGGGGAGTACTAGTCTAACTTCTGGCAAAACATCAACCACCAAGTGTATGGCTCACCAGAGCTGCCTTTATCAGGATGCTGAGAGGCCAGGGAAGATCCTTCTTCCAAAAATCTGCCATGCTCCTCCCAGGAGGCAGGGCGCTGATGGCACAGTCCTGGACCGTCTGCTCAGATCTTTCCTTTGAAGTGTCCCGATTCCTTCATCTCCCCCTGACTTCTGCTGAGAGCCTGGCTGTGGGGCAGAGTGACGGGCACTGATGCTGTCCACTACAGGCATACGCCGGGAGTGCAGGAATGGGCCCACATGAAATAAAAACCTGCGCTTCCCTTCGTGGTTCAGGTCTTAGCAGCTGGGCTTGTGAACCTGGAGTCTGGGTTAGTCCTGTTTAGGTTACCTGGCATGCAATACCCTAATTACTGAAGGATTAACATGTGTCTGCATCAAAAGGTCCACCCTGGTCTCCAATAATACCCTCCCATGGCACCACAGCCCAACACAGTCCTCTCCGTAAGAATTAGCTGCCTGATCCCACTTATTTGGAAGTTTCTGCTTATGAGAAGCAGGATGCCCAATTACAGGAAAATTGTCTCAGATTTCACGCTTTTTCTTACTCCTTTTAAATTAAGAACATGTGAAAATCTTTACAAATACCACTAGTTGCTATTAAATCAACTACAATAGAAATTTGAGTGTTGATAGGAAGGGTTGGGTGGATTGAGGAATGGGGTTCTCAAACCTTCAGAGAAAAAAAACTAACTAGAATATGAGCCACTTTTGATTTGTGGACTCTATAGGGAGCACCTGTTGAATTATGGGTAGGACTCTTGTTATATACCCGCTCTTGGAGGAAGGTGAGAGTAAACCTTCTCAGTCCAGAAGTATACTATGATCAACAGTGAATTAATTAATTAATAATAATTAATTTCATGTGTGGTGATTTTAATTTATGTCATTGGTAGGTTAATGCAGACAATTCTCCACCCTGGATTCTAACTTTACTTGATCGTGTGTGTGTGTGTGTGTGTGTGTGTGTGTGTGTGTGTGTGTGTGTGTTTCCATGAGTGTAGGTGTGAGCCTGTGGAAACCAGAGGATGAGGGCAGCTGTTGTCCCTCAGGGGCAATCCACCTTAAATTTTGAGGTACCACTTCTCACTAGCCTGGAACTCACCAAGTAGCCAAGACTAGCTGGCCAGGAAGCCTCAATGATCTGCTTGTCTCTCCCACCACAGTGCTGATTATAATCATGTACCCCCATGTCCAACATCATTGGCATGTACTTTACCCAGGAGACGAGGCTGGCATCCCAGGGAGCCCCAGGGATCTGCCTGCCTGCCTCTCTAGAGCTGTGACAACAAAATCAAGTGTGCTGTTTTTAACATGGGTTCTGGGGGTGGCACTGAGGTCCCCAGGGAAACATTTCTCCAACAGAGCCATCTCCCTAGCCCCAAAATCTCCAGTTCAATTGATAATAAGAGCTTTCATTCCACCAGGTGAGGGTCAACGAAGCAAGTCTGTGGGTGTGGGCTGGGCTCAGGCTGTCAACCTCAGACTGCCAGCGATGTATAGTTTAGGTTTAACTACACCTTCTAGACAGAATAACACACCAAAATAGTTTAGAGCTGTCTGGCTTTATGGGAATGGCTTCCTTCATAGCTAGCGCTTTCAATCCCTGAATGGGAACATTTGGTGAAGAAATGGGTCGTCATCCTGCTGACAGAGTGTCTGCATGTACCCCCTAATCTGACAAGCTTTTGCATAAATCTGAACTAGAAGGAGGAGACAGGTTAGCTACTTTGTAATCTCTGCTTCTTCCTTTATGTAGATGAAAATAAGTGAGTTTGTGTTCCTTAAGGACTTCTAGGAGATGGGAAAGTTAAGAGATTTCCATTACCTTGACAGAAAGAAAGAAAAGAACTCAAGCAAGTAAGTCTTCTTATTGCCAAAACAAAGCTTGAAAAAATTCTAGATTATCCCTCTCTCTTCTGAAAGCAAAGAGAATTTGGGTAACCCTTTAAATCATTTATTCTATGGGTCTCAAGAACAAAAACAAACAAACAAACAACCCAGCTGGCCTTCTGAGGTACCGAATCGAAAGCTTTTCAGCACAGAGCCTGGTTGTCGGTAAGCCACCACGCTGGGACATTGGATGAGTTGGTTAAATGGCTTGCCTAGCACTCATGACCATGGGCTCAATCTCCAGTACCACAAGAACAGGACATGGAGACACATGCCTACAGCCCCGGTGTCTGGAGGTGGTGAAAGCAGGCGAACCAGAAGTTCAAGGTCATCCTTGGCCACATAGCAAGTTCAAGGTCAGCAGCCTCAGAAAAAAATCCAAATTAAAATATGCTTGATGCATATTTATTCACTGCTATCCTCTAACAGCTCTATTGTCTAAGCAGAATCAATTTTTTAGTAACGGCACCATGAAGAGGCTGGGTTACAGAACGTGCTTCAGTAAAGTCCATTTAGTGATGTTAGGGACTGGATGCAGTCTCACCTGTGCGAGGCAGGCAATCTGCTACTGAGCTATAGCCACGCCCCCAGATTGTCTTTTCTATAAATTTTATTTCAGTGTGCAAAACCTACCAACAGTGGGAGATGCATTAAGAATTTGTTCTCTCTGGAACTCAGAAACAACAGAACTAGGAAGGAAGGATGATGGGAAGATGTGTGGCTGAGGCACCCCTCCCTGAGCTTGGAAGGAAGGATGATGGGAAGATGTGTGGCTGAGGCGCCCCTCCCCGGAGCTGGCAAGAATGATGGCACACCAGCTCAGGCCAGTGCCATCCAAACGGCATTTCCCTATCAAAAAGAAAGACTTGCCTTGCCTTGAGACAAGGAGGAGCATACAAGCATGGCACTTGAGGCTGGAAATAGAAAGTTCATCCAAAATAGACCCTAGACACCTGTTTTTCTCCATGAAGATCACAGCCCTCAAGATGGGTAGGCAACCAGCCAGAAGCATAATGGGAAGTCTTGGGTTCAGAACATCAACAAAGGGCGGACAGCACTCTCTGCACACCCTGGCTAAGTGGCACACGCTTTGGGGAGAGCCTGGGGATGCTTGGAAATGTGAAAGCCAAGAGACGTTTGAGCACTGGCTGTGACTTCAACTGTGTTCCCCAAGCACACACATCTCAACAGGGACAGTATGGAAGGTGTTTGAACAAAGCGGGGACCTAAGCCATTAACTGAACACTAAATAATACCAATGGAAGAATGACCTCTAGATGACAAGATTAAAAAGTAGAAATAGCCAGGCATGATGACACACATCTGTCACCACATCACTAAGGGCAGAAAGATGGAGAGTTCCAGGCCAGCCCACGTTACAAATCAAGACTATTTCAAAGAATTGGAGGTAAACTACCAATCCAAATGAAAACACACACACACACACACACACACACACACACACACACACACACACACGACCTGGAAAATCAGAAGGCAGAGGTATCACTGGTTATAACCTGAGGGGAATTAATTCCACTGTGTAACTTACTAGACGTGTAAAAACACACACGTGAAAAGGGACTCTGTAATCCACACTCTCAGGAGGGAGGAAGCAGTCATAGGCTGACTCTGAGCGACCTCTAGGTTAAGTGAGCTAGCTGGCGAGACTTCAGAGAGGTACTGTAAACATGCTCAAGCAATTAAGAAAAGGATGTTTAAGAGGCTAAATGAAAATATGCTAATGACTTCTTAACAAATGAAGAGTCTCAATAGAGAAATAAAAACTAAGAACAAAATGGAAATTCTAGAGCTTAAGAAAATAGCTGAAAGTTTTTCTACTGAAATTTTGAGTCGGCCAAATATGAGGAAATTTGAAAACAGATGGATAGCAATGATTAAATCCAAAGACCAGATAGAAATAACTGAAGTAAAAGGACACATTCTGGGGCCTCTTCGAATGATGTCAAGAATTCAACATCGGTGTAAGGAGAGGCCTGGCCGAAGCCGTGAAAACGGAACAGAGAAACAGCGGGAAGTTAGTATCTGAAATCTCCCAGAACCCGATGAGAAGCGTTAGATAAAATAAACACAAGAAGACTCCAATGAAACGGGTTCGTTCAAAACTGCTGGAAACCCCGGGCGGGCAGGAGGAGATGATCTCGACATGAAGACGCGAGAAAGCTGTGATGGTGAAGAGGAGATGCCTGTGGTGCTTCGGATGAGGCGCCACCCCATTCTCAGTGCCCCCCATTCTCGCCCCCCCATTCTCGGTGCTCCCCATTCTCGGTGCCCCCCATTCTCGGTGCCCCCCATTCTCGGTGCCCCCCATTCTCGGTGCCCCCCATTCTCGCCCCCCCATTCTCGGGTATTTGAATACATGGTCCCCAGTTTGTAGCACTGTCTGGCGAGGCTGAGGCGGTGTGGCCCTCCCGAAGGAAGGATGTAAGCAGGAACGTGTTGAGAGTTGAGGACTTCTGCCGGTTTGCTCTCTTTGCTTCCTGTTGGTGGGTCACGATGTGGCTGCGGCCGCCTGCTGCCTCCACTTCACCGTCACGGACTATATTACCTTTGGGACAGTGCGCCAAAGAAACTCTTCCTCCTGTAAGTTGCCTTGGTTATGGTGTTTTGTCACAGCAATAGAAAAGCAACTAATATAACTCTTTAGAGACAATGTAGCCCCGAAACTAGGGGAATGGTGTGTTTAAAGCACCCAAAGGTGAAGGAAAATCCAACCGGGAAATCCTGTCTCTAGTAAAAAACCACTGTTCAGAAAGAAAACAAAGACCCTTCCAGAGAAACCAGAATTGGGAAAGTTCTTTGACAGCAAACCTAACATTGTGAGAAAGTTTATGTCCTTTAAGATGAAGGACCTGGTCTCATTGGTCAGACCATGGGGTTAAATGAAGAGCTAACAGTGTAATGCGTAGATACATGTGGGAGACTAAAATTCATGTTCTACTTCTTTCTCTGCTAACGTCTTGGTGAGGTTTTTCAGAGCAGTAGTGGCATGCAGAGTGCATACCTACAACATGCACAGCAGGGCAGACACAGCCACAGTGCTGCAAAAGAGCGAGGCCATGCAGCTGCATCACTCACCACTTTGTGCTTAAAGAGTACTCACCTAAGGTTGGGACAACTTGAAGACCAATACTGCAACCCCGGAGGGAACCACACTCAAGATGTTGTAAAAGATATAAATAAAAATCAACAACTTCAAAGGGTACACCAATATCTATATATAATATGTCATAATTTCTGTAGCAAAAACAGTGATAGAGGAATGAGAATTAGGACAGAATCTTATAGGGAGATTGCAAAAATCTAAGTGTAAGTTCAATGATAGCAATAACTACAATTGTGATCAATTCAAGGTTCCAATCACTACACAGAAATAATCAAATTGAATAAAAATGCCTACTCATTAAGACAAAAACTTTGAGTTCGTATATATGGGAAGTCATACCCCTTAAACACAGTAATGTTGGGAGAACTCAAGTAAACTATGTAGTAATATTATGTCTTCCAGCTAAAACAACTCTTGAGGAGAAATCTGTAGCCTTTACACACGTTCACATTTACAATGGAAAGGGGGGAAAACTCAATTTAGTAATGTAAGCTTCCATCTTGAGTCAACTGAGGTAACAAATCAACAGCAACTAATAAAAGGAAAAGGAGTAGAGCATATAAGAATGAAGTAGATAAAATAAAGGCAATATAAGAAAGCCAATGCAGCAGAAATTAGCTCCTTCATATGGTCAGCAGATGAAGCCCCTTTAGCTAACCTGACCAAGAAACAAAGAAGAAAATCTTCACCAAAAATGGGAATAAAAAAAAAAAGGCATGGCTGTAGATTCCCTAAAAACGAAAAGGGGCTGGAGAGAGGGCTCAGGGGGTAAGGGCGTTTGCTGCTCTTCCGTAGGACCCAGGCTCATTTTCTCAGCACCCACAGCAGGTGGTTCACCACTGCCTGGAACTCAAGTTCTAGCGCCCTCTTCTGGCCCCTGTGTACACCTGCATACAATGGCATACAGACCCAGGCACACACATACACACATTAAATAAATAAACAACTTTTCAAAAAAGATAAAAGGCTTGTGAGAGTATGAACCACTTTATGGAAATTAATTTAGCACTTAGAAGAAACAAATTCCTAGAAAGACACAAATTACCAGACAAAAATAAATTAAAATATTAAATATAGCTATAGGAAGCAAGGAAAGTAAATTGCTAAAGCAAAATTTCCTCACAAAGTCTAAGCACAAATTACTGAATTCTGTAAAACATTTAAAAAATAAATAATTCCCATCCTACAAAGACCTTTGCAGAAAACAGTAACCACGGGACACCTGGAAAACATTCTAAATGAAGTCAGTATTATCTACTAAAGCCAGTAAAAAAGTACTACAATAAAAACACCAGGGACCAGAAGCCCTTATGGATAGAAATGCAAAATTCCTTAAAAAATCTAGATGCATATTGAAAAAATTGTATGCATTAGCCAAATATATTGCAAGGTTTTGACCTTCTAAAATTAATGCAAAATATCTTATCAGTATAACAAATGATGATACAGAAAATCATATGATGAGATCATCATGATTTAATTTGTGAAAACTTTAGAAATTAATGACTACCCTTCAACTTGGTAAAGGGCAGCACAGAAAATCTATAATTAACATCACACTGAGTAGTTAAAGACTGGAATGCATCCTCCTATGATCAGAAACTATGGAGGGACACAGGCCCTTACTCATTCTATCCAGTACTGTGAGACAAACAGGACACATAAATAAGAGATATGTAGGATGAAAGGATAGATTTTCTTTGTGCATCTATTTCTCAGGGCTGTTGAAAGTGATATTTGAAATGTAATACATACTGGATAAGTGGTTAATGAAGATATAGATAACAGAACGGATGGAATAAGGGGAATGAGCTGGACATAGTGGTTCTCACCTGTTATCTGGATATCAAGAGGATGGCCATGATTCAATACCAGCCTGGGATATAAAGAAATTACTATGTCAACTAAGGATGAATCAAAACACACACACACACACACACACACACACACACACACACACACACACAGAGAGAGAGAGAGAGAGAGAGAGAGAGAGAGAGAGAGAGAGAGAGAGAGAGAGAGAAGGAAAGGGAGAGACGTGGGTGGGGAATAAATGTTCTATTTCTCAGAGAAATGTGCTACTTCAGCACTGTATGCTGAACTTCTATCATGGACTTATATTGTATACTAGGCGACTGTCTTAGACTTTCTATTGTTATGATAAAACATCATGACTAAAAACCTGGGGAGAAAAGGGTTTATTTCATCTTACAACTGCCAGGTCATGCTCCATCCCCGAGGGAAGTCAGGGTAGAAACTGAAGGTAGGAACTGAGCAGAAGCCATTGGCAGAAGCCTTGGAGGGTGCTGCTCACTGGTTTGCTCAGCCTGCTCTCTCATCTTATCTAGTGCTACTTGCCCAGGAGTGGTACCTCACACAATGCACTGTGTCCTTCACGTCAATCATTAGTCATGAAAATTCCTTATGGACTTAGTACCTACGGGTTAATCTTACGGAGGCATTGTCTCAAGATTCCCACTTGCCAGATACATGTGAGTTGGTGTCAAGCTGACAAAAACTACCAGAACAGAGACCAAAATTAATTTTCAAATAAAGATGATAGTCTGCAACTTTTTCTAAGCATGGAAAGAAATTATCTCAGAGCATGGCTATCAAAAAGTCAGGAAATGTGAGAAGTTTTTGTGTTTCCTCCCACAGCCAGGACTAATCATCTTTTGCTTTTCTGCAGGAAAAACTTACTCTGCAAACCAGCCAGTTAATTGTGTGCTAGCACATTAAGATTATTGTCTTTACTAATCCATGATGGTTCATGCTGTTCTCATTGTGAACACTCTTCACACAGTCTGCTGGCCACCATTCATTACTAAAGCTATAACACTTAAATGTAGGCACATAGTCTTGAGCTTTGCAGTTCCCATCCACAGAAATGAGAGCAATAGAAAGTTCTGTGGATTCTAACACCCTAACCTTCTCCATTGCACTATTGAACAAGTGAGGGTCTATAAGTATAGTTTTAATCATAGTCATAGATCTAGATAGACATAAATATGTACAGATAAAAGGTATGTGCATATGGTTACATGTGGCTATATGCACCTACTTCTCTCTACATGACCACCTGTCCTATCTCAGTACACTTCACCGCAGTGATGCTCCAATGGTCACACTACCGTCATTGCCACACTCCCTTTTAAGAACATCCATAGTTTGGCCAATGTTTGCTTCCTAAGTTGTTTCAGAAGCTTTCCACATAGTGCATAGTACTCATCTCCATCACATAAGAGGATCTCCCAAAGACTTGACTCCATCACCCAGTATTCTATCACCAACACTTTCTATCAGCAAACTTATTCCCAGGACAAGGGTAAAAATAATCATTTTTTGCCTCTCTTTCTGTCTATGATAAAGAAATTTGGCACATCCCATTATGCTGTATTTAAATTTTTCATAAGACAACTCATGAAAAAAAGTGTATCTCTCATCTTTTCATAATCCTGTTTCTGCTGTGGAATTCAGACTGTTCATTTGCAGGTTTCAATATGGCTCAATTCTGCTATTTGAATGAACAGCTATGAGCCATAATATTGTACAGTTTCCTATATATCCAAGTCGTCTGTATTTGCTGGGGATGATGGGACCTGGTGCTGATGTACTAGTGTAGGCACAACTCTGTCAATCAACCACACGGATCGTGCCCCTCTTTCAGTCACCCTCTGGTGGTGACAGGCTCTGTTCTATGGCCTGCAAGCTAGGAGCCCCTCCAGCCTACTCTAGTGTGCAAAACAGCAAAGCAGGAAGTGAGGCAGGGTGGGGGCAATTCCACAGCTCAGCTCCTCATTCCCTTACAGACCATTCCAGAATCCAAGATAACTGCATCTTCAAATGCTTGACACTGTACTTCAATTCCCTTTCTTTTGAAGGCTCCTTGGAACTATGAAGAAAAACTTGTGTTTAAGTTATAAAAAGAGTTCTGTTAGGAATGGGTTTCTCTTTTAATACGTATTTCCTTTCGTTTTGTGTGTTTGAGTACCGATGTATGTGTATATGGCTGTATGACTGGTGCTCTCAGAGTCCAGAAGAAGAGGTTGGAGCCCCTTGAACTAGGGTTCCAGGGAATTGTGAACTGCCATGTGGGGGCTGGGAACTGAACCCGGGTCCTCCTCAAGAGGTACTCCCAATGGCTGAGCCATCTCCATACCCTTCGGTTTAGTTTTTAATTGAAACAAAAACAGTGGTGACGATGATGATGAAGACAGTGAGTGTTTACTCAAGAAGCTAAAAATTTTGAAGATGAGAGAGAGAGAGAGAGAGAGAGAGAGAGAGAGAGAGAGAGAGAATCATGCCCATATTGACCGGGTTTGTACTTTGAATACAGAAATGTGATGTCTCTTCTACAAATTTATTTCAGGTTAGAATTCAGGGAAGGTCTTTTCTCATTCTGTAGGCTGCCATTTTGTCCTGATAACAGTGTCCTTTGCCTTACAGAAGCTCTTCAGTTTCATGAGGTCCCATTTATTAATTGTCAATCTCAGTGTCTGTGCTATTGGTGTTCTGTTCAGAAAGTTGTCTCCTGTGCCAGTGAGTTCAAGGCTATGTTCCACTTCCTCTTTGATCCACTTTGACTTGAGTTCGTTCAGAGTGATAGATACGAATCTATTTGCATTCTTCTACATGCCACCATCCACATGCCAGCACAATTTGTTGAAGATGCTTTCTTTTTTCCATTGTATAATTTTGGATTCTTTGTCAAAAATCAGGTCTCTGTAGGTGTGTGGATTTACATCTGGGTCTTCAATTCGATTCCATTGATCCAACTGTCTGTTTTAATGCTAATGCCATGTGGATTTTATTACTATAGATCTGTAGTAGAGCTTGAGATCAGGAATGATGATGCCTCCAGAAGTTGCTTTATTGTACAGGATTGTTTTAGCTATCCTGGGGTTTTTGTTTTTGTTTTGTTCTTTCAAGGTCTGTAAAGAAATGTGCTGGAATTTTGATGGGGATTGCAATGAATCTGTAAATTGCTTTCAATAAGATTGCCGTTTTTACTATGTTACTCCTACCAACCCATGAGCATGGGAAATCTTTCCATCTTCTGAGATCTTCTCCAATTTCTTTCTTCAAAGACTTGAAGTTCTTGTCATATAGGTCTTTCACTTGCTTGGTTAGTTACCCCAAAATATTTTATATTACTTGTGGCTATTATAAAGGGTGTTGATTCTCTGATTTCTTTCTCAGCCAGTTTATTGTTTGTATATAGGAGGGCTACTGATACTTTTGAGTTAATCTTGTATCCATTTCACTGAAGGTATTTATCAGCTGTAGGAGTTCCCTGGTAGATTTTAGGGTCACCTATGTATACTATCATGTCATTTCTTCTTTGTTTACCTGAGTGAGGTAACCCAGACCAAGAAAGACAAACATGGTATGTACTCACTTATAAGTGGATATTAGCTGTAAATCAAAGGATAATCATGCTACAGTTCAAAGATCCAGAAAGGCTAGGTAACAAGGAGGGCCCAAGGGGGAATGCATGGATCTCCCTGGGAAGGGGAAATAGAAGAGATCTCGTGGGTGGACTCGGGGTAGGTGGGGATGTAAATATGAGAGATCTGGTTGGAGGTGGATGGGGGGGGAAGTACTGAAAGAGATGACTAGAAAGGGGTGGGGGGCATTTGGGGATCAAATAGAAACATGATGCAAGAGAAACTCTCAGGAATCTACAAGGATGACCATGCTAAGACTCTGGCCAATGGAGGATATGCAGCCAGAACTGACCATCTTTTGTGACTAGATTGGGACTACCCCAATTGTCATCTGAGAGCCTTCATCCAGTAACTGATGGAAACAGATGCAGAGACCCACAGCCAAACATTAGGGTGAGCTCGGGGAATCCTGCTGAAGAGAGAGGAAGAATTGTATGAGCCAGAGGGGTCGAAGACATCACAAGAAAACCCACAGAACAACTAACCTGGGCTCATAGGAACTCACAGAGTCTGAACCAACAGCCTAGGCCCCCTACTTATGTGTGAGAATTGGATAGCTTGGTCTGCCTGTGGGACCCCCAACAGTGGGAGCAGGGGCTGTCTCCAATGCTTTGTAACCTGTTTCTCATGCTGGGTTGCCTTACTCAGCTTTAATACAGGGGAAAGAGCCTAGTCTTACTGCGACTTGATATGCCATGCTTTGTTGATGCTTGTGGAAGGCCTGTCCTTTCCTATACAGAAACAGAGAAGTGGACAGGAGGAGGCAGTGGGGAGGTAGGGGACAGGAAGGAGAAAAGATTGCAGTCAGGTTGTTAAATAAATTAATTAATTGAAAAAGAACTCAGGGAAGGACTAGCCATCCCTCGTGCACTGCATTTTTGGAGAGATGGCCTTGTACTTGCAGCTACGAACTAGGGAAAGTGGCCCCACTTTGCAGACAGCTCTGAGAAATCCTGGGGCAAGTTGCAGGACACACAGCTCATCAAATCTGGCCCGCAGCTTCCTGCTCTTCTGAAGCTCCATTCCCTATAGTTTTCAAGTTATGCCATCCAAAGGCTGGGGAAAGAAAAGCCAATTTTTAAAGAATCATCAATGCCAGTGATGTCGGGAACTGCAGCATAATTCCCGACTGGTCCCAAGCAGAAATCCAGGGAATATCCACCAGACTCTCAGCTCCTGGAGGTCAAGCCTGGCTTCATCCTGTGCAGAGCAGCATCTACCCAAGATGGTTATGCAGAGCAAGAAGTCAGTAAATACAGGGAAAGGATGCAGGTTGCTTACAGGGCCTGCTGCTCTCTGCAGGCCTGGGATGGGCCCGAAACACTGTCTCTTCTCAATTCATGTAGGGCTTTGTGCTATAAATGAGTTCCCTCTCCCTGCTTGCTGTGGGCCAGGTTTTTGTCCATCTGCTGTCATTATTTCCCCACACTTCACAGCTCTGTTGTATTGCATGTGGTTATTCTTCAGTGGGTCATTACGGCATCTGGCTGCCCACCTTGTGGATGCCCTGTTTCAGTCCACCAGGCAGCAGCTGCCTGCACACCCTGCCCCCTCCATCAGCTGCGCAAGTCCAACCCAGTCAAGCCTGGTTGCAGAAATCATCATTCCATCGCTTGAGGGTTGGCCGAACTCCAGAGCTTGGTTACAGGGGTCCTTGTTCACTGTTTACTGTTCCCATAAATAAGTTTCTTAAAAAGAAGATGTGCTGGCCACAAGGAATTTCAGTTTCAAGGTTGTGTACAATGATGCAAACAGTCAGATATTCATCAGCTGTCACTTTTTAAGCAGTAAAAGAAATCACATTAATAATAGTAGGGATGTTCTCATTATATATGAAGGCTGGACTTTCCGAAACCCTGACCCTCATTCAGAATTGATTTCAGCAGAGGAGCAATGCCATTGTCATAAAAATCCATACAATTTCTCCTGCTCCTTAAATAGATGATATCTAATGATTTGTAGCTATTAACACAAGGCTCAGATCCATGCTCTATACCATTTTGTAGCACTGAGTAGTAAATTGATTGTCCAGGACTCAGGACTACTGTTTCCGTGTTGGAACTTGTCGTGATATATAAGGCTGTGAGACTCTGGTTCTATCCAAGCCTGTACATTGTGTACAAATCCTGGAGTTTTCATGTCTTGTTTACGAAATAAAATTCATAGACTTTGCCACAGCTATCATCTTAATTTTTTTTGCTTACTTTTATATAAACCATATGATTTTTAAAGGTGTCTTTAACATAAAATATGTCCAAACAATATTAGGGTTATAGAACAGATCAAGAGGAAAATCATTGCCAGTGACTTCTGAAGCCTAGCCCAAGTACAGCACCCCTTTATCTACCAGGACACACAACAAGACCCTCAGTAGCTGCCTGAAACCACAGAGAGGCCATAGGTTTTCCCCCTTAAGTACATACCAATGACGGAATTTAACTTATAAATTAGGCACAGTAAGAGATTAACAGCACCAAATAATAACAAAACAGATCCATTTTAGCAACCTACCATGATCAAAGTTACTGAAACTTATGCATCATTAATGTCTGTAAACGAACTCTGTGATAATGGAGGACATGGTGCCATTTAAGGGAGATGGACACAGCATTCCTCCTCCACCCTTTCTGCTCCACGTCTCAGCCTAGGTCATCACAGAAGGTTCTGTTGGAGACAAAAGGGAAGGAAAGTCAGTTAACCCCAGAGATGAGGGGAAGGGGACCTTGAAAGAAAGAGAAATAGGGCCATTGTCTCAGAGACAATCCAGGACTCGGAGTCTAAGCCAACTCTGATCAAGCTCCTTTGTTCCTGGAGTCAGTAAATACCACAACACCCCATTAGGTTGTCACTGTTTCCATTGCTCAGATACTGAGCCCGAGACTCGGAGAGGACCATGTGCCCAAGATCAGGACCATCTAACTGGCAGAGCTGAATTGAGAGAGTCGATCTGTTCAGTCCCTTCTTGGCTACAACTCCAAGCATCACCTTGCAAGACCAACAGTTCACCTTCACCAGAATTAAGGCCAATGTAAGTGGCCCTGAGGTTTTATTCAAGATGAAATGGGAAGCAGAGACCCACAGCTCCCTTCCTGATGAATTTCATTAAGCTGAGCTGCTTTGAATAAGAAGTAGGAAATGGGCAGACCCAGAGTTGTACACCTTCTCCATACTGTTTATATGGGGCAAGAGGATACACTAGCTTCCAAGGTCAGGAGCAAGAATAAAATGTGTTCTCTTCTCATGCCACTTTAAACCCGTTTCAAATAACAGCTTTTAAAGTTCTATATTTACTTTAAATAATAATACAATTGGACTAATAAGGGTGCTGGGGAGGACAGAAGGGAGCACAGGGTATAAGCAAGGTACCGTGATACACATGTGTGATCTGCCTAAATAAAACCCTTCCTTCTGTATTGTAACAAAAAATAATTAAACTATGAGAAAATATTACGACAACTCGCGCTCCAGGTTGGAACTCAGATACTTTTCCCTTTCTTCAGAACTTCCCAGAACATTCCTGTATTTTCTACACCTGCGACCACCATTCTAGAGACACGTTTCTGTGAAGCCCTGACATTTTCATTCCTGTGCACACTACTGTTCCTCACTTTGAGCGTGGTTATTTAAGCCCAACAGGAAAAAAGCACTATATAAATAAATCTTTATTACTGTCAGCATTGTTAAAGAATTGCCTAGTTCTTCCTTTGAAATCACCACCTTACAGGGGCAGAGAGGTTCCTGCTAGGCATTTTAAATTAGGGAAGACAGTTTTATTGTCAAGGCAGGTCAATCAAATTATAATTGGCTCTAATTTACACCCCCACCAGCTGTTAAATTCTTTACCCAAAGCTCTCAAAATGGCGTGAAATTCTTGCTGGCTCTGTGAAAGCTTCAAAAAGAATCACCCTCACCCAGACCCCTCACACCAAAAGGCCTTGTTATTTTTCACCAGCCAGGAGGAAAAAGCCCTGTTTCAGTCAGTCTGGAGAGTGTGGCTGCCACAGAGGCAGGCTGAACGACAAGGATGAACTAGAGCTTCCTCCTTAAACACCAGTCAGTAAGGCAGCCACAGAGGAGCAGGCAGACTTCTAGGCCACGATCCACTGAGATCATGTTCCCTTGGTAATAAAATTTATACTGCTGGGGAACCATAAATTGAGCACATAAGATGGAAGACAGGGGTAGCATTTTGGGGTAGGTGTGTACATGCTGGTTATGGGGAGGAAACCCGTGACACTTTGGATATATGAGGGCTCTGAATAAGCAAACTACACACCCTCCAGAAAAGTGAAAAGCCATGACCAGTGAACTGATCCCTAAGTGCCCTCTACTGCCTTCCCAGGGTCCTAGTATCGGACTCTATACAATTTTGAGGCCTTGTACAAGAGGGAGGTATGACCAGATGCGAAAATAACATCAAAACTGAATTGCCGACACAACCTTCATTTTGGATGAATTTTTGGAGAATCTGTTGGCTGCTTCTAAGGGAACTGATTTAAATAACTGAATGGGAGTTTTTCTATTCTTGCTAACTAGTTGCAGAGACATTTCGCAACAGTCTCCAAGCGAGGGCCTGAGGGGATAATTGGTGGATAGAAAATGTAGCGAAGAGCAAATGGCTCTTGTATTTTTGGATTTGGAGTGGGCCTCAGAAAACAGAACTTCATGAAGATGAAATGAAATACTGGACTAGAAACAAGAGCCAGGACATCTCCTGAACAAACTTCAGGAAGGAGATGGGAACCCAACTTTATGTGAGGGTGATCATTACAGTGTTTAACAGAGCAAAAGGCTGGAAGCAAGTAGTCTCCCCTAGACAAAAGACACCAGCTAAGGGGTTCTCATCAAAGGTCGTGCACCTTTCAAATGATTTTTGTGAAGAACTATGTTCATCACACAGGAAAACACTAAAAACAGTGAAAATATTAAGAACAGGAAATAGGATGGAGATTAGACTATATTCTCATGCATACGAATACATGTTTATTACATATACATAGTATGACCACAGAAAATGCTAAACAAAAGTGGTTCTTTCCAAATGAGATAGGTTTACAGGCAAGTTTTCAATACTTTTCTCCATTTTCTGGTTTATTTTATTTCGTTTTTAACTTTAAAATGACTGATGCATATTATTTATACCAGTGATTAGAACTTACTGTGATATTTCCACACGTGTACAACATACAATAGTTACATCCATCTTCTCTCCTTTTGTTCTCTGTCCCCTCCTGTTTGGGATTTTCTTTTATTTCATTTTATTTTTGCTTTTTATTGGAGGACAGATGTTGAGACAGCATCTTGCTATGCAACACATGCCGGTCAAACTCACAACCCTCCTGCCTCTGCTCCCCAAACACTGGTAGGATGGGCATGCACTGCTGGACCCGTTTTTGTAAACTTTATAAACAACAAAAGCACGTGCAACCAATGTGGGTTTGTAATGCAACGCTCAGGTGCACAAAATGCCCTTATGTGTTTTATTTTCAAAGAAAATCTCTGGGACCCAAGGTTCAGGACAGACAAAGCACACGTCACTATTGGGGCTCTTTTGAGAAGTCAAAGGTCAAAAATGACACAGAACATCTGGAAGGATGCAAACTCCCTTTAGATGATTTTCCGAGTTTCTCACCGTCTTTCAGACCCACAGGGGCTCTGTGCCTTTGCTGTACAATGAGGCATGTACTATGTCCTTCTACCCAAATGATGACCATATACACTTCTAGGGTCACTGTGACAAAATCCACAACACAGTAAGTCAGGGACTTAAGCACTGTCAAGGTGAAGGATCGCCCCAACTTTGAGGCTAGCCGGGTCTATATTATGAGAAGCTGTCTTTCAATAAACAAATTAAGCTGCTAATAAAAAGACCACATCAACAAAACTTTAAGAGGAACATATATCAATAAGACTCTGTGTGTGTTACATAGTCTCTGAGGATGAGGAAAGAGAAAGTGAAGAAAATGGGACACATGCCAGGCGGTGGTGGTGCTCACATTAATCCCAGCACTCAGGAGGCAGAGGCAGGCGGATCTCTGTGAGTTCGAGGCCAGCCTGGGCTACAGAGTGAGATCCAGGACAGGCACCAAAACTACACAGAGAAACCCTGTCTCAAAAAACAAAAAACAAAAATCAAAAAAAGGGACATATTCAGTGCAAAATATTTTCATACACCACACTTTCAATCTTAGTGAATTATCTCAGTTTCCTCATGGTTAGAACTACGAGAGCAAATGTTGTTAGACCAAAGTGTACATGTGTGCATCTGTAAACAAACATTTTCAAGATGGGCCCAAGACATCCTAAAGCTATGTAACAAGCTTTGGAACCCTTGAGTGCTCTGTCTTCTTCTTTTATTGTCATGGCTGATATTTGTCTTTGCTTTGTTTTTAATTACATGTGAATGGGGTGAGTTTGTGTGCAATAGGAAGGATGCCTGAAGAGACTAGAGGAAGGATTTAGATGCCCTGACGCCGGGATTGCCATAGTTCTGGAGGTGCCCTCCGCCTCCCAGGTGCTAGCTGTACAAGTGAGTGCATGCCACCATGCCCCAAGTGTTGTCTCCATTGTGATGATTATCATAAACACAAAAGGCCTGGAGCTAGACAGATGGCTTAGTAGGTTAGTGTGCTTGCTGTCTGGGGCCCTGGGTTCGGTTCTCAGTACCCACATGGTGGCTCCCAACCATCTATAACTCTACTTCCAGAGATTCTGACACCCTCTTCTTGAGCAACAGGCTCACAAGTGGTTCACAAACCCACATGCTGACAAGACATTCAAACGCATAAAATAAACCTTAAAAAAGGTTTTTGAACACAAAAAAATTCATGTAAAGTTTAGCTCATTGCAACAACTAACTTACTTATATTCCAGTACAATTGTGAGATTTCAGAATCTCATTGGCATTGATATTCATTAAAAGATTTTATGTTTAATCATCTGTGCTTGTCTGGGTGGGGTTATGTGTGCTTGAGTAGATACCTGCAGAGACTCTGAACTTGAGTTACAGGTAGATGCAGGTAAACTGCCTGACATAGGTGCTGGGTACCAAACTGGGATCTTCTACAAGACCATGTATGCTCCTAACCACCGAGCATCTAGGAAGCTCTGCAATTGGTATTTTGGATAAGTTCGTTCTTAGAGAGCAAATAGAGAAGGTGCCAAGATGAATGTATTTGTGCCACTGGAACATCAACAGACACGCAAACAAAGTCTGAGCAACACAGCCATGATTAAAAAAACAGGGGGGGGGGGTGAGGATCTGAACTGTCACAGCCCCCTCTGCAGTGAATGCTTGCCTGAGACAATACCTAAGTCATAGCAACTGCGTCGTGTCATGACTGTTTACAAACGGACTTCCAAGGAAACCCATCAGACACAAAAAAGAGGTCAGACTAAATTTCATTTGGGGGAGGGTTTTCCTGAGGGGATTGTTTCTGTTTTTCTTATTTTTGAGACAGGATCTTTCTACACAGCCTTGGTTGTCCTGAAACTCACTCTGTAATCCAGGCTGGCCTCAAACTCACAAAGATCCACCTGCCTCTCTGTCCCAGGTGCTGAGATCATGTGCCACCATACTCAGTTGGGGGAGTGTTTTGAAAAAGTGTATATAAAACTTTATTTGCTCTGTGATCAGAAGCATCAAAATCAATACTGTATTTTACATTTTGAAAATATTTTATCATACAATTAATCTTTAAATTATTTTCATGTAATCACACATAAAATTGGACTAAAATGGGGATCACTGTGCTTGCAAACATTGCCTTTTGACATGTAAATGTTCAAATTTGTCTGTCAGACGTTTACACCTCATTAAATCATATGTGATAACCTTGGGAATTTAAGATAATTTCATGAATTCTCTCTATAAGGGTATGTGTGTGTGCCCCTGTATTTTTCCTCACTTTGCTGGCCACCAGGAGGTTTTGTCTTCTTTCTCTGTTTAGACAGTTGTAGAACCGGAGTTTCCTGAACTAGTGAGGTTAAGAGACTTAGGAGGAGACAAAACTATAGCCCAATGCCTGCAACTTACTGCAAAAGCCAGATATCCCACCAGCCTGTGAGCTCACTGTCCACAGCTCGATCTAGCAGGAAAGGCAGGAAAATGCAAAGACAGAAATGATGCCTGGGCAACTATTTCATCAGGACCTGATCCCTTTGTGGTTTTCTCCATGATTCTGAATCATCACTTTATGATTGCCCTGTTTCTGTCTGGGTTTAATTTTTATTATAGTTTGATTTTAGGGGGTAGTTGCAAAATGAGGACCAAGAATATTTGTTGGTGCCCAACGAATCACTGATTGTCACTGTTCTCCAGAATGAAGACTTTGAAATGAGTGATGTGTGGAGTCTCTGCCAATCATTAGAGCAGTGCCCTTGCCATCTTCTTTGCTTGTCACTTGATGGTACTTACTCTAAACAGATGGACTGGAATAAATAGTACTGCAGTTAGGAGTGTATGTGGTTTCCTATGGGGGGAAAAAGTGTTACATTATGGGGTGGCAGAAAGGCTCAGTGGGTAAAATGTTTGCAACACACCCAGGAAGACCTAGTGCAGAACCCCAGAATGGACACAGTAGTGCATCTGTAATCCTAGGACTTCCAAATGAGATGAGGGGCTCACAAGCCAGGTAGTCTGGCTTACACTTCAGTGAGCAAGGTGGGAGGCAGGGGCCAACACCTCAGACCATCCTCTAATGAAAACATTCCCTAGCACTGGCATGCATACCCACCTTCATACCTGCAAACACACGTGTGAGCATGTACACACACACACACACACACACACACACACACACACACACACACACTAGTAGTAACGGTTTGGATGAGAGCTCCTCCTACTGCCTTGTTCCAGCTCAGGGACCCAGCTGATAGCATTGTTTTTTGTGGGACCTTCAAGAGGAGGTGGGACCTATCTAGGTGAAGTGGCTCACTTAGAGGGCAGGGCTTGAGAGGTATAGTCCAGCAATACTTCCAGCCCTGGGCTTCCCACGCCCCAGTCTACCAAGATGTGAACAAGCAGCCTCATGATCCTCTAGGACCTGCTCCTGTAAGTGTGACCTCCACCATACCTTTACCCCATGACAGTGTGAGTTAAAAAGATCCTCCTTCCCACAAGCTACTCTTATCAGGTTCATGTGACAGCCACAGAAAAAGTAGCTGATGGAAATAGTGTTGAAGGGTATCAAATGATGTCACCTGCTTCTGCTCCACAGGGGCAAGAAATATCTCCTGTCTGCGTCGAGCTTGAGTTTAGTGAAAAAAAAATTTTTAAGGAGAAATTTGGTAGGAAAAAAAAAAGACGTGAATTTGGGTGACTTTCATAATCCAAAAACCTTAAGAGATTTTCTTGGGGCTTAATAAAAACTGCATATTGCTCTGTGGAATGGATCTTCTTTGCTTTTTGTTTAGAAACAAATAAAAATAGCTGAATTATTAATGTGAAGCAAATTGGTTACTGTACACTTAAAGTCACTTTTTATTTCATGCATATATCTGTATTAAGATCTTGAGGGTGTTTTACTGTGAATATGATACAGTTAGAATGGCATCTGAGGAACAATCAAAAGGATGTTTAGTGTGGTTTAGGGAGAAAAAAGAATGGTCCAAATGCAATCAAAAAATGAACCTGAGGGATTGCGGGTAAGGACCACCAGACCCCCCTCTCACTTCTCAAACCAACTGTAGACTTCAAGGTTTCCCAAGGTCATTCTCAGTTCTACTAATTCACTAGAACTCCCTGAAAGCTGCTACAGTCATGACTGGTTTATTATAGGATAAAGTAGGGTGCTCTGGGTTTCCAGAAACAGGGCTGCCAAGTCTCCTCTTTACAGACTGGTAAACAATGTTAACTTTCTTGACAGTGACATCAGACAGTAGCATAGGGTACTGCCAGTCTGGAGGTCCCTTTGAGTCCTGGTGTCCTGAGGTTTTATCGTGGGGACATGGTTTACTGCGCACATGGCTGACCTTTGGTCTCCATTCCTTCCAGAGGAAAAGCAGAATCCAAGTGACTCAAAGTCTCCATCCTGTGGTCTGACAACCTCCATCACATGTTTAGTCTAAGGAGACTTCAAGTCCGTTTCTCATACTTCTGATTATTAATACCAATATTGTCATAAGACCTACTTAAATATTGGAACGGGATCAGCATGTTATAGCATATTATGGCCATGGAATAACTCTGTTCCATTACAGAACAAATCCATAAAACTACAGAAATGTATGCTGTCCTTCAAAACACAATTGACCCTTGCCCATCTGGTATGTTTACTATGGACAGTTGGCATTACAGTTGACCATAGTTGATTCTAGAATCCAAGTAAGCAGTCCAGTGGGGGCAAAGCCAATCTCTCCACCTCATTTCATAAGCTTTTACTAAGACCATTTTCGACAGTACGCTATCAAACAGCTGGACCTCCCTTCCTCCTGTACAGAGGACATGGGTACAGTTAAGAATGTTTCCTATGTCCAGTAGGAAACTGTATTGCAGAATATCTTATTTTGACCTATTCTTGTAGCAAGGGAAGTTTTGGTACATTGACATAAAGCACAAGTTTTCCTACAGGATCTCCATAGGCTGAAAAGCCTTAAGATTCTCATGGGTGTGCATTCTGGGTCCCAAAACTCTCCCGTGGCTACTCAGTTCCTTCTGTTAAAACCTTCAAGAGGACATGTTGGGTTAGGAGCCAACCTTTCCCCAATACTAAATCATAATGTACATTATACTCATAATTGCCATGAGATGTGTGAGCTCATTGACAAGCTGACCCTAGAAGCAGGCTTCCTGTCCCTTCCTAGGCCCCACTTCAGACCCAAGCATGTTTGTCTCAAGGTGTTCACCAAAGCCCCTTTTCTGGGAATGCCCCCCCCCTTAACTCTGTGACAGGGAGAGGAGTGAACAATGAAACAGCCCGAGAGGCAACTATATTGTGTCCCTGAGGACAGTTGGAAGGTAAGTCATCCCCATTCTTTTGTTCATCCCATGACATAAAAGTGTCTTCCATGGAAAGGAAAGGCTCCAAGTTCAGTCATGGGAAGCCCACTGATGGAGAAAAAGCTCCACAGGAACTCTAGCTGGCTGCCTCAATTTCCCCAGTTGGTTTGTGCTAGATGTTGTGAGAGCCCACTTTGATGTTATCTCTGTCTACTGCCATCTGTTTGCTTAGAAGCCTCACCATAGGGAACTCCATTCTGTCTGGGAACTCCAGCAGGCTGTCTCAAAGGGGCTTCCCTGGTCCATTTCTGCTGGATGTTTCCTGCCAGATTTGATAAATTTTGCTATATTTTTGACACTTTCTACTTCTTCTATTATTTTGGCTTGCTGTGTCCTTAATAAACTCACTATTGCAGATCATCCAGACCATACAGTATTGCCCAGCAGTGTTGGCTGAGTGAGTGTGCCTGACCCATTTCCCAAAACACCCATCACCTGTCTCCCATCTTTTGCTTTCTGTATATAAGAATGCTCCCTCCACTCTTCTCCTTCTAAAGTGGTTTTCCTCCCAGTGCCACTGCTCATGAAAATAAACTTAGCTTGCTCAGGAGACATAGGCCAGAAACTCTCTCTGTTAAGCCCCTTTTCTATTTTGTAAGTCAAAGGCATTTCCCCATCATGTACATTGTCATTGTACAACAGCCTGGATACAGTCAGGATACATTTTTCACATCAGAAATGCTGGATCCATCACACACAGGTTGAAGTGGTGGTCACAGCTAAACAAAATGTGATGTGGGCATGCCGAAGGCCCCCCATAGCCTTCCTCATCGAAGTAAAGGGCTGTTCCCAATGGAGTGTCTTCTGGTACCCATGGCCCTGACAGCATCAAGAACCCATTGTCCTTTCCTACTCTATTGGATGGACTTAATATTCACAAAACAAGAATGGTATGTGTTTATGCATAATGAGCTGTGGTGCATCAGGAACACCACCGCTATCTTTTATCCATTAGAGTAGGCAATCCTTCTAAAGATCCGATCATCCAGATTTTTATGTACACAGTGATCCATCAGCTAGGGCTTCTACACCACATGGTCTGCAGCAGAATTGGGAAGAGTTCCCAGAAACTCCTTCCCAAAAGATGACCTGTGTCGTACATGCAATCTGAAAAATGAGAATTCAAAGATGCTTGCGCATGAGTAGAGTTCTGCCCACTCATTTACCATTCGTTCTGTTCATCATCTTATGGTATGACCAGCATTTCCCAGAGCAGAAATACTCAGCTTTGCAGCTTATATTCAGCTTTGTCAAGTTGTTGAAGATAAGGTGGTAAAGACACACTTAAACCTGCACCTTCTGGGTACACACATACCTCTAATGGTATACATATACTTTTAATGTATAGACAGTGTGCCACATATACATTATATATGTACATATAAGATAACACAATATGAGATTAAATTAAACACAAAATAAACTGGTGCAAGACATGATAAACAGATATATTAAACTGTTGCTAGCACAAACAGAATATTGTTTGACAGTAAACTTTTTAACATGTTGAAAAAAAGTACACTTTAAAATAACCATGTAAAGTACAGTACTATAAATGCATAAACAAGATAGATTGCTTCTTAACCTCATCAAATATTACATCCCATACCTTAATGGACATTCTGTACTTTTATTTGAGTGGTAAAGCACAAAGTTCACTTCCACCAGCATCATCCCATTCATATAAGGACTCTTGTTGCGGCAGGAACTCACCATGGCTGTAGCACTATTAAGGTGGTAGGAATATTTTAGGTCTGTTGTATGGATGACCACAGTACAGGTACTCCATCCTCGGCCAACGTGCTGCTGTGTGGTACAAAACTAGATTTCCCTCATTACAATAAATCATTTGTTTATTTATAACCCCACTGCCATTTCACCTTCTCTCCATTTGCCATTTATTTTTACCCATGATTTCTACTTCAAGGAATGTTTAGGAAAAGCACATAATCACATCACACAAAGTCTATTCAGACATTCCAACTTATTCTAGATTTTTCTCATCCATCCATGGACACTGCATGCCTCTATCTCCCCGGTATAAGTGATGACCCAGGAGAACTTCATCAACAGACTCAGAAGCACGATCCACATACTGATAACCTCCCAAGTGTGGGGTCATTTTACACACAGTATGATTATGACCTTGGTTCCTCAGCTAGGGATTCACCAAGAAGATCCTACTTTCTCCCATAAATGTTCATCTTGGTTATTGTGGAGGACCACCACTCAGAGAATTCTGATTGTCATCTTTGTGTCCAGCTTTGCTGATTCCTTAAAAGTGGGGGGTATTAGTTGCTTTTCTGTTGGAACTCTGACAAAAATAACTTGTGGGAGAAAGGGTTTATTTGGCTTATGTTTCCAGGTCACAATTCATCCAGGAGGGAAGTCGGGGCAGGAACCTGAAGCAGAACACACAGAGGAGCACTGCATGCCGGCTTTCTGTTGGACTCACAGTTGGGGAGGTTTTGGATGCAGCCTAGGACTAACTGTCTAAGAAGTGGTGTGGCTCCAAGTGAGTTGGGCCTGCCTGCATTAACAATCAAGAAACCCCTCACAGACCTATCTACAGACCAAACTGATGTAGGCCTCTCGGATGACCCTAGGCTATATAAAGTTGACAATTAAGGGTAGCCAGGACATGGCAGGGAGAACAGACATGTTTGGGGCCTTTTAATATTGGAGAAGCAGTAAGAACTCCCAGGGGCCCCTCTGACCTTCAGCTGTGCTGCTTGAAGGTCATTGTTTCAATCAGTTAATACCTGTTCTATTCATTCTGATTCTCCTCTCTCTCTCTCTCTCTCTCTCTCTCTCTCTCTCTCTCTCTCTCTCTGTCTCTCAGAATTTTTTATTTCTAAGATTTTAATTTGATTACATTTCCCCTTCCCTTTTCTCCCTCCAAACCCTTCCATATATAACTTCCCACTCTTCTTCCAATTCATGACTTCTAATTTTTTTACTGTTATTGCCTGCAATTAAGAAGCATACATATATACACATATACTCCCAAATATAAGCTGTTCCATCTGTGCAATCTACCTATATGTATGTTTTCAGGGCTGACAGTTTGGCACTGGGCAATCAGTGGGGATGCTCTTCCCTGAGAAAGGCCACATGTCATTTACCAGCTTTCCTCACATGCCTCTAGTTCTTTGCGTAGGGCTTCTGTCCACCCAGTTTGGGGTGTTCGTTGGTGTCATCCTTGTTCAGCTCACATGCAGGCAGTCATATTGCTGAGACTTTATGGTGCAGCTTCCGATGTGATTAGGAGACACAATCTCATATTGCTGAGACTGTATGGTGTAGTTTCCATATTACTAGAAGACACAATCTCATGTTGGTGATACTTTATGGTGCAGCTTCCGATGTTATTAGAAGACACAATTTCATATTGCTGAGACTTTATGGTGCAGCTTCCGATGTTATTAGAAGACAGAATCTCATATTGCTGAGACTTTATGGTGTAGCTTCCATATTACTAGAAGACACAATCTCAGAGCAAACTCTCTGATCCTCTTACAAGCTCTTCCACCCCTTTTCCATGGTGCTTCCTGAGCCTTGGGTGAGGTATTCAGTTTCCTAGAATCTGGGACGGTTTTCATGTGGATATTCAGTTTCCTTTGCCCTTTCCCATTTTCTCATGAATCAACCCAAGTTTTCAGTATCTGGAAAACCTGTAAGATAAGATGAAACACAAATCTGATCAATACTCTCAGACTGGTGATTGATACTGGGTTGTAATGTTAGATAGAACACCAATGCCAGAGGAGCCCCTGAGCCACAGAATTTACCACAGATTGAAAAGGCACATAGTCAGTGAGTGAACATTCTACTCATGATAAATGAATCAACAGGGTTTGTATACAGCACAACAGCTTTTCCTAAAGTGTTCTATTTGACATATAAAGGGGACAGTCCCCCTTCTCGGAGAAAGCTAATATTTCAGTGGCTTTTATTCAGTCCATAGGAAAGCTATTCTCTACTGTGTATCTGGATCATGCATACTTGCCTTCAAAAGTTCAGCCGTCAGTTGAGTCTTACATGAACACACACAAGCTCTTTCATTCTGCATCATTCAAAACCAAAACCAAAACCAAACCTTCATCTCTTAAGCTGGTCACTCACAAGCAATTTTAGTAAAGACTCTTCAAGAGACTGGTGATACCAATGAAGAAAATGAGTGATTTCTTCATGGTACATCACTGGTTCTTCAAGATTTTTACTTTGCCCTTCCCAACATGGGATCTTCCCACGGACAATTGGTCCTACAGGTTCCATCTAATGTCCCAATACTTTCATTTGGTAGGAAGTAGCCCTATGGTTTTAGATCAAATAAGAAAGATCTTAACCTTGGTATGGAATCGACATTTCCCCAACATTCTTTTGTATGCTCTCTCTACCCTTTTGTGTTTTAGACATTTAAGGTAACAATAGCCAAGAGATTTTTATATTTAGTTTATAGCTTATTCTTTTACCTTTTCTATGTACCTAAAAATCTTAACTCCTTGAGAACTGGATCCATCTCTAAATTCCATTGACAATTTTTACTTATTGTAACTGCTATCCACCTGCAGATGGATGTCAGTGTAGTCCCAATTCTGCATTGCTGACAATCCCCTAAGTGAAGATGCTGCTGCCAACCTATACATTAATTATACTTTGAGTGCTCAACTCATCATTTAAGAGTCTGTGGCTCATCAACCACACCCTTCTTTCCTTTTCCTTATAAACCACAGAGCAGTGAGTTGAGGTAATCCTATAGAGTTACACTTTAACACCAACTGTGAAGGTCAAGTCTACAGGACTACCCTTATTTTTTATATATAAAAAAAGTTCAGGTGTTCTCTGGACCACACTCAATTTCAATAAAATGATTTTATTTGGAAAGTAATCTGAAACTATTGACAATAAATCAGCTAAAATGTTTTCTTAGAATTTTCAGAGTCTAGCACCCACGTTCATAATATGTTTAGTACATGTGAGACCTGCCTGCACCCAGTTATGACCAATGTTTTCATAAACATTGACATTACCTTGCTTTATTGACAAAGAAATTTACAACAGAAAAGATATGTACATCATATTTCAGAAAGTAGATTTGATTGATATCTTCCTTCCTGAGCATCCTTGAGTCTCTATTCTAGCATCCACTTTCCCTGATGGTTGTGGGAACTTCACCTACTTTTTTTGGATCCTTTGTTGTTAAGCCAGTCTCTAATTTTCATCCACATTAGTCAGAAAAAATCCTAAGAATTTTCCATGTAATACTGGAAGAATTTTTTCTGTTTGAAGCAGGAATATTAAGGAAGTATGAAATAAGACCCAGGAGTTGCAGGTGGCTGTCTTCACACCAAGCACAGCCAGCCTCAAGGTGACACCAACACTAACTAACAATAAGAAGAGAATGCAAAGGGAGGCAGTATAGTCTCGCCTCCTGGGAAGTGTTCTCCTGTCCATTCCGTTGCTGTGATAAAACAGTGGGAACAAAAGCAACTGAGTGGGCATTATTTGGCTTTGGCTTACACTCTGTGGTCACCATCCATCATTGAATTAACTCAGGGCAGGAGTTAACCGGCCCACTCTCCAGCTTACTCAGGCTCATGTTCAAGCTCTTTCTCAGCTAGTTTCCTTACATAGCCCAGTACCACTTGCCTAGGGAATGGTAAAGCTCCCTTTGGGCTGGGCCCATTGCTTAGTTAGCAGTCAAGACAATCCCTCACAGACCAACCCAATAACGACAATCATTCATTGAAGACTGCTTTTTCCCCAGGCAGGTCTAGGCTGTGTCAATTTGACAATGCTGACTTGGACTGGACAAACAATAAGAACAAACCTTACCTGAGACCAATACTTGTCTTGTTTTTGCTGTTTGTTTGTTTGTTTGTTTGTTTGTTTTAATTGAATGGGCTGGCATTTTCTTTACTGTTGAATGCCCTCACCACACAGTGTGATATGAAGGTTGACAGCATTGATGTCACATTGCAGAGCACACTGTAGTTCCTCCTGGATCAGAGTGTATATTTGAATTAAGTCCCCAGACAATGTTTAGTCATTTGCGAGCTCATGAAGCTTCTCTGGCTTTGCTCATCACTTCTGTCCTGCATCTGGCCCCACACCGTCCTTGCCCAGCTCAGACTCTCTAGATGTGAAGAACTGATATTCAAGGACTTTCATGCTATCTAGTAGTCACCCACTCAGAAGAGGCATGAGCAATAGCATTGTCCTGACTAAAAACCCTGCAGTAGTCCCTCCCAGAATTAGAACAGCCTGAGGAACAGCTCCTGCAAGACTTGCAGACAGGGTCAAAGACAACCAACTTGTACAGCCTATATTTTAGAAGACCAAAGGCTTCACAGACATCTTTCCCTCCTTATGTTTACAATCATGGAAAACTCCTTGACCTGGGTAATTTACTTAATGAGTAGCTCCAAATACTTGGTTTCCAACTACCAGCAGTCTAATACAAAAATTACAGGCTAGCTTAATTGCACTTAACCAAGTAGACCTTGTGAACAATTTTCTCTCATTATTTCTAACTGAAGCATGCACCTTTGGCACAGTTCTCTCTTTATTAATAAACTCAAGGAGCAAGTGTTGAAAAATCTCCATGCTCCTTGATTTATTTTTTTTTTAAATCCTAGCTTACGTGGGTTGAGAGATGGCTTAGCAGTGAAGAGCATGTACTGCTCTTGCTGAGAACCGGAGTTTGGTTCCCAGCACCCAGGTCAGGCAGCTCATAAATCACCAGCTCCAGGAGAGCTGACACTTTCTTCTGGCCTCCAAAGACACCTGAGCCCACATGCACATACCACCCTCACATCCTGCGACATAGGCACACAATTGAAAATAAAAACAGATGTAACACGAATTGCTAAACAGTCTTATTAATAGAAAACCCAGAGTCAGATATTGGGGTGAAATCTGAAAGATCAGAGAAACAGAACAAGCAACAGCCAGCCTCACACTACCAACTCCTCAGCCTCCAAAGTGAAACTTCCTGTTTACTCATGCCTTATATACCTTTTTGTGCCCTGCCATCTTCCTTCCTTCCTAGTGCTGGGATTAAATGTGTGTGTGCTTCCCAAATACTTGATAGCAAAGGCATGAGATCTTAAGTGCTGGGATTAAAGGTGTGTGCCACCACTCCTGACTCTGTTTCCAGTGTGGCCTTGGACTCACAGAGATCCAGAGGGATCTCTGCCTCCCGAGTGATAGGATTAAGGTTATGTGCCACCATTGTCTTGCCTCTATGTCTAATTTAGTGACTGGCTCTGTCCTCTGATCCCCAGATAAGATTATTAGGGTACACAGTATCTTGGGGTACACAATATATCATCACAAACAGATCTTTTAGAATACCTTATTTTTTAAAATCTTAACAATGAGAAAAGAAAGTATCATTACATAAAATGAATTTTGTAAAGGCTTTCTCTTAGAAACTTCACAACTGGTAGATTGAAAAGGTATGTAACATTGAAGTATATGTCTGGCACATGACTATAAGCCTTAATACAATTGATGTGCCTCTCAACAAAGGCTTGTTCCATGAATAATGCTCACTGTCAAGTTACTTCACAGTCTGCAAGCCAATTTACCTCCTTTTTCCATTCAATCCCACTGACTTATACCTTTGCAGTGATTCTGGTGCTGCTATCTTTATTTTAGAGATATCGAATCTGTGATTTGCCAATAGTCATAGGTTTATCTATGATAGAAGTGAGATCTGGATCCCAGTCTTGTGACCATAACTCTGACTCTTTCTACTACATCGCCATGAAGTCTTCTTATGAGAAAAATGTTCTAATGGACCTTACGTTCAGCTGGTGCCCTTCCTAGAAAACAGATCTCTACTGTCCCTGACAACATTCCTGCCAATATTACAATAGACAGAAAACTGGTCAGTTTCTGTCCATGGAATACAGGAAGGTTATGAAAGATCATACATCCAACATCCTATCTGCAAACAGGTGCATTCTTAGTTTGCTTTTCCTTGGTAAGCCCTGCATTATTTGACATTATCTGTGAAAAAATATAGCATCATATGGACCTACCCCTTCATCGTGGTGGGATCTCAGCAAGCTCTTAGGGATGGTAGAGACTCAGTCAACAGGATGAAGGAGGAGAGACAAAGCCTGTCATCTATCCACAAGGTTTAGCTAAGGAAACAGGTTCTGCAAGGCAATGCTCACAGATGCTATCAGAGTTCAGCCAGCGGAACCTACAGACAGTTCTTGGAGGAGTTACCAAAACAATTTAGCTTGCATACCCTCCCTCAAGGAAAAGAGGACAAGTGTAAGCTGTGGAAATACCCAAGTCCACCCTCCCATACTGTTTCCCATTTGGAACCTCTCTGTGCATTTTTCAGGAGTGGTAGTCTATGTACTACCAAGTCAGTGCCAAGTTCTGATTTCATAAGTTAGGTTTTGTATAAGGCCATTGTGAACCAATCTCTGATTTCAAGATTTTGTTCACTTAAAGTGTGAGATTGAACTTAAACCATTCTATTAAAATTAGCTTTAATGTAACAGGTTTTCTTAATCCCTATTTTTCCATAGCCCCTATTTTTGCTCAGAGGAGTGATTGACAAACTAGTCTCTAAGTAAAGGTGCACTGTAGTGCTTTGAGAGTTTCACTAGTGAAACTGCTTTAACGGCCTTTGTCGTGAAGAAGACCACATCATAATTCTACACTGTTAAACTATTTTTCAGATACAGAAAGCCTGCCAGCCTCCTTACATAACGATGTCAATGAACACTCTGGATAATCTCACGCTTGTCACCTACTGGCCTACATCAATCTTAACCAAAGGAGGGTCACAGCTCAATTCTTTGGGTCAATATTTTTCATTTCATAGAGAATTTTAAAGATTACTTACATGGTTTTTGTTATTCCCTTTTCTGTCATGGCTCTGCTAAGGGCAGAGTATGTGAAACAGACCTGTCCTCTCCTCTAGGAACATTTGCACATCAGTATGAAATCACAGGGATAGGAAGATGAGGAAAACCTACCGATGAATCTCAGCAGGTGAAAGAAGCTGTTCACAGACACAGTACAGCAGGGAGCAGAGGACAGAATGTGCTAGATGCTGACCTTCAGCATCCCTGCCCAGAAAGCAGTGTGAAATCTAAGGAGGAAATACAGAGTCACCAGGCAACCTTGGAGCTCTGTGCTTATAAATCTTTTCATCACTACTGATCAACAGTATTGAAGGGAGGGGTGGGTATTTGTGACTATGATCCAAATACATCAGAAGTATGTATAGAATTCTCAAAGAATTAATAAAATAGGTCTCAGGGGACATTGAAGAAGAGGTGGAAAGATTGTAACAGCCAAAGGACCAGGATATCTGCTGTGGGATAGTATCTTCTACATGTGACAGGAAGCTGTATACATGAAATCTCAACAACATGGTAGCTTAAACAAGACCAGAACACTGAGCACACCAGTTGACATGCCAGCACGGATGGGGAAAATCTTATAAGGCCTACCCCTAGATGAATAGCTACAGGCAAAGAGCTTAATGGCTACTGAGAAAGAGAAAATCAAGGACAAGCCTCCTGATAGATATCCAATGCCCAGCTGTAAACACACATATGAGCAACACTAGATGGACTCAGCAAGATGCATTTATATATACATATATGTATACATGTAACAAAAATTAAATAAGAAAAGGCTGTAAATTTGAGAGGGGATGGAAGAGATGTAGGAGGAGCTGTTGGGGTGAAATGATGCAAGTACAGTATTCCTGTATGGAATTCACTCCCAAATAAAATAAATGTAAAATAGTTAGCATGGCCCAGATAAGACACCACCCACTGCCCGCTAACACTCCTTAAAGCCCTCCTAGCAACCCCAGACTGCACCCCTTACGCTGGGCTCCACAAGAGGGCCCACAGCCCTGGCCAAGTGGTCCTAGGGACCCCAGAAAAGGCACTGGCCACCACCCAATAAACCCCTTTAAGCATGTCCAACAGCCCCAGACTGCACACCTCCCACCCTCCCACCCTCCCACCCCTAGTTCCATATCCTGGTCTACAACTTGAAGAAGACTTCCACTTTACTGAAGACCAGGCTGCATCTAGGAACCTCAGGCCTACAACTTCAGAAGAAGACTTCAGTTTTACTGGAGCACAGGCCGGATCTAGGGACTCCAGACCCGGCAGCTGTACTGGAGGCCAGGCTGGTCCTAGGGACCCCAGAGGCAGGACCAGATCTAAAGACTCCAGTCTGCACCCCCTCACCTGGGCTCCATATCCTGGTCTAAAACTTTGGAAGAAGACTTTGGTTTTACCAGAGGCCAGGCAGGATCTAGGGACCTCCTAGCCCTAAAAATGCCAGAGAGCACCCTACTAGACAAGAAGACATGCTAGTCACTACCACCCTTGGCCATTTAGGTCAGAAGACCAGAGAGGGAAGAGAAACCAAGGAAGAAAACACCCATCTAACAAAGACAAGTGCAGGAAACACCTAGACTCATAATCATCTGCAAATCCAGATGCTTAAATGCCAATGTAAGAACACAACCAATAGCAGAAAAGGCAAGATGGCATTACCAGAGCCTAGCTATCCTACAACAGCAAGCCCTGAACAATCCCAACAGCTGAAGCACAAAGATACCTTGTTATTCCCTTTTCCGTCACGGCTCTAAGACATTTAAAGAAAATGACTTTAAAAATTACTTTTTGAAGATGATAGAGGTCTTGAGAGAGGATATGAACAAATCCCTTAAAGAAATTGAAGAGAAGACAAACAAAAATTAAAAGAAATCAATAAATCTCTAAAAGAAAACCAAGGAAAAACAAACAGATAAAGAAAACTGTTCAAGAGCTGAAAATGGAAATAGAAGCAGTAAAGGAAACACAAACGGAGGGAATCCTGGAAACGGAAAGTCTGGGTAAATGAACAGGAACTACAGACGCAAGCATCACCAACAGAGTACAAGAGAGGGTAGATAGGATCTCAGGCACTGAAGACACAATAGAGGAAATAGATTCATCAGTCAAAGAAAATGCTAAATCTAAAAAATTCCTAACACAAAACATCCAGGAAATTTGGGAAACTATGAAAAGACCAAACGTAAGAATAATAGGAATAGAAGAAGGAGAAGAAACCCAGCTCAAAAACCCAGAGAATATATTTAACAAAATCACAGAAGAAAATTTCCCCAACCTAAATAAGGACATGCCTATAAAAGTACAAGAAGGTTACAGAACACCAAATCAATTGGATCAGAAAAAAAAATCCCCTTGCCACATAATAATCAAAACACTAAACATACAGAACGAAGAAATAATATTAAAATAGTCAAGGTTAAAATGCCAAGTAACATGTAAAGGCAGACATATTAGAATCACACCTGATTTCTCAATGGAGACCTTAAAATCCAGAAGGCCTGGACTGATGTCTTGCAGACTCTAAGAGACCATGGATGCCAGCCCACACTACTATAACTAGCAAAACTGTCCATCATCATAGATGGAGAAATTAAGATATTTCATGACAAAGTCAAATTTAAACAATATCTATCCACAAACCTAGCCTTACAAAAGGTACTAGAAGGAAAACTCCAACCCCAGAAAGTTAACTACACCCACAAAAACACAGGCAATAGATAAGCTCACACCAGCAAACCCCAAAGAATGGAAACACATAACTGAAGCACACACAGAGACAGACAGACAGACAGACACACACACACATACACACACACACAACCACCATCAATAACAAAATAACAGGAATTAACAACCATTGGTCATTAATATTCCTCAATAATAAGACACAGGCTAATGGATTGGATACAAAAACAGGATCCAACGTTCTGCTGCTTACAAGAAGCATACTTCAAAGCAACGTTCTGCTGCTTACAAGAAGCATACTTCAAAGATAAGAATGACGTCAGAGTAAAGGGTTGGAAAAAGATTTTCCAATCAAATGGAGCTAAGAAGCAAGCTGATGTAGCTATCCTGATATCTAACAAAATAGACTTTCAACCAAAATTAATCGAAAGAGATGAAGGGCATTTCACATTCACCAAAGGAAAAGTCCACCAAGATGATGTCTCAATTCTGAACATCTATGCCCCAAATGTAAGGGCACCCACATTTATAAAATAAGCATTCCCAAAGCTCAAATCACACATAGAACTCCACACAATAATAGTGGGAAATTTTAACACCCCACTCTCACCAATGGACAGGTCATCCAGACAGAAACTAAACAGAAATAACTCAACTAATGGACATTATGATTCAAATGGACTTAACAGATACCTACAGTCCTTATGTTTCATAAACAGAAGATTTATGCACTATATTTGAACTTGTTAAGCTATCTAGATGTAGTGAAATTTCTAGAGTTATAATTACAGAAGAAAAACTGGCTGTGTCCAAATTATGTCAGTGAATAAAAATTCAATCAATTATTAAGAGTCAAGGAAAGTGGGAAACATGAAAACGGTAACAAAAACCAATATAAGATAAAATGCTAGAAAATGCCTACACCTATGATCATAAGAAGCTTCTGTAAGTAAAACTCTCCAATTGAAATGCCAGAGTGCTGGCAGGAAAATTCTGAGGAAGAAACCTCCACACACAACAGAAGAAGGTAAGGAAGTTGTGACAGAGGACAGGGTAGGACATTACAGGCAAAGTTTGTAAGAAAAGTCCTGCGTTCTGATAAATGAATATGGGGGGATAAGAGTGTTTGAGGATTGGAGGAACTCTTTGGTGTCCACCAAGGACCTATCTCTGTTTTTCACTGAGATCATTACTAAACTTCATTATCCAGCCTCCCTTGCAGGGTGGTAAGGCCATGTGACTGAATCCAGTCAAGACAACGTGAGCAGAATGAATATGCTGCTTCCAGTCCTGGGACTTAAGCAAACATGACTGTGTATCACATGTATAAATTTGTCACCACCACTACCATCTCTACACACACACACACACACACACACACACACACACACACACACACACCTAGGTGGTGCAAACAACATCAAGTCCCTAGGAAAAGAGGGAAGCACATAATGGAGAGGACACAGTCCCCAGTGCTTGGAAGAAAGCTTCTGCTAACCAAAGACACAGGCTAAACACAAGGGAGTTTTGTGTTAAAACCAGTAGAATGTTTTTCTTAATAAACAAGAAGAAATGCAAGCGTTTACAAAGCATTCATGTCAAGATATTAGAAAACTCCAGCAAGAGAGGAACACAGGGATTAATAAAGAGCAGAATAAAAATGTATACATTATGAAAACAGAAATTATTAAATAATAAATCTGGTGCTGAGGAGATAGACAGTGATAAAGCTATTGCCTGACACATGCAAAACCCTGAGTTTAATGCCCAACAGCATAAAAAGAAAAAAAATCTAAAAATTTGAAAGTATGCCAAAGTAAATAAAATTTAAATCTTGGAGCTACAAGAAGAATAAAAAAAAATGTTAAAACAGATGAAATCAAGACTTAGACAGGAGATAACAAATACAGAAGATATCCATGTAGTCTCAAGGAAATGGCCAATTTTCAAGAAAATATAAGTTGCCAAGTGTGATGATGGTTAGTTTTGCCAACTTGACAGAATCTATAACCACAAATCACCTAGAAAAGGGCCCGTGGGCATTCTTGAGGAGGTGTCTTCATTACATTAATCACAGTGAGAAGAGCTGTCCCCATGGGTGACACGTATTCCAAGCCTGGTATCCAAGACTATACAATGGAGAGAGGCAGCTCAACACAGGCATGTGTGTGCTCATTCTTCTCTGTTCTTGACTACAGATGTGCTATGACCAACTGCTTCAACTTCCCTCTGCCTTGAATTTCCTGCCACACAGACTGTACTTTGATATAAGAGTTAAAATATACCCTTTCTTCTTCAAGTCAAAGTATTCTTATCACAACAACAAGATACAAAACTAAGACATTAGATTTCCTAGGAAGAGGCAGAAGACCAAAATAGTCAAATAACTATAAAGAAATGGGAACAATATGATTGTTGACAACATCTCCAAACAGACCAGACTCATAAAATATCCACATCAGCTATACACATATACACATGGAAGAGATTAATACCTGTGTTTATGCAAAATACTGCATGATAGAATTTTTAAGTTTTTATATAACTTTGCAAAGCCAGCATATAATTATATGAAAACTCAAATTATTATGACAAGAAGACAAGTTATAGGCTTACATGTTGCATAAAGATTCTGGATCTGTCCACTGGTTCTCTACAGCTCTGTCTTTCTCCTTCTCTGCCCTTCATTTTCGTCAGCCACTGGGTCTGCTGCAAATGTGATCAATGCTTTATCCAACAGAGGTGAAGAGCTCATCCAGACAGTGACAGAGCCCAGGCAACTGGCCTCATTTTCCACCTCCTAGCATCTCACACGAAAACACAGCCCAAGAGAAGAGCTCTTCTGTCAATCTTCATCCTTCAGACATTTAAGGAAATGCAACTTACTAAGACCTCTGAGAATTCCCCGGAGACAAACTCAGGCAAAAGGGGACACTTGCCAGGAAGCGTGCTTAACTTGTTACGGGGAGAATATGTGATTGTTCCTGGCGTACAACACAGGTTGAGAAAATCTACAGACTTCTCCACAATCAAAACATTTCTGAGCATCTTAGGAAGTGTCTCTGCTTTCTTCTCTGGGACCAGGGCAAACATCCCTCTGTAATTAAATCCTCTTGGTCTCTGCAAGCTATACGTTTTCTTAGAGTTGGACAGACAGAATCAGAGTGTGTTCCTTCTATAACGCCAGAACTTCTGCAGTGATAGGAGAGGCAGGAGACTCCTCAGAAGGTTCCATGCCAGTTACCCTGCTGTATGCAGTAACAATAAAGGACTCTGCCTCAGAGTGGAGGTGAAGACCAACCTGAGGCAATCCTCAGCTTCCACAGGTGCACCAAGGAATGCACACACCATACTCTTATGTACAAGCATGCACAAAAAAACCATATATACACATCATACAACATATACACACAAATATAAAAGAAATATGTTCTTTTTGCAACGATTTTTTTCTTGTTAATTTTCAAGACTGTTCCTATCCTGCTTATCTTTACTCATTTCATTAAAGCTACTTGAAAGTGGGACACTAGATATGTTCATAAATATTTAATTTAATAAGAACTCCTTTTATAAGTTAAAAATATTTCACATGATTAGTTCACAAGTAAAAATTCTACCAAAATTATCAGAGATATTGTTGCTAAGACCTTACGATAGTTTGGAATTTCTACAGTTGTTTCTAGAAAGGTCTGATAAATTATGTCTATGCAAATCCTTTAAATCCCAACTTTAAGCATTTAGGGAGCAGTTTAGGGGGAGGTTAGCTCTGTTGATGAGACTCATCATTTAATCTTTGCATTTCAGCTAGATAACAACTAAATGTCCAATCTGAAGATTCTATGGCTTGAGAGCTATGCAGTACTTGATGAATTAATCTAGATGATAAAGAAAGGGGCTGTTTCCAGGTCAAACTTAATTTTCAAAGAAGGATTAGCACACCTCTTTCTGGGGTGATTAAATCTTGTCTTGGTAAGTTTTGTAGAGTTTAAGTGGTGAGTGAATGCATGCATGGATATATCACTTGCCCACTTCTTCAATATGCTCTCAAGAAATTCACACTGGAGACACTATTTAAATACACAGAGTGTAGGCAGCAAGAATAACAAGAGAGAGAGAACAAAATTCAAAAACTAGATTTAGGAGACCAAATTAAGATGTGTTGATCCAGTTCAAGGTGATGTGTAGAGAGAAGAAGGAAACGTGTTGGCTGTAATCCTACTTGTCTGGGCAGATGGTGTTGACGTCAAGTGAGTTAAGCTCACAAGGACAATTCCAGCTTTGAGTGGGAGAGGGAAGAGCAGATTGAGCCTATTGGTACGAGTGAGCATCCAGGCGAGAGGCCAACCATTTAGCTGGTATATTTTTCAGATGCTGCCACTGGGAGAGTTTCGAGTTGGAAGTAGATTTAGGAAAGGCCTCTTTTACATGAAAGGCATGACTTGAACACCAGTGTGACTGCCCAGAGAGATTGGGGAGAGGGAAGAGCTGGGAGACAGCAGTTCTTACCTAGAGATAGAGGAAACACACAGGGAAGGGTGGTCTCTAATAGGCAAGGAATGTGTAGAATGAGGATCCAAAGGATTGTGAGTGCCTTAATGGTTGCCCATGCCTTACCCATTCTCCTATTTTATCTGCACAGCATAGTACATGAAATATAATGGGACT
Source organism: Peromyscus californicus insignis (assembly GCF_007827085.1). Lineage (NCBI taxonomy): Eukaryota > Metazoa > Chordata > Mammalia > Rodentia > Cricetidae > Peromyscus > Peromyscus californicus. The sequence goes on along the minus strand of NW_026294469.1, from coordinate 4,141,958 downwards.
GGGACACCATAAATATTCACCAAAAGACAGAATAGTGTCTTCAGTCATTAAATTTTATTTTCATTCCTGGAGAACCAAGCTAGAAGTAAGTATTTTCAGAATCCTATGGCATTAGTTTTTCTTCAGAAACATTAAGCACATTATTAGAATATGTAATTATAAATATTTAGGTAAACATCTAAATGAAAGATTATGAGTATTTGCAACTATTTGTGCCAATGGGAACAAAACTCAGCAAATAGCACTACAGTTACAGTTCAGTATTTAACACCGGTAGAGTGATTGCCTTCACAGAAAACCAAAAACAATGACAACTTGGGCAGCAAGTAAATGCCAGTCTAGAAAATACTGTCGCCCGCCTCTTCCCCTCAGTCTGTTGTGACTGGGTGCACCCTCTTCAAACACCCTTAATCACGTGAAAGATACCTGGAAGTTTTTCCCAAAATCAAAAATGGTGTCAAAACACCTTCAGAGCAGAAATAATTATAGGAGAGGCAACTTGGGCACCTCCAGGTGGCACCTCTTTGACCTGGAGCAGCTACAGCCTACCACCCACAGCTGTGCTGTGGGAGATGTCATGGAAAGTCATCACAGGATGAGTTTACCCAACGTTCTGTTCATGTGGGTGAACAGCAAAAAGAGCAACTGGCAGTCATAGGGATTGCCTGCAAAATGTAACTGTGTTCATTGAATTCAAAATTTTACATATGAAGTGTTTCCTCCTAATACTACCTACTGTACTTGGAAATATGCGGTTCAATTTCAGAAGTCTAAAATCAGTGAAGCAATGAGGAAGTTCAAGGAGTAGCAGTACAAAACCAAATGGGAAGCTATGTGACTCAGTAGTCTGCCTCAGAGGCCAAGTTCTGCTTGGCCTCACCTGTTATGTTGTTTTAATCAAAGTCTCTTCCTTGCCTAGTATGGTGATCTATACACGCCTGCAATTCAAGCACTCCAGGGCTGAGGCAGAAGGATTGTGGGACTATGTATTCAAAGCCAGCTTGCACTACATAGTGAAATCTCATCCATAAATAAATAAATTTATATCTCTGATAAATTAGACACTTCTAAACACTCAACTAGGAAAGACCTGTTTTATTGAAAAGCCATCATAGGAGCAAAAAGAATGCCAGAATGTTCTTGCTACACCTCACACATACGGATGCAAATCATAATTGACTCACATATAGGAGTGTCACTCTTTGTCACCTCCTGTGGCTTCAGGGTGAGTCTCAACACCATCTCACAGGCAGTTTCATCTTCTCTCTCAAGTGACACTTGACATGTTGGGACATGAGTTCTGTAAGAATAAGGCAACCACAAATACAGCTTGAGCTATTCATCTAAAGCACCTTGTTTTCCTAAAATGATCTAATATGAGAGCAGAAAGAACCAAAAAGAGAACTTTGTCAGTGCTAGGGAACTAACTACATAGATCAATACACACAATTCCACAAAGCTGTCAGAGAGAAAACTGAAAAAGGGCAGGGGCCCATCTTCCTTCTGTATTACTATCTGGAAAGGCCTTCGGTTTAACACTGAACAGGTGCTTTCCAATTGAGAGATTCTCAGTGTAGAGCTCATGGTCCAACTGGGACAGCAAAAGGTGAAGGCACAGTAACACTTCCATGATATTGCCATGAAATCCGAACTTGGGTTCAGAAAGCCATCTTCCCAACAATGATCAAGGAAGCATCCCAATTCAGGGTACACACACAGGTGTAAAAGTTCATCCATTCCTAATGGTGGTTAGATTCCCGGCCTTGCTCTTCTAATTCATTTTGTTATCTAGCAGGATTTAGATTGTGTTTTATCAGAGCATAGCTTTTCCTCACTCTATGACTCCTTTCAAGAATAACTTTCATGTCATTCTCGGTTCTTCAGGGATTATGCTCTGTGGAGGCTCACAAAGGTTTCCTAGTGAGATCTGAGATCCCTTCACCCAGTAGGGCTGCATTAGAGGATTGATTGACAATGTGCATGGTTACAAGGTGATTGGAAAGGTCTACACTTGGCTGAGCTGGGGGAGGTCTTTTGCTCCACCCCTTGACATTCCTATAAATAGCCCCTTAGAAGAGACAGAAGGGGCCAGTGGATAAGGATCCAGGCCACCCGAGGCTATCCTGTGTTTCTATCTGTTTCTCTTCCCTCTATCCTTCTATCTAATATCTCTTATCCCTCACTGCTCAAGAGTACTCTGTCACAAAATGTGGGAGCCAATCTTCCAGCTAGGCTCCCACAAATGGCACCAGGAACAGGGATGGGGAATTGGTGAAAGGAGAGAGGGGGGCCTCGCAGTTGTAAGGGGGCATGCCCAATAAGGAATTAAAATATAAAGGTGATGGTATTTTATTCTCTGGAATGAAAGTAAAGTGGCTGAATGTTGAAATTAAAAGTGAGCGAGGCTGCAGTGAATTTCTTTCTGTCTAGGTTTCTTTCTTTTTCTCTCTCAATTTCTATCTATAAAAATTAAGAAAAAATACAAGGGAGAATGTAGGAATAGTGTAGAAAAAACTTAGGACAAGATAAGCAACAAAACAGAACTATGTCCTTGATTTTCCAACTCTGGGACTATGAACACAAACTCCTAGAGAAGAATCAGAGAAAAATCTATCAAAGATGAGAAAAATGGGCAGAAAAAGATTCCTGGGGAAGCTTTTGACCTGTGAACAGCTTAGATTTATATCCTGAGTGGTAGAGGAAAGAATTTTCCCTGAGATAGATGTGGATGAAATAAAACTCTTCAATCTGCTGACATTGTTACTGTATGATAACATTGTACCATCAGGACTAGTTTCCTTGGCCCTGAAGCCAAGCTTAGGGAACAGAAGTCTTGGGAAAAACTTAGTAGTCTTTCTCTCAAAAACTGAAAGCTTTCTTGTGAAAAACTTAGCAATCTCTCTCTAAAAGACTGGAAGCTCTTCAGGACTTTCCTTCTCAGATTTTTTTCTTCCTGAAAGCGCAAAATTAAACTCACCTGAAAAATCTATCAGAACGAGAAAATCACCTGTAATGGCCCTAGAAAAAACAAACAAAAAACCTCTTGGAATATGGCAAATCCTCTCTGCTAGTCCTATCTCTCCTTCAAGACAGTATTAGAAAAACAGCAGCCAGAATCCCCTGTGGCCAGAGCCTATGCCAGATAAAGTGCAGGTGGAAAGCCCAGTAGGGACAGCTTCCCCAGGGTGGAGCCACAATAGAGGCGGGGTGGGACCTGGGAAGGGACTGCTGGTGTGAAGGCAGCAATGGAGGCTTTGAAATCCTCCCTGCAATGAGGGAGGCAGGGTCTAAGTTCCTAGATCAGGGACTCAAGCCCCTATCCCCAGAACAGAAAGCAGTTAGCAGAGAAACTGAGCCTTGGTTAAGGCATCAGAGACTCTGCATCTTGGGAGAAGGGACAAGCAGGAGATTTATCATGGAAAAAAGCTCTCTGAAAAGGCTTTTATTTCAAGTACTTTCACTTCTTTTACTGATCCAGTAAATCAGGGGAGCAAGCCCTGAGGGGTTTTTGCTTCTGGCACCAAAGCGCCTATCCAAATGCACACGCGTGTGGATGGATGCAGTCCACTCTTTTGAAATGTGTCAGGTGAAGGAAATACACTTATCAGGGAGAACATAAATCTCCCATGGTAAAAGAGCAAAATCTTGACTCAAAAACTTCCTGTGGTAAAAGCAAATACTTGATAGAACACAGACCTTGTGAACAGAAGTTTTCTCCCAGACCCAGAAAGGCAGCATGGGAAATGTAGTTTGTTCATAGCAGCATGGCAATATAGAGAAAGGCAGCTTGGGAAATGTATTCTGTAAAAGAGGTACCGGTACTGCACTGCCCCCAAACTCTGTTGTTGTTGTTGTTGCTTTCAGCTCAAAATGCTAGTTTTTTCCACAAGCTTTGTTAGCTTGCCTCTTGAGAACTAGAACTAGGCAAACAGCTTGCCTGTCAGGAGGCAATTAAATGCTAATACTGTTTGTCAACAAGTCACTTTGAAACCCTTTAGAAAACAAGGGAAAGTGGTCCATACACTGGGAAATTGCATTTAGGTATGGAAAAAGTTTACGGGCAAATAAAAAGCTTTGGCTGTGCTTGAAATGCAAAAAAAGAAAACACTGGCATCAGGGATTGAGAAGCTGGTAAGTGAAGTGAAAATACTAAACCATGAAAATGTTCTTCCTCAGAGTGAGCTAATGTGTTTCATGATAAATAAAACAACACAGCTATGCTCTTGACTCCTTTGAACAATAGCAATTGTTGTGAACAAATAACCTTGTCAGAAACATTGAGCTAATAAAAATCTATCAAAGACAAGGCATCATTGAAAGAACTCATAGCAGTCTTAAAATGCAGCTTAAAAAAATTAAGAAGGGGGAAATTGTACCCTCAGAAGCTTGATGGCTGTCTTAGCATTCGGTACAATGTGTGGAACAGAGAGGCTCTGACTCCAAACTGTCAGGAAAACATTCAGAATGGTATCAAAGCTGACCATGAACTCCAAACTTTCAGAAATAAAGCAGTGTTGAGTTCACCTACAATTTCTACTATGGTAACTAATGATTTGTGTACTTTCTATCTTGCTGAAAGAAAATATAATAGTTCAGTTAAGAAATCTCTTCTAGATGTGTGTTAAAGTTTGTAAAGTAGTCCTATAGAATTTGCTTTTGAATGTAAGTCATTTCTGTTAAGAGACTCTTCTAGATAGGTTTGTAAAATAGTTCCATAGAATTTCCTTTTGAATATGTTTGTAAAAAGTGTAAATATTGAAAGTAAAAAATGTAAATGTTGAATGTAAGTTTGTAAAAATTGTAAATGTTGAATGTAAGATTGTAAAAAGTGTATAGTGATGTATATACTAGAATTATTTTTATTATTCTTTTACCTTCAGATATATTTGAACACTTTTTATGATAGCTCAAAATACAATTTTATGGTTTCAGTGGCCCCTGGAAAACTTAAGTGAAGGTGTCATAATAAGAGGAGCTTTTCTGTCTTCTTCCTAGAAGTTTCCATTCTTTTTCTGTTTCTATTCAGAAAGGGGTAGGCCTCCCACAATCAATTTAGTTTGTACAGAAATTCTACTGCTGTGGTAGGAACACACATATGTGAGGCACTTAAACAGCTAATAGTGTCTTTATAATTAGCATGGGGTTTTGTTCACTTGAGTGGATAGTTTAAAGTGATTTAAAATGATTGTTTTCTCCTGAGAATTAAAGCAGTCTCTTAAAAAAATTTTTTGAACATCTGTTAGGAGAGAGTTTTGATCCAGGAAAAGGGCTTATTACAGTTGAGACTGCTCTAGTCATCTTAAACCCATTCCAAAAAGGATATTCCATCTTTGTTATCCTCTACTCCTTTACTGGGAGGTGTGGCAGCTATGGAGATCACTATGGATGTCTGCAAGCTCTTAGTAGGGACTTTGGTCAGAGCTCTATAACCACTCTTGCCAGAGGCTGGTAGACAAAGACTGGCAACTTTTTTCTTGATAACTTCCTGAATGTATGTATGCATGCAAAATTAATCAAGAATAATGACCTAAGACAGGCACAGTCTATCTGAGGGACCTGGGTTCCCTTTATTATATCAAGAAGGGGGAGTTGTGGAGGCCCACAAAGGTTTTATAGTGAGATTTGAGCTTGCTTCATGCAGCCGGACTGCATTAGAGGATTGCTTGACAACATACATGGTTTCAAAGTGATTGGAAGGTCTACACTTAGTTGACCTAGGGGGAGGTCTTTTGCTCCATCCCTTGGCATTCCTATAAATAGCCCTTTAGAAGAGACAGGAGGGGCTGGTGGATAATGATCCAGGCCCTCTCAAGGCTATCCTGTGTTTCTATCTGTTTCTCTCCTCTCTATCCTTCTAATATCTCTTATCCCTCTCTCCTCAAGAGTACTTTGTCATAAAATGTAGGAGCTGGTCTCCCAGCTGGGCTCCCATGATGTTCTTTGAAGCATGCCCTTGGCTTCTTCTCTGGCAGTTACTGGATGCTGACTTTGAACCAAACACTGTGCTGAGTTCCTCCTCAGACACCATCCTTGAAGATCACACACAACCTTGTCATCAGATTTCAATTATTCAGGTCATGGTCACACAACCAGGCATTTAAAGGTAGGACTGTCTATTTCTCAACCCTATTCTTTCTCAGCGAAGTGTCACATTCTCCATGTGAGATGTCTCCTGACTCCAACCTCTTCTTCCAAGTGTCCAAGAATGACATGAGAAAGTATCCCAGTTCAATTCTTGGGAATGCATTTCAAGACAATCACTTCAAGAGCTCTTGGAAAATTTGCTTCCCTCAGAATATTCTTCCATGTACTGTCTGTGATCACAGAATGATGTTAGAACTCTCCAAGTGTCAGGATGGCAGGGATCAGCAAAGACACTAAGTTTACCCTGCCCCTCTTTCCCTGAAGTTGAAGGTCAAAGGTGATGGCTGAGAGGAAAAGAGGAGCACACTGCCACAGCCATCTAGAGCAGGTGTCTCAGTTTCCTTGCCTGTGCTGTGACTAAGCACACTGACAAAAGGAACTGAAGAGAGAAAAGCTTTGGCTTCGGCTCCAAAGGGAGACAGTCTATCACAGCAGGGAAGGCATGGTCACAGGAGCAGGCCAGGGACTGAATCCACTCAGGAAGCAGAGAGTAAACAGGAAGCAGCAGGGCTATAAAGCTCCAAGGCTTCAAATGACCTGTTTTATTCAATGAGACTCCACCTCCTAAAGGTTCCACAACTTCCCCACACTGCACCACCAGCTGGGAACCAAGTATTCAAACATGTGAGCCTGTGAAGGTCATTTCACATTCAATTCTCTGAGCTCTGGTTCCCTCTGCCCCGTCACACACAGGCTCACAGTGCTGGACACAGGGTGGAGTGTATGATATCCTATGGCCAGACATGGCTTCCCCACTGACACTCCATACACAGCACCCTCACAACACATGGGCTGTTTAAAATTGTTGGACTTGGAAAATCTGTGAATAATTATGTTTTTGTGAACTGCTTATTACTTGCAACCAATATGCCAATATTAAAAACATATCTAATTAACCTTTCCTAAATTATACTTTATTATACTAATAAACTCTATTTATATAAATATTTATAGATTACAGTATTTTTTTCCTCATTTACCAAAGTCTACCATTGTTGAAAAAAACACAGCTAGGAATGGTGGCATATGACTGTAATTTCAGTGTTTGAGAGGCTGAGGCAGGAGGATTATTAGTTCAAGGCCAGCCTAGGATATATAATGAGTTCAAGACCAGCTTAGCTAAAAAGAAAAAACAATAACAATAAGATAGATGGGGGCTTCCTATGGGTTATTAGTCAGGGATGTCCCAGAGGCATCCAAAACAACACAAACGTTTGCAATTGCTCTTAGTTACCTACCAGAACTAGATGTTAAGCTCCTACTGCTGAAAACAACACTTTAGATGCAGGTTATGGAGAAATCATCTTTAAAAACCTCTCTGACCCTGCTGGCTAGCTTTCAGAGTTCCAGAAGATGCTATGGAGGGGAAAGTTCACTGGGGGAAAAAATCCAATGGAATTATCCAGCAATGAACTTTGCATAGTTACAAAACCAAACCGATGAGGTGTTCTCGCTGGTGTGATGGTGACACAAAGGTGACAGGGGGGACCAGATGCTTTTGTATTGGACGTAAGGGTTGCTACTCAGGAGGGAAATCATGGCTGATACTGTAAACATGGTCAAAATCCCATGGCTTGGAAGGTCATAGGCCCTAAAGGGGAAATGTTGTCAAACTGACTTCTAAATATTTATGTTCATACCTATAGGTTAGTGCTGTCCTCAACCATGGCTGGAAAAACTTCTCTCTACAGAGATCATGCAGTTAGTGCAGACTCATAACTGGTCACGGTGCTGAAAATAAGTGACTACTGAATGCTCTCCCCTAAATGGGACATTTATGTCAACTCCCCCCCCCCACACACACACACACAGCTTAGGGAACATCAAGGAAAATTGGTAAGAGCTGGGGATGGGGAGGACGCTGTGAAAGGTGTCTTCTGGACACGGCACAGCCACTGCTCTTATGACCTCAATGCAGCTGTGGCTACCTGCTCAAGAACAAGCCTACAGTATCAGTTAACATCCCCAGAAGCAGCACTGTTTGGACTCAGGAGGTATGTTATAGGTGCCTGAAGGAGTGGAGGGTGTTGAGGTAGAGACAATTAAGATATACTATTTATATATATGAAATTGTCAAAGAACAAAATATTTACTATATTTTCATAGACTTTGTTATCCTAGTGTCTCCAGTTAGAGAAGAACAGAGGCATTGGAGCACTTGTCAGAACTAAGTCTTGAAGACCACCAAATTTTCTCTCTTTGCTTCATCAGTACCTGTGCTCTGGAGTGCTGATTGTTCAAGCGCATCATTGTGGTGCACTGTTCTAAAGAGGAGTGGTGCTATTCTTGTTGTTTTCATCTGAGAGCAACAGAAAATCTGACCGGAAGTAGCTGAAGATTGAGGAAAGTGTGTTACATCATCTGCATGCGCATACATGTATATGATGTGCTCAGATGGATCAGAGATCTGAAGTGGCCAGCTCCTGACTGGCTGACTTGGAGTCTCTCGTTCTCATCCCTGGGTAAGCCCTCTCCTATCGTGGCAGTCGGCTGCAGCAACTGCAGCAAGGCACACACAAATGTAGCCTCCAGCAAGATGGAGACATTCTTCTACGCTTCTCTACGTATTTCAAAGAAATACTTATGACCATTCCAACTAGAGAAAGGTACTAGTTATCCACCTGGAATCCATATTTGCAACAAATTAAGTTTTCTACAGGAAGAGGGAAGAGGATGGCTGATTTGAGATAAGTCATCAATAATTTCCATGCCAGGACTTCGACAAAATTACTCCATCATGACCTACCACTCATATCAGAATTCAGGAGTTTGTTTATACCTGTTCAGTCTCTTTTGTTGTCTTCTTTTTACCACACACCACACTTGTGCTTCTAGGTATCAAAGAAATCCACTCAAGTCATCAACAGACTGTTCTTTCCAGAGCCATTTTTCCCCCAGGGATTCTGAAAAGTAGCAACTCCAGTATCATGTGCTATCTGCAGACCTAACTCTTTAAAGTAATACACTCTTGTAGGAAATATCTACTCCATCTGGATCTTCAGCATGAAAGCACATCAATGTGCCTCAACTGTCCAGATAGAGCAGCAATCTAGTGCAACCTCCCATCCCAGCCTTCCTGGGAAAATGCGTACTCACAGAGTAACAAGAATCAGCTTCCTTAACCCATCCTTGCTATAACCATAGATGCCTACCAAAGAACACCAGAGGATATGCCCCACTCCGGCACAGGTGACACAAATGTGCCCCCTCATCTCTACCCGGCCTGTCTCAGCCCTGAAATTTTTGAACCAACAATTATTCCCCTGGTCATGTGGACCTGCTATAGGATTCTTTGGGGAGGTGGGGTTGTTCCTCTGTTTCTGAAATACAGTTAGAAATTTGGGATTTGGCTGGTGAAACTGTTATTGGTAGCCACTTGGTCACCAAAGGAAAATGCCTCATATTAGGGAAAACCATCACAGTCTAGACTTCACAAACCCTGTCACTGTGGTAATTGCTCTTAGAAAGGTACTATGCCACAACAGCACTCACTGATGCAAGACAAGTCAGAGTTCTCTTCAGAGCAGCGGTTCTCAGCCTTCCTAACACCAAACCCCTTTAATACAGTTCCTCAGGCTGTGGTGACCCCAACTGCAAAATTATTTTTGCTGCTGCTTCATAACTGCAATTTTGCAAGTATGACGAATTGCAAATGCAAATATCTGTGTTTCCCGATTATTTCAGGCGACCCCTGTGAAAGGGTCATTTGACACCACCACCCACCCCCCCCCCCGCAAGAGGTCAAGCCCCACAGGTTGATAATCACTGCTTTAGAAGATGAAGCAATCTGCAGGAAGAGAGGTGGTGTCCAGACCCCTCCCAGGTGAGAGGGCTTCAGCGTCATTAGCCCTTTCTCTGTGCTTATTTACTACATACGTGTGTGCACACACCAAGATTACAAATGCCTCAGGAAATTTCCATCTAAATCTAAAGGTGGAGGTCTACAAAAGCCTTCTTCCACAGACAGCCTTATCCAGGAGAGGCCATTTGAAATCATCTTAATCTGAACCCCATTCTGCTACATGGACCCCATTGCATAGGAACTCCATAAATGCATGGGAACACAGATAGCTTTGCTTGCCAGCGTCTTCTAAAGTCACGTCTGTTATCATAGCAACCACATGCCTGGCTACACTAGGGGGCACTTGAACACTACATTCTGTGTAGACCATCCTGGACACTGGCACTGGTGGTGATTTGGGGAGATGGGCAAGAGTGGGGGGACTATTGGGAAGATGATGGAAGGCATATATTCATTTTAACATATCTCCCCTAAACCCATCACTATTTGAGAAAGCTCCCGAGTCCCACTTGGGAACCCAAATCTTAATTATACACTATAATTGTTGTTAATGGAACGTGTACATTTCAACCCAGCAAGATCGGTGGTGCTCCATGCCAGCGTGACTTATCTCCCAGATTGTTGTCTTTATTTGTATAAATAGGAATGAAGCAAAAATCTCATCCACTCTCCGCATAATGAAGAGGGAGGGGACTGCAGCCTGCACTGTGGTGGCCAGATGCTCTTTTTATCTCTTTGAAAATCAACATGCAGAGCTGGTGATCCTCAAATAGAAGGCGTCTCTCCTTGGGGATGGTAGCTCTGTATGTTTGGAATGATAACATTCTATAAATAAATAAAAAAGATTATTAAGAACACTGTGTAAATCTCCTAGTCAAACATCCCTTCAAGCAACTATCAGCAGTGATTCGGTTTGGTCCCCTAATCCCACTGTATACAAACACATGGCATAAATACAGTATTTAACAAGCACCAGAGAAGCAGCCTCATGCTTGCAGGAAAGACTCATCCAAAAGAACCAGCATCGCCCGCTCCAGTGTGGCCTCCAGCCCGCTCTTGCATTGACTCTTCCACCTGGATGAAGCCTCCAGCTCACAGCTCAGCAAGTCTCAGGCATAACCTGCTAGTTAAATCAAACATGAAAATAGCAACTTGTCCCCATTACTTTTTGTTCCATTTCAGTGAATCCATGAATACCCATTAGAAAGCATATCACATTTGCAAGCATGCTGGGCTTCCTAAAGGTCTGACACAGCCTCTGGGTTTAAACAGAACCAGAAGAGGTGAGGGAAAACCCAAAGCGCCATGGATGACAATCCCACAGGACCCAAGCTCTCCTGGGGCGACCCTTGTGACCATCTCCTTTGCCCTACTGGTTCTTGCTTTCTCTCATACCCACAGCTCGTCTGTGTGTGTGTGTGTGTGTGTGTGTGTGTGTGTGTGTGTGTCTGTCTGTCTGTCTGTCTGTCTGTCTGTCTGTGTCTGTGCATGTATGTGTGCATGTACATGTGTGTATATGTGTGCACATGTGTAAGTGCGTTGCACATGTGTGTACACATGTGTGTGCATGTACATATGTGAATGTGTGTGCATGTACATATGTGAGTGTGTGTGCATGTGTGTGTTAGTATATCTTTTCTCTTTTCAGTCTAAGTCTGTAACTCTCCTTCAGTTTCATTCTGTGTTTGACAGACTATGTGTGTACGGGCACACATGTGGGTGCAAGGTATACTTGTACACATGTGTATACATGTGGAGGCCAGAAGACACCTTTTGTTTGAGACAAGGTCTCCTCTGGGCCTGGAACTTACAGTAGGCTAGACGAGCTGCCAGAAAGTTTCAGGGGCCCACCTGTTCTTGCCTCCTGCCTCAGCATTTTGCAGAGAATAAAACTGTGCGACCGCCACGCCTCGTTTTCTGCACAGGCACTAGGGATGGAATTCAGGTCCTTCCACACATAAAGCAAGCACTTCCCAAATCTCATTTTCATTCTTTATCACTCACTGACTGGATCTGAGGCTTGGGTTAGCATAAGTGCCAACAGACAGCAGGACACCCCACGGTGACGATCTGAACATCCTCTGGCTTTCTTGGTTGTCTCTAGTGTGTTGTGATAACTGGCAAACTCCAGGTCGGGGCTGCAGACAAACCAATATGCAAGTGTTTCCTCAGCCCAGTCAGTGACCTGAAAACAAGCGTTTTTAGCATATAGCTAAATGAATAAACTACTGTTTTTCTTTCTCAGCCTGGTTATCAAGGTCAGCCACTCAGATGCCTTCCCAGGAGGCTCAGCCAGTGAAGGACCTTTCCTGAGAGAGGCAGTTTCTCAAGATGTCCACTGCAGCATCTTCCCCCAAGGTTGCTTCTGTCCAGGATGATGATAAATGGGGAAATGGACTCTCAAGTACACTGCCCACCAGAAGTGCCCCCCACTCCTCCTCTCTTCCTCTTTTCCAGTTTCCTCTTCCTCTCTAAGACCTTCCATGTCGGGCAAGGCTTCCTTGAGGTAGAGGAACCCTCACAGGAGAGCATGGGGCTCTGAGCTCCACCTGGAAGCCCAAGATGAGATCAAGTCAATGCTTCAGATCACCTGATCGCAGTGACTGCCAAACAATGCCACTTGTGGTTAAGGTTCTCAGCAAGGGTCTAATGTTCGCATTTGCAACTGTTAGCCAAAGCTGGGTTAAGAAGTGTCTTATCCATATTGTTTATATAGGCTTTTAATGTGCAGTTTAAAAATCAAATGTAGATAAAAAAAACAAGTGCATTCATTTGCCCAGGATGCTATAACAAAATATCATACACTGCATAGTTTAAACTATAGAAATTCATTCTCTATCAGAGCTGAAATGCTAAAATACAGTCCAAGGTGTCAGCAGATCTGGTCTCCTCTGTGGCCTCTCTCTGTGTCTGATTTGCAGATGGCTGCCTCCCTCCCATGCCTTTACATGCCTCCTGCGTGTGCAGCCCTGGCATTTCAGAATGTGTCTAAATTTCCTCCTCTTATGGGCAGAGATTGCATGAAGTCCACACCCATGTGACCTCACTGACACAATTTCTCCTTTAAAGACCTCCCTTCCATGAGTGTCACATGCTGAGGCACTAGGAGCTAGAAACTTGGGGACCCAGCAACAGGTACCCTTGTGTCTCCAGGAGCATCTGGATTCCTGCCACATTTTGCCTGAACCAATACAGAAGTCTTTACCCTGATGCTCTGATGTCACTGTGTTTCCCATAATGCAACAATGATGGTTAATAGTACAGCAGTTACAAGAGTGTATGGTGGTTACAAGTCAATGCCAGATGCATCCTTAATTAGTCTTTGAAATCCAACTAAAAGCAAGCAAGGTGATTCCACTCAAGTTAAACAGAGAAAGGGGTCCGGTCTGCGGTAGTTTGGAGGTCTGGTGATTTCTATTTAAATGGGGTGATATAGTCATTTTCTTCTTACGATATTTTTATATGGCACTTTAAATGTTTAATTAACATGTGTTGCACACACACACATGCACACACACTAATGCGGCTCAGTGTGGTATTTCCACACATGCAGGCAGCGAGTCCTGATCAACACCATCCTGTCTTCTTCTGCTCCTCCACTTCCCGATCTCATCAGCATTCACTACTCTACCTCCAAGCTGACTGCTTTGGCTACCCCATGTGAGAGAAGCATGTGGTACTTGTCCTTCCATGTAAGACTTAACTTTACTCAACATTGTCTTTCAGCCACATTCATTTTACTGAAATTGTGTGATTTAGTTTTTCTTTGGTGCTGAATAATATTCCATTGTGTTTATGTACCTCATTTTTGTGAGCTTTTCTTCTCTATCCTGGGCTGATTCCACAGCTCAGTTATTCTAGTGTGTCTGGTAGTTTTTCACTTGCCTGATACTTTGCTGTATTATTTGTATTTTCCAATCACCTTCTTTTAACAAGTATCACTTCTATTCTCTTCAGGGCAGTCTTGAAAACTTCAGAAATATTGTCTATTCACAGACTCCTCAAATCATATCTGGTAGATAAGGGCAGGAGGGCCTGCCGAGGCTGGTCCTGTGCGACGAGGTTTCTAGGTAACAGAATCTTTTTCTCTTCAGTTCCTTCCTTTGAGAACATCACCAGCAGTTTGGAGTGCATATGAATATCGCAGAGAGACAGGAGGAGGCCAGCTCCAGACCTCAATTAATTATGCAAAGCCTTCCCAGAAGCTGGCCTCCCAGGCCCTGATGTTGCAGCAGCTGCTCGAGGGGAGACAATTCTCTCAGGGCTCTTAACCCGGCCTCACTGGAGCCCAGCACATGAAGGATTCACAGAAGTCAAAGATTCAAATGGCTGCTCCCTGCATGGTGAATCAGAAGCTTATGAAGTTTTAGTTACTATAACTAAATATGAACCATGTGGTAGTTTGAATGAAAATGGCCCCATAGGTTCATAGAGAGTGGCACTATCAGGAGGTGTGGCCTTGTTGGAGGAAGCGTGTCACTGAGGGTGGGCTTTGAAGTCTCAGAAGCTCAAGCCACACATAGTGAGACTCATTCTCTTCCTGCTTCCTGTGGCTCCAGACGTAGAACTCTTATGTACCTCTCCAGCCCCATGTCTCCAGCACCTGCATGCCACCATGATGATAATGGACTAAACCTCTGAACTGTAAGCCATCCAGAAATTAAATGTTTTCCTTTGTACAAGTTGCTGTGGTCATGGTGTCTCTTCACAGTAATAAAGCCCTAACTAAACCCTATAGTGTTTTCTGTGCTTTGGTTCTCTCTCTCTCTCTCTCTCTCTCTCTCTCACACACACACACACACACACACACACACACACACACACACACACACACACTTACCACACAGCCACTTCTGACAGTCATATAAAAAGAATAACATTTTGCTTAAATGTGTTAGACTGAGTATACATATTCGTCTTGTCTCCCATCTAAAACCTTCCTGAAATGACAATAGAGAAATTAAATAGTTATAAATGCATACACCAGAGAGGTTAACATCAGCGGGCAGTGTAGATGTAACCAACCATCTTATTAAATAAGAAACAGAGAACCAATGCACAGAAGCCAAGAGATCAGAGTCAAGAGCCTTACCCGCCTGCTGCAGCTAGCCTCTTAAGCCAAGAGACTTCTCCAAAAGAGAGCTACTTCCTGTCTGTTTGTCTTTATGGAGACTGTCTGTTCTGCCTTCTTATTGGTTGTAAACCCAAACACATGACTGCTTTGTCACTGCCTGTATGTACAGCCCTCCAGGTCTTCTATGGTATTGAGATTAAAGGCATGTGTCTCCAATGCTGGCTGTATCCTTGACCACACAGAGATCTGCCTAGCTCTGCCTACCAAGTACTGGAATTAAAGGCATGCACCACCAACGCCCAGCTTTTGCTATGGCTCTAATAGCTCTGACCCCCGGGCAACTTTATTTATTAACATACAAATAAAATCACATTTCAGTACAAATAAAATACCACCATAGGGCAGCTGTCAGAACATTTGGGGGAAGAGTGATGGAGAAAGAATAATGGTGTAAGTGGAGAGGAAGAGCCTGTGATCTAAGTATATACAGTTCACCTGCAGAGCTTGGAGGTGACGGGTCCTCAGATCCTGAGCATCCCTTGGGAGGTAGGTGAGGCAGGACCTGGATCAGAGGTACTGTAGAGAGTCTGCATTCACACATGGTTCGGCCGTCTCTAGCCTTCAGTTAGTCTCTTGCCTCATCCCTACAAGGACAAACAGTTAAGAGAACTTGAGCCAGAGAGGATATGGGCTTAGCTGACAAATGATGCTGGGCTCAAAGTGAAGCCCTTGTGTAAAAATTTGGTTCCAAATGCTCCTGAATAAGGAGTTCAGATAGGTATGTCCCAGGCAGAAAGAAGGGTAAATCCGCAAAGGAACAGATTGGTCCTAAAGGAAAAATCTGTGAAGACTCCATTTCAGATCTTCATCAAATAAGGCAGTTTCCATTTTCACAATACCTTCTGTGAGAGCAGCGGCCTCATGCACACAGTCAGCTCATTCTGACAATACCTACTGAGAGGCCAGCTATGCGGGCAATCAGTCTCCTGTGCACTGAGTGGAGGACCATTTCTTAAACACTGACAAGTATACACATACTGCAACATTTGAAGAAGGCATCAAACATAGCAACGGGCAAAAATAAACAAGGTCATATTTCATCTATTTATCTATCATCTATCATCTATCTATCTATCATCTATCTACCTAACATCTATCTATCTATTGTCTATCTATCTATCTATCTATCTATCTATCTATCTATCTATCATCATCTATCCATCATCTATCTATCTATCATCATCTATCCATCATCTATCTACCTATCAACTATCTATCTACCTATCATCTATCTATCATCTATCATCTATCTATCTATCATCTATCTATCTATCATCTATCTATCATCTATCATTGAGAAGACAGAAGCAAGAAGACAGAAGCAGGAGAGGGAACAGAAAAAACTTCATAGCATTCATCATCAGCAATTTTTGAGAGTACACAATCTTCATGAAACAAAACAGGACACAGTTTAAACCACAGCAAGAGGAGGAAAGAGAGAGCACAGGAGTCACACATACAACAGCCAGATGCAAATGCTCTTCAGTAGACCACTTGGAAGATAAGATTTACCAGCTTTCCTTAAAAAGTCAAAGAAACAGACCAGCGGTAAAAAAGGAACTTTAGGGGCTCCACCCAATGTGCTCAACTTCTAAAACTCTAGAAAGGTGGCTGGGTGTGGTGGCATAAGCATTTAATTCCAGCCCTTAGGAAGCAGAGACAGGTGGATCTCTGTAAGTTTGAAGCCAGCCTGGTGTACACAGTGACTTCCAGGCCAGCCAAAGCTGTATAGTGAAACCATGACTCAAAAAAAAATTGTAGTAAGAAAGAACTGAGAAAAAAAAACATAAGGAAAAATAATCCAAGCACTGCTTAATTTCTGAGACAGGAAAGGCAGATATTTTAGAGAGGTCGGCACATCCCACTCAAAAAGCAGGAACACCCAGGCAGCACTGAAATCTCAAACCCCAAGCTAGGAAGGCTCCTTGGTCGGCAGAAGGGGAGCCTGTCACAAAAGCCAAGACTAGAGGTGGTATCACATCTCTAACCAGGACACTGAGGCCAATACAAGACAGCTGTGCCTCCATCAAGCCAACCCTTCCCCCAATATAACAAGATAAGGAATGTTTCAGATAAGCAAAGATTAAGGGGAGACCCCTTCCATGTGCCCTTACACTCAAAGCTAACTAGAGTTAGTGCTTTAACCATAACTCCACTAGTGAACAAGATAAAATAAAGCTGAAATCCTGGAAATGAGAGGGGAAGAAATAAATTCCAGACTAAGGCAAGATGAAGCCCAGATGTCAGGTCCTGGGGACCCGAAGACCACAGGCATTTGGAGAATTCTGGGAGAAAGGTATCCAAGTGGGTCCTATGTATGCCTTCCCATCTGAACCACCTCTACATTCCTTATAATACTAGATGCTGTGTATTTTTTGGTACAAGTCTATATACATTCTGTACATACAGTATTTTAAAATATTTTTTCCATGAGTATATATATATATGGGCATATATTCGTGTGTGTGTGGGGGGGGGCATATATTCGTGTGTGTGCGTGTGTGTGTGTAACCAGGGAACATGGTGGATGAGTGTACTTTAGGAAAAATCACACCATACTAAGTACATGAATATGGAAAACAGGTAAAGAAGGGCTGAACAGATGACTCAGTGGGTGAAAGTGTGTGAGCATAACAACCTGAGTTCAGATCCCCAGCACCCACACTGTAGGTCATTATGGACCTATAAGCCTACTGACCTGCGAGACCTGCAGGCCATCCAGTCTAGCCAACATGGCAAGTTCAATGACAGACCTTCCTAAAAAAAAGAAAAAGAAAAAGAAAAAAAAAGTGAGGCAGAAGCAATTGAGGAAGAGAATCTGAGGTCAATTTCTGGCCTCCAAATGCCTCTGCAGGAGAGAACACACCTTTATGCACAACATACAACACCCATACACTACACACACACACACACACACACACACACACACACACACACACACACACACACACACAAATCTCTTTAAGTCTCTTTGGTATTCTCCCCTACCCCAATACTGGGGCTTGAACCCAAGGCTTTCATGTATGCTCAGCAAGTGTTAAGGCAGGAGGCTATACCTCTGGTTTTCATTTGTTTTTTATTTGAAGATGGGGTCTCACTAAGTTGCCCAGGATGGACTGGTCCTTGTGAGCCTCCTGCTCCAGCCTCCCAGCAGCTCGAGTGATAGACCTGCACCACCAGAGAGCTCTCTTAGGACTTGGTTCTCCCATCACTCATCACTCTTCCTGGATGGCCAAATACCCAATGGGCAGGACTCTGACCAGCAAGCCAAGACATGGACCCAAGCCACTGGGCTGAGGAGACCAGGCCTTGCCCCCCTCGTGTGCAAGCTCCATGTAAAGGGTTTTGCCTTTCCAATAGCAAAAGCTGCTGTCGTCAGGAACATGGCTGCAGAAATGTAATAATTAAGTGAGGCATGGCATTTTTAAGAATGTGAGAAGGGCTGAAGAAGTTCATTGGTTAAGAACTCACACTGCTCTTGCAGAGGGCCAGAGTCCAGTTCCCAGCACCCACATTAGGGAGCTCACAACTGACTGTAACCACCCACCTCAGAGAGCCCACAACTGCCCGTAACACTAATTCTAGAGAATCTGATATCTTTTTATGGATCTGTGCATATACTCAAACAGATATACATAATTAAACAAATAAAAATAAACCTCATAAAATAATGAGTGACCTCAAATATCAATGGTTCTATGGACTGTTTTGTAGCAGTTTCAAGTTCTGTGACTATTTGTTTCTTGAGGCACCTGTGACCACCGAATCTTCACTCAGGAGAACAACTCTCCTGTCACCAAATGTTTCTAGTCAGCTTCTCCTCACACCATTAGAGGTAACAGGTGTACAGGCTGTTCCTGAGAGAAACCTCTAGCCTCAGGAAGGACTGGCCCACATGGAAATGTGGGAGATACAGATATTGAAGGGTTCCCCCAAGGACCCGCCCTCCTGCCATTCACTGGGGGCATGAGAGAAATGGCTGAAAGCTACCCCAGTCACGGGTTGCTGCCTGGAGTCCTGCCCCAAAGAGCCACTGTTTTTTTCCTTAATGTGTGTGTGCATATGAGTGCCCATGTGTGGCGCTCCGAAGGAATGCTTTGACTCAGACATGCCATCTACCTCCTTCACAACCTGGTCTCTCATTGGTCTGGAACTCACTGACCAGGCTAAAGAGGCTGCTGGAGAAGCCCCCGGAATTCGGTCCTCCCTCTCGAGCATATGCTGCCACACCACGACAATTCTTCATGGGTTCTAGAGTATGAAGTTGGGTCTGCTTACTCTCAAGGAAAACACATGGCCAAGCAAACTATCCACCAGACCCCCAGATACCATCTGTACTGACTTCTGCATCCATATGTTAGAAAAACGACATAGGATAAAAGACATCAAAACCCACTCTAGCCACCCATGAGGCCAGAGAAATTTCTGCTACCATGTAGTTAGACGCTCAATTGGCCTAGAAGAAATTTGTGAGTCAGAGATTGGAGAAAGAAGGGAGGTGTGAAAAAAAGAAATATGTCTTCCCTCCATCCGAGACAGAGAGGGAGAGAGGGGGAAGAGAGGGGGGAGAGAGAGAGAGAGAGAGAGAGAGAGAGAGAGAGAGAGAGAGAGAGAGAGAGAGAGAGAGCTTGATGATCTAGAGGAGAAATAAGTCAGAACTCGCCCCAGGAAGCGTCCCACACCGTGAAGCCACTCTGCGGCCATTGTGTGGAAGGGCTTTGACGGCTTCATTCTCCAGCCAGACAGCAGGAACCTGGAGCCCTGGGTCCGGGTGCACAGCAGCTGTGCCCTGTCTCTACCTGCTGCAACCAGCTCTGTCCTTAGGGCTCCCGTGAGGATGTCTGCAGGAACTGCCATGGCAATTGATAAGCTGCCGGTCGGTCGGGAAGTGGGACTTTTCACAGGTTCCGACCTGAAGCTTGATCCTTAAAATGAATTGGAAGCATCTGGCTGTTTTGCTGCTGGTAGGTAATGATGCAGCCGCGTCACACACCCAGATGTGATTCTACATTGCGCAGCTGTTCTGGTGGGAGTTTCAACACCCGGAACATCTGCTGCTGGGACTCTGTGGAACCATTTTCACTCCATCTCTCCAGGCCCTTATTCTCTCCCTAGAAAGTGTACTTTCTTTCCACTCAGAATTTTTCTAGTTGCCAAAGGTGTTTTTCCCAGCAAAGGCGTGCCCACAAAATTCTATGAAGCATAGAAGAGAGGTCTACAGTCCCTTCAAACTCAGCCCAACCAAGGGCCTGTGATACAAATTATTTTCCTGAGGCTTGACAAGATGGAACATTATAAGTAGACAAAGAATGCATTGTTTGTAGCACACTTAAAAGAAATGGCTTATAATGCAGAGACTTCCGGTGTCAAACACAAGGGTCACCTTTAAGTTTGAAAATGGTGATCTTGCGTCACAAAACTGCATGCACAAAGCTCTCCCAGTGCAGCACACGGGACCTACACTGCATGACCCACACTGCACCCTGTAAAAACACAGTCCTTGAACATCTCAGATGACAAACACTCACGTCAGAGTTGTGAAGAGCAACAAGAAGTGTGAAGAGCCACAAAATTTTCACAGACATTGAATAATATTTGGGATTTATTCTAAAGAAATAATCTCCTGTATGGAAAAGTGTCACATATAAATATGCTTATCATGGGATTAATTATGTTGAAAAAATGGTTTTGATTGATTGTACCAAATACGGAAATAGTTAAAATAATGGGGTGTCTCTACCTCCACAGAACTCATGGAAAATCCATGTGAGGGACTGAACTGTTCCAGCTGCTCGGGCAGCAATTAAAAGGACATTTGCTGAAGCTAAGAGCAGCCTGGGAGAGCGGGCCTGACATCCAGCAAGTGAAAAACCAAATAGCAAACTTGTTTGCACACTGTGCATGCGTCCTGTCAAAACACAGAACCTGAAAATTACCTCAAGGAACAGCTGAAGCATGATAGCGCTGTTGTGTTTGAATGGTACAATCATGAGCAATTTTCTTCTTTTCTCAATTTTCCTAATTATTTACAGAATGACTATATTATTTGAGTGAATAAAAAAGACAAAAGTGGGTTGGTACAGTATGACCGAGACCTGACACCTGCCAACACTAAATCAAATCCAATGGAGCGCCAGTCAGATCCAAAGCCTTCAGCCGACCGCCGCGTCTCCCCAGCACAGCCTTGGGCTTGCTTTGTCTAGCATTATACTTACCTTATGTGTTTACCATTTATGAATTATGTGGATGTGTGTGGGCACACAAGGGACAGAGGTCAGAGGACAACTTTCAGGAGTCTGCTCTCTCTTTCCACCACGTGGTCCTGGGGATCGAACTTAGATCCTCAGACTTGGCACAGTTGCCTTCATCCGCAGAGCCAGCTCTCTCCCTTGCCCGGCATTTTAAGGAATCGAGAATGAAATTAACCCAATAGTCCTTCACCTGTTGGGATGGGTAGTAATAGTGACAGAACCCAACCCAGCTTTACATGACATTCCTGAATAAGTGCAGGGGGAATCTTACTTTCCCTAGTTTAGTGATTGACAGGATACAGGGCTGGCAAGATGGCTGAGCAGGTAATGGAGCTTTCCTCCAATCCTCACTACCTAAATTTGATCCCACACAGTGGAAAACAACGGACTCCTGCAGGTTGTCCTCTGATTTGCACACCTGTGCTACAGCTTGCACATGAACACACACACACACACACACACACACACACACACACACACACACACACACAGGTAAATGGAATTTTTTGGCTTGGTTTTGGTTGGTTTTGGTTTTGGTTTTTTTAAGAAAGAAAAATAAACTCAAAAGAAGGGTCCTCTCTCTAATTCCTCCTGGTAACATTTCTGAGCACTGGAAACTCTGGTAGAGTAAACACAGTGTCTCTTTGTCCCCAAATGTCTTTCCCACTCTCATATTGAGCCTAAAGAGAAAAGACACAGGCACTACTGCTTTGGGATGACTTTTTCCCACCCCCAACAGTCCTTGCAAATTTTACAATGGTACCATTGATTCTTTTAATATCCAAAAACACATTACTATTTCTTAGCATTTTAGAGGCCAACTTAATTTAGGAGTGGAAAGGGATGACAGAGTGATCGCCAACTGATTAATTTCAGAATTTCTCAAGGAAATGCTGACCCAGCACTGTGGCCCTCCTGCACACCATTATAATGCTTTGATTTCCTGTCACTGTGGATGGTTTAAAAAAGCGAAAGTAAATAGGAGACATGGAAAATCAATGCGAGGTGCTGAATCGTTCCAGCTGCTGAGGCTCTGTTAATTACATCATATTTTCCCGGAGACATTCAGCTCAGACTTGCCAAGTGCCCGCATCTGGAGCTGCCTGTCGTCCTGCTGGGGGAAGAGCCTCTCCCCAGGCAGCTCCGTTAACTGCAAAAGGACAAGCTATCCCAGGGAAGCAGCTTGTTCAGGCCAACTCTCTGAGGCAAATCCCCAGCATCACCATGCCTTCCGTTACCATAGAGATAAGAGGTGCCAGGAGCTGCAGAGAGAGGCTGCCAGGGTCTCGGCGAGTAGGTTAGTCAGTATGCACAGTGTGAACCTGAAGAAAAAACAGGTCCCTCCTATTTGGGTAGGCCGGCAGTGTGGTGGGCTGAGGGGGGGAGCGAGACGAGATCAGAGGCCACGGAAGGCAAGCAAAGAGAAACAAAGAGGAAGGCAGGGCTTTGTAAAGAGCCAATTCGTGCCACTGCGGACTTCAATACAAAGCCACTGAGCACCCACTCTCTGGCCAGCGCGATGAGAAGCAGGTTTCTGGCTGCTTCTTCGCAGGCCTCCCACCGTTCCTTGTAACCGACTCTTCTCAAGTCCACTTGCTGGGCTTCCTCATCATCCCTTCTTTGCAATTATAGTATGAGAAAACGGACTCAGCTTTCCTTCCAGAAAATTCTGGGACTCCATTTTCTTTCCGTGATTATGTACACTAGGAGATGGCTTTCACTGTGACTCATTCCTTACTCTGTGTTCATCTCTACACTTCTACCCCTTCATTTACCACCTGCTATTTTTCTTTTTAAAGATTTTTTAAATTTATATGCATGTATGTTCATGTGTGAGTATGCACACATGCATGCAGTGCCTAAGGAGTCCAGAAGAGAGATTCCCTGGCATTACAGTAGTTTGTAAGCCACCCAGTGTGGGTGCTGGGGGCTGAACTTCAGACCTCTGCAAGAGCACATGAGCTTGTAATGAATGAACCACCCCTCCAAGCCCCTGTCCATTCTCCCACGCCCAGCTTCTCAAACAGGAAGTCAGGGGGAAGGAGTATCCCAAGCTATAAAAACAACACAAAACTTAGAGATGAGTCCTAATGTCCACAACCCTGCAGCCAGCCTCTGACTTCCACAACAAGGTCAACAAAAGCAATCTCAGCCTAGACCTGCCGTTCCCAAACCCAACACTCCTCAGAGAGAATCCAAGACTTGCACGTATATTTTATTGACAATCTACTGCTCAAATATCTATTTCCCAGTGTGTGGCAACTATTTCATAGTTTCTCCCCTGACTTCTCATTTTAGTTTTGTTATATACCTGCACACATATACAGGTGCATTTTTAAATTTTTTATTTTTATTTTTATGGACATTGGTGGTTTTTTGCCCATGTGTATGCCCGTGTAAGTCTGTCAGGTCTTCTGGAACTGGAGTTACAGACAGTTGTGAGCCACCATGTTGGTGCTGGGAATTGAACCCCAGTCCTCTGGAAGAGCAGTCAGTGCTCTTAACTGCTGAGCAATTTCTCCAGCCCATACATGTGCATTTAATACTTAGTTTACATAAATTTAAAATCTTACCAAGTTTTAACACACTATAAACTCTGGCCAAGCAAGTAAGTCACTGTATATAAATTTAGAAAATGAGATTCTCCTATCTTTCAGAAACTGAGCCACTGAGTAAGGACATCACAGGACTACACCATTCAGTAAAGACATCACAGAACTGCAGTGTTGAGTAGGGACATCACAGGACTGCAGTGTAGAGTAGGGACATCACAGGACTGCAGTGTTGAGTAGGGACATCACAGGACTGCAGTGCTGAGTGGGGACATCACAGGACTGCAGTGTTGAGTAGGGACATCACAGGACTGCACTGTTGAGTGGGGACATCACAGGACTGCAGTGTTGAGTAGGGACATCACAGGACTGCACTGTTGAGTGGGGACATCACAGGACTGCACTGTAGAGTAGGGACATCACAGGACTGCACTGTTGAGTAAAGACATCACAGGACTGCAGTGTTGAGTAGGGACATCACAGGACTGCAGTGTTGAGTAGGGACATCACAGACTGCACTGTTGAGTAAGGACATCACAGGACTGCAGTGTCGAGTAAGGACATCACAGGACTGCACTGTAGAGTAAGGACATCACAGGACTGCACTGTTGAGTAAGGACATCACAGGACTGCAGTGCTGAGTAGGGACATCACAGGACTGCACTGTAGAGTAAGGACATCACAGGACTGCACTGTAGAGTAAGGACATCACAGGACTGCAGTGCTGAGTAGGGACATCACAGGACTGCACTGTAGAGTAAGGACATCACAGGACTGCACTGTAGAGTAAGGACATCACAGGACTGCAGTGCTGAGTAAGGACATCACAGGACTGCACTGTAGAGTAAGGACATCACAGGACTGCATTGTTGAGTAAGGACATCACAGGACTGCACTGTTGAGTGGGGACATCACAGGACTGCAGTGTTGAGTAGGGACATCACAGGACTGCAGTGTCGAGTAAGGACATCACAGGACTGCACTGTAGAGTAGAGACATCACAGGACTGCATTGTTGAATGAGGACATCACAGGACTGCACTGTTGAGTAGGGATATCACAGGACTGCACTGTAGAGTAGGGACATCACAGGACTGCACTGTAGAGTAAGGACATCACAGGACTGCACTGTAGAGTAGGGACATCACAGGACTGCAGTGTTCAGTAAGGACATCACAGGACTGCACTGTAGAGTAGGGACATCACAGGACTGCACTGTAGAGTAAGGACATCACAGGACTGCACTGTAGAGTAAGGATATCACAGGACTGCACTGTTGAGTAAGGACATCACAGGACTGCATTGTTGAATGAGGACATCACAGGACTGCACTGTTGAGTGGGGACATCACAGGACTGCACTGTAGAGTAGGGACATCACAGGACTGCAGTGTTCAGTAGGGACATCACAGGACTGCAGTGTTGAGTAGAGACATCACAGGACTGCACTGTAGAGTAGGGACATCACAGGACTGCAGTGTTGAGTAGGGACATCACAGGACTGCACTGTAGAGTAGGGACATCACAGGACTGAAGTGTTGAGTAGGGACATCACAGGACTGCACTGTTGAGTAAGGACATCACAGGACTGCAGTGTTGAGTAGGGACATCACAGGACTGCAGTGTTGAGTAGAGACATCACAGGACTGCACTGTAGAGTAGGGACATCACAGGACTGAAGTGTTGAGTAGGGATATCACAGGACTGCACTGTTGAGTGGGGACATCACAGGACTGCAGTGTTGAGTAGGGACATCACAGGACTGCACTGTTGAGTAAGGACATCACAGGACTGCACTGTTGAGTAAGGACATCACAGGACTGCACTGTAGAGTAGGGACATCACAGGACTGCACTGTAGAGTAGGGACATCACAGGACTGCAGTGTTCAGTAGGGACATCACAGGACTGCAGTGTTGAGTAGGGACATCACAGGACTGCAGTGTTCAGTAGGGACATCACAGGACTGCAGTGTTGAGTAAGGACATCACAGGACTGCAGTGTTGAGTAGGGACATCACAGGACTGCACTGTTGAGTAGGGACATCACAGGACTGCAGTGTTGAGTAGGGACATCACAGGACTGCAGTGCTGAGTAAGGACATCACAGGACTGCAGTGTTGAGTAGGGACATCACAGGACTGCAGTGTTCAGTAGGGACATCACAGGACTGCAGTGTTGAGTAGGGACATCACAGGACTGCAGTGTTGAGTAGGGACATCACAGGACTGCAGTGTTGAGTAGGGACATCACAGGACTGCAGTGCTGAGTAAGGACATCACAGGACTGCAGTGCTGAGTAAGGACATCACAGGACTATACCAGTGTCTTACAAATTCAGGCTGTGTACCATTGTGCATTTGAAACAGCATGAAACTACACCATCACTTTTTCCTTTTACTAGTTTCCTTTTATTAGTTGAGGCTTTTATTTGTTTTGAGACAAGGTCTCTCTATGTTTCTCAGCTGGCTTCAAACTCAGCGTTATTCATGCTTTAGCAGAAAGTGTTAGGAGTGCAGGTACGTGCCTCTACACGCATTTGAAAATCTGAGTGAAGGGCTGGTTTTGGGGCTCAGCAAAGGGTCCTCCTAAGTGCAGGGCATCCTCTAACTGCCAAGAAAATGCTTGGAGCAATAGTAATGTAGAGTACTCCATTTTAGAGAGGTTTTAGCTCCCATTTTAATAGACCTGGTTGCTTTCCAAGTGACTTTTATAAAAAGATCTGGGGCTATAACTCCATTGATAGGGGTGCTGGCCAGCAGGCACAAAGCCCCAAGTTCTATCGAATACCAGACGTGTGGCACACATGTAATCCTAGCACACTGGGGGTAGAGCAGGGTGATCAGAAGTTTAAGGCCATTCTGAGCTACTTGGGAGTTTGAGGCCTGAGATAAGTGAGACTGTGTCAAAAAAAAAAGGAATTTGAACCCTTATTAAATTATCATCATTGATCCAACTTTAACATAAAATTTTCCTGCAACTCCTCACTCAGGAATCCAAATAAATTTGATTAGGAGGTGGCCTCACATTGCAAATCCAGCTATCAACAAACCATTATCATTGATGTATCATTTATCTCAGCCAACTTGCTGGCTGCAGACACTGAGCTGAGGTAGAAATCATTGTCTGTAGTTCCGGATTTCAACTTTTTGTGTTCATTGAAATAACTTCATTGGTGTCATTTATCAACTCTGTAAAGATAATTGTTATAAATTATAAATAAAATGTACATTAATAAATTATTATTTAATTGGTTTTACATGTTGAGAGTTTTATATTAAAAATAATTGCTTTGTGACCAGAAGTTCCAGTTGAGAGCCCTGAGTATCACACGTACCTTCCTGCCCTGTGTCTCCACTTCAGGTTCAGCCCTGGGAGGACCAAATGCCTGCCTCTGTCTTCTCTCTGATTGTCCTTACTTGTTATCAGCTTTCAAACTTGAACCATGATTCCTACAGCTCTGGCTGCCCCCTTCCACCCTAATCAACAGGTTCATGTTGCCGTGGTGACCCTACATACAAAAGGTCTAAGAGGCCATTGTTGTGTTACAGGGACAGATTTACATCTAATTTTGATTTCCTCAAGTCTTAATGAGCCAGTACAAAACGTCACTGGGACCTGAAGGGTCTACTGAGCGGCTCTCTGTCACCTCACCCTCTCACACGATGAACACACTTACTAGAGACGGAAGCTTCCTGAGACGTAACTGGAACTCTGTGGAGGTGAAGACCCGAAGCCATCACTTGAGCAGGTTCCTCAAGTAATGCTGACCTTCTCTGAAGTCCCTAGGACAGAAGCTGGGCTTGAAAGGGGAACTCATTCCCTTCCCCTGCACAAGACACAGCCGACGAGGCAAGCTTCGAAACACACAAGCAAGATGACAAACACCCCAAAGATGACCGAAAACCTAGCGAAGGATCCCCAACAGCGTGAGAAGAACGTCTCTCTTCTCCAGCCTTAGACTGGTTGGTCAGCAGGAGCAGGGCAGAAACCTGAGAGAGCTAGGGAAACCATGAACCCAGAGGAAGCCCAACCCCTTGCGTACCTTGGGGGGAATATAACAGGAAGAGGAGGGTCTTGCAGGGCAGGAAATGAATGAGTCTACAGGTACTGGGGGACAGGAGGGCTAGTGGAGGTGCCAAACCCCGTCCCAGCTCTGCAGAAAGGGTTACCAGGATGGCTTCCTTCTACAACCTTCCGGTCAGGCCCCAAATTCCTGAACAGTGGACCGAGAGCAGCTGGCAAAGCACTGGCTTCCCTGCTCAGCTCTGCAAGACGCCGTCTGCACCGTTCTAAAGAAAATCCGAGGTGCACTCCCCAAGAAGGAGGGCACTTGGTTCTTGTTCACGAGCAGCTCATCCGTCTTCGGTGGGTGCGTCCATAATCTCGTCATTATCGCTATGGCCCTCGGAGGACTTCTGGCTTGCATTAATCAGCCAGGCCGCTCATCGCTCACCAGATTCTTTACACTTTTACCATGCCCCGGGGCATCCTAACTTACTTGAAAAATTAATAAACCTCCCCCCTCTTATCTTACCTTATTAATGTCTGTCGTTGTAACCCATTATCCCTGCACATTGTCAGAGATCACTGAAGGGTGCAATGGTCGCCAGCTTGGGCCTCTAATTCTATCCTAAAACTGGACCGCCCCTCTTTGAATGACCAGGAAAAAAATGGTCTCCGTGGGCCTGCAGGGAGTTTGCTTAGCAGCTCAGATAGCACGGTGGACGGAAGGCAGGAGAATTCCTAGGCTTCAACTAAAGGCCATTAAGGCCCATTAGTTGTTCTCTCCTCCTCCACATCCCTCTCCCCATCTCCTGTGCACCCTAGTAAATCTGACTCATTAGCTTTGAATGTTTTGAAATACTGGTACATTAATCACTTGTGTTTGCACACTGTTTATGTGGGTTGTTGGTCATGGTTTGTAGTTATACTGGCTGTCTCCCTTGCTTACTTAAAGGTACAATCCAATTGAAAATAAAGATTTTTGCAGGTTCGCTCATTACACACAGTGTCGGCAGCTGGTGAGTGTCTTTTGCAATTCATCAGAGGCCTCCGGCACCACCTGCTCACCGCATCCTGCAAACAGCTGGTTCTGAGTAAGTACCACAAGCTATTACCTTATACAGCAAATAAATAAATAAATGGATGGATGGGTAGACAAATAAATAAATTGAATTGTCAGCTCTGAATCACTGCTACTTGAAGGGGAAACGCCTATTTTTAGAAAAAGAATAAGCAACTTTATGGGTCCACTTTAATGAAAGGAAGGGAGGAAAAAGACAAAACTTTGAATGGAAGTATTCTGTCATTTGACAAACGAGGCCATCAAAAAGTAAACAAAGGAACATGCTCACAGCTGACAGTGTGGCTAGGTACAGAATGGGAGAGGAGGGTCTGAATTTAGTTGCCCACTGGATTTTTTTCCATTATCTTATCTGATAAAGCCATAGGAACACTGTGTGGAGGTAGACAGATGTCCCTGGATAGAGAAGATGATCCTTGTCTCCAAAGTTGTCAGAACTTTGTGACGTGTGTGTGTGTGTGTGTATGTGTGTGTCTGTGTCTATGACTAGTGCACAGGTTTGTGACTGTGACTAGTATTCATGTTTGTGACTGTAACTAGTGTTCATGTTTGTGACTGTGACTAGTGTGTGTGTGTGACTGTGACTAGTGTTCATGTGTGTGACTGTGACTAGTGCACAGGTTTGTGACTGTGTGTGTGTGTGACTGTGACTAATGTGTGTGTGTGACTGACTAGGGTTCATGTGTGTGACTGTGACTAGTGTGTGTGTGTGACTGTGACTAGTGTGTGTGTGTGTGTCTGTGACTAGTGTTCATGTTTGTGACTGTGACTAGTGTTCATGTGTGTGACTATGACTAGTGTGTGTGTGTGACTGTGACTAGTGTGTGTGTGTGACTGTGACTAGTGTGTGTGTGTAACTGTGACTAGTGTTCATGTGTGTGACTGTGACTAGTGTGTATGTTTGTGACTAGTGTGTGTGTGTGATTGTGACTAGTGTGCATGTTTGTGACTGTGACTAGTATGTGTGTATGTCTGTGACTAGTGTGATGTTTGTGACTGTGATTAGTGCACAGGTTTGTGACTGTGACTAGTGTGTGTGTGTGTGTGTGTGTGTGTGTGTGTGTGTGTGTGACTAGTGTTCATGTTTGTGACTGTGACCAGTGTGCATGTTTGTGACTCTGAATAGTGTGCCTGTGCTTGTGACTGTGTCTGTAACTTTTATACAAAAGCCTGACCTTGAATATGAGCTGTTGCCCTACCCCAGCATCTGAGGAAAGGCTCCAGGTGATCGAAACAGAAACTGACCACTGTGCGCACAGATGAGCACATGCTAGGGTGACACAGAAGACAAGTTCTTCACTAACTTGTGGCAGAACTTGACACTACAGAAAGAGAAAGAAAGTTAGAGGTATGAGTGCTCAGCAAGGCATCATCCTGAAAGACTTCTCAATTTTTAGCACTGCCAGAAACTTCTCTAAGTCTCCATGGAAACCTCATCGTGTGGAGCTGACTCTTAGAAGCATCACCCAGTACAGATATGACCCCATTAAAGGAGAAAGGATGTACGACGTTTGTGAAATGATAGACTCTGCTCTAAGTGAGCTGCTACCATCAGGCAGTAAGGGAGGGAGACTGAGTGCAACTACTGGCCTCGCAGGATCCTCGCTTAGGGGAAGCCAGAGTAATCAGACCTCACAGATGGATGAAGGGTAGTGGGAAAGGGATGTAATCATGTTTGAAGGTGATCAGGCACCAAATCACCAGCGTATAGGCTGGGGGATATGATCAAAACTGACTTAGCAACTATATAAACCAGTTTTTCATCGTGCTAATGAAACATCTGCTTAAGAAATCGGTTTGTTTAGCTCCTATCTTGGGAGAATAAGGGCATGGAGCTTCATCAGCTTGGGTCTGGTGAAGGCCCTCTTGCTATAACACATCACAGCAGGGACATCTGCAGGACCTAGTGATCAAGCTGTCAGCAGGAAGCCAGGGAGAGCTAGGCAAGGCTAGGCTCAGGCTTTCAGAAGTCATCCCACCGAGAACTCATTGCAAGAAACAGCATTCCCCTGTTTTTCAGAGTTCTGAATGACCACAGACCTCCCTCAGGCCTTGCTTCTTAAAGGGCCACAGCACCGCTATCCCATGACACTGGAACCAAGCCCCCAGGTTAGACCTGCATGGTCTGAACCACATCTAAACACAGCAGCTGGATTTGCTAAAATTGAATGATGAATTGAAGTGGATGAATACAGGGGCATGAAATCAGGGCCTACTTAAATTGAGTCAACTAAAGAATTTCTAATATCTTACAAAATGGCTTACTCTAGTCCTGTCAATCAAATTTCAGCTGTCTTTGACTTGTTGATGGCTGCATCTGACAGGTCAGGTATCTACCTCACCATTCACCAGCTTCATCAATCACACATTTAAATGAAGGCCCCAGAAATGGTTATTTTATAATATGGCTGATTCTATTCTGGTCTTCACAGCCCTATTTTTGTTTGTTTTTAGCTGTGTGTGGATTGGATTAACATGAGGAAACATTTCATATTTTACCAAATCGCAAAGTTGGAAAGTGAAGATACAGTTATATTCTTAAGTCTTCCTTTCTTTAACGTATCAGGACGTTTTCTATGAAGAGCCATGTGTGGTAGACCAGCAGCCCCAGCAGGACCCAGGGAGCTCATCAGAAACACAGACTTCCAGACTCAGAACCCACGTTTTACCATTTAAGGTCCCAGTTGACTTGCATGCACACTGAAAGGTTCACAAAGCCCTGCTCTCCCGTGTCCTTGATTCTTTTAGGTCAAAAGTACGTGATAAAGATTTGCCACCAGCAACATCAATACTGAAGCAATCCTCAGAATCCAAATGAGAACATGCAAACCAGGCAATTTCCTCCTGAGCTCTTTGGAGATGCAGCACATCGAGACAGAAAAAGAGTGAACATGGAGATCTGCGCTGACATCATGACCCTGCAGCTCCAGAGGATCCCAGCTTTGAACTAGTCACTCCTCCGGGGCTGAGTTTCTTTATTTAAGAAAGAAGAGGGCTGAAGACATATCTCAGTAAGCAAGGTAAGTGCTTGCCAGGCAAGCACAAGGGCCTGTGTTTGACCCCCAGTACCCACAACATAGGTTTAAAAAAAAAAAAACCTGGATATGTTGGTCTAAGTGTCAAGTCCTAATGCTGGGAGATGGAGACAGTTGGACACCTGAGGCTCACTAGTCATCCAGCCTAACCTAGTTAACCAGTCCAAAGCCAGTGAGAAACCCTTCTCAAAAGAAGGGGGGACAAACCCCTGAGGTTGTCTTCTGAGCTGCACACACACCACAAAGAGGACAGCTGCATCAATGTCGATCTCAAAGTTCAGAAATAAGTGAGATCTTATGTGCAATACATCGTAAGCCCTAAGATGTTTATACATACATAATCGAACTGTGGCAGGATTGACAGGCACGCTGAATCATTCGCCAGTTAGATGAAAAGGAGAATGCTATCCTAATGGTAGGTGGGGAAGAGAAAAACAAACCCTGGGATGCTCGGATGCAATTGGTAAGACTGTGATGGAAGGCTATAAGGCAGCGCATGCAATACGCTAGCCCTTGGAGACTATAAAAGATGTGTCAAAAGTGGAGAACTGGATAGTAGCTGCTGAGGACTGGTGACTTACTGAAGCAAGACTATGTATGACCATCCAAATGAATTTTTGGTAATTTAAGTAAATATTTGGAAGCCAGAGGGCATTCTAGGCAACAATTAAGGAGATGCTATCTCTCAGAGCTGGTGGATGAACAGAGCAAAAGATGGCACTGTTAACTGGAGAATTATAAGAGTGTCAAAGAAAACTAAACCCTCACCCTAGAATATTTCATATATCAAGATCAAGGTCCTAATAGGGAAAATACAAGATGTTGAGACTTGAGTTGGAGTAGCTGAGTGACAAATTTGGCAGTTTTTACTCCCAGATTCTCTGGAGCCTTCTGGGTTCATAGAAGAGACCCACTCCCTTATACTAGAAGTTGTGATTCCCCTAACTTGCTTGAAGAGTATTCAGAGATCTCAGATGAAGCAGGTGTCAGCAAGAATGTGTCAGAGGTCCCCACAGGCACCCTCAAGTTTGATGATTCGCTAGGCAGGCTCACAGGACCCAGCATATGGTCCTACTCACAGCTGTGATTTATTACAGCTCAAGAATACAGAGCAAAATCAGCAAAGGGAACAGAGCATGGAGAGATCCCCAAGGAATCCAGGCACAAGCTTCTCAAGGTCCTCAGTGGGCACTAGATTCCAAAGGAAGACAGAGGAATGTTGCATGGAGTTAAAGTCTTGGTTTGTGTCATAAAATACCACTTCTAATCTTCCTGTTCCAAGCAAGCTATATGATGATCCTGGGTTCAGCAGGATAAGAGCAGACTCTACATATTAATGGAAGGAAATGGCAAGCAAGAATGGGAGGCATTTGGCATGATACTTTGCAAACTACCACACTGCTTCTTCCAGTCATCAATGTCTTTCTTTTGAGTTCCCTGCCATGTTTCTGTCACTCTTGTCTGTTATCCTGGAGCTAGGCCTTGTCACTAGCCCTTTCTTTTTGGGCAGGGTAACATCTTTATCAACAAAAGATGCTGGAGTGACACTGCATATCCACACATGGCTCCAGCTCAAGGCTTCTCAGATTAGTTCCATTGAGCTACTTATTTATTTGTTTGTTTACTTATGTCATAAATACCAGCAGATCTGCATGCAGGAGGTCTGGTCCTACAAATCTTCCCTGCTCTCCTGGACCAGGTCCAGGCTACCTTCATCTCCCAGCAATTGTCTGTACCATCCAGTGGGCTAACTCTTGAAGAGAAGCTCCATCTGTGCCTTCTAGTCAGCTTCTCCATTACCTGCACTCTATGTGTTCCCATGGCAACTGCATCTTCTCTAAGGTGATCTAGACCTCAGCCTCAGATAAAGAGGCTAGACATGTCAGGTCCTGGGGTCTCGGTCCTCTCTATGTTCGGTCTTATTTGGGACTGTCAGTAGACACTACCTTCATGATCTCTGCACTTATTAGACCCCTCTTCTTATTGTTGTTTTAAACACCTAAATATACTTTACTACTTCCTACTTCTCTGGGATAAAGAATTTTTCTCTACCCAAATTGTCGAGATAGCTTCTGGCTCTCGTTTGGACTCTGATGCCACGCTGGAAAAAACAGGGTTTGCCCTGTGGATCCTTGTAGGAAAGAAAACAACGAGGTAAATCTCAGTTTGATGCAGCTCCAGGGAGTTGCTACCATACTGAGTACACAGAACGTGCAGCAAGAGAGCTTCAAGGCCTAGCTAACGAGTGGGGATGTGTCCGTGAGAATGGACACCGAGAGGTGGGGAATGTGTCGGTGAGAATGGACACCGAGAGGTGGGGCCTTGGGACACAGCAGTGGACAAAGGGGCATTTCAGGTGGCGTGGAAAACCCTGGAAGTAGCTGTAAGACACTTAAAGGAGGCAGCTCTTGGAATCTTGAAAACTGGCCGGGTGGCGGTGACACACACCTTTAATCCCAGCACTTGGGAGGCAGAGGCAGGTGGATCTCTGTGAGTTCGAGGCCAGCCTGGTCTACAGAGTGAGTTCCAGGACAGGCACAAAGCTACACAGAGAAACACTGTCTCAAAAAAATAAATAAATAAATAAATCTTGAAAACTGAGGTAACTTTGCAACTGAGGTAGCAAATGATCTTAAAAAGGAAGTGAAGGCTCAGAGAACTTGTTCAGAGAACATCCTAGGTAATCCAGAGACCCTTAGCAGTCAGTAGTGTACTACAAGAGGTCCAATGGGTGTTTTTCTACAGGAAGGAAGAGACACTGACACTATTGAGAAACTTAGTGGTGATCATCCTTTGTGGGCCAAGGCTGAGGGCAGTAACCCTGTTACAGAACTAAATGTTCCTGGAACAATAAAATCTTAAAATAGCAGAGGCTTGGTGACAACACCTTGTCATCAAAGGCAAGGAAGGCACAACATTTACCTTTATAGCAAGGTCAGAACGGCAGCCGAGAGCCCTCAGAGTGCTTTAGACATGGCAAACAAAGTGTGGTCCTCAGAGTGACAGTGGAGACCGTCACTGTGGAAGCGGCACTGTTGCCCAACTAACAGAAGGGAGAATGGATGAGGAAGACTTGTTCATTTTTTTCTCTTTTCTCTTTTGAAAATTCAAAATCAACACAATATAATACAGGATCTAGACTCCTTGTGTATTTTCCATCTTATGTGGCTTTTACTCTCTCTTTAAAGACTTTATTTTATAAACCATACTTTTTTTTTCTAGGACTATACCCTTTTTCTTTTCTTAAGCCTATGTACATTGTAACCTGTTCAGAGGTTTTTCTGTCTGGATCTCTCTTAGTGCATATCTTTTAACCTTTTTTGACCACATGAGCAAACTTTAAACTGCTAAGCAGCATGGACCTCCACCCCCAGCTTTGATGGATGACTCTGCCCACTTCTCAGACTGTGAAAGTCAAGCTGAAAACTTAGGAACCTAGTCAGAGGTGTGTCTGACCAGGAACTGCATTCAACCTTCCCAGAGCTCTAGAATGCTGACGCTTGTACTGTGGCAGCATTTTTACTTATTTTGTTCCTACTTAACCTACTGATGGCTCAGGTGCTCACCAGCAGCACAAACTCTTAAAGGAGCAGAATCCTCTTTTTTTTTTTTTTAAGCTTTCTCAGGCATTATGGAAATTCGAGCACCACGTTGGAATGCCAAAATGTTGTTTGTTTTTTTGGGGGGCCCACCACCCAGCTCCCAAATAAATCATACACGGAGGCTTATTCTTAATTATGAATGCAGGGCCTTAGCTTGGCTTAGTTCTTGCCAGCTTTTCTTAACTTTAAATTATCCTGTCTGTCTTTTTGCCTCTGGGCTTTTCCCATTCTCTTACTTCTATAAATCTTACTCTTACTCTGTGGCTGGCTGTGTAGCTGGGTGGCTGGTCCCTGGAGTCCTCCTTCTCTAGATACTTCTTCTCTCCTCTCCCAGATTTCTCCTTCTCTTTATATTCCCTGCCTGCCAGCCCCACCTATCTATCTCTTGCCTTGCTATTGACTGTTCAACTCTTTGTTAGACCATCAGGTGTTTTAGACAGGCACAGTAACACAGCTTCACATAGTTAAACAAGTGCAACATAAACAAAAGTAACACACCTTAAAATAATACTCTACAACAAAAGACTATGCCAGTAACTATCCTAATATGATATCAAAACTGATTGACAGGCTTCTGGACAGAGGTCAGTTCTTAGTCCCACAACAGCTAAAAGAGAGGCCAGGTCCCCAAGATAACAGACTTTGCAATAATCACAACCAGTGAATCCAACAATATTTTCCTGCTCTTTACCCAAAGCGACCACAGCAATTTCTTTACCCAGACAACTTGCTAGCAAAAAAATTAGAAACATCCAAAACTTCCGGGGTTAATGGGCCCACAGTCTAAGTTGGTTTTGATTCCTAGGAACCCAAAAGGTCCCTTCATTAGTGGCGCACGCCTTTAATCCCAGCACTTGGCAGGCAGAGCCAGGTGGATCTCTGTGAGTTCAAGGCCAGCGTGGTCTAACAGAGAGAGAGAGAGCCAGGACAGGCACCAAAACTACAGAGAAACCCTGGCTCAAAAAAACAAACAAACAAACAAAAAAGGTATGGAAACCTGGTAACTGGTCACAATGCTTATCCAGATCACAAAAACTCTGTCAGGCCCATGAATCCACTCAGTGATCACTTATTTACATTCAAAATTTACAAGAATTGTTATCCCCAGGTTGGAATTGACCTTGTACCCAGACAGCCCTGTCCTGCCCCCCTATGATAATAGTGAATATTGAGGCTAATGATGACTCTGCTCCCATTCTCTAAGGGTCACCAGTTCATGGATCCATCCAGTGATCACGTCCCTGTACTAGAGGATAAGTGGACATACACGACGAATCCCACAACTCTGATATCTCATTATTTGTGGAGTAAGAGTTGGAGAAAGTCTACGGAAGCCTCTAAGATGCCTATAGTGCCTGACATTCCACAATACTACATATTAAATAACGTCACACGCCCCAGGGTAAGTCCCATCAGCAGAATTTTACAGAATGCAGCAAAGGTGGTAGCCACACTATGCTGTTGAATTTGACGACCCTGTTCTCTGGCCAGATACTGGTAACAGTGGCTGACTCACTGTACTGCTACCAATGATGAGTGTTTCACCAACAGCTCTCCAGGGCTCGGAAGAGGATCGTGCTTTTTTCTCTTTCTTTTCTCTTAAATTTTATTTTATTTGCATGTTGGGGGAGATAGTTGCAAGGGCAGAGGGCAGACAGGAAGGGACGGGGAAATAAATGGGATCGAGATGCACGATGTGAAAGACATAAAGAATAAAAAAAGGAAAAAGCAAGCAAAGCAGCAGCATTCACATGTCTCTTCCTGACTGTGTGAGCCCTGTGACCAGCCACCTCCCACTCCCACTGCCATGCCTCCCCTGCCTTTAAACTGTCAGTCAAAAGAAACCCTTCCTTTATGAAGTTGCTTTGTATCATTTGATACAATAATACAAGTGGTTAATACACCTTCCAAAAGGAAGAACCAATTACTGCATCTTACACTACTACTCTCCTAAAGAACATTCCTGTATCAATATGCCTGGCACCTGCTACACCAGCCAGAAGATACAGTACATTATCTGTGGCAGGAAAAACAAACAGGAAACACTATTCCAAGTGCCCGTCGGACCTACTTCAGGCACAGTTACACTCCCACAGGCCTAGAGACAGCCCAAAACTACTGTAAGAGCAACAGCATAAAGGCACAGCCCTTTTACTCATTCAGGGAAACTCTGAAGAACATTCCACTGTAAGAACCCTCCGCCCCCTGCAGAGTGCTATGGGAAAGAGGGACCCAGCTGAAGTCCACTTGGCAGTGCACATCCGCTGGGTTCCTTTCTCCACATTCCCATCCCCATCACTGTCTTCCAGCACTCTCCAGTAATGAAGTGCTCCATCTCTGAGTTGGTTTCCAAGGGACCAGAGCTGAGTCTGCATCCAGTCAAATTCCTAATCTCACTCTTTCTGCCTTTTTATCTTTATTGCTTTTCAATGTTACTGTTGTTCTTAATGCTTCCTGGTAAGATGTCCTTCAAAAAAGAACAATGGCAAAAGTAGAACCAGGCAACATCTCATAGGTGAAGAGATTCCACTGTCTTGTGATGAGCCATTATCTGTAAACAATTGATGGTGTTTAGATTATGTAACGAAGTCCAGGATGCAAGTACAGTATCTTCCCATTTAAGGCTAGCAGTAAAACTGTTAAGAGGTTTTCTAGGTTCTTATTAATCAAAAAATTAGCAGTATCAATCAAGCAATTAAATCAATCAACTAATTAATTAAACATACCCTTCTGGGTCTATGTGCTCATGTCCTTGGGGTCAACCAACCACAGATCAAAAAAAAAAAAAAAACTCTCTTCTAATTAGATTTGTACTTAGCATGTACTGATTTCTTTCTTGTCATTCATCCCTAATGCATAACTGTTTCAGTCACACTGTAGCACTCACACTGTGCTCAGAATGAGGGGTATCCAGCGACGACTGAAAGTACAATCACGTGCCACGT
The DNA here is from genome assembly GCF_007827085.1 of Peromyscus californicus insignis. NCBI lineage: Eukaryota > Metazoa > Chordata > Mammalia > Rodentia > Cricetidae > Peromyscus > Peromyscus californicus. Next base: position 4,103,412 of record NW_026294469.1, on the reverse strand, counting down.
TTCAGCCAATGACAAACAGCACACACAACAGGAGTCCCAGAAGATGTCACATAGTAATAAGTGTGCCTTCATCGGTGTTAAGTGATGGCACATGTGTATACATATTCGTAATAGCCGACTTCTGTAGCAGGCTTTGTCAGACCACCAGCCCCCAAATCGCGACACAGAGACGTATTAATTATGAATGCTCAGTCATATCTTACACTTGTCTCACCAGCTCTTATAACTGGATTTTACCTGTTTCTCTTCATCTTCTTTTTTGCGTTGGGGCTTTTCACCTCCCTTTCTTTCTGTATGTCCTACTTTCCTGCTTTCTCCATGTCTAGCTGCCTGGCAGTTGACTGGCTAGCTGGCCCCTGGTGTCTCTCTCTCTTTCTCGTTCTCTTCTCCCTCAAACCTAAATTCCTCCTACTACTTATTTTCTCAGCCTGTGAGCCCCACTTATCCCCCTATTGCCTAGCTATTAATCATTCAGCTTTTTTTTTAGACCAATCAGGTACCCTAGGCAGGCAAAGTAAAACAAATGTAAGACATATTTACATAGTTAAACAAATGCAACATAAATAAATGTAACACATCTTTACATAGTTAAACAATTATTCTATTCCACAACATGCTTCTCAGAACATATCTCCATCTTTAAGCAAGACTACATGTGAGAAGATGTACGCAGATGATATACAAATACTATGCTGTTTTATATGAGATCGATGTGCAGCCTCAGAGTTTGCTGTCCAGGGGGTGTCCTGAAACACTTCCCCTCAGACAGTAAGGGATGGTGCTAGTCGACTAAGTAAGCAAGTTTAGTCAAACGGTGTTGACCTCCCAGTAGGACATAAGGCGTTGGTGACCATTTATCGAACTTACACTTGAAGAACTATTCTAGAACTTTCATGAGGCAGTCTAGGGAGCTAGCTCAGTCAGAAAAGTGCTTGCAAGAGACCTGATTTCAATCCCCAGGAGCCACAAAGATATCTAGACATGCTTGCACGTGCTTATAATCCAAGCATTGTAGAGGCAGAGACGGCTGGATCCTTGGGACTCTGTGCTTAGCCACCTAGCCTCCTTAGTGAGTCCCTGGCCTGTGAGAGACCCAGTCTCAAAAGGACAAGACAGAGAGCACCTGAGTAATAACAGCTGATGTTATTACTCCACTCATATGTGCAGACATAAGCATGTACATGTGCACCTGCACATCACAGCACATTCTATCAGTCAACAATCCGGAAATACATTAGGAGAGGAAGCTATCATGGTGAATACTGTAACTGCTACTGGACTGGGTACTCCGAGGGGCAGTGCACTCTGTCTCACAGGGGCAGAAGCAAAGGTTAGAAGCAAGGCAGAACGGCTGTTCCGAGACTAAGATGGCTTAAGTAGGAGACCCACAGAGACGGGGTGCAGCAGGCTCCTCTTTAACCAAGAGATACTGAACGGGTCACTCTCAAATCCAGACACCACCCAGAAGCCTTCTGAGAGGAGAGGTCCAGACTTCTCAGGAGGAGGAAGACTCACAGGTTAGAATGGGCTCTATGGCCCCCAGAGAGAGGAAAATCAACCCTACTCACAGCCAAAAGAGTCACCTAAAAGCCTAAAAACATGGTGGACTCTGAGAGTGCATTTGAGTAAACATATAAAAGTCAGCAGTACTCCCAAATGCTTTTTAAAATAACATAGAAAGTAGATTTCTTCATATTACAGAAGTGTGCACAGGGCAGGGAAACATGGAGTTTGGAAAACAACTTAGCAAAATGCATCTATGCTTCTCCAGGGTCTCTAAGGGAGGAAAGACGCCATTCCCTTCCATCCTGACTCCTCCATGCTGGTGTGTAGCATAAAGACTGACAACTCCAGACTGCATTTTCCAAGCTTACATATGCAGTGTTTGTTAAATGGGAGGCATCCCCGAGAGATTAAAGGGTAAGAGAAAAAGGAAATGGGGGGTATTTTGCCCCTCATCACTCCATAGTGACTGTGTTTCCTCCATAGTGCTGCACATCACAGCACATCTAGCTAATGCCATGGGACACTAGCTGCAATAACACCTCCTCCTGACCCTCAGCTTCAAGTATGGGGACTTCCAGGCTGACCATCATCTCTGGGTTACCTCAGTGTCCCCTGTTGGCCCTCTCAGATCCTTCACTGCTCATGTAACCTCTGTTTGAAACATGCAGAGGGAGACTGGGGATGTAGCTCACTTGGTAGAGTGCTCACTTTACGTAGTATAAAGGAAGGCCAAGTTTCCATCCCCAGAACTGCATAAAAACCAGGTGTGGGAGGTGTGCAGGAAGATCAGGAGGTCAACTCTACTCTTGACTGCAGAGTGAGCAAGGGTTACAAGAGACCTCATCTCAAAAGTAAAATCCTGGCTAAAGAGATGGCTCAGCAGTTAAGAGCACTGACTATTCTTCCAGGGGACCCAGATGCAACTTTCAACATCTACATGGAGGCTCACAACTGTAACCCGATTTTGATGGAATCCAACCTCCTCTTCTGACCTCCTCAGACACTGCACACACATGGGGCAAACTACATGCAAGCAGAACACCATGCACATTAAATTAAATTAAAATGAAATACTGCAGAACGCAAGTTTGCAGAAATAACCTAGAATCAACAGGAAAGGGATTATAGATATGAAACCAACTGGACATACGGCTAATGTGGTGGGTGAAGAGAAAAAGCTAATACATAAATAACTCCTATGCCTAAAGAAAATGAAGCAGCAAACATATTAAAAATGCATGGTGGAAAAATATTTCTGAACTAGAGGAAGATTTGCATCTAGAGATATAGATCTCAGCAGGCTCAATTTTTATGCCAGCCAGAAAACTCACCACCACCATCACCACCAACATCACCACCACCACCACCACCACCACCACCACCACCACCACCACCACCACCACCATCACCCTCAGCACCACCATCACCACCTCCATCACCACCACCACCACCATCACCCTCAGCACCACCATCACCACCTCCATCACCACCACCACCACCATCATCCTCAGCATCACTACCACCACCACCAACAACAACACTGCTACTACCACCAGTTTCATCATCCTGCAACAAAGAGACACTGACAAGTTTTTACACTTGAAATATGAAGGAATTATGCAATAAGAATTCAGGCAGAAGTAATAATTTTTCAGCATAAGAAAAAAATTAGATAAATACATGATTTCTCGGGAGAAGCATGAAATGGTAAAAGGTGGCATCACAGTGTCCATAGAACACATGCACGTAGCTGAGTGAGCACACGTGCGTGAGAGCAGAAATGGAGACGATATCACAGAAAGATGGAGGAGCGTGGTCACCTCAGCGCTCCTGAGAACAAGCAGGAAGTCCGTCTGCCAATTAAGAGAAACTGGAATAAGTCTGAAGGCAGCTCAACACATCCTGTTACTTAAGAAGCTGCAACTATGAAGGTTCAAAAGAGACAAAACTCGCATTTCTTCTTGAAACATCTAACGCAGGACAAAAGTCTCAGAGGATCATCAGAATGGAGGAGTTAAATATGTAGGAGCACACAGATGGCAAACTCCTTATTCTCTGACCAAAGCCCATCGCCACCACCTAGATCAGAAAGAAAAGGAAACAATATCCTAAAAGATACAGGGTGAACAAATTCAAGAAAGATACAATGGTTTTTTTTAAAAAAAAAAAAAAAGCCAAAATAAAACATGTATAATCAGTCCACAATATTTGTTAATTTTCATTGAATTTCTAGTTTTATTGAAGGTTGAAAGATCAATGCAGGGAATTTCCAGAATCCCATGTCATGATAATGTCTACAGCCATGGATTGAATCCAGGTCCATACCATCTTTCCCCAGTTTCTAATTCCTTTTGCTGGAAATAATTCCTGGTCTCCTTAGCTTCCATGGCCTCAATGGTTTTCTTTCTTATTACAAGTTGGTCATTCTATAACGTGTCTCTTGGTAAGGATCTGTCCAGTATTTTCTCATAGTTAGACTGGGAATGTCACAGAGAACACGTTCTGTTTAGGAACCCCTCCTGGATGGCCTTCAATACCCTTTGTGTTGTTACTAGTGACATATCTCTGATGACCACAGTATGGTGGATCTTTTTCCATTGCAAGACATTTTGTTCTCTTTTGTGATAAATATGTGTCTTTGGGAAGATACTCTACAAATCTTGTCAAATTTTCTTCCTCTGCCCCCAAATCACACAATAAATTTTTCATCCGTGCATTTCTTGTCTTTCTTATCACTATGAAAATGGATAAATAGTAAATTTCTATTAACACCTTCTATTTAAACAAAAAAAATCCCTTCTTCCTCTACGTTAATTTATTATGTCAGGATAGACTTAAACACACCCATTCTATGTAATGGGTGATGTTAAATTGTCCTTTAATTTGATGCCCACTTGTCATGTATTTGAGGCTCACACCATCTCAAAGCCAGCCAGGGGGAGCCACTGCAAACTGGTCCTGTGTCCCTATCATTCCTTGAGTAATTCCTGACAGAGAAGGCTCTTGTCATTCCCCAGCTCTCGTCCCAAGCCTTGGCATTAAGGTACAAACACCAGCCCTACTAAAAGCATCTGGAACCCCGGGAGAATCTGACAGCCAGATGTTAAATGAACTCACAGCTACTTGAGCTTTGCTATCCCCAAACCCTGAAGATGGACAGAGCTACAAAATTGTACATGTGTATACATCATACACAAACACACCATGTGAGTTCATGCTAGTACCTCCCACTACAATCTGCCATGGCAGGGTTATTTGTATCTAGGGGTATCAGATAAATGCAAAATGCCCAGTTAAATTAGAATTCATATGCATGAAGGAGCTGGCAAGATGGTTCAGTAGGCAAAGCTGCTTGCTGTCAAACTGAGTTTTATCCCTGGTACCCACATTAGAAGGAGAAAACTAACTCGTGACTCCAGCAGGCTGTCCTCTGACCCCTCCATGCACACAAAACATGTATGTATGTATGTACGTATGTATGTATGTATGCATGCAAAATAAATATAAAAGTTTTTTTAATTTAAGATAACCAACGAATAATATTTCCTGTAAGTATGTTCTAATGATGGCTTGTGTTTTTATTTGACAACCTCAGTTCTAGCTGTTTCCCATCTTTCCCACAGACTGATAACTTACTCTGGACTGGAGAGGGAGCTCAGTGGGTAAAGCTTTTGCAGAAAATATAAGGACCTGAGCTAAGATTCCCAGAGCCCATGTAAAGTTGGCATGTCACCGTATGTCTATAGCCCCAACACTCCTATAGAGAAAAGGGGGTGTAGACAGGAGAACCCCAGAAGTTTGTGGGCCAGACAATCTGGTGTATAGAGCAGTAAATACCTGCCTCAAACAAACAGAAGGCAACCCAAGGTTTCCCTCTGACCTCCACACTCCACATACAAATAAATACACACACTAGGATCCTACACACACACACACACACACACACACACACACACACACACACACACACACACACACACATACACTAAAAGGCCAGAGGGCGGTAGAGAGATTCCCAGTGGTTAAGAGGCTTGCTGCTCTTACAGAGGCCCTGAGCCCAGTTCCCAGTACCCACATCAGGGAGCTCACAACTAACTGTAACTCCAGCTCCAGAGGATGCAATGTCTTTTGGCTTCCATAGGAACACACACACATATGTGCATGTGCACACACTTACAAATAAATAAATAAATAAACAAATAAACTAATTAATTAATTAAAATAAGAGGATAAATGTTCACCACTATCTTCACCATAGTTCTCCATCCCCCAGGACATAACTCACCCCTCAGCCCTACACGGCCTTCACCACCTCACACAGACCTCCATCTTCCTTGGCTTGCTACCTTCATTATAGCCTCCTGATGGCTTTTGATGATGAGCAGTGGAGGAAAGAAGAAAAAGCATTATTTTTAAGAATGCATGGGAAAGGGGAAGGAAATGTGGTAACCATAGTAACGAACAACTCCCCATCTCTATGCAAACATTCATCACTTGCTCATGTGTCCAGGTGGACTGCAGCTTTGCCGGTCTCAGCTCGTCTCTGCTTGGCTCCCTGCATCTTCTCATCCCACATTCCCTTTCATGAGCGGGCAGTTGTCACTGGGGCTGCCTAGGCCAGGGGACAGTAGCTCAGGGGGCAAGCCTAACTCATGGTGCTTCATAAGCCTCTGTCAAACCAGGCCACTGTTGTTCACATCCACACTGCACTGGTCAAATCAATCTGAGCAGAGTTCAAAGTCAAGAGGTAGGAAAGGGAAGCACCCCCTCCCGCTCTGAAGGCCAAGTAGGGGAGCAATGAGCAGCAAGGGATGTGACTGACCCCCACATAAACTGAGTAAGCCAGGCTGCCACAGTAACTGTCCTTATCATGGAGACCAAACACTTGACAAGACACAAGTTAAAAGAGCAAGGGTTCATCCTGGCTCATGGTTTAAGTCCTTCATGATGGGGAGGGCAGGCAGCTGGGTGGAGGGCACAGCTGGGGTGGAGGGCACAGCTGGAGTGGAGGGCAAGCAGCTGGGGTGGAGGGCACAGCTGGTCTGGAGGGCACAGCTGGGGTGGAGGGCACAGCTGGAGTGGAGGGCACAGCTGGGGTGGAGGGCACAGCTGGGGTGGAGGGCAGGCAGCTGGGGTGGACAAGCAGGCAGCTGGGGTGGAGGGCACAGCTGGAGTGGAGGGCACAGCTGGGGTGGAGGGCAGGCAGCTGGGGTGGACAGGCAGGCAGCTGGGGTGGAGGGCAGGCAGCTGGGGTGGACAGGCAGGCAGCTGGGGTGGAGGGCACAGCTGGAGTGGAGGGCACAGCTGGGGTGGAGGGCACAGCTGGGGTGGAGGGCACAGCTGGGGTGGAGGGCACAGCTGGGGTGGAGGGCACAGCAGCAAGAGGTACTTGAGGCTGCAGCAGCAGCAGCTATGAAGAACTGCTTGTTCACACCTAGGCCAATCAGGAAAGTGAACAAAAGATGCTCGGACCCCACTGGCTTTCTTCTTCTCTCCTTTTTACTCAGCCCATGCGATGGTGTCATCCACATTAAGAGACCTCCCCCTTTCCTAAACCTCTCGGGGGAAACCCCCATAGGCACACGCTAAGGTACTCTTCAGTGAAGTTGACAAGAATTAACTGTCATACAGACATAAAAGGTAGAACAACAAATGCAAGGAAAAAGGAAAACCTGCCAAAATAAATCAGAAAACCAAACACCAGTCTCTGTATAACACACACATCTGAGATAAAATAATGTGGATGCTTGAAAGGAAAAGAACAAAGGTCGCCATTATTATCTGAAAAATTTGACTCTCAAACTCTATGCAGAATTCTACCAAACTGGGCAATTATCAAGAAGGTCTCCTTCCCTGACAAGCCAAGGTCCAGACCTTTCAACTTTCTGACGGGGCCTGAACTCAGGGTCTTCTGTTTACTAGGCAAGCACTCTACTTCTGAGCTACATCCCTAAAATCCCCCTTTTTAAAAGTTCAAACATTCATTTATCAGTAGTAGTAGAAATGAAATCTAAATTGGAGGTCTGCACTATTTTGAGACTTTATCTCCTTGTCAGTGTTTAAAAAAAAAAAAAAGTCCCAGACAAAAATTAAAGCACATTGCATGACAGAGGAAAAGCAATCAATCCCAGGTGTGAGTGCTGTGGGATGTTCTGTATGTCAAATGTGTTGCTGATTGGTCAATAAATAAAACACTGATTGGCCAGTGGCCAAGCAGAAGTGTAGGCGGGACAAGGAGGAAAATAAAGCTGGAAAGTGGAAGGCTGAGTCAGAGAGACACTGCCAGCTGCTATGATGACAAAGAGCATGTGAAGATGCCGGTAAGCCACGAGCCACATGGCAACTTATAGATTAATAGAAATGGATTAATTTAAGCTGTAAGAACAGTTAGCAAGAAGCCTGCCATGGCCATACAGTTTGTAAGCAATATAAGTCTCTGTGTTTACTTGGTTGGGTCTGAGCGGCTGTGGGACTGGCAGATGAGAGAGATTTGTCCTGACTGTGGGCCAGGCAGGAAAACTCTAGTTACATGTGAGTGCCCCTCCCCAGCCTGCACCCCTCCCTGGCCTGCGCCCCTCCCCGGCCTGTGCTCACTCATGACTGCAGCAGGGATCAGCTATGAGCAGAGTGACAGATAACATCATAAAAAGAAAAAAAGTGAATCGGCTCCTGGGGACTACACCATTTTAAATTTTACTGTTAAAGGAAAAAACAACCTTCAAAATTGTAATTATATTTTAGAAAATAACAATAACAGTGAAATATATATACATATATGCTAAAGCTGGCATTTCTAATTAAAGGGGGAAAGATGCTGGAATAATTAGCTAGCCTTGGGGGACGGAGAGAGTAAGTTTGTATCCTTACTACATAATTCCTTGTGCCAGATGAATTCCAGACAGATTTAAAATTAAAATATAAGGAAGGAAATCCATATTTAGCCATAGATTTTTTTAAAATATAGTTTAGGGGTGGCCAAGGCCTTTCTTATGTTAAGACAAAGGCAGAAACTAAAATGCTAATATTGGTATATTAGACTCCATTAAAATTTAAAGTTCTGGAGAGAAAATCACAACTAAAAGAAATTAAATTCAGAGGAAGATATTGCTAAAGTTTTATAACAGAATTATTTAGTAGCTTTAATATGCTAAAGTTATATTGCTTCATTTGAAGAATTGAAACCCACACAGAGAAACATACAAAATACATGGAGCATTTCAGAAACGGAAACCATAAACGGTCAGAAAGTAAGAGATCCCTGGCCTTGTTAGTAACATGCCCCAAAGTCTATGTATGGACATACAGAACAGAGTCCAGAGAGACAGACACTAATACATAACTAGTGAGATTTCAGGGTGTTCTTTTTTGCCTCCCATTTGAGATGGTCTTAGCCATCTATATTTTGCTTAGCCATATATATATTCATTTTATATTTACATGGCTAAATCATGTAGCTTATGGAAATAGTCATATGAAACTAATAAATCTACTTTTGGCTTTCATCAGCATTCTTAAGGGCTTGGAGATTGCTTGGTGGGTAAAAACACTTGCCATGCAAGCGTGAAGAACTGGGTTCAAATCCCCAGAACCCACATAAAGCCAGATGATACGGCATGTGTCAATAATCCCATCATCACTCCTGTGAGAAAATGAGGAAAGACGGGAGAACCCCCAGAAGTGCAAGAGCCAGCTGATCTACACACAGCAGCAGCAGACAGCAGAGTCCTGCTTCAAACAAGGCAGGAAACAAACAGACACATCCGAGGCTGTCATCTGACCACCCCACAACTGCATTCAACATACACACACACACACACACACACACACACACACACACACACACACACACATATGGATACACACACAGACACACACACAGACATAGAGACACACATATACACAGACACAGAAACACATAGTCACACATAAAACAGAGAGACACAGATACACACACACAGACACACATACACAGGCATACACACAGAGAGAGACAGGTTTTAAAAACTAAAATAAGAATAAATCAATAAAAAGAAAATGTTTAAATTCATTTATAATTACATTGGAGAAGACCCCTGACAAGGAAAAATGTTTACTTTATATTAGTAAAGAAAACCAACCACAAAATTATGATTTAGTGTTTATTCTTTACAGAATATGTGTAAATGTTGGTGATTCTCCCCAGTGAGGAAACATGAGTCGATACAGACCCTTCAGTGTTTTCTTATTGGCTACCAAAAGCATTTCAGAAAACTGCCAGGGTGGGCCAAGTGGCACCAACCTGAAATTCCAGCAGGAGGATCAGCCTGATCTATAAACTGAGTCCAAAGTTAGCCTGGGCAACTTAGAGACCGTCTCAAAATTAAAAAGTGAAAAAGAGCTGAGAATATGCTATACTAGTGGTAGAGTGTTTGCCTAGCATGTGCGAGGTCCTGGGCTCAACCCTCAGGATGTCCCTTAAGCCTCAAACCAAACCAAAGAAGTCAGCAGTTTTTAAACACAGAAATTTTCACTGACACTCACTGCAAAGACTGAGTTTTCCTATAGTCTTCTCCAGGAACACAAAGGGACCTTGTCGGGAATGAGCAGTCTGCAGAGCTGGATCCCACAAATAACATATTATCTCGTCTACATGCTAAAACTAAACTAGTGTATGCTAAACCTAACGTAGGGAAGACAGCACTCATGACCGTGGCCTGAGAGGAGCAGCCACACGGTGAGGTGAACATACATTTGAGTTTGCTAACAGAGTTCAAATGTTCTCGTTACTGAAGTCTACAAGGTAATGGGTATGTTATCTAGTATGAAACTATCATCCAATAATCAATACATACTTATCAAAATATCACATTGTACCCCATAAACATATACTTATTTTACTTGACTATATAGACTTATATACTTGAATATATAAATAAATATATACTTATTTATTTGAAATACTTACATATTTCAAATTTTAAACATTAAATACAATTTTAAATTAAGAGCACAGACATTTATCCAGTGCCTAAGCCTTAAGCAGCAATTCAAATCCAGCCAAGATCCTGGGCACCTGCTCAACATGGCCATGAGGAGAGATAAGATGAGCAAAATGGATGCCCTGCCTTCATGGGGTCCTCACTCCAACAGAAAGGCCCAAACACAATGTGAAATGTTCAATAATGGATCAAAGGTTCTGAGAGAACACTTGAAGAAAGAGGGTGTGAGGGAAGAGACCAACCATCTGGCTTTACCTGGGACTAAGAAATCTCCTGGGACATGAAATCAGGAAAATCCTGCTCAAACCAGGGGGAAAAAATGTTCTCCTTAGCCTGGAGTGAGGGTTTGTAGGCATAAACCTGAACATGGCTCTAACAATCCTCAGGGCCTGAGGATGTAGTTCAGTTGACAGGATGCTTGCCTAGCGTGCTCACAGTCCTGAGTTCGATCCCTGGTACCACTAAACATGGTGCCATGTACATCTAATTCTAGCACTTGGGAGACAGAGGCAGGAGGATTAGAAGTTCAAGGTCATCTTCAGCTAGAAACTCTGTACATGGTGAGTTTGAGGTCAGATGGATTACATGTGACCCTGTCTAAAATGAATCAAACTCTGGCATATTTGTAGGAGACAGGTCACCCTTTCTGCCAGGTTTTTGGTGAGATGAAAAGGGTAATGTTGGGGATTTGAACTGGGTTTACATTAGGTCACCCTCTGCTTTTGGAGTTACTGGAGCCCTTCAAAAGCTGCAGAAAGAGGAATTACATACTGTGAGTGTGGAGCCCTGCTGTTCCCTTCTCACAGGGGAAGCTTCGGTGCTGCCTGATAGAAGACAGGTAGCCACTAGAATGAGTTGAGTACCCAGCAGGTCCTGGAGGAGCCTGAGGGCTGCTTGAAGAGCCCCATACCATACTCAAATCCAATTTCCAGTCGTCTAATCTCAAAGAGGGGGCCTCTGTGTGCAGGAAAAATGGAGACCAAGTGGGGACCTCCACAATGGGATTATGGGACAGAAGTGCGGGCACCAGGACCTGTCAAAGGCTGAACAGAGCCAGGGTGAAGAGTAAGCAGCCCCATGTGAGCGCCAACAGCAGCATCTGAATGAGCTTCCCTGGGTCTCCATCTGAGTTCACAGCACCCATTGTTCACTAAGAACTGCTACTGTCCACCATATGTGTGGTGTCTTGCCTCTGTGATGCCTTGAAGAGGCCCCCAGACTCTGACATTACACACTGACTTCCAGAACGCTGAAGGAGCAAACTGAACTCTCCTTCTGGAGGACAAACAAGCTCGGGAATTTAAAGACCTCTTCACGGGGTCTTTTTACCCCAACATGCCTACCTTACTCAACACTTTCACAAGTTATCTGTACTTTGTAAGATGGGGAGCTGGCCCTTCCATCCCCTGTGAGTAGAAAGGACAATAGACCTGTCACTCTAGGGACTACAGAGTTCCAGAGGAAGAAAGAGTTTCCTGGAAACTGTAGTTCAGAAACAACCACAGCACACCTCCCTCTGCCAATCAAGCAAAAGTTTGCTTACATGCTGCTGTTGTATGACAGACCTTTCCTGGGAAGACACCATGCTCACACATCTACTCACTCCAGAGAGGTGGCCCATAACAGACCAAGTATAGATACCATTAAAGCCCAACTTGGTGAACCAATGAGTTTTATTGGGACTACTTGCAAGAGTACAGGTGAGGGGCTTCTTACAGGAGCATCACAAATCCACCACATCATGAGTGACTGTTGCCTGATCCTAACAGCTCCCTCAGGGGAGGGGGTGAGAAGGCTCAGCATCAATGACACAGACACCAGGAGTCAGCTGAAGGCAAACAGCAAACTCCTTTATTCAGTAACGAGGAAGGCCTTATATACCCTCATCCCAGAACCCAAGCTGTGTCCCAACCTGGTGGCATTTTGTTTGGTTGTCCCTCATGGGCTGGGTATGATCAGGAACTCTGGCAGCAACCAGGAACTCTGACAGCTCCTGTTGCTAGGCCCTCAGGCAGACTCCAGGTTGGCTCATAAGGAAGTATGTTATGTGCATGCCTTGGCAACTGGTCTGAGGCAATTTCCTCAACCCTATAGGCCTGTCCTACTACAAATGACAGCTCTGGGAACTGGAAACACACTGCACAGCTTGCAGGTAACTCAACAAGTTAGAGAGTATCCTTTCCAGGTAGCTCTGCTGACCAAAAGCCCCCCCAGGTAGCAAGGCTGGTTTCTGCTTCTTTTAGCCAGCTGATCTGCTCTGAATCTTCTTTGCAGCTTGAGAATCTGAGAATGAATCTCCAAAGTCTTTATTATTTACTCTTTGGAGGGAGGGACCTAGTGAATCTGGTCAGTTTCAGAGACTTCCTGAAGCTCTCCTGAGCTGTTGACTTTCTGTCTTAAGAAGCTGCCCTGGGAGATGGAATGTTTCAATCTGGGCAGGAACTGCTAGGCTACAACTGCTGAAGAGAATGGAGGTCAAGAGTACTTCTACTGAGGTACACTTGGGGTCTTTTCTAGATGCATCTCCAGAGTCCCATCAGCTTCCTAAATACCTATCCTCAGCAAACCACTGAAGCGCTACACACATCACCCCTGAAATGCACCCAACTTTGGGAATCTGAAAAATAGGTCCATGGGTACAAGTTCCTGGAGACATACATAGGTACCAAAAGATTTCTGAGGCCATAGAAGGTTGGGCAGGAACAAAATGTTGAAGCGAATTGCTTTAGAAGGACCCAAGCAAGATACCTCATTTGGGCCCAAGATCTGAGCTGCAACAAGAACCCGTGAGCCTTCACCAAAACATACAGATTTAGTGAGGGTCCATCTACAAGAGCACGGGATCCAACCTGGAAGGTTCCAGAGTCTCCACAGCTGGAAGAATAGGGAGAAGGAGAAACACACGGAAAAGGTGAGACCAAAACACTTATGGAAACACGGCAGAACAGAGAGGCGAGCTGAGGACACTAAGTTAGTGCACGGTGAGCGTGTGTGAGAGTGAGTCTCTGGGGTACAAGGCAGAGGAAACAGCAGCCTAGGGAGCAGAAAGCTGGAACCCAACAAGCAGGTACCAGAACCTCACCACGCCTGAGAATTCAGGGGAGGAAATGTGGAAAGATGGAGCTGTGAAGGCTCCTTGCTGGTCAGAAGTTTGCAAGTTCTAAGGAAAGAGGGCTCGAAGGAGGAAAGAAGGGGAGTGTTGAGTCTGGGTGTCACCGACTGGCTGGCAATCTCTGTCCTAGGCAGAACGACAAGAGGGCTAAGGCCCTGTGCCTGTTAGGATGGTTTGCTCTCCTGTGCTGACTGGTGCAAGGCAGTCACAAGCAACCCCCTCCTCCTCCTCTCCCGGGAGCAGACTGAACTGAGCCGGTTCTGAACCTGACACTTGTGAACACTGAAGGGATTCATTCACCTTCAGGCAGAGGGTGAGTAATGCCCAGGTGGAACTTCATTCTGAGTTGCATAGGATATAAAAAGACAATAAAATCTCTTTCAGTTGGTCGCTACCCCTTGAGGCCCTGAAATTTACATTTTATTGTAATGAAAAAAGAAATCAAAAGAGAATCTGACCCAGAGATGAGAGTTATCCCTAATTCTGATGAATCATAAAACATCCCTTCTTGGAGAACTATAACCTACATTATTACAATCTTTAAGCAGCTCTCCGGAAAGAGATGCATGTAAATGCTTAATCCAGGATTTCCCATGCTTATGTAGAAAAATAGAACTCTTTTTTTAAATCCAGCTGCCCTTGGGAAAGAGCAGTCTTCTGCATGTCTTAATTCTGGCTTTCCATTAAGCAGGAATCTTAGCTGAGCTGAGCAGTAATTCTCTAATCAAGCAAAAGAGAAGAACAGGGTCCTCCTCGGTTCGTCTGAGAGGATGCATGAAGGACCCACTGCTCTTTGGCAAACTTTGTGAAAGGCGTTAAGACTTGTCTCCCAGCCTGTGGAGAGCAAAGGGTGTGGTGGCCTCCATTAGGCACACTGGCATTTAAGGCTACAAAGGAAAAAACACCCTACCCAAACTTACCAACACGAAAGACCTCAAGAAGGAAGAGCAAAACACTCCCAAGTTACCTGTGGCAGAGAGGAAGAGAAACCACACGATGGCGGGGGGTGGGGGTGGGGGTGTCTGCCTGGAGGTGTGGCTCCAGGAGTCCCAAGCAGAGGGCAAGGAAGCTGAGTGCTGGCCAACCAAAGCTAACCATGGACAGCAGCGGGGACAGGGCGGCAGCCCAGGAGGTACCTGGAAGGCCAGGCTTCAGTTTGATCCCTCCTGCAGAAGTAAGTAAACAGAAGTGACGTGTCCTGAGGTGAAAGTGGACTGTGCCGAGGTCAAGAGGCCACCCAGAGGGGCTTACTAACGTTCATTTAAACATCGAGGACTGCGACTGGGACATGGCCCAGTGTTTAAAGCTCTTACCCTACAAGCAAGACAGTAGAGTTCAGACCCCAGAATTCATGAAGATGTCGGGTTGTCCCACAAGCCTCCTGTAATCCCAACCTCAGATGCCCCTGCAAACCAGCTGTTAATACTAGCCAGGAGCCCTGGATTCGATTGGGAGTTTCTGCCTCAAAAAGCAAGGGGGGGGGGGGGGGAAGCAGAGAAGATGGTTGGTTCTGTCAGTAAAGTGCCTGCCGCCACATGAGCATACCGACCTACCCTCAGATCCCAACACCCAAACATAAAACCTAGCTACCACTCACATTTGTAACCCTGGCACCTGGATGGCAGAGATGGGCAGATACCAGGGGCCCGCTGGCCAGCCAGACTAGCCAATCAGTGAGCTCCAGGCTTGCTGTCAAAAAAAAAATAGAGTCACTGAAGAAAACATTAACATTAACCTCTAACCTCCACATGCATGTGTACAAGTGCGTACATGCACACACATACACACACACACACACACACACACACACACACACACACACACAGTAAGATAACTCACAGCAATAAACTAGTTATATCCCATAGTCATGAGCCCAGAATCTTTCCAGTACTCAGAACTAAACTAATCAGCTACCATCCCCCCTCAGAGGCAGAGAGGGCTCCACACATTGGTGTGCAAGTGAGTGCTATTTAAATCTTCCACACATACCTAAACACCACCTCATTCCATACTGAAGGTCTTTTCTCCCTACTGTTTTTGAAGAACACCACATTCACATAATGGCTGCCCCCTTAGTTCTATCAAGTTATGCTATTGCACCCTAAAATTCTTTTTATGGTCTGTCTTACAAGTCTACTATGTATAGCCAGAGCATTTTCCTAAGGCATAGCTAAATCCAAGTGTGCCCCACAGAAGGACTGGAGAGATACTCCCTGCTCTTGCAGAGAACCCAAGTTCAGCCTCCAGCATCCACATCAAGCAGCTCACAATCACTTACAGCCCCAGGAGATCTGATGCCCCTTCTGATCTCTGGTACCTGCATGCATATGTACTCTACACAAACACACATTAGACAACAAATCTTTTGTTTGGTTGTTTGGTTGGTTGGTTGGTTTTGTTTTTCGAGACAGGGTTTCTCTGTGTAGCTTTGGAGCCCGTCCTGGAACTCACTCTGTAGACCAGGCTGGCCTTGAACTTACAGAGATCTGCCTGCCTCTGTTCCCTGAGTGCTGGGATTAAAGGTGTGGGCCACCACCGCCCAGCAAGACAACAAATTTTTAAAAATATAAAGATACCCTGTGTACAAGATATGTGCATGAGACCTGAGATATGTGTAATAACATTAAACACCACTCATTTGCATATTCTCTATCTCCTCTATCTCTCAAGCAGATTTCCCAAAGTATCCTATTCTGACCTCAAATTTGCAATCCTCCTGTCTCAGATTCATGACATCTGGGATTACAGGTGTGCTCCACCACACCCAGTAAGTGCTTTCATTTCCTTTGGTGACAGTTCCCACCATGCACACTGACTAGCATTCTATTACCGCCTATGTGCCTTGACTATATTAAGTATAACATAGTTTGTTCAAATGTTTAAGACCTCACAAGTAGAAAGCCTCTACTTCAGTCACAATCTTAGCAACATCAAAATCACTTGTATTTTAGTAAGCCCTTTTTAGACCAAAAAGAGGGTTTTTAAACCACTTTTTGGACCATTGTGTGTAGGTGCTTCTGGGGGCCAGAAGAGGGCACCAAATCCCTTGTAACTGGAGTTATAGTTTTGAATAGCCTTTTATGAGTGCTAGGAACCAAACTCAGGTCCCCTGTAAGAGCAGGAACTAATCTTAACCACTGAGCTATCTCTCCTTTGACCTCTGTGGAAGCTCTGAGCACAGTGTGAATCATGTCAGAGTGAGCTGCACTGATATCTGAACCCCTTTATTGAACAGAGGCTCCTGAGGCCAAGGCAGGGCCTTCCTCATGCCGCCCTCACATATTTCTGAGTTCTCTGCCTTTACACTTACTGCTCAGCAATGAGATGAACAGTGTGTTAGAACCCACAGCCCTCAACAAGCTGGAGATAGATGCAGAACGTACACAGAACATCAACAGGAGGTGTTGCTGCTCCAGCTGCTGCACACTGGTAATTACACACTTTTATTGGTGGTAATTCTTGCTGCTATTCCTCCTTAATAAGATCCATTGTGCACCATAAAATTGTAACTGGGATGCAGTTTGTATTCCACTCGCATCACACGTCTTTCTAGCAGGTTCTTCCATATCCATAATCTCATCATTATTACTATTACCCTCGAAAGACAGTTGACTTGCATTAATCAGACCCACTGCCATTCCCCTGCCAGATTTTCTGCAGTTTTATTGTGCTTTTGGACATTTTAATTAACTTGAAAAATTAATTTTAAAATCCTCCCTTATTAATGTTGGGCCCCATTGGAGATCCCGTCTCCTTGTTTATTATCACTGACCATTTGAAGATGGGGTCGTTAGCAAGTCAGTCTCTAGAGTCCTGCACCATCTTGCCTCAGACTCCATGCTATTTTTAAATAAGATGAGAATAATAAGCCAAAACTGCGAGTGTGGGAGGGGGAGAGGGATCTCCTGCTTGGGGACTTAATGGACTTATAATTTCAATTACGCCATAGCATTGACTTCCTCAACAACCTGCTCTCCACAGCAGCCCAGCAACGCAGTTTAGGAATGACAGAGACAGAGGTGAGATTCATTTCTCCCATTTGCCAAGCTTAAGTGAATAATACACGGATTTGATGAACTCAGAACATTAATGCAGAGTCAAATAAACAGAACACATCACATAAGATTAATTTCCTGATCCCTTACACATTTCCTGAACCCTGAAAATACAGTAAATGTGCATTGGTCACATGAGTGTTACATTTTCTGAACAAGATTGTGTTTGTCAGTTTTTGGTGACTGTAACAAAATACCGGAGACACTTAAATGCTAGAAAGGTTTATTTTGACTCATAGTTTTGGAAGTTCCAGTCATGATAGCTGTTGCTTGGGCCATGGCAAGGTGGTACACAAAGGCAGGATGGATGGTGGGAACAAAGTCTCTAAACTTGTAGCCATGAAGCAAAAGAAGAGCAAGGAGCAAGGATCCCCTGCGAGAGGATGCCACAATGACAAAAGACCTCCCATCAGGCCTGCATCCCAAAGGGTCTTCTACCTGCCAATAGAGCAGCTGGTGACCATATCTTCAGCACTGCCCGGAACCTGCAGGAATAAGGGTCCTGAACAGCAGATGTTGAGTGGGAGAGCTGGGAATGAGAAACAAAGGCCACAAAAGCACTAGGTGGGACCAGGCCTTGCACAAGCAAATGGCTCATATCAAGCAACCTGCTAAGAAGTACAGCACCTTCTATCCTGTTTCCAGGGGAGAAATGAGGCAGAGCCAGCAGAATCCATAACACAATGAGACCAAGTCAGCAGGAGGCTGCTCCAGCAAGGCTGCCCATGGTGTCTCAGGAGCATTACAGACCAGCACGGAGTTGCCTCGGGATTGATAACTCCAGTGTCATCAGGAGGAAAGCCAAGTTTCCAAGAACCAAAGCCATAACTCCCCCAAGGCCCTGACCCCAACCCAGACTGGCCTTACCAAGTTTGCCCCTAGGCAAGGCCACAGAACTGACATTCCAATGGTCCTTTCATCAGGGCTTTGGGGAAAGTCCTGGGCTGGCCTGGCTCTGCACACAGCACTTAGGCCTTTGAGGGACATTAAGGATCCAAACTACCATAAGATACACCCACAGCACACACGATAATGCCATGGGCTGGTAGTGGCTCCCTGCTCATGCTGATGAGAATGAAGTCAAGTGTCCACCAAAAGCTGTTGGTAAGTGGTAAATGAATGTCCTGAGTATCTGCCTTCTCATCATAAAGAGTCAGCGCCCTTTCCATGTCATTTATAGCAGTGACCTTCAAGTTTGATTACGCGAATCTACTTTAAACTTCATAAAGTAAGTAGATCTTCATATAGCTGCATAGTTTCTGTTGATTAAGAAGATAGATGAGGGGGTAAGTTGTCTCAGTGGGTAGACGCACGCACTACTCTAGCAGAAAAACCCATGTACCATTCACAGTACCCATGGTGGGCAGTTCGTACCTACCTGTAACTCCAGCTCAGGGCATCAGATGCCCTCTTCTAGCATCTGCTAGGGACCTGCACTCACATGCATAACCCCACCTCCAGCAGACACACAATACTCATAACTTAAATTCCAAAACGAAAAGGAAAGTAGATGATGAGGTGGATCTGGGAGGGGTGAGAAGAGGGGTGGGGTGGGTCGATACAAACACATTGCATACATGTGTGAAATTCACAAAGAAAAATGTGAAAGTTAAAATAGTTGATGAAAGACTCATATGGATTCAACTAGGTGACAGAAGTTCTTGTTCTGATGACATTAAGTACTTCTACATTTAAAGCACACAGCCATAAGTGTGTAGAGCATGTTATTTGCTCGGTTTATACACACTGCCTGGCATGCACTTGGATTTGCATGTTCTTTGAATTAGCTCTGTTCCCAGCCCCACCCCAATACTCCTTTGGACAAGGCCTATGTGATCAGGAACTGAGAACAATTTAATTAAATACCATATTAGACATATAACCCATGAACCAAATCTTTAAACCAAAGGGCTCTTTAGATGTAACTTGGAATACTTTCAAAGGGACCTTTTTTGATTGTTGCTGCTATAATTCTATTTTGAATGCTTGTGCGTTTGCGGAACAGTGGAAAACAGAGAACTCTATCGAGCTGGCTCCAGGCTAAGCTCCATTCCAAGGCCATCTGCAGTACTGGTTTAATGTAAGGAATTGCCATGCAACAAAACTAGTTACCACAGCTGTCAGTGAAGGATCCAGAGTAACACAGAGGACCCCTTGTAAAGGGTACAGACTCACCCAAGCTGCTTCTGTGTTACTGAATAGCTATGGGATTTTTTTAAGTGTTTAGCTTATATGTCTGTGTACTACACACATGTATGGCGCCCATGGAGGCCAGAAAAACATGTCAGATCCCCTGGAACCAGAGTTAAAGATGGTTATGAGCTACCATTTAGGTGCTGCGAATTGAACTCCAGTCCCTTGAAGATCATCCAGTGCTCTTAAGCCCTCGGCCATCTCTCTAGCTCGTTAACTAATTTGCCTCCCATCTCACAATGTCAGTTCCGTATACAGTGCAGTTAACATGGGAGCCTATATGCCATGATGACATTACATCAAATGCACATCAAAGACGAGCCCAGGGGCTGGCGAGGTGGCTCGGAGGGTAAAGTGCCAGGCTAGCTGAAACAGCAAGTTCCAGATTCAGGGAAGAAACTCAACTAAGAGAGTGAGAAGACGGAGGCAAATGATGACCTCCAGCCTACACACACACACACACACACACACACACACACACACACACACTCACGGGTATTTCTGGTGGGTTTTGAAGGATGAGTAAGAATTTGACAGGAGATTGGTTTTTATAATGTGTATTAATTTTTTTTTACAGTGACCATATCTAAAATTGGGGGGAGGAGGGATAATTTCTACCATGGGAAAGGCTCTGTAGTAGGCAAACAATGATATACTAGCTGATCCTGCCTGCATGATCTTTCCTTTAATAGAACATGCAGACATGGGAAGCAAGGCTCTCTTGGTGCAGAGGATGAAGACGCTCTTCCAGGAAAAAGCAAAATGAAGCTTGGGCTCCCGTACAGCAGAGGTGAACCTTGTGTTAAACATTTGTGGGGGTCCCTGCGAATGCCACAGCCAGCAGAGAAACTATCCGTGTGAGGCAGGAAGGAAACCCAGTTCAGCACAACTCAGCAGCCAAACTTTTAGAGTCGGACCCTGAGCAGTTTTTGACAAGTTTACACACAGTGAAACTTTGGGAAAGTGTTTCCTCGTGACAATTATCACAACAAAGCTTAGGCATGTGTGGCAGTTTGAATGGAATTTGCCCCCATAATATAAGGAGTGGCACAATTAGGAGGTGTGGCTTTGTTGGAGTGGGTGTGGCCTTGTTGGAGGAAGTGTGTCACTATGTGGGCGGCCTTTGAGGTTTGCTATGCTCAGGATACTGCCCAATGTCTCAGTTGACTTCCTGTGGCCTGCATATCAGGATGTAGTCAGTACCACATCTACCTGCATGCCACCATGTCCCACGTGATGATAATGGATGAGTGCTGTCTCTGAACTGTAAGCCAGCCCCAATTAAATATTTTCTGTTATAAGAGTTGCTGTTGGCATGATTACCTCGAAACTCCTTTGCAAAGTAGCTGTGACTGCTTCTCTAAGAACGGTTTCTACTGACTGAGAAACAGTGCTCAGGAGTCTGGGAGTTTCAGGCGAAGTCTGGCTCTACAGATAGCAGAAGATTACCAGGTCATTAACTACATCCACTCCTAGCTTTCTGGGCAGAAACAGGTATAAACCCCTTCTGTTGAAGAAAAAAGCCTGTAAGTTTAATGTTCTTGGGCAGGGGGTGCAGGAGGTGTTCCTAGTACAGTGCTTCTCAACCTGTGGGTCTCAGCTTCTTTGAGGCTGAATGACCCTTTCACAAGGGTTGCATATTAGATACCCTGCATATCAGATATTTGCATTGTAGTTCATAGCAGTAGCAAAATTACAGTTATGAAGTAGTAATGAAATAATTTGATGACTGGGGACATCACAACATGAAGAACTGTATTAAAGGGCCGCAGCATTAGGAAGGTTAAACGCTACTGTCCTAGTACTGTCTGTGAGCACAAAGACCTTGTGTCCTCTGCAGTCATTGAACTCGGCAAGAGGATGAGGAGAGAATGGAGGAAGTGTGGTGTGTTTTCTTCCACCCCACTGACAAGCTCTTTCCTCAAATCCCCTCAAATCATGACAGAAATAAGATCTCCCTTAAGTTCCTTCTTGTCAGACCTTTGGCCACAGCAGTGAGGAAAGTGATGGACACAGACTGCCTGCATGTCCCCACAGCAGCAAGGGTCTCAGCACAGGAGAGAAGAGCACATCACCCAGGTTCGGGGGCATAAATTTGAGGAAATCCTCCCCATTTGCAACTCTCTTTTGAGGATTTATCAAGAATGTTTCTTGGATCTTTTCTTGTTTCATTTCCAAATTCAGACCTAAGTTTTTCCTCCACTTTCCTAAATAATTAAATACAGCCTTTCAACTGTCATTTGGTATTTCTTTCATGGCTACTAAAAATAGATTGAATCTTCCGCACACACCCCTCTAATGGTTCAATATACTCCATCTAGCCAGGCGGAGTCCCAGTGCTCTTTGGGGATAGGCACTCAGCTTAAGACTCACTATCTTCCTTTCTAAGTAGGAAAGATTTTTTAAGAGAAAAATGGAGAGATGAACATGTGTTTGAGGAGGAGAGACAAGGATATCTAAATCTGCCTGAATGTATTTAAAAAAAAAAAAGCAAGGGTTCAACATCCTCTGACCACTCATGGTCCTGATGCACTACTTCTTTGTGTTCAGATCTAATGAACTAAGAAAAGAATTTCAATAGAAACTGAAAATGATCTCCTGAGCTAGCAGCTTGGTGCTTTTTCAGGTGCCGGGGGCCTCAGTACAGGTATACAAGAGCAAGTATTATTTCCTAGAATAATGAAAAAGATGGAAGGCTTACAGGATAAATAAGCCCACCCGGAAATTTGCACAAATTGCTACTTTCTAGTCAAATCAACTACAACAGACAAATGATCTGTAGACCTTTTGAGATCTATATGTTGAAATCTGGGGAGTGATTTAGTTAGAAGGATGAGGCTTCATGAAAGGGAGTCATGCACATGTGTGCACACGTGTGCGTGCACACACACACACACACACACGATAGATACATAGGTAGATACATAGATATATACATACATAAAAACATAGATACATACATACATACTTACATGAGTACATACATGCATAAATATATACATACATAAATACATAGATACATAGATGATAGATAGATAGATAGATAGATAGATAGATAGATAGATAGATAGATAGAAAGATAGATGCATACATACATACAGATAGACAGATCATACACCAAAGAACTTCCTCACCCTCACACCATGTGAGGCCTCACACAGTATCATGACAGGAAATGGCCTCCAGCACACAACACGTTTACTGGTGCTTGCATCTTGGACTTCCCAGTCCCCCTGGCTGTGATGAATAAATTTCTGTTGTTTAGACACCACCCAGTTTATGGTATTCTGCTTTAGGAGGCCAAATGGACTGCAACACCAACAAATTACTTTTAAGCCCATCTCAGGACAAAGGTCTGTTTTCCCAGGAACCACCAGCACAAGGCAGGCAGGAAGAGAGGCGCTAAGGCCTGGAAACATTTTCCCGTTACTTCACAGGCACTGAAGTTGATGACCAGGTCTCAGCTCTGTGCTCCAGGCTAAGTGCTGAAAAAGCCTTGGGCTTATGTCAACTGTGAGCTGGCCCAGCTCTTTGTGTGCACCACAGTCAGAAATTCCAGCTCCAACATGTCCTACCAGTGGGGCCTTCCATCACATTATTCAACTCTATGTAAGCAATAAAAGCTCCCTATTGTAAGAATATATTGCTATAGAGCACCTAAAATTATTAGTGCAGGCCTTAGGATGCAGACTGGTGACAGAATGTTTGCCAGCCATGTGCAAGGTCTTGGATTTGATCTCCAGAGTTGCAAAAACAAACAAAATTTAAGTGATTAGCACAATGTCTGGCACAGAATAAGAATACAATTGTCATCTCTTCTCATAATGCCATTGCTGTTGTTGGTATTATTATCACGATGATCAATTATCATCATTATTATCTCCCAGTGTGCCCAGAGTTTAACCCTAGTGCCTAGGGCACTTGACAGGTAGTGAGTGAATGAATGAAGGGTTGGGCAAATGAATTCACAACAACAGGTCAGCATAGGCAGTATGTGATGAACTGTGGATTTATGGACTTTAGAATAAATCACTTCCATGCTGTCTCGCACGTCCTTGAAAATATGCGTTCATTTTTAAATCAGCCTCAACATTACAATTTGCAGATTTTTCTAATATGCTTCTGGAACGCAACTCCTTTTAGGGGCTGAAATACTACAAATGTTAATGTTTAACAAGTAAATAGTTCTTCCGAAATGGAAACCAGCACTCAGGAATCCTCTTGGTAGAGAGATCTGTTGAAAATTCTAATTTGCTTTGTTGAAGGCTGAGAGCTCAGGCTGTCATTTCCACCCAGAGAGGGTATCTGTTAAGGAGGAAATTCGAAATTGCGTGCACAGCTCGGGAGGGACCGTGTGTCCCATTTAAGTGTCTACAGAGACATATTCAAATAAAAGAAGAAAGAGAAGGGCCTGCCGAGCTCAGCCACTGCACAGCAGGTCAAGGGTAGGCGATACTCCATAGGATCACCCACGAGGCTCAGAGTGAACAAACAGATGTGGATGGGGTAATTAACACCAGCATTCTAAGTAAAAATGAAAGTCAAGCTGTAGACGCGACTGCATGCACTGACCAAAAGACCCAGGACAATGGTAGACTGGAGAAGCACAAATATCTCAGTGTTGGCATTGAGATTATACAGTCAAAATGAAGCAAAGAGCCGCGTCTCCTTTTACCGAAGGAAAAGAACCTTAAGGATAGTTGAGTACCTTTGTGGTTTCAGCCTGGCACCAGCTTCCAGGACCCGCATCTCCCCATTCAGCCAATCATTTCTTTCTGGCCACTGGGCCCAGACTAGGGGCTGGGCAGGCTTTTAGCTCTGACTGAGCAACCAGTACGTGCTCCTGTGACTCTGTTAGTCTGAATCTGAAGTGCCCCCCCACAAACGGACTCACTGTTACAGTTTGAAGTGCCCCCCACAAATGAACTCTCTGTTATACTTGGAATCTGAAGTGCCTTCCACAAGCGCATGATCTGAATTCCCCAGCTGTTTTAAGAAGCTCTGGAACTTTCAGGTGGGAAGGTCACTAGAGGGGCTTTGGAAGGCTGTTAATCCTGGGACAGAGTTCTGTCTCCTGTCTGCTTCCTGACCTGCCATCACTGAACAGCCATTACAGCACACTCTGAGGTCTCTCTGACACCCAAATAAATCTTTCTTCCTTCCACCATTCGGGTGGACATTCTGGTAACAGCGATGTGAAAGTGACTAGTCCCCTCACTGACAAGAGCCTTGGATCTTCCTTCCTGCCAGGGGCGTGCAACTTGCGACAGTGAAACACAGTCTTGTCATCTACAAAGCTCCTACTGTAGAACCATGACATCAAGTTAGAAAAGACTTCACAAAAGTCTTGGTGTTTTTAGCATTCACGGCATGGGGTGCCTGCAATCCCCGGACCATGGGTTGGACATTGCCTGTGCCCTAGATGACTGTCTTAGGGTTGTTGCTGCAGTAACGAAAACACCAGGCCAGTTCACAATCAGGAAATTTCATGAGGACCAGAAGCTTAGGTCTGCGGAGGTGGATCAGTTGGTAAAGTGCATGCTTCACAAGCGTGAGGACCTGAACCCACATAGAAGCAGGGCATAGCAGCTTGTGCCTGTAATACCAGTGATGGCGAGAGAGAGGCCAAGTCAGGCCGCAGGGAGCTCACAGGACAGCTAGCTTTGTTAAGTGGCAAAGGTACAGGCCAATGAGAGGCCTGAAGTGGGAGGGACCCGATCCCCACACCAAGGTTGTCTTCTAAGTTGTACATGTGCACTATGTATGCACGCATCCATATCCACACCCACGAACATGGGCATACATACATACACACATACCCATTACACAAACCCATCTCTCCCTCCCTCTCTCTCTGTATCTATTTATCATACACACGCAGCGAGGGGAGCGGGAGGAGGAGGAGGAGGAGGAGCAGAGAGAGAGAGAGAGAGAGAGAGAGAGAGAGAGAGAGAGAGAGAGAGAGAGAGAGAGAGTGCACCCTTTATTCAACTTCTGAAAGTGAAAGCTAGGAAGTCCAAGACTGTGGCACCAGCATAGCGCCAGCTTCTGGGGGAGGGCTTCAACAAGACCAAAACAATCAGCTCACTCACACAACAAAAACTTAATCTTTCTTAATAACCAAACACCTTTGAAGGGTCCCATCACCTTTAAACTCCATTATATTGAATATTAAACTTCACCACCGGTTGTGGCAGAGATAAACCACATCCAAACCACAACCACCATCTTCTAGAACAAAAATACATGCCTTGTTGAAGAAGTATCAGGTAGACCAGGATGAGTTAAGTATAGGGGCCAATGCAAGTGTGGCCCCTGGAGGGAAAGGCACCCTTCAGTCTATACCTGAAGCTGGGTTCCAGTTGGTAATGGTCTCTCCCCACAGGATGTGGCAATTCCTTCTCCCCTCCAAGTGGGAGTCTGCTACAGTTGAGCTCTGCTCCTCTCCCCTAAGTGTGTTTCCCAGCAGAGAGGTCCATTTCTTCTCAACTCTGGCCCAACTTATTACTTCTCTGCTTCGCTCTGCTAAGGGAGAAATCGGTGCAGAAATGTAGCAATCTGCTCAGAATGTAGCAATCTGCTCAGACTCGGGTGAAACGTTGTTACTTCTGCTCCGCTTCCCTAAAGGTGTCCCAGCAGAGGTGTCCATTGCTTCTCTGCTCTACTCTGCAAAGAGATTCCCAGCAGAGATTCTGCTCTGCTCCAGTGAAAGTCTTCACTCAAAAATCTTTGAAGGGATTGATTTGGGAAGGAGGAATCCAGGAGAGAAGTTCCCTCTGCCAGGGTGGAGAAGGGCAGCTGCCAACTGAACAGGCACAGGGCTTACACAGGGCTTCTTAGGGGTGGAGTTTTTCCAGGGTGGAGATTTTCAGGGTGGTAATTGGTTGGATTTCAATCCCCTGAGCTTGGACAAGCTCAGAGATTGGCTGGATTTTGTGCTCAGGGATTGGTTGGTTTTCCTGCTCAGAGACTGGTTGGTTTTTGTCCTGAGTTGGTCAGGATCAGAGTGTGTTTCTCACACTAGCCCTTTTAAACTTTTTGGCTCTAATTTCAAGGCCAAAGTGTGTTTCTTTTGCTGGCTCTGGTTTCAGGGTCAGAGTAGGTTTGTAGTACAAATCTTAATAGGTCTTATTAATAAAATTAAACCTGAGGCCAGTTATTGGGGTGAATGCTAGAAGATCAGAGAAGCAGAACAAGCCACAGCCACTTCACCTTGCCAATTCCTCAGCTGATCCTGTTTCCTCAGACTGGAAGCTTCTGAGTCCTCATCCAGAATGAATCTCAGCAAACTGCTGCTCAAAAGCCTAAAAGCTTAACCTGCCTAGTTCCTGGTTTTCATGCCTTATATACCTTTCTGCTTTCTGCCCTCACTTCCCGGGATTAAAGGCTCACTTCTTGGGATTAAAGGTGTGAGTCACCATGCCTGGCTGTTTCCAGTGTGGCTTTAACCTCACAGAGGTCCAGATAGATCTCTGCCTCCCAAGTGATAGGATTAAAGGCTTGTGTGCCACCATTTTCTGGCCTCTATATCTAGTGAGTGTTCTGTTCTCTGACCCCAGATAAATTTATTAGGGTACACAATATTTTGGGGAACACAATGCCACAACATAGGTTTCTTTTGCTGGCTCTGGTTTCAAGGTCAGGATGGGTTTCTTTCATTTGCCCTTTTACCCTACAGCCAATGCTTGGGCTGGAGGGCACGTGTACTCTAGGTGATGGAAGCTCATGTCATTTAATCGCAAGTCACTGCATGAGTGAGGTCTAGTGTCTGTAGAAATAGATGGTCTCTTCTAGAAATTTGGGGACCTATTGTTTTATGACATTGTCATAGTTAGCTTTAACTGTCAACTTAATACAGCTTAGAGTCACCTGAGAAGGGAGTCTCTATTGAGAGGTTGCCCAGATTGGACTGTGGGCATGTCTGTGGGGGATTGTCTTGATGGTTAATGGGTATAGGAGGATCCAGCCAACCCTCTGTAGACAGCACCATTCCCTGGGCTGTATAAGAAAGCTAGCTAAGGGTCTGGGGAGGTGCGTCAGTGGTTAAGAGCACTGGCTGCTCTTCCAGAGGACCTGGGTTCAATTTCCAGGACCCTCATGTAAGTTCACAACTGTCTGTAACTCCAGTTCCAAGGTATCCAACACCTTCATGTAGATATACATGCAAAAACACTAATGCACATGAAATAAAAAATAAGTAATTTTTTAAAAAGCAGCCTAGCTAAGCTGAAGCTGAGTGAGCAGCAAGCAGCTCTCCTCCATGGATTCTGCTTCATGATCCTGCTTGCCTCCCTGCACCGACTTCCCTCAATGATGGGCTATGACCTATCATCTGAAATAAACCCTTCCTGCCCTAAGTTACTATTGGTCAGAGTGTTTTATCAGAGCAATAGAAAGAAAACTACAACAATGTTATTTAAAGGCCATGGATGCAACTCAGTAGTAAAGCACTTGAGTACACACACAGACACACACATAAACACACACACACACACACACACACACACATGTATATATGTATATATATATATGTATTACATTTACATATGTGGATATATGCATATGTATTAGAGTTTAAAGCTTTTTTAGTAGCATCTAGTATAATAAATAGTTAAGCAGCATTTTCACTTTGTCTTATTAAATATTTTTGTATATGTCATCCCCATCACATACTTGGCTATTGTGGGAATAATTTTAATTTATTCTGCTCCTATAATTGACTCTCAGTTTTATTGTTTTCTCTATTTTGAGAATTTTTCTACAATTTTCCCGGTTGCTCCCCTCTGACCCATGCAGTACCGCCTGTGGCCTCCACTGCCTGTCCTCATTTTTTCCTCCAATAACTCTGTCCAGGTACCAAAGGAAGACTCTGAATATCAGCATGAATCAGGAGTCCAGCCCCGGTGCAATCAGGTGAAAGGAAATGGGCTCATTAAGCACATGCATTCTTCAAGCCAGGACTGCAGGATATTTCCAAGACCACAGCCCAGGCTGCTCACAAGCCACAGGCATGCCTGCCTTCAATCCCTTCTTCAAACATGAAGGCAGCATTCACTTGTGGGGGCAGTTTCATGGAGTCAAAGAACTAATAAAGTAAAATAAACCCATTAACACAACTTGATTCTAACTACACTGTTGCTGATTGCAGCTTAATTCTGGACGGATTGTTATTCTTTAGTTAACTGGAAAGAACAAACATTTTTACTCCTAGGGTAAATGAGGAGATAGCCATAATGATTCAGATTATTAACTGACTAAAGTCTAGAAACTCAAATTAAAGTGATGACTCCAAGAAAACAGAGTGAACCGTGTAAAGAAACTCGATGCATCCCATGTGTGATCAAATTGTTATTGGGGTCTGCATATTTCTCAAGAACTAGACACGAAGGACTCAAAGCCCATTTCACACCTATGAAGTATTCAGTACTGGGGCTGGAGATGGCTCAGCAGTCAGGAGTGCCTTGAGCTCTTCTAGAAGACCTGAGTTTGGTTCCCAGCACCCACATCAGGTGGCTCCCAACCATCTGTAACTCCAGCTGCAGGAGATCCAATGCCCTCTTCTGGTATCCAAGAATACGGCCCTCATGTTGCACACACACACAAATAATAATAATAAAAAATATTAATATAAAAGTTGATTGACACTTTCTGGGCTACTTGGGGAAGGGGCTGTTCAACGTTATTCTTGATTCCTGTCATAACATAAAGGGACACTTTCACACAGTGTTTGCCAAGGAAAAAAGATGTCCTCAAATTCCTTGCAGGCATCAACCTTGATTTCCAGATGGGTTGAGCACTTCTACAATAGGAAAAGGATAGAGCTCCACTGTAAACCTAAAATTACCTGGAAAACTTCTACAGGCAATCTGTGGCATCGCTGCCATTGAAAACCTTGCTAGATCACTGTCTTCTCCTCAGGAATACCAGCCAGTGGGGTGCTGGAATTTTCTGCTGCGGAGGGAGTCACCCCACCTCCTGGCCACTTTTCTCTGGGGAAGTCCACTAACTAGATCCAGACATCCTTTAAGTCACATCATCTTCTGGTGGTGACTGATGCAAGGAATAAGCACCTGCCAATCATAAATACATCTTACATCAACCTGAGGCCCCAGCTCTCTGTAACAGATTCTCCTCCGCGCTCTCTGCATCACCATCCCACGGAACACCAAGGGCACCAGAGTTTGCTCTAGTGGTTACAAGCCTCCGAAGTTCTGCGCATACATGACACCATTTCTAGAGAACACTGCAGGTGGGTGTATCTGAGCTCCAGGCCTGAAAGATCCTGAAGAGACTGAGAAATGCAGAAGCAGGCTGCTCCTGACAAGGCCTTAAAGGGTTTTGGGGGTGAGCTCACTGCAGCTCATCCTGAGGCAGGAGACTGGTCTGCAGAAAGCAAGTACCCCGTGTTCCTATCCAGCAAGCTGGAACACTGAGCCAAGCCCTGGAGACCAGCTTCTGGCTCCTGGTATTCTGGCCATTGAGTAGGTAGGAAAAGCCAATGGGAAGGCCTTGCTGTTGTACTGCAGACCTGAGCAAAATGGAAAGAAATCTGATGGAGAATGAAGGCCAGCTCCTTACAGTACAAACTGTCTATCTGCCTGCGACCCCTCAGGTTCTCTGATGTCACCCAGCTCCTGCTTCTGTGGCTGAGCTAGTTCCACACATAGACCACCCAACTCCTACATCTGCTCCAGCTCCTGCTTCCATGGCTCAGCTAGTTCCACACATAGACCACCCAACTCCTACATCTGCTCCAGCTCCTGCTTCCATGGCTCAGCTAGTTCCACACATAGACCACCCAACTCCTACATCTGCTCCAGCTCCTGCTTCCATGGCTCAGCTAGTTCCACACATAGACCACCCAACTCCTACATCTGCTCCAGCTCCTGCTTCCGTGGCTCAGCTAGTTCCACACATAGACCACCCAACTCCTACATCTGCTCCAGCTCCTGCTTCCGTGGCTCAGCTAGTTCCACACATAGACCACCCAACTCCTACATTTGCTACACGCTCTTCTGTGTCAGTGTCAGCTTTCTTTGGGGCCACCAACTAGCTACTTATGAATGCTCGACCTTAGTTGATGCTGTCCACTAGCTCATATAACTTAATTTAACCTGTTTCTCTTCATCTATGTTTTGCCTCGGGGCTTTTTACCTTTCTGTCACTCTGTATGTCCTGCTCTGTGTCTAGCTGGCTGGCCGTGGCCATCTCCCTCTCTTTCTCTCTCATTCTCCCTTCTCCCCTTGACCCTAGACTCCTTTTCCTACTTATTCTCTCTGCCCGCCAGCCCCGCCTGTCCCTCTACTGCCTAGCTATTTGCAGTTCAGCTTTTTATTAGACCAATCAGGTTTCTTAGGCAGGCAAAGCAACACATCTTTACATCGTTAAACCAATGCAGCATAACAAATGTAACACACCTTTACATAGTTAAAGTAATATTCCACAACACTCTCCCTTCCGATTTTATCAGACTCAAGTATGGACTCTGTGTCTTTCTGTCTTCCCCCCAAATCCAAAACGTCTAGTTTAAGAAATAGTAGACTTCAAGGCAGATGTAGGACAGGGGCTGGTGTCCCAGTACAGGACACTCTGCCGCAGCAGGTGCTTGGTCCAGAGACAGAGAACTCTGCACTGAGGTCAGCACACTGCAGAGAAGAGAAGGTGGGCCACGGGGAAGGCTGGGAAGTGGTCGGACTGCAGATGGTACACACGGGAGGTTACAAAGACAGCAGCCAGACGAGAGGCTCAGATCCAGGCTGGGCCACTGCAGCCTTCCTGCGCCACCATGACGCTTCTGTGTCAGACATTCTGACAAGTGTCCACATTTTTCCAAAGGCCAAATGCTCTGAACATCCAGCAAGATATTGTCCCTAAGCCTGTTGGTGTCGTGGACACAACCCCCACATACATGACAAATAGGAAAACAAAGAGGAGTCTGTCACTATGAAGACAAAGCTGAACACTTGGAAAAACTTAGTTCTACAAATAACTAAAATCTGGTTTCAAATTACCATCAAGGTATTACTGGTAAATGACTTGCAGAGAAATCACAACTCCAAAGGATTCTGAGCATAAACATCTTTGGAAGCCTTAGATTCTCTACACTAACAAAACACAGGAAAACCAACTTGGACTATACACCTGCGACTTTATGGGCGTCATTTGTATGTGAATCCTATAACCATGAATCCAAAGAACACAACATAAGAAGAGGTCTTGTATCTGTGTGAAAAGAATGTAGGTTTATTGTGTTCTTTTTAATTTTTCATTATTTTAATTTTTTAATTGAAAGCAGGCCTGGTAGTAGTGACTTCTAACCTCAGTTACCCAAGAGGCTGAGACCAAAGTTCAAGGTCTTCCTGGGCTATACAGTGCACTCAAGGTTAGTCTGAGTAATTTAGTGAAACCCCATCACCAAATAAAACACTAAACTGGAGGGTTATGGGTGTAGCTCAATGGTGCAGCATTGAGGTACAGTATGTTTAGCATGCTTGAGGCCCCCAGGTCAAATTGTCAGTTCTGAAAGAAAAAAGCAGTGACTAAGAGTCTTGGAGCTATTGCAGCCGTGATGGAGAGAAGACAAAGGAACACACACATGTGGAGCCCAGAGGATATCCCCGTACTACCAGATCTGAGGAGGTAACCCATGTTCACACCCAACCAGACAAGATTGGCGATAACTGGGACATCGTAACTATTGATCCATGTCATGTCTTCCCTGGAATGCCTCAAAAAAACAGAGTTCTTAGCCTGTAATGAGGAAATAATGGATTCTGCTTTGAGATAATAGAATTTGAAAAAAGACAGTCCAGGCCGGCAGAGCAAAGTGGGAACCTGCATTGGGTCCTTCCATCTGCTGCTACCAGTCTCAGAAGTTTCAGGATTCAGGAACCGCGTGGTGCTCAGAAGACTGCAGGACTCAAGCTGTTCAAGAGCTCAGGGTAACCTTAGGATTGGACGGTTGGATTCGGAGTCAAAGCTCAGCGGGTGTCAGGTCCACAGGAGCTGGATAGCATTCGGCAGCTTTGTGAGCCCCGGGCAACCAGCACCACGCAGGGCAGATTTTTAGCCATATGGACAATCTGTGACCAGCTAAATCATCATCTAGGAAGATGTTTCCATGAGAAATCTATGTCGGCAAGCAAAGCCCTTCTTCCCCACCCCATGCAGACATGGCTACGTGCATCGCAGGGCTTTTAACTTCTGTGGGGGAGGAAGTGAAATGGCACCCTTCTTGCTGTACCTCGGGTATGGCATCATTCCACACTGAATAACCCAAATCTGGGGAAACTGATGGCAGATTGCTACGTGGTTGGCCTTTCGTGCTGTGGTCGTATCCCTGTGGTTGGGCATGTGACACTCTGAGTAGAATCAGCAGTTGTATCACTGGAGGAGGCAGCCAATCTAAGGTCAAATGATTCAGGGGAAAAAAGATAACCTTATTTTTTCTCCACTTGGATTAACAGTGTGTGAAGAGGTTGGACTGTTTGGAGTCCAACTGATGCTAGACATGTGCAAGGTAGACACAGAGTTAACCTAGGTTAAGACCTGCCCTGCAGTGGGGCCATGTGTGGACATCCGCTGTCAATCACTGTGCTTCCCTACTACGCTGCCTTTGAATGATAGTAAGGATTCTAGGTTAGTCATTGTAAAATTCAAATACTAGCTTATGACATAAATATAACTCATTGGGTCACAGGATTCTAGGAAGGTCTCAACAATAAAACTGAAGAGTGAGCCAGTAAGATGGTTCCATGGATTAATATACTTGCTGCCAAGCCTAGCGAGTTTGATACCGAGGACCCGTATGATGGAAAGAGAGAACAGACTCCTGCAAGTTGTCCTCTGACCTCTGACCTTGGTGCTTGCTCACCCACATCCCACACATGCACATATAACTTGAAAGGCATGGATGGAGGTGGAGACCAGCGACCTCTGAACCATACAGTCCAAACATCTCTAGAACCCATCTCTCAGCCTGAAGTCAACCATACACCTCTGTCTCTCTATTTCTTCCTTCATGAGGAAATAAAAACATTGATTCCACCACAGTCTGAGTTTACATTTTAGAACCACTGCTCTCAAGATTCCTAGTGCTTCCTTGGCTGATGGAAAGATTATTATCAGCTCAGTTTGTATCACGTGTCTTTCTCTGGCCCAGTAGATGGAGCATGGTGTGATATCTACTGTCACCCCCCTCCCCATCTCGTCCCTCTTTCTACATGTGGTCCCCGCAGTTGCATAAAGAGCCAAATTTATTGATTTGGTATGTTTATTTTATCCTTTGATTACAAATAAAAACTGTATGTGTGCTGGGGAGATGCCTCAGTGAACAAAGTATTTGCCACACAAACCTGAAGACCTGAGTTCTGACCTCTGGCACCACGTGAGAAGCCAGGTACAGCAGCGCCCAGAGACAGGCAGCTCCCAGGGCCTCGCTGACCAGTGGGTCTAGCTCCAGGCTCAGTGAGGAACCCTCTCTAAAAACTAAGGTGAAGTACTGTAGAGGAGGATATCCCAGTGTCAACCTCTGGCTTTCACATGGGTTCACACGGGTGAGCACACGTGCACGTGTGCACGCAAACACACACACACACATACACACATGCACGCACACACAATTTATACATATTCGTGGTTTATAGCATGATGTTTTAATATATACATAGACTAAGGCATGACACCTCACATACTCACTTTTGTGATGAAAACACATTAACTTTGTAGGCCAATTAGCTATTTCTCTGATTGGCATGTGAGTCTATGAATGTAAACACATTTCAAGCTAGCTCACCACTAATTCCCTAGCACCTAAACAGTATTTTGAGCTATGTGATAAACAATTATTAGTTCCTGTTATTCTATCTTACTATACCTACTTAATAAACATGTATAAGAAAGATATATACAGATTTCAGTACCATCAGCAGTTTCAACATCTGTGGAACATCTTGAGAACCATACTATGTGGATAAGAAGAGTCCACTGTATTTTTATTTCCTGAATCTAACAACACTAGTCCCTTAATATCCCAGATCCCTTGGGGACACTCTATGCCATGTCCCTCTGCATTCCTCTGTGGAATAAGAGCAGGACATGGGTCTTTGTATGCAGGTGGTAGCTAACAAACCTGCCACGAGGAATTGCATTGTGACTCCACACTGAAGGCTGAGTGAGGAGTGCCAAGCCTTTCAGAGTATCAGTAGCCTGCAGAGTTGGGGTTGGGTAGAGCCACCAGGGGACAGACCAACCGACCATGACTGAACTCCAAGAAGCATCCGTGAGGTACATAAACTCATGAGGTGTGTGTACCACGAGATGCATAACTCATGATGTTAGCAGCAGATCAGAACAGACAGGGGACATCTTTGAAAAGAGCCAAGAGCATCCCCAGGAGAGTTCAAGGACCAGCCTAGGGCCCTTTCCAACCACCATGAAGACAAACAATATCTTCAACAGCACAAACACCAGAGAAAAATGAAAAGCAACCAAGAAAATGCAGACCACCAGGCATTTCCACAGTCAACATGTTTATCTACACTTGAATGTGTTAGACAGTACAGAAGTCTCCTAAGAGACCATACAGTCTTCGAGGAAAACACCTTTCTGTCCTTTCTTTCAATGTGAAAAAATAAGGTACCAGGGTGGTTATGTGAAACAAGAGAATTCAGAGGACAGTAAGAAGATTGTCACACTTCCCTAGGGAGCTAGAGATTTGTCCTTCTGGGCTGAGGAGAAGGAGCCTATGGATTGGAATATGACGCAATCAGACTGAAGAGCACTATGGGAAATAGTCCCTTGATCCAGATGGCTGAAGACATGTGAGCACAGCAGTGCGTGATCTTCCATTGTAGTGTACTCTTTTTTCTGGAAAGGTCTATAATCACTGCCTCTTGCCACTACTTGGCTGTAAGCTTTCAGGAACATCCATTCAACATCAAAACCTACAGGATAAGACCACTGGAAACTTAAAAGTTGGACAGTAAATGGATGAATGCCTCCAGAGTCTGCAATCTGCATATCACACCTCATGGCCCTAACCAGCCCAGGAACAGAAAGGAAAAAAAACCTTCCTGTCTCAAACTGTGTCAGAGCAAGGTGGCTCTCAAGAGGGAGGGTAAAGAAGGCAAAATTGTACGACCACCTGAATGTAAGAGGAATAGTATTATCAAAATGTAGATCACTGGGGCTCGGGACACAGTTCAATTGACAGACAGCTTGCTTGAAATGTAGAAAGCCTGGGTTCAACCCTCTACATTGCATAAAGTAGATATGGTCAGACATCCCTGCAGTCAGGAGAGAGCGGGAGAAGGACCAGAACAAAAGCACTGAAAATGAATAATAATTCTCTTTAAGTGCTACAATGGGTGACCTTTGTCTTTCTAGAACTATTATACAATGGATCCATGGTGTTTTGTTCACAGGCAAAATAATTAGGCATCAAATAATAATAATAACAACAACAACATAAAGTCAAACAGCAGTGGCTATTAAAAAGCTACGGATGCCTTCTCACTTCTGGACACCAGTTGGGTCTGAGTTAACTAGAATTCTACCTGCAGGGTGCCTGGCTCAGGAACTGAGGGTCCAGTATACCCTGAAAAGGCCAGTGTCTACAGCAGGGAATGACATGCCAGCAGAGTGGTCCAGGTACTGAGGATAGTTGGACTGGGACCTTGGAGGACAGTCCTAGCAGCGCCCAACCACAATTCCCTGTGTTTGGGGACCATCCTGAAACACACACACACACACACACACACACACACACACACACACACACACACACACACACACACCAGCAGCAGCAGCATAGAGACTGACCAAGCCAAGAAGGAGTGGGGAGAGAGTTTTAGTCAGATCTACACTCTTGGAGCTGGCACTTGATGAAGTTATGCATTTCCACTTTGGTGGACTTTGAGTCGTGGATGTTTAGTCTAGTTCATCTCTAGGAGACCTGAGAGTTTATGTAATTCCATTTCTTCCCACTGCAGTTGAGTTTCTGTGCAGAGAAGGGAGAGAATGGGCACTCCACAGTGTAAGAATCAGGACTCTGCAGAAAAACAGTGCCAGCTAGTCTAAGAAAGAGCAGGGAGAGATTGATTTATTTTAAGGAATTGGCTCACTGTGGAGGCTGGTCAAACCAAAGCCCACAGGAAGCCCAAAGAGGGGCAGAAGCCACAGCTGAAGTTCAAGGACTGCCTAGTCATGGAATTCTCTCTGGCTCTCAAAAACCAGTCCTTTCTGCCGAAGCTTTCAGCTGGCTACGTGAGGCCCACCCACATTGGGGAGCTCAGTTTTCCCTGCTCAGAACCCTACTTACTTAGATGTTCATCCCCAAACACACTCTCACTGACATCCAGAGGAATACTTGACCACCCATCTAGTATGTGGCCCAGCCAGGTTGGCACATAAAAATTAGCATCAAAAATGGAATTAACTCTAAATCTTCTGATTTTAAACCCATTCTATTTGATCATGTGGTCCCAGTAACTTTCATGCTTTTGAAACAACCAAATTCCAGAATCTGAGGTTTTCAGGGCAAGAAGCTGGGGCAGTGAAACGTGACACTCAATGGTGTGTCTGCTTTTGTGCTCTACTTGAATGTCCCAGCCATAAGCCTCACTGGGCACATTTCAAAACCAAGACAGAAACAAAAATATTTAAAGCAACCAAATTTCAAGACCCCCAACTCTATGAAAGTCCAACACCAGATCAACTTCTCCATAAAGTAACAGTGACATTATTGGTGACACCCTTGGAGAGCCTCGGGTGTTAGAAGGGGAACATTGGAATTATGAATCACTAAGCAGTGAACATATTCAACAGAAGCCACTGCACGCCTCTCAGACGCCAGCTCTCCTCTTCAGTCCTAGGGTTGGGTGTGACTCTTTAGCAGAGAAGAGATACATTAGCGTCCACGTTTTCCCACTTGTCTTAAAGTTTCTATTTCAGCACTTCGAATTTTACCCCCTACAGTCCCTTTTGCTTCGTTAAAGGAAGGGGGACACAATTGAACTTCACCCCCTCATTGAGAAGACTATTAGAGGAAGAGACATTCCTTCACAGCTAATGAGATACTATTCACACAGGAAGCTGTGTTATGGCCATTTGAGAAGGCCACCAACATCTCATTACCATAGTGCCACTGTGTCACTTGCCCTCACACCTCTTGTGAGGACTTAGCGACTTCACCACTCTGAAAATCCTATGGGGGGGCGGGGGGGCGGAGGGCAATACCTGGAGTCTCCAGCTGCTGGTTGGGATCTGAGTGGTTCTGAGAATTAACAAGCGTGTCAACTCCGTTCATCTCGCATGCCATTGACTTGGAAGCAAATGCCAGGACGGAGGCCTAAGAACTAACGGACTGACACGACTGCAAAGCCAGCATTTGTAACAACCGAAATCACTAAATCTCAGCTTCAAACACCGATCCTCTTTTCCTTGGGACAGTGATGTGCTGAGCAATGTATAAGTCAACAAAAGCTGCCTTAACAAAATACGGTGACTGGGGGCTGGGCTTGAACAGCAGGCACGTTCTCCTGGTTCCATTGTCAAGGTCCCAGGAAAATGGCTCCCTGATAAGGCTCTCTTCCTTACAGAAAGCCAGGAGCCTTCTCTCCAAATTCTCAAGTGACCGTTTTCTGATGTATATCGGTGGAAAGAGTTCCACCTTCTCTTTCTCTTCCTATATCAGGATGTCAGTCCTCTCAGATTGGGGCCCCACCCTCACAATCTCACTTAACACTCATTCGGCACAGGCCGCATTTCCAAATACAGTTATTCTGGGGATTGGGGCTGCCACACAGGAACTGGAGGGGACCCAGTTTAGTCCATGACGGACAACAGTAACCTGCTGTCCTACTTGACTTTCTATTGTTGTGATGAAAAGTAACTTGGGGAAGGAAGGCTTTCTTTTATCCTACACTCACACTCCATCACAGAGGGGAGTCAGGGCATGAAGTCAAACAGGAGCCTAGAGGAAGGAAATGAAGCAGAAACCAGGGAGGATTGCTGCTTACTGCTTACCCATGATGGCTTCCTCTACCTTTCCTATATAACCCAGGACCAACTGCCCAGGGTGGGCTCCATCCATAGTAGGCTGGGCCCTCCCACATCAATCATTAATCAAAACAAAAGGTGCCCCACAGACATGCCCACAGGCCAGTCTGATGGAGGCAATCCTTCAATTAAGGCTTGCATTTCCCAGTGACCTTAGCTTGGTCAAGTTGACAAAG
The DNA here is from genome assembly GCF_007827085.1 of Peromyscus californicus insignis. Taxonomy (NCBI): domain Eukaryota; kingdom Metazoa; phylum Chordata; class Mammalia; order Rodentia; family Cricetidae; genus Peromyscus; species Peromyscus californicus. Next base: position 4,064,333 of record NW_026294469.1, on the reverse strand, counting down.
CAAAACAAAACACCTAACCAGCATGCTCGCCTGATGCATATCTTACTCCTATCTAAACTCCATGTGGAGGATTTTCTTTTTCTCTTCACGGAGTTCCACTAGAGAAAGAAAATATTTAGGAAGGTGCAAACAAGAAAAATATGCCACTTAATGAGGTTTCATCTGTAGATGGCACTCTCTGAATGAACAGTGATAATCCCACTCCTAAGGTGGACAAAACAACATTGTAGGTATATACTAAAGAATTCAACTAGCCTCCTCCTTTTCGTTTTGTATCCCTATTAATCCATTGTGGGTCTAGACAAACCTTGTGGAAAGGCAGAAAGGGAGGAAGGAGGGACCAACAAAAAATGCTTTAATATTTTTTAAAGCCCTGCTTCAATTTATAGAAAATGTTTTCTTGTTATCTTATATAATGTTTGGGATCCTTTCTTTATGAGAAAGGAATGATTCACAATCAACTTATAAGAACTCAAAATTTACTTTGAAAATAGTCCCAATAATTTACTTGTTCTCATGGACTAAATCCAATTGGACATGGCTGTTAGAACTTAAGTGGGGACACATCTGGCCTGACAGACTCAAGAGTTACTCTGGCATCTACTCAACTTACCCAAAGTTAACTCTACATTGTTGACAGACAGGAGACAGGCCTCAGCTCGGCACAATTCCTAAATGCAAGCCGCACAGTAGAGTGGATTTTACACACACACACACACACACACACACACACACACACACACACACAGAGAGAGAGAGAGAGAGAGAGAGAGAGAGAGAGAGAGAGAGAGAGAGAGAAAGAGAGAGAGAGAGAGAGAGTTCTGACGGAGGAGTCCCTTTACCTTGGATAGATGTCCTGACAGTCTGCAGTAGACGTGTGAACTCTCGGGTGCTGGAACGGATGGAAAGCCAAGATGAACAAGATGTACTTGTTAGATCAGGACTGATGGAGATGATAGGGAAATAAAGCAGACAGACGTCTCCAGAGGAGTCTTGTCTTTGAACCACTAAAGGGCTCCGTCTTCGGCAGGAAAAGGCACCGTGTGCACATGACACAGGGAGTTGGGGTTTTATGGGAAGAGGAAGTTCTTAGGGTGGAGGAGTCGCAGGTCTGTTCACCTGCAGGCTCAAAGTTATCATCACCAGCAGTGGTTGGTGTGGTCTTCTCAGGAGGGGTGGGTGTTCCTCAACTTAGGAGGTCACACCGTCCTTTGGGGTTCCTCCTCAGCCTGCAGATGGTACCAGTGCGTCAACATTCCTGCGCTGCTCCCTAGCTCAGCTTAGGCTTTGGAGCCAGTAGCCTTCAGCACTGGTCCTCGTTCGAGTCTCTGTGGCTGTGGAACACTCTAACCGAAAGCAACCTGGGAAGAAGCCGTGTGAGCCTACAGTTTATAGTTGGTTATTCGAGGAAGCTAGGGTGGATGCTCAAGGCAGGAATCGGGAGACAGGAAGCGAAGCCAAGTCCATGGAGGAACGCTGCTTACTGGCTTGCTTTCCCTGGCTTGCTCAGCTACCTCCTTGTACAGCCCAAGCCCACCTTCCCAGGGTTGGCACCATCCACAGTGGGAAGGGCCCTCCTCCTGCATCAGTTAGCAATCCAGAATTGCCCCACAGGCACACCTACAGGCCAGTCTGATGGAGGTGATCTCTGTTGTGAGTCCCCCATCCCAGGTGTGCCTGGGTTTGTGTGGCCAGCACAGCAACTAAGCAGGGGAAAGGTGCAGCCTTCCCGCAAGGGAACAGCATAAATAAAGGCAGAGAGGCAAGGACACAGCCATGCTCTGGGCAGTACTCTTCAGAGGAAGGGATTCTCAGACAGATGTGAGGAACGACCAAGAAACCATGAAATGAAGTTTCCTTTCTCATCCAGCCTCAGTCACTCCCTGGAATCTAGGACCTGGGTCCTTCACCTTAGCAAGTTCCCAGGGGCAGGAGGAGTGGGGGCGATGGTACAGCCTGGAACCCTCACCTTGACTACAAAGCTTCTAGAGGGATACACAGGATATCAGCTCAAAAGATGCTTTGCAAGGCAATGAAGAGAAGAAAGCAGTCAGTACAGCCCAGAGACGCCTGCATGTCCATGAGATAGCTGCACTCTTCATGATGGTCAGCTTATGAAACCAGCCTAGATGCTCATCAACAGACGGATGGGTGAAGTGGGGCATGTGCACATAATGGAATCTTATTCAGCCATGAAGAAGAATGAAATCATGGCAGTCACAAGGAAATGGATAGAGCTGGAAATCATTATATTAAGCAAAACAAGCCACACTTAAGACAACAATCACATATTCTCTCACCTATGTGGGATCTAGATTTGAATTTATATAAGTGTGTGTGTGTGTGTGTGTGTGTGTGTGTGTGTGTGTGTGTGTGTGTGTGTGTGTGTGTATGAAGGGAGCTATGAAAGAAGTGAAGAGCTGTAAAAAGAGGGAAGAAAGAGGATTGTGGGACACATGACATAAAAGCAGAAGAGGGAAGTGATTGGAGGAGGAGAGGGGGTGGGGTGGGGCGAGCAGTGGGGGGAAGACAAAGAATAGGAAAGTGTAATGGAATGTGTGTACGCAAATTCCACAAAGGGGGCTGGAGTGGCAGCTCAGTGGATAAGGGCATTTGCTGTTCTTCTAGACTCTAGAATCTAGAGGATAAGAGTTGCTTCCCCACATCTGTGTGGGTCAATTTAGAACGCCTGCCTCGCCAACTCTAGGAGATCTGGCACCCTCTTCTGGCTTCTGCCGACACGTGCACACAGCTGGCGTATACACACTGACAACACGTATCTGTGAAATTAAAATTAAAACAAATCCTTTTTTAAAAAAGAAAGAAAATACCACAACATAATGATGTGCTAGCTTCCAACCTATTTTTTTTAAATCCTTTACTTTGCATGCTCACTTTATAAATTAATTTTTGAAAGGGCAGAATCTTTTGTTGGGGTCAGGTGGATGGAATGAGCCTTGGAAACGAGGCTGAGGAGCTGGACTGGGAGAGGGTTTGCTCCCGAGCTGCTTGGCAGCAGAGCAATGGTGGGTGTTATTGAGAAAGCACTAAGAATGTTGTCTGGCAGAGCCGTGAGGGGCCCAAGCTGCAGAAGAACATTCAGAGTTGATTAATACAGGAGGTTGGAAGAATTTGACTCTCAAGGAGAAAAAAAAACCCTCAGCTACAGAGGGCAAATGTTTGGGCAGGTGAGAACAATCAGAGCCTCCCACTTAATGAGATTGCATTGTGACTCTGTCCACAGGCCCTAAAAGAGGTGGCAACCATGTCTTAATAAAGGCCCTGATGAACAATTGCAATTCTTCAGCCTAGTTTGAAAAAAAAGTTGCCTTTATACATTAGAAATATTGAATTGCTATTCCAGTAAACCCATCAAAGAAACTCCACAATGGGCAAATATTTATACACCAGCATAGTAATAAAACCCAAAGTATCTCCTAAGGAAAAGATAGCATGCCCAAGATACGTCTTTTTAAAAATAATCTTATGATTCTACAGAAAAAATAACATAAGTAGGGGGACAAAGCGCAAGACTGAAGGCAGACTTTCGTCATGATTTTGCTGTCAATTGTGTGGCGGATCTGTTTGTGCAAAAGCTGATGGCTGCCTCAAGGTGCATTGTTTGGGCTGAACTCTGGAGAAAGATAAACATCCAGGCTTCCGGGGGACTCGCATCACAAGTGACAAGCAAAGTTCCTAGGAGCTGAAAGACCCTGGTGCCAATTAAAAACCATACAACCCCATCCCAGCAAGGAGGGGAGCTGTTGAATAATTGAATAATCTCAAGCCATTCCAGAGAAGAATAAACAGATGATGGCCTCGTCCCGCCGAGACTGGCTGGAGCTGTGTGCATTAGAGTGCTCTATATTCTCTTCATACTTTGATTAATTATCCAGCTGTGCGACTGTCATTAACAAGGATGTCTTTGAATCATGTGGCTCCGACAGTAACCAAATCTGGCTGTTCCTTTCATTTTCTTCCCTCACATGGGGAAGCACCTTGCTGTTTGGGAGAGAGTGGCCTGGCATGTCATTTGAAAGGAGCAAACGCTCCATTCACCACAGATGACAATGGGTCAGTCTTTAGATGGCTTTCCGAAGTCCTGCCCATGGGCTTGTCACTGGGGTGCTCCTGGTAGATGACAGAGATGTGCCTGCTTGGAATTTGACCTTCTACTGGAAAGTGGGGGAGACTCCAGGCCTGAAATGAAAACGGCTGTCCTTTTCAAATTATATTTGCTTGCTAATTTGTTTATTTCTTTGTGCTATAACAGAACTCACCATCCCATCCCATCATCCCAAAAGGGCTTGATGTGCTGTTTCTCTAAGGAATGTTTTCATTTTTAAAGCATCCAGCATTTCATTTCCACAGAAATCATTTGGAATGGAGCGTTCCCATCTTTCATCGGAGGAAGTAAAGATGCTGGGTGGGAGGACCCTGAAATAATGGCATGTCCATGGCTGCCCATTCCGCCAGCTCAGTGACTACAATAGCTATTATGAAAGTGACTGTGTCACATAGGGTGAGTCACCTGCTTTTTCCCTACCAAAGGCTATCTGCTGATTCAGTTTAGATGATGGCGTTTTCCTTGCTTCCAGGGAGGTGACACAGTTTGAAAAGAGAAGTCATCTTCTGATAACATTCTCTCTTCCTCTCTTCCCCATAGCTCCCAACACCACAGCATCAGCCAGGGCCTGGGATTGATTATAGCCAGTGAAATCAAGGCAGAGTGACTCAGCCACTCCCAGGCGGAAGTAATAACACTTGGGGACTGTCATTCTGTCGTCTGTTCGTTTTCCAATGTCCCTGAGTCCTGAGCCTCTCTCTATGTGGAACACAGACCTCTTACCTGTCAGCTGGCAAATGTGTTACAAGCAAAAACCCTTTGTTTGGATGTTTCCCTTTCTCATCTCTACCAGGGAAAGTATTTACCATCCTTGAAAGGCCATTTTAAATGTCGTTTCTCCATGGAGGCTTCCTAGATGTGAACTCACACAGCACCTCACTATGCCTAAGGTTCCTCTGCTCTGTGGTCAGCAGAATCCTAACCCTTTATTCAGGACACTTATCTTCATGCACCTGCATTTTATGTTCTTCCAATGAAATACTTGTATCTTAAACTTTTAAGGAAATACAAAGGTTCTAGACTCTTCAGAAGAAAGCATGAGGTAAGAACAAGACAGACTTGGTACCGCCGAATGACGTAAGAGCAGTAAGTAAACCTCGGGGCGCAGACAAGCTGCAGTCGTGTTTAGAAATAGCTGTTAAGCATATATAAAAATGTTCCCCTTGTTGAACAAACATCTCAACCTTCCTGGAACTTCCTTCTCAAACCGGGCCTGGCAACAGCTTTCTTTTGTTCCTAAATATTTTTAAGCAACAGTGACATCATGTGGCCGCAGAGGAAGCTGACTGTTCCTCCCAACTGAATTTCCAGAGAGGTGAGACATGTTGAGTGGAGTTTTCCCTTCGAAGTAAATTCATTCAAAAGGCAGTCTGTGAGCCGAGCATGGATTCTGTGTTAGGAAGGTCCCGTGACACATTCTATTCATAACCTTACCAAAAGAATCCCATCCAATAAATTCTTAGCAAATAAGACCCAGCTTCTTCACAGACCAAAGTAATCACACTGAAACCACACGTGTGCAGACATCTCTGGGATGAAGACTCTAAAAGCCTGACTCAAAAACAATGGAGACACATGTGCACAGTTTTCCCCACTCCTGGCCACAGGAAGCCCCCCGGGTCATGTCAGGATCCCCTGACACACAATCAAAAAATTACAAACAAACAAAAACTGCTCATTTATTTAAATGAAATTGATTTAGAGTCTATGAGATTAAATATTAACTGATGTCACACCGAGATCCATACTTAGGCAGATTTGTCATTACGTGTCCTAATGCAATAATTGCTGAAGGATCAGCTACAATAAAGCAACAACCATCAAGGACATGTTAAATAAATAAATAAGACATGTTATGTCACCAAGAAGACGTTTCCCTGATAACGGTTCCCGTTGCCCTAGTGGGGCTTGCATCTAAGCATCTTTGGTAATCCGGTGAGAGTCATACACACAATAAATGTAGGAACAAGGAGAAAACAAAAGCAAGCCAGATCAGCTCTGAGTTTAACCTCATTTCTTGGTAATGTGTTTTCAACTTTTGTCTAATAAAGTTCTCCCATGTGGCGCCAACCAAAGAAGACAGACAAAGTCACATGTTGGACCAACATCAGCTGTTCATCAAGATGTCAGAATCCAGTCAGCATCCCTTTGCTCAGCAGTGGCCCCTTCCCTTGCCCACCATTTGTGTTAAATGTCACCAGTAAAGAGTCATCGTTTGAGATGGTTGCTAGCTTCTAGAAGTTGCTGTTTCTAGACGAGGGAAATCTTGTTAAAATACAATGATGCTTCCAGAATGAGCCAACTATTCTATCTCTCTTTAGAAAACAAACAACAACAAAACCTCACAGGACTTCTTGATACCCAGAATCAATATCCTGATTCTTGGTTTGTTTCATTGTTTTGCTTTGTGTTGTGTTGGGGGGTTGTTTATAGGTATGTGGGATGTGAGTATCTATGTGTATGCAGGTTTTGTGTGTGTGTGTGTGTGTGTGTGTGTAGAAGCCAGAAGTCAACCTCAGCTGTCATTACTCATGGCACGCTCCCACCTTGTTTTTTGAGACAGGGTCTCTCACTGAGACTCAACAATCACAGATTAAGCTAAGCTTGCTGACCAGAGAGCCCCAGATATATTCCAGTCTCCACTTCTCCAACGCTAGGGATACAAGTGTGAAAACCACCTAGATTTTTAATACAAACGCTGGAGATCAAATTTGGGTCCTCATCCTGGCACCCCCAAGAGAGCTCTCTCCCCAGTCCCAATGCTGTTTGTTCATTCATTTGGCTTGTTTGTTTTGGTTTGGTTTTGTAGATAAGAATGGAAACTTAATGGAAATCCAAAATCCCTCAGTCTGAGGAAGTCCAAATCCCAAGTCCACAAACACTCCACACTGCCCAGCTGCTTCTCTGCCAACAGGAAAAGGTGGTGAAGGTGGAAGGTGGTAAGAAAACAGAAGCCAGTCATCACCATCTGTCCTGAATCAGCCTGTCTCACACCTGAGCAATGCAGAGCTATGGGGGCTTATGTGGCAGGCACATCCTAGGACAGTGCTGCCCACAGTGTCCAACCTTCAAATGGGAGCCTGGCCTGAGCTGATGGGTGGTCAGGGCCAGGCCTGAATGAATGGTGGAGTTTAGAAGCATCCCCATCATCTCAGGACTGCAAAACCTTGGGTATGTGGGACCTCCCAAAGCTTCGAGTTTCTCCTCTGTAATAACGGGATAAAAACACCTACCTCAGAGGGCTCTGTGACAATGGAATGGCACGGAACCCAGCTGAACATGTGAGAGGCAGCAAATATGTATATGTGGGTGTCTGCTGTCCCATGAGTATTCCCAGAGAGGAGCTGGGAGATGAGGGAAATCTGAGCTCATCATATGCAACCCTCCTCCATTCCACTTGCCCTGTGAGCGGAGCCTGCTCCAACCCCCACAGTCTACCTTGACAGAAAGGCTAATGGTCACCTCAATTCCAAGAATTGCCACTGCATAGATGCATCCTTGTTCATACAACTAATTAACAAGGCCTGGATGAAAGAGGGGTTCCTTCCTCAGCAATGGTGTTTGTGTTGCCCTAAAAGAGATCCCAAGAATCCATCTTGGCAAGATGTGGGTTAAGGACATGAGGGTTTGTTTGTTTGTTTTGTTAGTTTACCCTAGATTGAGAGTGAATTTCAGAAGGAAAGTTATGATCCAGGACTCTAAAAGGACAAACTACCCTAAATGGACAGACAGTGTGTGTCCAAGGTGTGACAGAGTTGACCTGCTGACAGGACCTCTGAGACAAGATTATTGTTTCTCAAGTCAAGGATGCCTACCACAGCGAAGGAAACAGGCAGCGGACAGCTCTGCCCTTCGTCTTCCCATCCTCACCCTGTCCCTTTTGGGTCTGTCTGAGTGATGAGCATGTGGTATGAACTAATGAAATATATGAGTATCAGGATGAGTGGGTTCATCTTTATGTAATTGCACTCCTAACAACTTTAAAGTATACTTTGATTGAGTTACCTGTGCTAACAGTATGATGTGTACCAATGCTGACTTTGTTAATAATTGGTCCAACACCTATGATAATTAATCTTGTACCTGAATATTCTGACACTGGTAGCTAAACAAGTAACATAGTTATGTCAAAATACAGTGTGCCAACGAGAAGTAAAGTCCCCTAGTGTCAATGCGAGGTCCCTAAAAGAAGACAGCATTTTTTAATGACCTTAGAGATGGACACACGGGTGTCTGCTGTTACACTGCTCTTTATATTGGCCACAGTTATATGATATACATGTTCTTGTATCATGTAAATAGGTATTTCAAAAGCTGCTTTCAAGTTTTCATATCTTTTATTCATTTTTTGACGATTTCGTAGATAAAAATTTTTAAATAAAAGGAAGGTACAGCAAGGGTTAACAGCTGCTTGTAGACTCTCAGAGAGGAAGAAGTCTTTGAGCTAAGGCTCCATGCCTTCACCATAGTGGGTAGCTCCTCGGAATGTAGAAGCACAGTGTGGTGCCTGGACGAACAAGTAGACAATGAAAGAAAGAGATCCTGTGATCTTTACATCCTTGGCTAGTCTTGAATTCCCCACAGCTGGTCCTGAACAAAGGAACATTCTGGAACTGGAGTTGTCTCCCCTGGGATTGATCATGCTGTCCTTTATTCCTCAAGAGTGACTGGTCTTTGGTGCCAATGATGAAAGCCAGTTCACAGGTCACAGTGGACATAAAGGCTTTTATGATATCCAAGTGTTTGAGGAGGCTGGCAGGAGCAGGCGCTGGGCACTCCAGCAGCCACACTCAGATCTTGGGAACGCCTTGGAGCTAGTTCCTCCCCACTGACCCGAGAAAGCCCTTGAATGTCACTTCAAGGAGATCACCTAGTTTCTATTTTGCAGGGTTTTCTGTTTCCACGAGGCGGTTGTCTGGACATAACACAAAATGGCAGTTGATCTTAACAAAAGGTGAATGGAAAGAGGCCGGGCAAATACCCACCTGAAGGAATACGCCATGCTTGCTTGTAGAAGGCCAGGCTCTCTTCAGCCAGATGTCCTGTGAGAGAATGCAGGGTTGGGGACATCCTGTGGTGGAGGATTAAGTCAGTGCAAATTCCCTCCACCACACAAGACCTTTTTCCCCTCGGGCATCTCTGTCCACACTGTGTAAACTATAATACTCCAACAAAAATTCCTCATTAAAGAAAGAAACTGATCTCAGTTTTAGAATCATGTTCGGGCCAATTGACATTTTTATATTATGTGAAGTAAACTGACCTCAGGCAGGACATGTCATCAGTTATTCTGACACCACTCCCAAAGGAGCCACCTTTGAAAGTTCAACGTGAGACTGAACTCCAACGAATTTCTTTCTCCCTTTCTCCATGTGTCCCTCTTGTCCAATACATGCAAACTTGTGAGATATGTTCATTTGCTAAGATTGCCATGCTAAAGAATCACAGACTGAGTGGCTTAAACAATGGAAGTGTGTGTCTCCTACTTCCAGAGACTGTAAGTTCCTCTTGAAGGTGTCAGCAAGGTTGACTCCTGTGGGCTCAAGGGAGAGGATGTGTTCCAAGTCCCTGGCTGGGCTTGTATGTGGTGCCTGCCTTCTTTTGTTCTTATGCATGTCTGAATTTTCCCTTTTCTAAGAACACCGGCCATGTTGGATTAAAGCCAACCAAATACTCTCATTTTCACTCCATGCCCCTGTAAAGATCTTAGCTCCGAGAATACATTTTAAGATGCTAAGGGTTAGGACTTCATGAATGTGAGAGAGATACATATTCAATCTGGAACACAAAGTTTTGCCAAAACCCCCTCTCTGAGTGGCAACTGGTACATTTAGGCTACAGTTTCATCAAGACTGGGTTATACACAGGAGAGAATTCAGACTTCTAAGTGAACACGCCATATAGAACATTCAGGGGACCTGGATCTGATGGAAATACCTAGAGAAGCAGGAAGAATTCATCACCAATCAAGATGTGGATTTGATTTGTACCACTTACCAAGTCACAGAGATGGCCAGTGTCACACGGTAAGCATTCCATGAAGCACACTACTGGTTTTCATTCCAGTTGTCTTTGTGGTTTCTACTTCCATACTCAGTACAACTTCTATTTCAAACAGATTGATTATTTAGCAACGCAAATGGCATGTTCTAAAGGCTTGAGATACTCATTGACCAGTTGGGAACAACCTCCCATCACATATTATCACAGAGGGGAAGCCATATGGGGGAGTCAGTCACCACAGGTCCTTTCCTTTCTGTGTCCTTGTTAACTGGTGTGATAGAGTCTGGCTAATAAATAACCATAGATAACCATGTGATAGCTGAACCTATGATTTCAACTGTATCATGCATCCATATGAGAGCTGAAGTCCAACAGCTCCTGGACATAGTGCAGCTCCTATCCCCAAGAGGATTCCTCTGGCTTTTGGAATTTTGTCACCTAAGAAAATTGAGGGTTCATCTGAACAAGGATAATGAAGGTGATAAAACTCAGTATTGTGGTTTTTTTTTAAAAGAAAAGAAAAAAGTACTGAAGGAGCTTGTCCAGAGAAGAATAAAGAAGAAAAAATTGAACTATCAGATACAAATGATAGCTGACCAGTACTGGTAACTTGAAATTCTAAAGATTCCAAGGTCAGCTTCAGGTGATTGTTGTAACCCAATCTTTACAAAACCTGCCCTATTAACATATTATCCCAGTCACTGGAGTATGAGAAGAAACTTCACACCCAAGTACACTGCTGCTGAAGACAGGCGCTAGAAAACCGACTCCAGTCTTTCCTTCGAACCACAGCCTTTCACTAATGCCTCAACTATGCTGAGCCACAGCTTCCTCACTCCAAAATGGTAGCAGAGCCTCCGGCACATAATAGATCCTCAATAAACACAAACATGCCCACCAATGCTCCTTCTTCCCCTAGATCCTTGGATCAATGGTTATTAGAGAGCTGCCATCCATCACCATAAAGAAATTGAAAGACTTCAGCCCCTCAGCATGGGCGTCCAGTTTTGGGTGTCGGCACATAAGAAATCCAGACTGCCAGTCCTCTTGGTAGCTGAGTAACACTAGCAGGACTTGGCCACTATGGATCTTTTTTTTACCACCTGCAGGGAACTAAGATTTGAGAGACCATTATCACATAAAACATTCAACTCTACCTTGCTGATAGTTTTAACCATGTTTAAATATTTCATAGAGAACATTTTTCTTTGAAAAATTCTTCTCTCATTTCTTAACTGAAAGTGACCTGAATTAATGTGGAGAGGCCAGAACATGGGGAAGAAATGAATGCAGAGAGAGTGCTCATGCTCAGAACTCTGGATCCTATTCAGAATTCTGTCTGTCTGCCTGTCCTTGGTCGCGTGGCCAAGACTGAAGTTGTCTTGTGGTTCAGAGCTGTCGCTCTGAATGAGTGCTTACGGAGTTGCTGTGCTCCAGAGCCTTGCTATGCCGGAAGCTTGGTCTCCAGTGTGGCAGAGCTGATGTATTAGGACCTTTCATGGAGGATAATTAGGTCATAGGGTGCCACCCCTGTGAGTGAGCTTCGATACCGCATGAGTAGGTCAAGTCCATGAGGAATGAGTTAGTTTCCAAGAGAAAAGGTTCTTACACAAAGAGCAAGCATAATGCCCCCACCCTGTCTTTCCTTCCTACTAGCACCATGTGCTGGAAACTTCAGACTGCCAGCTCAATGCATCTCTTTACTCTACAGTACACTTGGCTCCAGATATTTTGTTATAGCAATGAAAAATTAACTAAAACACATACAAAGTCATTTGAAGTGAATTAAATCAATGCTCAAAAATATTTACTTAGTGCTTAACTAGGAAGGTAGTTCAAAGATGATAGATAGATAGATAGATAGATAGATAGATAGATAGATAGATAGATAGATAGAAGATAGATGATAGACAGATAGATGACACACACATGTGGGGGTGTATTTTGGCCCACAGTTTCAGGGGAATTTCACAAATTCTCCCCCTCTCCCCTCCAAGTCTGGAGTGTACTTTCGCACCCTTGCACTCAGAGTTAAGTCATACGCCTCACTGTGGCAGATTAAATGTGGGCAGACATGTCAGGGTACCCATTTCAAGCCTGGCCTCCAACATAGCGTTGCCCACATGTTCTCTTGCCCTTCAGCACTACCTTAGGAAAAAAGCGTTGCTCCATAAGGTTAGCACTGCTCCTCTGCTAGGATCCACAGTGAATACTCTGGAGCCAATCTGAGCCCAAGTCACTACCAACAGTCAAGCTCGGCTGGTTGGCTGGGCCATAACTTAAACTGGAGCTGCCCAGCAAAGCATCAAATATCTAAGCAAAAGCATTCTGCTTCCTCTCACCCCACTTAAGCAAATCTCACACTCTTGTAGAATAGTGTGTGTGTGTGTGTGTGTGTGTGTGTGTGTGTGTGTGTGTGTGTGTGTGTGCATAGTAAAGCAGATAAGATACAGCAGTCCTTACTCCCCGTCAGCAGAACATGTATGTGTTTGCAAACATTCACACATGTGTATGTGCATACACATAGGCCTCTTTATAAATATACTACAGAAACCACCAGGTTCCCATAGCCTAGATGGGAACCACATCAAATCCCCTGAGCTGTTGTTGATAGTGCTCCCCACTCAGTGAAGCAAGAAATCTGGGCCATTTGCCTGTGAGATCCCAAGACTGACCCATGATCCAAAGCAGCCACTAGGTCAACCAATGTCTAAAATTTCATATCATCAAAGGTTTTAATGGCCTTTTTGAATGGGTCATTTGTGTCCCAATTTCAGTACATAGTTTTGCCACTCAAACACACTTGGATCTGTGGTTTAGACAGCTAAATCTGTTGTCACAATCAATTAACAGGGATTGAACACTCACGTGGTGTTTGGCATGGAAATTGGGGGCTGAGTGTGTGGAATCACCTTAAGCCCCCTGCTTAACCCTGCATCAGGGCCTCGGAGTGTTCCCACCCCCATGAAATGCACTGATTCAGTAATGCGTTCCAATGAGAGGCAGGAGTGTCTGAGATAAAGTGAAGCCATTGCTGCTCCATTTCCACTCCAGGACAATACGCAGGTTAGAGAGACTAATGGGAGACTGGTCTGGGAGAAGGGACAGATTGGTCTGGGGGTATACAGGAGTCACACTGGGGCCAGGTGGGTAGGATATAAAGTATAATTCACTCTGTGGTGTGGTAACAATGTGGTGATGCAGTCATTGGGAAGGTTTTTTCTCAGAGTAAAAGTAATGATGCAAACCCAGCTGGGGCTGAATAGAGGAGCAGTGTGAGGTCTGCAAATAGCAAAACCCGAGGAAGGGGTACAGGGCATCACCATGTACTCTCCCTGACCTTTGTGAATTAGAATAAGCAAGAGTACTAAATCCTCGGAGCATACCAAGGCAAACTCACTAGCATCATATGAATGTATCCTATGCCCAGCTGCTGTGAAGAAGCAGAGAGAGGGCACCCTCACACCTCCTCAGTTTCCCAGTAGGCTCTCACCCAATGATCTGACTCATTTGGAGGAAAGTGATCCAACAGTGGTCCGCACACCCCAAACAAAAAATGCGACATTACCAACAGAGTTTGTTTTGGGTTGCTAGAAGCTATGGAGGATATATTATCCAGACGCCATTCAGTTATTATTGCTAAAAAACCGAAGTCTCATCTCCATACTGGCTATTAAGTGGGTACCACCAGCTCCCTGCTTCTTCAGGCCATATTCAGTATGTATTTCCTGCCCCGTGGCCATCAAATCTTGTCCCAGCATGAATTCTCTCATCTCTGATCGCTAGCTAGACCCATATGTAAACGGCATGTCCAGTGAGCTCAAGCCAGGCATTAACCTTCTTCAGAGCAGTTGATTTCAGAGCTTCATTTCATCTGTAAAATCCCTGTATCATAAAACAGCAAAGTCACAAGCGTGAAGTACCGACTTACCGCAAACCACAAACCACTCCCCAGGAGAGGGGTGACCAGGGTAGGGTCATTGTGGGGGTCATCTTAGGAATGTACCTCCAGCACAGATGGAGGCACTTCCCCAAGCACTCTAAAGTTCTCTCGGCCCTGAGCTGCCTAAAGCCCTCAGGACTTGGGTGCACTCTGGTCCACTGAAACTCAGCTCACTCGTTGTCTCATTCCAGACGGTCCACCCTAGGTTGCTAGTCAGCAAAGCTGGAAAACAAACTAACACCCTGCCTTTGACCATCACGTGCGTCTTTTTAACAAGAGCACGACCACATGGGAACTGGAAAGATGGTGAACAAGAGAGAAATTAAACACCAGCTCGGCCGAAGACCATCACTGGTGGAAATTTATTTCTTTATAAATTAGCAAGGAGGAAGGAAGACATGCTAGGCCAACAGGCTTTCTGGAAACTCTCAGTCACGTTAGCTTGCCTCTTCCATCCCCGTTCTCTTCATACTTGTCCTTTATTCATCAGAGCATCAACAGAAAATACAGGTTAGAAGTGTCACTCAACATCCATGAGTGTTCCAGGACCCATCAAGAATGTCATAATCTCCATAAAGTATATATGGAGTAGAATTGTACATAATCTGTGCATATGCTCCTATATGCTTCTAACTATCTCCAGACTACCTATCATTTCCAGCATTGTGTAAATGCTATATACATATTGCTGTATCATATTGTTTAAGAAATAGAGATAGGAAAAGAGTCTACCTGTTCAGTACAGACACAATTTCTTTTCAATTATTGCCAGGGAATGGCTGAGCTCAGGGCCGCAAAACCGCTATACAAGATGGCAGGCTGTATAAAACTTGAGTCTCATCCACTTCACCTACTTATTCGGGCCCTAGAAAGGCCAAGTGCTTCCTTTAGGTAAGTGTCTAACTATGTCACACACATTCAGATCCACATGGAGCAGAGACATTCCTGGCTGCTTCTTGGGTTTTGGTTCAACTTCTCAGGAACCAGAATAGAAATTCCTCTAGCAGGCGGTTTAATATCTGCTCTGACAGCATTCCACTCCCACCATGAAGTCACTGCTGCAACCAAACACTTGACAAGACGCCACCAAAGGGAGAAGAGGTTTATTCAGACTCGGATTTTTCTGGTGTAGCCCATCATGGCAGAAAAGGCGTGAGAGCAGGCACATGAGACTGCTTGCTCTAATAGAGGTAGACGGGGAAGCATGAGTCAGGCTGTACACCTCATGGCTGACCTCCAGAAACCCACTTCCTCCAGCGAGGTCCCACATCTCAAAAGTTCCATGACCCTCTTCAAAAAAACCAACGCCACCAGCATTCAGATACAGCCTATAAGGGACGTTTTACATGCAAAATATAACCGACAGTGGTTATTTAAAGGCAACACTTTAGGTAGGGGTGACCTCTATGAACTTAGATGCCTTCACTGTATCAACATAGCAAAGCAGGCCACTTTGTGAGGATAGGAGAGCACAAGGAGTCAGGAACTGTCACTTAGCTTATGGATCATGACAGAAATGGAAACATTGTTAAATAACCAGTGGAAGAGACTAGTAAGGTCAGCTCAGGTCACCATAGTGAGAAAGAGCCCAGACATCAGGAAATGCCACTGTGGCCTTCAAGGTCACTCCATGAGGCCCAGAAGGAAACTGGCAGGACCTATGGAGTTCAAAGTCAAAGCAGCCTCCATGCTCACACAGAGGTTATAAAGACGGGACCTGTTTAGAATCCTGTACTTTCCTGGAGGCTAAGACGAAAGGGTAGAGGGAGACTAAGCAACCTCCCCTGAACCGATGGCCCCTAATTACCCACTTCCCACTGTTCTGCGGTCCATCACACACACTTCATAAAGTTAATCCAGCCGACTCTTGCTTATAGAACATGCATGCTTTCCAGCACCTACAAAAATTCCTGGGCAACTGGGGAGAAACGGATGTCACCGTCCCCTGCCTCCCGAGGAAGGTGTGTTTCCAGCCCATTGAGAAGAAGCCAGCAGCCCTTGAGACAGGAAGGAAAAGAGGGTCCGTGCCAATAGTCCCCACTTCCTCTGAGAAATTTGTGTTTTATTTCCCAATTTGTGCACCCCGCCCCCACTACGGGTCACTTGGTTTCTGTCCCACGAGGCCGTGAGATGACTGTGCTTACAGCTTACAAGGAATGAATGTTTTTTTCCATCATTCTTTCTCTGCAGGACCTTCATGATGAATACCCAGGGTATTTGTATGCAAGGATTTTCTTTTTGAAAGGCTTAAGAAAAATCACCAGTGGTAAACTTCTATCTTATCTAAAAACATACGTGCTTATTTGGAAGCTGATGATTTTTCATAAAAATAGAGGGAAATGTTGGCCACTTTATCATTTTTAAAATGTCAATTTGTTTATTCTCGTGTTTCTCTTTTACAGAACTCTTTGTATGTGTGGTGTGTGTACATACACGTGTGTGTGCAGGTGATCTGCACACATGCATGTGGAGGTCAGAGGTTGGTATTGCATGTCTTTCTTGATCACTTTACACTTTATGTATTGAGGAACAGTCTCTTAGTTGAGTCTCCAGTTCTGCTGGTCTGGCCAGCTAGCTTCTTCCAGCAATGCCGTCTCCCCGCTCCTGACACGGGCACCACAGCCCCCTAGTTTTCCACAGGTACTGGGAATCTCAACTCTGGTTTTCATACTGATGTGACAAGTGCTTTATCCACTAAGACATATCTCCAGCCCTCTTATGGAAATTTCTAAGGGAAAAGTTCTGTTCATAAAATATTTTTCTGTCTCAGGCATACTTATGAATTGGTGATGGCACCAGAGCCACAGATTATGTGTGGAGTTAGAGAGACTCCCTAAGACATGATTCATGGTCTCCTGACAATATAATTTATTCAAGGAGAGGTGCTCATTTCTATGATCCTGATTTATTCCATTATTAATTCTTAAAGGCAGTATATTCAGGATATTCTGCTATTACCGAACTTATTTAGATCAGTAAGTTTTCAAATTGGCTTATGATCAATTCATAAAAATACTGGGAGTAATCAGATCCATAATAAATTGTCCCATAGAGTCAGCTATAACTACTATGCAACAGTATATTGAGATGATATTGGTTTTAATCAGCTACCCCCCAAAATGGAAAATTTATACCATTCTCTGTTTAATTTAGATTATAAAATTCACCAGGGAAATCAAGGAATCGGATAGCTGAGAGGAGATCTTAATGGCAATTGCAGTAAAACACATTTCACTGCTTGAAATTTGTGAGCCTCAATTAATCATGGGCTCAAATAGTTCTTAAAAGTGTTTTATAATCCAAATATTACTATCTCAGTAAGACGCTCCGATGTGTTTATTAATCCATATCTACTTGCACACTCCCCTTGACCTTCAGTCACATGCCTCACTACTCAGCAGGCTTCAAACAAGATGCCAAAACTCCTGCTCTGTCTAATTGCACGATTTTTAGTTACTCCACAGTTTTTTCCAGAAGCATGAAAAATCCTTCCCTGCCTCTGATTCTCTTCTTAATGACAGTAGGAAAATACACATCACACTCTCAGGATGGTGTGTGCATATGGATACACATGTGTGTGGGTGCACATGTATGTGTGTGCAGGTACCTGTGTATAGGTGTGTGCATATTTATATGGAGTGCATGTGTGTGCATGTAAACATATATATGCACATGTCAAGTACAATGTGTGCATAGGTGCATATGTGTACATAGGTACACATATGTGTGTGAATGCATGTGTATAAGCACATTTGTGTATATGTTTCTGTGTGTGTGTCCATGTCCGTGTGTGTGTGTGTGTGTGTGTGTGTGTGTGTGTGTGTGTGTGTGTCCATGTGTGCACATGTGTGGAGGCCAGGACACAACCTCAGGCATCTTTCTTCACATGCCACCCACCGTTTTTATTTGAGACAGTTTCTCTCATTGGCCTGAATTTCACCAGTTAGACAAGGTGGCCTGGGTAATCAGCCCTAAGGATCCATCTGTGTCTGCCCCCAGAGCTGGACTTGCAAGTGTGCATCACCATGCCGAGCTATTTACAAAGATTCTGCAAATCCAGCGCAGGTCCTCACACTTGCCATCTCCAGTCCCATCTTCTAACTTACCACTTAAACACTAAACACCTTTCCAGCTCTTACTTCACTTTCCAAAATAAGGAAGCCTGTTGTTAATGAACTCTTGAAAACACATGAGTCTGTCCTCAGAGAAAGGGATACTGATTCTCTCATAAGGCATTCCATCAACACATCATCCTTTCCTGCTATCTCTAGAACCTTTGCTCTGTGATGACAGGCCTCTGTGTCATCTGGCATGGCTCCCTCAACATTTGGAATTCTGCATGTAACTTCCTTGAGTGAACATCTCATCTAGACTCTTCAGCTGCCATTTTAGACCATTTGGTCATGTTTGTCTTTTATAGAAAGGAAGAAAAGCTCTTTCAAGTCTTGATCAACACAATAGGGCCTGCCTGATCTGTTAAAAGGTAGCAATAGAGAGGACAGAAATGTCCATTTCTTCTCTCATCACTCTGCACCTGCATCCTTGTCCCCTCCTGTCCTGGCTGCCCACCTCATCTTCCTTGAACTTATTTAATTGACTAGTTCTTAAGAACACCTAGCACTTACCCCATGTCTATGACTCTGTTTATCTTGCTTTTATAGCATAGAATGCCTTCTTGCTGAATTCTACACATCAAAATACCCGCCCACCTTCACCAGACTGTGGCATAAGAAAACAGCATCAATTAACCTGAAAGTGTGACAACAGGCTAATTATTTACATTTTCTAAGCAGTTGTCTCCTCAATACTGAAATGGAGTTAACCTGTATGTGAAGTGATTCCACCATAGAGATAAAACTAGAACTGCCTGGTGAGCATGAATGACTTCAATCCTTTGCAAATCATAAACTCACAAGCAGAACCTGTTTAATTACCCGATGCTCTAGACAAGAAGACAGTGCTGTTTCGTCATAGTCACAGATACATGAGGGAGCAATGAATTCACACACACGTTGCAGGAGAAAGGAAAGAGGAGATAGAAAGTAGGGAAGCAGGACAAGGCTCTTCCTCTATTATTGGGTGCATGTGTGAGCAGCATCCCCTGTAGAGTTCAGAGTTGAGCACGGAGTGCTGCTGTGGCCACCATTTCCACTAAGAAATGATGTTACACAGTAGGGCACATGCATACCTGGAAATGCCTTCATGTGGATGCTGGAGACCAAGACAAGAACATTTAGTCTTTCCAACTGCAGAAGAAATTGGCATTCCCTTCTTCCAGCATCCATGCACAGAATCCAAGTAACTGGTTCCTGTTATGTTGTGATTGTGAAATACACCCTACAGACATGTGCTTCAACACTTGACCCCAGCTAGCAGCTGTCAGGGGAGGTTGTGGAGCAGGAGGTGTGATGAGCAGAGTTAGGTCTTAATAGGGCAGGACTTCAGGCTGAGAGCTACTTCTGGTTCTGGGCCAAGCTCTCTTCTCCACTAAGATGTGAACAAGCCAGGTTGCAAACGCCATAGTACCATAATACAGTGCCATACAAAGCTGCCCAGCCACCATGCATGAGCATCCGAAATGAAACCTTCTTCCCATAGGTTGCTTCTGCCAAGCATTCTGTCACAGTAACCAGGAAAGTGACTAAAACTGCTCCTTACTAATTCTGCTGCGTGACAAGAAGGTGTCTACCTGGAACCTAAAGCCTCCGCATAACCCATAGATCATCAAGTTGTACTTACTAAGGCTTAAAAACAGCACCACCTTTCCGTGGCATCCCTTTCCCTGTATGGAAAGAGAAGGCTCTATACCACAGACTACCTCCTGAAAACAAGACAAGGCATCTGTGGTGCATGAGCCAGAAGAGTCTGAGCCCTGGGAGATGCTGATGCCAGAGCCTGATGGAGAGACCGAGAGCACGCAGAGCACTGGCGATGGAGAGAAGAGGCACTGAAGAGCCGCCCTGTGTTCTCATCTACACACCTAACTGGCACTGCTGCTTTATGAAGGTCCCTCGGCCTGGCTTCTCTCAGAGATGCCAGTCTTCATGCCCCTTCCCGCTGGATGTTCCTCAGACATCTCCAGCTCATCAAGTCAAGAACTGGTCTCTCCAAATCCCTTCCTGCCAAATCCAACCGTACGAAAACTCCAACCACCTCTCCCCTACAGCCCTAGCTTAAGTACCACCTTCAACAGGCCATTTCATTTGGAAATAGTTTATCTTGCTTTGAAATACCACCGACTTCCATTGTGTGTCTGTGAGTCAGCTTTCTGTAGGGGTGGCAAGCATCCGAAATAAAGCAGGCTGTGATGGCTCAGTCGTGCAAGCCCAACTGCTCAGGAGTCTACGGCAAGAGGATAGCCAACGTGTGAGGCCAGAATGGGACACACAGTGAGTTCTAGACCAGTCTTGACTACAGTATGAAACCCTGTCTCAAAAGTAAATACAATTTAAAAACTCAGAATAACTTAAAAGGAGGCAAGGTCTAAGGCAGGTGAGGTGGCCTGTTCCCATAATCCCATAATCCTATAATCCCTTTAGCAAGGCTAAAGGCAAGAGTATGAAGAGTTTGCAGTCAACCTGGGCTACAGAGCAAAGCCATTGAGGGTAATTTGGGGGCCTTGGCTTCAGAGGTTTGATCCCATGGTTAAATAACCCCACTGCCCTATGTCTGAGGCAAAGCCAGGCACCTCAGTAGACGTGGATGGGAGAGTGGAGCTGCTCACACCATGGTGGCCAGAGGCACAGAAACAAAGAGGAACGGAAAGGGCTCAAGAGAAATCATTCCCTGGAGGGCTTGCTTGCCTCTGAGGACCTGCTTCCTCCAGCTAGGCACCACCTCCCAATAGCCCATGAAACAATTGATCCACCAGTGCACCAAGCCAACCGAGGTCAGAACTCTCATGATCCAGTCACCTCCCAATGCTCTCCTCTGAACACTGCTACTCTAGAGGCCAAGTCATCATCACATGCCCTTTTGAGGGATGTTTAATATCCAAGCCAGAACAGTCTTCCCTGCTTCCGCCACTCACTACCACACAGCACGGTGCTAGCTTTCCCCTCCTGCTTTCGGATGTAAGATCTCATCTGCACTCATGAATTCTCCTATGCTGTTGATGAAGCGTTTTCTAAAGGGAAATAATTACTGTATTAATCAGCTTCAGGGGTAGGAAGATAGATCACAGACAAGGAGAGCAACTACTTTATAGTCATAATTAAGATTTACAACAAAATACTCCAGACCCATTTTTAAAATGTGACATCTCTATAAAAGCCCAGAGAATTTTGCTGCAACTCAGAATGGTCAAACCACTGACCCAGAAGTTCTGTAGAGCTTTTAGGGGGTATAAGAATTTTGTATTTCTTTATCTATTGAATTTGCACATGTACACATCCAGAAATATTAGCATATTAAAACTGATCATTTATTTTCATTGCAGCTAGGCTAAGAAGTACTACTATTTTTCTCATTTTCATAGGGGGAAACTGAGGCACTGGTGGTTTATATAATTCCCTCGAGATCACAAGATTAGTAACTCCAAATATCAGGATTCAAACCCAGACAAGGCAGCTCTAGAAAGCTTGTACATAACAGAGAAAAGCTGCCTTGGTCACCACTGCAATTACTATTATCAGAAAACGTAAAGCGTAGGCTGGTGTGTAGCTCATTTGGTGCAGTTCTTGTCTAATCACCACGAAGTCCGACGTTTGATCCCTAACACTACATAAAACAGCATGCTGGCACAGTCCTGTAATCTCAGCAAGTCACAAGTGCAGGCAGGAAGATCAGAAATTCAAGGTCATCCTTGGCTATGACTGAGTGAGTCTCAGGCTAGTCTGGACTATGTGAGACCTGAAAAGCAAACTTTTTAATGATGATATGACAATGGCCAAGGGCTGGAGAGTAGACTGTGAATATCCTAGAACACACCTCTTTCATTTTTCTCCTCTTGATGATAAAGAGGTGAATTAAAACTACACCCCTATCAATGACAACATTTGCACTATTTTGCAGCTGTGATCCTTGGACATTCTTGATTGGTGTTTTCAGAGCAAGAAGAGTAGAAAGGAATTGGGTTAAAATAGTTCTTTGTCTTGTAATTCAGAAATGCATGAACAATAAACATACTGGATGCTGTAACTCCACTTGTAGAGCAGCCCTGTGGATCAATGTCAAGTTTCTCTGGAAATGAAACACTCCATAAAACACTCTGAAAAATGTTTAGTCAATCCTGCTGTCTCAAGGCAGGCTATTTATCTTTCAGCCACCATGAAAGATTCATGACAATGTAGGACGGGGATGAGTCCTACATCCCAGTGTGTCTCCCTGTCCCAGCAATAGGGTCTGGCATCGGATGAGCTCATTACAAGCTTTTTTAATTTAACATTTGCTTATTATGCATTCTTTTTAGTGCTGTTAAAAATCCCAACTCTTCACTATTTAAATAAATGATCCCCAAGAATAGGGTGTGGACAATATTAAGTCACTGAATCCCCAAAGCAACAGAAAGTGTGCCTTTAAATTCAGAGGATTTCAGAAAGACAAATATGGTATGAAAATTTGTAAGTGGATATTATCCATTGAGTGAATGATAATCAGTCTACAACTCATAGACCCAGAGAGATTAGGTACAGAGGTTTCTTGGGGTGGAGGATGCATGAATCTCCCTGGGAAGGGGAAATAGAATAGACTTCACAGGTAGACTGTGACAGGTGGGGACAGGAGCAGGAAGGAGTGGGGTGGGATGGAGAGAGAGAGTGTGGGTAAAGACGGCTGAAACTGGGGAGCATTTCGGGGTGCTGTGGAAACCTAATGCAGTGGAAACTTCCTGGAGTCTGTGGGGATGACGCTAGTGAGGACTCCTAGTAATGGAGGATACAGAGTCTGAACTGGCCATCTCTTGCAGCCAGGCAAGGCTCCCAGTGTCAGGACTGGGCTGTATTAGGTTGAGTTGTTGGCCAAGGAGGTCCCATGAAGATTCCCAAACAACCCAGGCTGATGCCAGGACAAAATGTCACTCTCTGAAAACTCAGAGTGGGACCGCATTGCTGAGGACAACATCCACACAGCTCACTGAACATAGAGAGGTCCAGCTGGCACCTGTATGGAGCCTTCACCCCTATGTTCTAGTCTCTTTGATGCAGGAAGGTACTCTACAGGCTATGGAAAGAGAAGCATGGACACCAAACTAGCCACAAAACCTTTGACCTACAAGCTGCAAGATGTGCTGGGACAATGGTGGCACAGAACTTGTGGAAGTGGCCAATCGATGTCTGATTTAACTAGAGGTCCACTCCACAAGAGGGAGTCCATGCCCAGCACTGCTTAGATGACCAGGAACCCAAGACCAGATAGCCCAGAGACATAGAATGGAACCAAACATGATTGATCTAAAAGGAAAAATAAAATCAATGGAATGATTCCTGTGATATTCTGCTATACTCAGAATATCAGTGCCTTATCCAGTCATCATCAGAAAGACTTCCTCTGGTGGCAGATGGGAATAAATGCAAAGACCCACAGCCAGACATTATAAGGAAAGAGTCTAAATTGGAGGTCTCCATGGGTCCCTCCCCTCGGAGCTCAGTGAATCCCAAAGACGAGGGGGAAGGAAAGCTTGTAGAAGTCAGAGGGAACAGAGGAGATCAGGAGAACATGGCCCATTGAATCAGCTAAGCAGAGTGCATAAGGGCTCACAGAGACTAAAGCGGCAAGCCTGGTTCTACCCAGGTCCTCTGCATATATGTTGTAGCTTGGTGTCTTGTGGGACTCCTAACTGTGCGAGTCAGTGTGTCTCTGACTCTTTTGACTGCTCTTGGGAACCTTTTCTTCCTGCTGGGTTGCCTTGTCCAGCCTCAGTGTGAGGGCTTTTACCTTGTCTTGTTGTATTTTGTTTTGTCATGTTTGGTTATTGTCTGTTGGAGGACTGCTCCTTTCTGAAGGGAGACAGAGGGGGAGTAGATCTGGGGAGGTGGGGGTCTAGGAAGAGTAGAGAGAGGAGAAGCTGTAGGGATGTATTGTATGAGAGACTAATCTATTTTCAAACAATACTCTGCGGGTTCGCTTTCTCTGGGAGGAGGTCCACCCTGTGCTTCTGGCTCCTCTTGGCTGACCAGCAAAAAGAAATCACAGTGACATACTTTTCAAAAGCAGGAGAATAAAAGCAGATTCCCAAGCCCCTGGGGACCTGCGATTCCTGATTGACCATGAGGGAAGGATGGAGACTCAATCCTGTCAGCAACTTCAGGACCTGTCCTAGGAGGGACACTCTATCACATTGGAGATAAAGACTGGGAAGAGACAAGCAGAATGGAAACAGGATGGGGATGTGTCCACCTCCTCACCATGTCCATGTGCAGGGGGACCACGGAGCAATCCAAAGGAGTGACTCCAACTCTCTCTAGACTTCATGAGCCTCTGGATGCCTCCCTGTCCAACCCCTCAAAAATGCATCCTTTAAATTATTAAAGTGTATGATGTGGTAGTTTGAATGTAATTAGCTCCCATAATCTCATAGAGAGTGGCAATATTAGGAGGTGTAGCTTTGTTGGAGTAGGCGTGGCCTTGTTGGAGGAAGTATGTCACTGTGGGGGCGGGTGTAGCTAGAGTTTTTCTGCCTTGCCCACAATCAGGACAAATCTTTGTCACCCGCCAGTCCCACAACCGCTCAGACCCAACCAAGTAAACACAGAGACTTATATCGGTTACAAACTGTATGGCCGTGGCAGGCTTCTTGCTAACTGTTCTTACAGCTTAAATTAATCCATTTCCATAAATCTATACCTTGCCACATGGCTCATGGCTTACCGGCATCTTCACATGCGGCTTGTCATGGTGGCGACTGGCAGTGTCTCCCTCACCCAGCTTCCTGTTCTCTCAATTCTCCTCTCTGTTAGTCCTGCCTATACTTCCTGCCTGGCCACTGGCCAATCAGTGATTTATTTATTGACCAATCAGCAACACATTTGACATACAGACCATCCCACAGCAGGTGGGCTTTGAGGTTTCCTACACTTAAGATATCTCCCAGTATCTTAGTCCACTTTCTGTTGCCTTCTGATCAAGATGTAGCCAGCACCATGTCTACCTGCACGCCACCGTGTTCACCATGATGATAATGGACTGAACCACCGAACTGTAAGTGAATACCATCAATTAAATGTTTTTCTATATAAGAGTTGTTGTGGTCACGGTGTCTCTTCACAGCAATAGAAAACTTAACTAAGACACATGACAAGAAACTCACAGGAACTTTGACAATGGAAGGAGAGTCAGAATTCATCTAATTGTAGATGATGTTTGGAAGAAAATTATGACTAACCCAAGGTTAATTAGATTAGTGACAGACCCAGAACACACGGGAGGAAAGGCTAGAACCATGCTGCTGGGAGCACACAAAAGACACTTTCCACACACTGACTGCTTCTCTGACCTTGACTCTCCTCCACCCTCCATGTGCAGCAGGTACCAAGCCCCAGTCACTCCCAGACCAGTTTGAAATTCTGTTCTATCCCACATGGTATGACGTATCATTTGTTACTAATTGTTTTCCATTTCCTAAACCCATATTTAAACTTGGCATCAGTGACAGAGATTGCCAATTACCCTCTGGTTTCCATTCTGCCCTTTTCCCTCACATCCCTCAAGTCTGGCTTTAGACACCGTTAAGACTCCTTGTGTCAGAGTGGAGTCACATGACAGCAGTGTGAAGAGAAGTGATGTGCTTTTGTGCTTAAAGGAAACCCTGACCGTGAAGTTCCTGCCTCCCTTCTGATAAGGTCAAGTGGCAGATTAAATCTGCCCAGAGCAGGACAAAGCCACTTGTGGTGACAAAATAGTGCATAGAAAGAGTCTAGAACCCTCAGGGAGTCTAGGGACCTGCACCCTAGAGAGCTCCACTGGGGACAAACCAACCTCTGAGATACTGCGTCTTATGGGTCTCACTTACGGCCCTTATCCACCACCTAACAACATCCTACACAGGGATGGCCACTAGAAACAGGGTTTTAATTAATCTGTTCCATTTGCTGAAAAGATTATATAGCTATTGAATAGCATAACATTTACTCAAAGGCAATTGAAGTTTTTTACTGTGCCACAAAATCATAAACACACAATTTAGGGAAGGACTGATTCAAGGGAAGCAAAAGGGAGCTATGGTGAGAACAAGAGGTGCAGGTGTATAGGCATGTAGGTGTGCGGGTGTGTGGGGGTGTAGATGTGCAGGTATGCGGGTGTGTGGGCGTGTGGGTGTGTGGGCATGTGAGCATGTGGTTATGCAGGCATGCGTGTATGTGGGCATGAGGGTATTCGGGCATGTGGGTGTGTGGGTATGTGCAAATGCAGAAAGAGTAAGGAGTAGAAGAAAAGCCCAGGCTGGAGGTCCTGAAAGTCACCTTCGCCTGAGTTGTCCCCTGGTCTCCCACACTGTCACGTAGTGCAGAGAAGACAGCACATCCAAGGCCAGCCCGTCTTCTCTGTCTCCCGGCAGACATCCCTCACACCCTCTCAACAACAAGCCTAGGTGGACAGTGCTTGATGCAGCACGTTAGGTGACAGGGTGACATCGGAGGATCTGGCCAGCTTCAGCTATCTGACCTGAGTCCCTTTTCCTGTGGAAACCAAGGATGGTACAGCATCCAAGGAATGAGCCAGGGAAGCGGCAGGACCCACTCTCCGTGGAATGCTGCCTTGTGTAGGTATTCCAACCAGTTCTCCCCGGGGTCCCCCCTTCTAGACTATATACCTGGAGGCTACAGGTCAGAAACACTTGCATGCTGCCTGACCTGTGTGTTCCTTTTCACCATGGTTCAAGGCTTGCTCCTAACTTCCCGGAGTCTCCACAAACTACAACTGCTCTTTTGCCTGGGGCCAATATGGAAGCAGAAGAAAATGCATATTTAAACTAATTTTCAGAAAATTATATTCATCATTTTAACCTCCCATCTGAAATTACTTCACACACACACACACACACACACACACACGCACACACACACAGAGGAAGCGTTTGCCTCTATCTCTTACATGAATGAAGAACAGATTAGACTCAAGTAACCCTGTCTCCCTCTAAAAGGGGACCAGGTTAGACCTTCTCTGCACCAGAGAATGCTTGCTTAGAGTTGCCTTCAAGACACTGCTGCTACAAGAGAGCCCCAGTTCTCCCTGTCAGACCATACTCAACTGTCAGTGTAAGTACATTATAGTTCAACTTTTAAGTAAATTACTTTCACATGTATGGAGAGGAAAGGCTCCTATTTTTATGCCTAAGCTAAAGAAGAGCTGAGTTGAAAACAAAACCCTGGGCTCAGTAAAAAGAAAAACTCAAAGCTGGGCAGACCCACTGTGCAAGGAATATTTTGTTTAACCCAAGTGAGTGAACTCAGATCACCCAGCTTTGGCTTCCAAACTCAGATATAGAAATGTCTGGCACCAAAATGTCATCGGGCAGATTAAATGGTATGATGTGTATAAGTTGGAGTGGCATAATGCTGGTATTCTCCCATAAGTACAATCTGAATTTTCCCTATCCCTGCTTTCCCATTAAAACAAGCTAGCATGTTAGCTCTATACAGAATCCTGACCTTTATCCTTTTCTCTATTTCCCCCAAACCCTTCAGTCATGAGTATTGCTTTCTTGAATAATAAAAAATAGATATTTACAAAGATGCTGTGTGACCTCTGGGAAGAAAACTGGGGCCTCTTCAACCCACCTTCATCTCCTTCCCAACTTCCCAAAAGAAGCTTCAAGGGATTGTAGCATCTACATTGGTTTTTCATTGATAAAATGATGAGAAAATCTGCCATCATGATGAGTACTTAGTTCTTTTTTGAAGTCCACGCTACCAGAAAACAAGCATTTGAAAAACCTAGTTACGACTGAAAACTCAGATCAGTGGGGATTTTTTTTTTTGAGAGGAGATTTTACTGTGTACAAACTGGCCTGGAACTCTTGGTAATCCTCCTGCCCCGGCCTCCTGAGTAGTCTTTCTTTCCATATCTTGATTAGACAGTGGTTCTTGATATAAACTGAGCCAATCTCCTAAAATCTTGGTTGCTGTCTATGTGTGTTAGAGTATGTAAACATCTCATCTTCAAAACAATCACTTCGTATTCAGCATGTGTCCATTAAAAACAGCTTCAGACTTCATTCTTTCCTAGGCAAACACTAGCATACTCACTTGCAGACATGGAAGGATTTGGGTTGTGCACCTAGAAGACAAACAGTATGACCTTCCTTAGCAACGTTTGCTGTGCTTTTATTATGTTAAAAATGGGAGGTTGCTTGGGTACACAGGATGGGTTTTGGCCAGCTGTCACCTTCAGGATCTGAATTCAACTAGACATGATACCACAACTGCTGGTGGTAAACAATCTATAGAAACGTATGTTACAGTTCTTAGTTGTACAACATAGGGAAGCTCCTGGGTGTCCACACCCTTCAGTGCTTGAGGAAATCAGATCTATAATATGGAAACACAGGCAGGCCCTCTCTCCCCTATCCCAGCTCCCAGCCCTGTCTTCCTGCCCCCGCCTCCGGATGAAGTCTCTATGTATCCCAGGATAGTCTTAAACTGAAATCCCTTCCGCCCCAGCCTCCAGAGCCGTCGACGAGATTGCAGATATGCATCACAACACTGGGCTCGGTACCGTCATTTGAAGTCATCTTTCTCAGTCCATAGTCTCCCATGCAAGAGTGAAGGAAGACCTCCTACTCCAAACTGGGAATGAGGCTTAGAATTACATGATTCTGGTCCTGCTGTCTCCCCACAAGCTCTACCCACATCCCCAATGCTCTCCATATCCCAGATATTATTTTAACAATAGCTTTAAAGATCATTAAGTTTGTGAACATCTGTGTCTGGGGAACTGTGGGCAGCATCTGTGAGAGGGTGGGACAGGGGTCACTGAACATATCCACACTATTAAAAGAGGTGAGAATTAGCAGAAGCACTTAGAGGGGCTTCCAAGAGTCACTAAAGGTGATCAAAGCCTTTTCTCCCTCAATAAGACCTTAATTGTGCTGAGAGTTGCCATAGTTAAGCGGTGGGTAGCAAATAAAATGCCCTGGCTCTCTTTCCAAAGGGAAGCAAGGAAACTGTGAAACTGGGTTTCAACAAGAGTGATTTTCAAACTGCTGCCAGGAAAGTTACCGGAACATGAGTCCCAAAGGCGATGCCAACACAGAAGCTGGCACTCGCCACCACATCCTCCAATCCCCTCGGAGTCACGGGGTAAGGTGGGAAGAAGGGTTTGGGCAGCAGAGGTGTGCATATAGGGTGTAGGTAAGCAGGTGGTACAGGCGTGGCAATGTGAGCAAGCTGAGATCCCATCGGAGAGAGGCACAGCCGTGACTAACCCTCACATGATGTATTTTCCAAGTCCGATGATGGTTTAACTTGGTTTGAATCTTGCTCTATAGCCCCAGCTGGCCTCAGTCTCACAATCCTTCTGCCTCAGCCACTCAAATGCTAGGATTGCTGTGTGTGCCACAAAGCCTGAGGGAGGGGCATTTTGGAGTAAGAACACTCACCCTTCGAGTCTGCTGTCATTTGAACCTTGGCTAGCTCCCAAAGGCACCTGGTGACAGCTTGGTGGTGTTGAGAGGCGGTGATACATTTAAGAGGTGAGGCCTACTAGAAAGAAGTTGGCTGACTGGTCTATGCTATTGAGGATATTGGGACCCTGGCCCTTCCTCTGTTTCTCAGCTGCCATGAGGCGAACTGTTTCCCTCTATCCCACACTCCCCTCGTGATACAATTTGCTGTCGCAGGTCCAAACAGGGTCAAACAGCCGTGGACTGAAGCTCTGAAACCATGAGTTGTAATAAACATTTTCCCTTATTAGCTTGATGGCTCAGATATTTTGTCACAGGAACAGAAACCTCACTAACAGAGAGTCCCCTCCTCTAGCCACTCTCTTGTGGTATCATTGCCAGAACACAGCCCACACCACACAGGCTTCCCACAGCTGCCTTTCATGATAGAACAGGCAATGTCTCCCAAGAGACTGGGTGTGATGAGACTCCTCTGGGCTTTCCAGCATTCAGCTCACACTCTGATAATCCTCTTTACGAGTTCCTGGGTAGTCGACTGACGCTATGCTGAGGGTCTAAAATCTGACTTAGTTACATTTGTGTCCCAGTGCTCTGTATCATGCCTGGCATATAGGTCAAAATGTGTTGAATGAATACACATCCAGAGGAAAACAACAGGGAAAGAAAAATGGCAGAGGAGTTAGAAAAAGTGGGAAGGAAGCAGGGAAGGGGTGGATGGCAGGCAAGGTTCCCTTACTGTCTTTCTCAAGCTTCATTAGGCTTTCAACCACTTCCTTCCACCCATGCTTGCTGTTCTGTTCCCTCCAGACTCCCTCAATGGGCGATCTGAATTACCTGGTAAACCAACATTTGCTAAGGGATTAGTGAATCTGGGGGCAGGTTAGTCCCTGGGCAAACTCTGAACAGATACAGAACAGCCCCTAATTTATTTGATAATCCACTGCTAAGTCCTACAAAGAAGTAAAGAACATGAATCAGCATCTAGTTCAGGTTGATCTGAGCCCTGGCAGTCAAGGTAAAAGGCACCAGAGCACCCAAATATTTCATCTTTAATTTTCAAAGTTCAACAAGTAGTATATTAAAGGTGAATTTCTGGAGTTGTCATCTTCTCTAGCTCATACCTGAGCACTAAACCAATCTAGCAAGTCCTAAGGGGTCTAGCGGCCATAAAGAAAGCTCTAGATTAGGTCTTGAACAAGTATATCCAACCTTGGTCTACAGGCCACACGCACCTGAGGATAGTTATGGACATGGTCCAAGATACTTGTAGATGCCAATGTCATTGCAATGTCAAAAGGTTAGATATGCCTGGTCTGGAGAAAAGCTCCTCTGAGTCAGCCACACTCTGCAGTGGGGGTGCTTCAGTGGTTTCTCATTGCACTCAAAGTGAGGCTGGTGTGTCAGCACATCAACTGTAACCCTTCCACTTGTCCATATTTGCATATTCCATAATCCAGTCTCAACCTCCTTCTGATTACAGACTCTTCAAAGATGGTATTAACTAAAATGGTATGGGCACACACCTGTAATCCCAGCACATGGCATGCTGAGGCAAAAGGGATGAACTGAAGATCCAGGACAAGGATTGTAGGGAGCTGTACCTGTGTCAAAAAGTCTACAAGGCCAAATGGCTGAACTTGACAGTCATGAAAACCTAAAATGTGGCAGACCAGAAACAAATAATCCAGGGCTCTTTTTAAGGTCTTCAAAAGCACATCTGTCCCTGTGTCTGATGTGTCTGACATAGCATTATTATGGCTACCACAACCTTTATACAATGTATTCTTAGCAAGCCATTAGCTTCTGCCAATTCAGGAACTGAGAATGCCACCAGACAGCATTTGAGGCCAATAATACATAACTTCCCACTTCACCAAAAGTCGCTGCTAATGCACCCTCCAATGTGTTTGAACAGTATCTGAGGTTTCAACTTCCTTTCTCTGTCACCGTAAGAACTTCATTAGACCTGTTACCATTTTGGAGATGATAGTTGTTGTCATCTAAATTGGTGTTCCCAAGCCATGGTCACTCATATTTGGCTCCAGAATAAACTCTTCTTCTATTTGAGGTGCAAGCTGTCTTTTCATCAATAGGGGTTATCATGGGATACACAGTAACACAGTATTTCATGCTATTTACTTGTCTAAAATTCCTCCTACATCATCCATATCTCCCTGGTGAGTCCCTTCTTATACCTCAGGATCAACCCAAACAGTTTCAAACCTTACAAAGCCTTCTCTGGCTGCTCAAACTTGCTCACAGCTTCCCATGGCACTAAGTGCTTTCTTTCTGTCCCCCCCCCCAAAAATGTACTAGTTGAAAATTTTTTGTTTAATGTAATGTTAAACTAAATTACTAAGTTACAAAAGCCAAAAGGACCCAGATCAAATCTGATACATTCTCATCATCTCAACATTGTCTAACACAAATATTGGCAAATTGAGTCCTTGAAATGATTTCCAAGCTCCATTAAGCCATCTGGTCTACCTCTGTGTTAAGAGAGCAAGCTGAGGAAGGGAGACCCAGCAACAGGAACAAACTCACTATGGTTGCAGCCAAGAATTAGAAGATGGCTCTGTCAATGACCAGTCTGAAGATTCTCCCTAGACTGTACCTATCTCTATCTGAAGGCCCCTAATTCCCACTTTCACAAGTTCTTCATTTAAATATGATTTATTCCAGATATGAACTACTATTTAGATGATCAAATGTCTACACATTCCCATTCTGTGTGAGGATGAATTAGAAGGACTGTAATTTCTCTATCTTCTGGATATGCTTCGATTCTTATTTGGGCATCTCACAGCTAGGTACATAGTTAGCATGCAGGAGTGCTGACTACCCCCACTGCTCTATTCTGTGCCTTACAGAGGGAAATGCTGCATGGCAGTGTCCCTTTGGTGTAACTGCTGAAATGGCCTTCTTTCCCCAGTGAGGAAACATCCCAAATGATAGCAAGCTTCCCTCCAGTGGTGTCATTTTCAATGAAGCTTGCCTGTGTCATTTGCAGTTAGGGGTTCATTGGTCAGAAGTGTTTTCTAGAGATGTGTGCATTTGAAACCATTAGAGACATCTTTGGAGCTGCCAGCTAGCCCAGAAGTTTAATCCACTATATTAGCTGTAATGATGGTAGGCAGCTGCTGAAAGACACAGACAACGGGAAAGCAAGAGAGCCAGGCTACTACTGACACTCACGTGAGGCTTCAACAAGACCTGCACACACCCTGGTGCTGTACTTACTATAATCAATGGTGTTCACAATCCAGATTACCAAAAACACCCCCAAAATGTACAAGAATCTGAAAAGACCATTGCAGAAATCTGTGTGTATATGTCCATTGTAAGTTTCTATGCTGGAATTCTAGTATCCTTCCTGCACTGAGGGTCTGGGAGGTGATCTTTAGCCTTCTGATAACTTTCTGGATCATTTCTCAGCTGGAGAGTTTTATAAAGGAATCCCAGGAAATGGCAAGCACCAAATAGTGTAGAAACTCTCATCTCTGTCTGCAACCCAGGTCATCAAAAAATAAAGTGGGGCTTAAAAATCAAGAGAAAGAGAGTGAACTTGCTTCTTGCGGTCGTCCTAAAGGACCCCAGATTGGCACCCATCCATCTGACAAAAGATAGCTATCATCTTTGGCAGAGGTCCCCATCTGAAAGCAGCCGGGTGCAGTAGTAAAGCACAAATTACAGACTTGGATCCCTACTTGCCCATTCGAGCAGAGCACTAAGTTTGCTCTTTCTTTTTTATATCTCCAAATGTTTCCGAGTGAAGAGATGAGAAATGGAATTGAATCCTGAGGTTTCCTCTTTATCCACCTCTAAATGGGATCTTAGGAATTTCTGTGATTACCTTGCCTTTTATCCAGCCTGCAGTGCGACTCATCTGCAAGCACAAATTACCTCGCTCAAGTATTCTTAGGAGAAATAATTAGCCACATGCCCCTCCTTCCACACACTCCCCTGCATGCCTCGGGAGGCCGGATGCCTGACATAAATCATTTAGTCCTGAGCCCTCGCACACACCTTTCCCACTGGATTCCATAATTGGCAAAGTAGTTGCCAACTGGGTTTAAAGTGATTTGAAATTGTTTTCCATCCAGTCTTGCTGATAGCAAAAGGTTTCCCCTTTACCTCAAGCGTGAGTTACAGTAACATGATTGAATGTAACCAGTTATTCAGCTCAAGCTGCGATTCTGATACAGTATAGACAATATGAATTCCCCCGAGCTCTGTGAGGCCATCTCAATGGTCCGTTTAAGTCCAATTCAATTAGACTCACTATGGTTCTTAGACTTTCTTAGGTAGGTTTGCAGCAGCCCTCGGGGTTGAATGTGAGGCTGGTATTCATCTAGGACTTTTAAATTAGGTCTCAGGTGTCATCATTCTAAATGAATTATTACAGTGGTGTGTTCACACTGCTGTAGTTGAAGTTATGTTAGCATCTCCTCTCAACCGTTTTAATCCACTGTGGAACAAAACTTGTCATGTAAGGTCCCTGCCAGAGAGTGACTTTTTCCTTGCAACCCAGTTTTTCAAATAATTGGCCTACTATGTAAACACTGTGATATGCATTCTTTTTATGGAAAGAAGGAGAGACCACCTTCCTTTATGTTTGGTCTTTTGTTTGTAGGTGTGGATGCCTTCAAAGAACAGCTCTCTTATTAAATATATATAATAGCAGTGTCCAGTGTGGCGGTACGGAGGTGAGGGAGGAGACAAAAGAGGAAGTGTGTAAGTTAGTGGGCTCTTTTGTGAAAAATCCCACTGTATGCCTCTGTAGTCACTCCTTCTAGAGGATCAAATGGTGTTCCTCTTTCTTTAGCTTCCCAATCTTCCTATGAGCCTCAGCCATGACTTCAGCAAGCATGTGGGAACACCAGTCAGTACAGAGCCATTTCCAACATATTAAAAAGTTCACGTTTCTTTTCCCATGCTAGCTGCCTAACAAGCTGTAGCTCCAAGCACAGTGACAGGGCACTCATGCTACTGCACAGGGCTCAGCCAGCCTAGTGGAGAAAGCACCCTCTCCGTGTGCCATCAATAACAAATCACATGCTGGGGAGAAAATAAAATAATTACAGGACCTCTTTTTCTTTATTCAGGCAATTCTGACACCATGGCAATGTTCCAACCTCTCTGTCAAACCAAGGGGTGGCTGCAATCAACCTGACTAGGAAAATGTATGCAAGAGTGCATTTAAAACAAAAGAGCCATGAAATTCAGAACAAAGCAACGACAGGTGAGCAGATTAAATGGGGCACTAATTGGGTGGTATATAAATCAGAAACATGGAGTGTGAGCATATTCAAGGTTGATCTTTGTTACCAATGAAAAAAAGCTGAATGCACAGATGGGTTGATCTTTTCTCTAAGCTATCTCCATGATTATTCATGTGATGTTTGTCTATTAAGCACACAAAGCAGGTGATATTTTGCACATATAGGAAAAATTTGATTGATATGCTCTAACTAGGAAGTCCTAGCCCTCCGACTACTCAGGAAAGCTGGAGTGTGTGGGGAAAATCGTCCTCTATTCAAGCACAAAGGCATTTATTTTAGTCATGGCCATAAAGTCCTAAGCAAATGGTCACCACCCTCCTCATTTGCCTACTTGACACATGCAGAGCAAATTGGATGGGACTTGTGTTCCAGCTGCTGGACATGACCATCCACCCAGTCTGAGAGGACGCTTCCTGACTTCACCGCTGAAAAGTGATGGCACTGGTTTGACCAGATGTCTGGATATTTGCATTCATCTTTCTTTCTTTTCATTTATTTATTTTTTTTGCATGTATATATGTCTGCAGTGTGGTTGGTATTGGGACCTTCCTTTATCACTCTCCATTGTATTTATTGAGGCAGGGTCTTTTGCTGAAGCCCAGAGCTTACCAATTCCAGGTAGTCTAGCTAGCCAGCTTCCCCAGGGACCCCATCTCTACCTCCTGAGTGCTACAATTAGAGGTGGGTCACATATGAACCGGGCTTTTATGTGGGTGCTACTCCAATCCTTACACATCAGTGGCAAGCAATTTGTCAATGACCCATTCCCCCGTCCCTCATCAAATCATTTTTTAAGCAGTTGCACAGATGAGGAATGATATCTGCTGAACTACTCTTCAACCTACTTGAGCGTGAGTTTCTCTGACAACATTTAGATTTGAACTGATTTCACCTCAGCTTTCTCCTTACTATATACTTTCTCCTTACTATATACTATACTTAACTATATATTCTCAATCTATAAAACTGTCTTCCCCAGACATCTGAGATTGCTTTCTCAGCATTGGGTCTAGGCCCAAATGTCACCTCTAGGGACAACTTTTCTGAGCACCATCCTTCAGTGACATGGCCATTCTGGATGCCACACTGTACACCACTTCCCTGTTTCCTATCCTCCATTGTGTGTTGATATGGACACGATCCCTTTTCCTATCAGAATGCAAGCAGGACAATTGTCTTATTCACTGTGTATTCAGGGTGTGCAGATAGGGCCTGGTAAGTGACACCAAACACGTCTGTGCAACAAATAGATGAATGAAGTACAGAGAGAGGAGAGAGCACAGTTCAAAGCCAGCCTGGTTTACATAGAAAGTTCCAGACCAGCCAAGGCTACATAGGGAGACCCAGTATCTAAGAAAAAAAGAATTCAAGTCAGGGACTGCGGAGATATCTCAGTGGATTAAGAGTGTATACTGCCCTTGCCGAAGAACAGAGTTCAGTTCCCACTACCCAGGGTGAGTGGCTAACAACGACATGGAATGTCAGCTCTATATATGCCTTAAGAGGAAAATAAAATTTTGGAGCTTGATCAGACGTCCTGTCTTGCTCTCATTCTTTGTGTCTCCTGTCCCTCTCATTCGCCGGCCCTCCCTTCAGGTCCCCGTTGAAGAACCCACTGGCCAGGGCACTAGATGTCTTAGAACTGAACAGAGGAAAATACCAAAAACATAGCAAGTATTTGTCTGCTTCTTAAATTGTAGCAAAGTAAATATAAAATACATTACAGTTGTATCCATTTTAAAGTTTACATTTTCCCCGGGTGACAGTGGTGCACGCCTTTAACCCCAGCACTCAGGAGGCAGAGCCCGGTGGATCTTTGTGAGTTCAAGGCCAGCCTGGTCTACAGAGCAAGATCCAGGACAGGCTCCAAAACTGCACAGAGAAACCCTGTCTCAAAAAGCCCAAAAAAGAAAAAAGAATTTAAGTTTACATTTTCAGTGGCTTCAGTACAGTCCCTTTGCTATTCTACCCCATGTCTCTAGGACCTATTCTGTGTGGTATACACATGTGTGTGAGAGAGAGTGGCAAGTGTGTGTGTGTGTGTGTGTGTGTACTTGAGTGTGCTCTTACCCGTTTGTGTTCGTGTGAAAGCCAGAGGCCAGCATCCTATATCTTCCTCTCTCATTCTCCACCTTACTCTCTGAAACAGAGCCTCTCACTGAAGCAGGAAGCTGTCCTTTCCAGCTATGCGGCCTGCCAGGCAAGCCCCAGCATCCTCCTGTCTCCACACACACTTCTTCCAGCACTGGGATTATAGCCACAGATTGCCATGCCTAGCTTTTACACGAGTGTTCGAGATCCAAACTCAGATCCTCAGGTTTGCTCAACAATCCCTTTTTACCCACAGTACCCTCTCTCTGCCCTTTCTCATCTTTCCAAACTGAGACTATATCCATTAAGCAAGAAACACCCCCCCCCCCCAACATCTGACACCAACACTGTATTTTCTGCTCTGTAAATTTGACTACTCTGGGCAGCTCATGCACAGAAGCACACAGTAATGATCCTTTAGGGACAGGCTTATTTCCCTTAGCATATTGTTGTCAAGGTTCATTCATGTTGTAGCACATGTCAGAATGTCCTTCTGCCTTAAAGCCGGATAATAGTCCGTGATGGATTCATACCTCACTTTATTTATTTTTTCATGTTATGAACACATGCCGCTTCCACCTTCCGGCTAATCTGAGGAATACTGCTTTGACCATGAGTACGCAAGTACCTGCTCTAGTCCTTGTTTACGTTCCTTTGACTGCATGCCCAGACCAGGTGGTAATTCCACTTTCGGTTTTTGGAAAGCTATCGTTTGACTTCCCACAGCAGCTGCACTGTTTCACATCTCTGCCGGCAGTGCACAAGGGTCCTCATTTCTCCACATCCTCACCAACAGGTGTAATTTGCTGGAGGCTTTTTAATTAGCCATTCTAGTGGGTGTGGAGTGTGTCTCCTTGTGGTTTTGATTGACATTTCCCTAGTGATCAGTGGTGTGGAGCACCCTTTCATATGCTTATTAGATCTTTGGAGAAATGTCTATGCAAAACCACTTTTGAATCATATTGCTTGCCTTTTAATTGTTAAGTTATAGGAAATACTAATATATTCTGAATATCAATTATTTTTAGATATTTGGTTTGCAAATATTTTTTCCTATTCCCTGCGTTGGCTTTTTAACTCTGTTGATAGTGTCCTTGGGTACACAACAATTTTAATTTTGATGTAAAGACATGTGTGTATGTGCGTGTGTGTTGCTGAGGATCAAACTCAGCACCTTGTGCATATTAGAAAAGCCATCTCTACCAATGAGCAATATCCCCAACCACAGATGACGTACGTCCCAGAGAACAGCAAGGTCTCAGTCACAGGCCTCAGTTCTCCAGGCTTGCATCTCCGTTCAGCAGCATGGAGCCACCTCACCAGCCCCTCAACCTTGAGTTTTAAAAATGATCCAGAATAAAGGCAAATTAAACACAGTCTCCAAAGTAAGAATAGAAAGCAAGATGTTCCTTATCACTGGACTTTGATAGAATGAAACTCTAGACCAGGTCTTTCAGAACAAAGGAAAATCACACCAACATATGATCTGGGATTTTGGAACACACATAAAAAAAAAAAAAAAAAAAAAGAATGATGGGTGGGGGAGGGGCATGGAGGAGGGGGATCATTAGCTGCAGAAAACAATAGACTATGTTCTTGGGAAGCTGGAAAACAATCAAGACAAAACTATCAACAGCATTAGCATCTAAGTCAGAAGGGCCACCCTCCTTTTCTTAGTCTTCTTAGCTTTTGGATGTCTGACCAGACAACAGATATGGCTAATGTGTTAGTTTATGCCATGTTAAGTTATATACACTTGTTGTAATTCAAGGAAAAGCATTTAAAGGACAGGAAATTCTGTTTAAAGAAGAAAACAGGAAAGAAAAGAACTCCTGTGGGGAGAAAAGGCAATCTTTCCCTCACCTGTTACTAAGTTCCTTCCTGATCCCTGCAGAGGGGGAAGCGGAAAACTTCCGCATCTGTTAATGTACGGTTTCCAGCCATGGGAGCCCTCATGAAGAAGACCTAAAGAAACGGAAAGGTTTGCTTCTTTGCCTAGGGTTATGAAAAGTGGAATTAAGTACAAATACGAACTGTAGTCTCTGTGGCGGAGTTGGGGGGAGCCACACCCATGTTGAAGATTCTAGGAGGACAGTGATACCCATGTTGAAAACCCCATGAGAGGAGACAGTCACATCCACGTGAAGACTATACAGGTGACTGGAACTGTCTGATGTAGAACCGAAGTTCCTTGACCTATCTTTAGTCATCCATTGCCCACCTCTGCACCTCACCCAGTGTACCTGTGACTAGCACATAAAACATGCAAGGATGCAGTCACTCAGCAGGTCACTTGTTTCTGCCAACCCCCAAACCAAGAATGCCAGCAGATAGCACCCGAAACCTGTAGCAGAGGTCCTGTGTTTTGCTGTCACCTGCCTACATATGTTCCAACTGTCACTACTTTCATTTACACTTTTGCCAAATTTGGCAGGAGTCTTAATATCCTGTCCACCCTGCCTAAGACCGTCTTACAACCTGTGGAAAACCGTGAGGCCAAGGCTGGCATCTGTGTCAGCTGTAAGACAGGCTAAGCAGCCTTTCCCTAACGAACAAGACCCAAACTGTCTCCATTCTGGTCTCTCCTACACTAAGGATTTTATTCACATCTGGGATGAAGAAAAGTAGTTTTAAAGATCCTCCATTTTTTTTTTTAAAGAATTGCATGGAGCCAATCATGATGACTCTTTGCAAAACATTCTAGCACTCAGGAGACTTAGGCAGGAGTATTGCAGAGATGTTAAATCAGCCTGACTTGTGTAGTGGATACCAAGTCAGCCAGGGCTGCATAGCAAGACCCTGTCTAGATACACACACACACACACACACACACACACACACACACACACACACACACGGGGCGGGGGGCCAGGCAATGAGTTGTAAGAGCAAGGTTCCCACCCCAGGTCTAATTCTTTGTCCCTGTGTCCATTCCTTTAGTAGAAAGAAGCCATTGATCTTTTCTTGGAAGAACTCAGACTCCTGAACTCCTGCATGTACTAAACACACTAATTTTGGAAGTGAAAAAACAAAACAAAAAAAGTAACTTCTGAAATTCAATAAGAGAGACAAGTGTCTCTCTTTGGGCTATCTCCTCTCCCTCCTGGGATCAACATAGTGTCCTAGTTACACCACGTTCCCAAGACAGTTCACAAAGACATGAGCCAACACAGACATACTACGCTTATAAATAAAATCAGATATTATGAACACAGCCTCTCCACTCATCTGTACTGGGACATGGCTTTAGATATCCTTCTCAGAGGATTCAAATTCGTACTGGAATTCTTCAAATGAAATTCTAAAACCAGTACGTCATATGCTAATGAAAACTTAATTAAAATTTGAAAAATATACAGAAAGAAAGGCATGCTACTTATATAAATCCAATACAAAAACACAGCATGGTGTACCAGTGAGTAAAAAGGGGCATATTACAGAATTGTTTGTGACTTCTCTTTGTTAAGAAGTCTTTTGGAGGCGGTGGGGACCAGCAGGCAAGAGTGCATGCCACCAAGCCTTATGAATGATCCAAGGTCTATTCCTGGGTCCTGCATGGTAGAAGTGCACACAGACAGACAGACAGACAGACACACACACACACACACACACACACACACACACACACACACACACAATAATATAAAAAGTATTTTAAATATGTACGTATGTTATTAGACTCACCTATAAAATCTACAGAAAAACAAAATCTGGGTGTGTGAGGGAGGCTCTCTATGATTTAGTGAACTTTGTCCTGTTTGATCTTATTTGTATAACAAGCATACATTCATTTTATATGAAAAGTACGATAAATGCTGCAAAGTGCATTTTAAGGCCCTCTAAAAAGATAAGAAAAACAAGAAAAAGAAAAGCACTGAAAAGACTAAAGTTAAGTTGGTGTGCAGAGAGGAGGGGATGAGAGGAGGGAAGAAAAGAGGGAGGGAGCGAGGGAGGGAGGGGACCAATTTAAGAGGAAAATAGAAGCAAATTTTAGGTGAAGTGGAAATATTAAAAAACGAAGCAAAGGAGGGGGAGGGGAGGGAGGAACGTTGTAATTACAATCTCAGAAATAAATGCGAAAAGAAGTCCAAGTGAGAAAGTGGGAGAGCATCACACAAGGTCACACAAACGTCTCCCCGGGCTGAACCTTTCTGCTGGGATACAGCTCTTTATTGACGGGTGCTTTGTTTCTTTAATGTCTGCTGGTTTCTTGCCAAAGCTCTAGATTTCTCTGCAGCTAATTAAGACCCTTGTCTGGATTTGGGCCCTGGAGGTAAAGGTCAGAACTGCTGGTGGGGCTCTCCGTGTTTCTAACTGTTATTCTTTGAGCTCCTAAAAGCTTAACTCCTCAATTACCAACCTGAAAAATGATGGTGCTCTTTCAGAACACAAACCCCCATGTTTAAATCTCTGCCCATTTAACCCCTCATTAACTCACTGGACCCTTTTGACTGACTTTCACTGTGTTCATTTCACTGGGCTCTGGTGTTTTTCAGGGATAATGTCTGCAGGGAACTGCCTTCCCATCTCCCCAGCGACTAGTTAACATCAGGATGGTCTCCCAAATGCACAGCCTTTCAGCATGAAAAGGCTGAGAGGAAGGTGTTAATCAGAGCGATACCTCCAACAGTTGGGCTCAGGGGTGGCTACAGTCCTGGGGTAGGAGCTGCTGAAAATAAGCAAGCACTGGCACCCAGACGTTTAAAAAAAAAGTTGTGGAAACCTAACAAGGAAAACTGACAAGAAGTGGGGTAATGAGTCTTATAAATTCTCCTGCCTACTAACATGTGTGTTAAGAAGGAAATCAAAGAATCGAATGTCACTCTTTGTACTGCTTCATATACAGCCGAGTACCAAAACACACTCCTGATGCAGTTTGGGGGAGAGTCAATCACACAAGTTGTTACTAAGTTCTCAACAGAACATGTGAACTAATACTGCGGTGAATTTTAAAAAAATGACCTAAAATTATTATAGTCCCAATCACTTCATTCTTAGCTAATAAAGAATATACATATACGTATACATATATATACATATAATATATATGTATGTATGTGTGTATATATGTGTGTGTGTATATACATATATATATATGATCATCTAGTTAAGGTTTCCTTGAAGGCCACTGGGCATGGTCACAGTTCTCAAAGCTACTTGGCATTTTGTTCCAAGAGTTTGGACCAGTGCACCAGTCTACTTGTTCAAGCTACGTGAATGTTCACTCCTCCACTATGTGAACTGTCACCTGTAAGAACGGCTTCACACATGGCAGAAGAGCAGCCACCTAATGCCATCCCCAAGGCCATTCCCAAGGCCATCCCCAAGGTGCTGAAGATGGACGTAGGAGATGGCTCTCCAGCCCCAGCATTATTTTTATGGGATTTCTCTAGTATACAGAATTTGAACACGGTTCATTTCAGTGCTTGTGAAACACCATGCAGGGCCCTGATCTCTGCAGATGGAATTCCACTCAAGCAAACCAGTCACTGAGATAATATACTGATTTCTGTCAAGTTAAAAAAAAAAGGTGGGGGAGGTTGTATCTGTAAGCTGGGTCTGACACGCTATGTACACTGTGGGGTCTTGGTAGCACTGGTTAAATAAGCTGTAAAACGTGGTGCTGGTAAACAAACTTTCAGATCTGTCTGCAGTAAACATTTTAGAAGGAGAGACAGAAGTGGTAGCTCAAGGCTCAGTGTCTGTTAGGAAAGATGTGGCTGGGGTGCTGCTGCCTACTGTTTAAAGAGCACCACTGTAGTAATTAGTTGAGCAAAAGAAAATTGATTGTGCATATCTTTTGATCTATGCAGTGTGCATTCATATAGAAAGTTTAAGTGGCTTTAAATGCTGAGATGATTTATGCAAACTCCCAGCAAGCGTGACAGAGGTTGCACTCAGAGAACTATGAACGTGCTTCTGTCTTCCTGGTAATCTTGAGTTCATTGCTCTGCTCCAAACATAAACATGTATGTGATGAAGGAGTTGAAAAGTCCCATTTGTTTAAACTGCTTTTCAGGTATGTTGTTATATGATGGCCCCACAATCCAGATCTATCAGTGGACCACAAACAGCGCATAGCTGTTCGGCTACCCCTGCACCTCTGTAGTCTGCATCCCTGCACTATTAAAGGAAAGAATCTAACAAATTATGAAAATAAGTCAGGGGGTAAAGGCACTTGTGGCCAGACCTGGTGACTTCAGTTCTGTCCCCAGGGCGCAAATCCCGAAGGAGAAGACAAACATCTACAAGTTGTCCTCTCCTCCAGAGGAGCACTGTGGCAAGAACAAACACACAAAATAAATTTAAACACACAAGTTAAAATTTCAGTTAGATATATCTTTACA
Source organism: Peromyscus californicus insignis (assembly GCF_007827085.1). Lineage (NCBI taxonomy): Eukaryota > Metazoa > Chordata > Mammalia > Rodentia > Cricetidae > Peromyscus > Peromyscus californicus. The sequence goes on along the minus strand of NW_026294469.1, from coordinate 4,020,985 downwards.
CTAAATTTTCATCCTTTCAGCTTGAGTCTCTATACCTCACACAACCTAATTGCTATGATTTGGATCTGGAATGCTCTATGAAGACCCATACATTAAGACCTGATCCTCAGCTTGGTACCATCGGAGAGTAGTAGGACATTTAAGGAGGGTTTCTCAGGCCAGTGAGGTGGTCCAGCCAGCAGAAGTACTTGCCATACAAGCTCAGCCACCTGAATTTATCCCTGGAGACCACAGTAAAGGAAGAGAACTGAGTCCTAAGAGCTGTGCTCTGGCTTCCACACACTTGCCATGGTACACGTGCACGCACATCATCGCCATCATCATCATATGTTTAAAAAGAAGGAAGGCTTCCTGGGAGGCTTTGGTTATCTGGGGCCGCCATCAAATAGGACAGCGATGCGCCAGTTTCTTCTTGTTCTCCTAATGTGCTGCCTCACCCAGACCTAAAAGCAACAGACTAGCCAACGTGGTTACTAAAGCTAACAATACACTAACCTATCCATATGTATGAGTCAGGGCTCTCTATCTGCTCGGCTCACTCCTCTGAGCAGAGCTGATAGAATGAATACATACTGGAAGAGGATTTATTTGGTTGACTTACACAATACAGTTTTATCCAACAGTGGCTCTTCACATTGGAGAGGCTAAGAGTACTATAGCTGCTAAGGCCTGAGATGGTATGTCCTGATCTGGTGCTGAGGCTTAGAGGATTCCTGGAGAGTTGCTGGCCTTCATTCTGTATTAGAAGGCCAAAGAAGTGAGGTTCTGACGTCAGAGAAGGATGGAAGCAGCAGCACTGACAGCAGCAGCAATAGAGTATCTGCACCAGCCCACAAGAGGTGAAGGGAACAGGCAAAACACAGTAGAAAATACCCTTGAGACCTTCCCAGAGGCAGGGCTTTCAGTTTATTCCAGATCGCATCAAGATTAGCCATCACACTGCACAGACGCTATGTGGGTAACACAGTTGCGTCTCTGTCTCTACATGACCAGCTTCTGAAGCAGGCAAAGTCTTTCTTTGTGTCTCATGCCAGACCAAAAAAAAAAAAAAAAAAAAAAAGAATAATCACTATGGGGCTGGAGAGATGGCTCAGTGGTTAAGAGTACCTGCTGCTCTTCCAGAGAACCTGAGCTTGGTTCTCAGCACCCATATCCAATGTCCTCTTCTGGCCTCAGCAGACACCTACAACATGTGGCATACAAACACACACATACACACATAAATGAAATAAAATTTTAAAAATAGAAAAGAAATGCTTACAATGTGAGTCAATGCCATGGTCTGGTCACAGGCTCTTCGAGGCCACTTTGAAACTGGTACTCACAACGTAAGAGTCCTATCTACAATAGCAGCTAGCATTTTGGAGCCAAGTACAAAATAGCAACACCCCCTGTATGTATTCCATTTCATCTTCAACAGAGCCCTTGAGGGCTGATGTAATGGTTCTCGTTGTCTTCCTTCCACAGAAGGGGAAACTGAAGTTGAGAGACTAAGTGATTTGCCTGAGGTTACAAGGCCGGAAGGAAGCCCAGCCATGAGCTAAGCTTGTATCTGTAGATTCCGGAGATAACAGCTCATTCCAGGCATTTCACGAGAATTCTGAGTCAGAAATGAACCTAAGGAAAAAGCCAAGTGCCTGAGCTTGAGGAATAGATGGCAGTGTCTGGCCTTGAGCACCTTGGGGCTGTGGAAGCTCAAGGATGCCTCACTTTGGCACTCTGTCTTCAGTGACTGATTGTTGGCACCTGAGACCTCCTGCTGGGGATCTAAGTAAGAGGAGGCCTGTGGTGGGAATGATGCCCCATCCCGGGTGAGCCTAAGTCCACATGAGTCCACACTAAATGTGTAGAGGTGGACCAGGAATGATGCCAAGTAGAACTTCCTCCCAGCTTTAAAATGTAGAGCTTTCAAGGTCATGCCCTTGCAGTCACTCACTGGAAGGAGGTATAAAACCAGATTCAATAATGAGACTACATTTTACGTATTATTTCTAAGGAAGGGCACTCTATTTACTACATTCAACCGCTGTTGAACTTGGCACACTCCCAGCCTTACCAGAAGGACCACATAATGAGTGTGGTGTCTGCTTGTAGGCAAGGAAAAGTCTAGGATGTTATGAGATTTCAGAGGCCAAAGTCCCCATAGTCTGCTCCAGGAACTGCCCCTTCCCCGCACCCTGTGGGCCCCTTCTCCCCAACCCTGTGGTGCTAAGCTTTTGTGTAGCAGAAATTCCCAACAATCTAGACGTGGGAACAAAGAAAAGGGATGGCTGCCCCTGGCTATTCTCAGGGTGATTTGCCAGGGTGTGCCCATACCCCCTTGTCCAAATCAGACCACCACTCAATGCTACTCCTTGGTAAGAGGAATTTCATTTCCTCATTGGTCTGCTCATTGACAGTTCAACCTTGTTTCCAGAAGCTCTGGGGGTGTCCAAAATGCAAACCGGACAAAGTCAGAGAGTTGAAAATGCAGGAACAGACCTGCAGAGGTTCCCACAGGCTGGTGCCCCTTTGTGTGTCCAGAGCGCATCCATGGGGCAACAGTGACATCCAGTGGCCAGTTGAGTCATACATGGATGAGCTTCTTGTTGCTTCAAAACTTAGAAACAATTAGGCCAGGAAAACCAGCTTCAGGGGGCCTGAATGATGGACCTCAAGAAAGGTCTGAAGCCGGGTGTGGGGTCTCACACATGTGATCCCAACGTTAAGATGCTGAGGCAGGAAGATGGTTGTGAATTTGAGGAAAGCTTGGGCTACAGAGCGAGAACCCTTTCTCAAAAGGGGAGGAGGGGGAAAAGAGATAGAAAGATAGAGAGAGGAAAAGGGAGAAGAAAGATGAAGGGGAGGAGAGGGGAGGGGAGGGGAGAGGAGGGAGAAGAGGTAAAAAAGACCCAGGTGCTGGGTCCTCCAATGCATAGGCACACTTCACTGGGCCTTGCAGCTTGCAGCCTTGGTATCTGGGACAGATTCCTCTCAGAAGATGCCCTGGCTGCCTCATCTACAAAACAAAACAGAAAAATCACCTGCCAACTCAGAGCCAACAGTGACTTTCCATGGGAGCACAGGGGTGAGGGCAGGCATGAACATGACCAAAGGGAAGTCAGAGAGAAGGGGAACCAGGAACAAAGGCAGAAATGCAAGAAAGCATCCCAGAGTTGCCTTCAAGGGTACTTCAATCGCTAAGTGCCATGTCTGGCCATAGCAAGGCTCAGATGTTTTTTGACTCTATGAAGAAATGAACAAAGGACTATATTAATGATTCTGTAAGCGTCTTCTCCCCAAAAGGTCAGTCCAGCCAGCTTATGCAGTTGTTTAACCTTTACAGTGCTGGGCATTAAACCTGGGCCCTATCACTGAGCTACAGCCTGACCCTCCAGCCCAGTTCGGATGCCAAGGTTGTACCTCAGAGTTACCACTGAAGACCACAGTGTGGGTAATGTGTCCAGCTGCTCCGGTGTCCCCAAGTAAAACAGACTGGACAGTTTGAGGGACCACATGTGCAACACAGCATCAAGGACTGTGTGAACAAAGACTCCACCCTGCAATGTGGACACTGAGGACACACACTTTTCATTATATAATTTGCCAGGATTTTGTGCTGCCCATGGCCGACCCATGTGAAGCATGGGCCAAGAGAATGGAGCAGAAGCTGAGACAAGTTTCAGTCCCAGGGGTCATGGGTGTGGCAGCAACCCTTACCAGAGGCCAGTTGCAAGAGCACTTTGCCTGGAAGTGCCTTAGATGACTCTGTGTAGACTGTGGCTTATACTGAGCTCACTTTAAACAAAATGTTTGTACCATTATATCTGTATTCCATGGAGATATTTCTTTAATCTCATTTTAGAGGTCAGTTACGTTGAAACTATCTTCGATGTTTAAGGATTTTCCTACTGGGTTGATTTGCATATTACAAACAAAGATTTTAAAATATGGTGCAAGTCCCATATCTCTTCTCAAACCCCACAGGTGTGTGTCTGTGACTGAGTGTGGAGGGGGTATGGGGGGCATGAAAGTGTTAGTGTGTATGAGTGTGTGTGCATGACTCTGCATGTATATGAGTGTGAGTGTATGTGTCTTGTGTGTGAGTGTATTATTCTGTGTGAGTGTGGTTGTGTGTATGTGACTGTTTGGGTGTGAGAAAGAATCTTTTACATAGCCTTTAAAAAGTGACCAAAAATGACTGCTTCCAGTTCACCACCCTATAACCATGCCAAATTCAATAAAACATATTATTGGCAAAAGCAATGGATCTTATTACTTCACAATGTTGTGTTTTTAAGACAGTCTCACTATGTAGCCCAGGCTGACGTCAAACTTGGAATCCTCCTGCTTCAGCCTCCTAAATACTGGAATTACAGGCATTTGCCACCACACCCAAGCATATGCCTGAGATTCCGACCACATGAAAATAGAGATATAGAAATTAAATTCTCCTCAAGACTGGTTATTGCAAAGGAGCAGAGTCTTGTAACATTAATACTGCTTTTGTATCAAGAAGATAACTCTTATTCCCAGAAACTGTTAATTCTTGAAAGGTAGAGATATATACATGCATATATATGTACATGTATAATATGTTCTCCCTGCATGAAATATGATAATGACAATTTTACAGCTAAAAAAATACAAGAATGTATGAATTTGCTCAATGATTTTCCTGCGGACTACAGTCTGGATCACAACAAAGACATATAAGAATCTCAAAGTGCCAAACTAACTGATCTTCAGCTTCATGCAGTCTTCTTGCCCTGCAGGATCTCATGCAGTCTTCTTGCCCTGCAGGATCTCATGCAGTCTTCCTGCCCTGCAGGATCTCATGCAGTCTTCCTGCCCTGCAAGATCTCATGCAGTCTTCTTGCCCTGCAGGATCTCATGCAGTCTTCCTGCCCTGCAGGATCTCATGCAGTCTTCTTGCCCTGCAGGATCTCATGCAGTCTTCCTGCCCTGCAGGATCTCATGCAGTCTTCTTGCCTTGCGGTATCTCTGTTAACAAGTTGCCTCAGTTGTGTTGTGCAACCCCCACAACTTCCCAAGAGCAAGCTCAGCTTCCTACAACCCAGTCAGCCCTACGTCCTCGCAAACAATCCCAAACTCCAAACATCAGGAGAAAGAGAAAGGTAAATATGGGGTCTTCTGCATCCATAGCTGTGGTTGTCAGGCAACCCTGCTACTTGATTTGATTTCATTAATTATATGACATGAAAGGCAGCTGTGGGAATATGCCTGTTTTAAGAAAAAGTCAGCTTAAATTAATTTTCACTGACTTTGTATTTTTAGGGATTCAAGGCAGATTTTATATTAGAGACAAGTTGATACTGTTTAATTATACGTCATGCTTCATCTAAGCTTTGGTTTCCTGTTGTCTATCATGGAGATTCTGGCTGACTCACAGAATGCATGCCTACTGTTTGATGACGGTACTTCCTGCCTGGTATCCCTCTCACACACCTCCCTGTCACACACCTCCTCCAAAGAGCATTCAACATCTCAAATAGGTAAAAGGCAGAGGGTCCATTTCCCACAGTCCCTCATTTGTACAGCAGCCATCTGTTTAACACCTTCTACATGGCTCACACGAAGGAGAAAATGATGAGTAGAGCATTGTCCCCATCCAAAAGTTCATAATCTTCATAATCATACACTTTCTTTCCAGTTCCCAAGAAGAAAGAGGCTGAGCTCTTGGTTCTCTGTGATAGGACAAAGTAATATTAAAACTTCTGAAGATCTCTCACAGCCAAACTCAGGCCAGCCCATGCATATTTACCCACAGAAGATGGGAAATCGTGTAGACAACCATCGGGGAGTACAGAGCGCGATAGACGGGAAATACTACCGTAGAACAGGCCTTTTATTGCCATCAGAATCCTAATACTGGGAGAAGGAGAAAATGGATGGGCATGTCCAGGACTGCTCTGCTGTGAACACTGTGAACAGAGACGATAGGGCTCAAAAGTGACTTGTTTAAGCTCACCCAAAGAACATGTAGGTCCTGAAGAAGCTTGGGAGTGAAGAAACATTAGCCCTTTGGTATCTCAAAGGGCCTGGGATTTCTGCCGTTTGATGGACAACAGACACACAGATTAGTAGAACAGAAATTGATGAATTTCTCAGTGGGTGTGGGGGAAAGATGGTCAGGCTGTGAGAGGACTGGTGTCTAGTTCTCACTGCTTACCCAGCTTTCTCACCAATGTAAAGGAGGAAGGCGGTAGAGCAGATCACCAACAAGCCAGGAAGGGTAGCTCTCGAGTTCTCAAAGCTGTGATTTATGGAACCCTTTCTAAGCTTCATGGCAGCCTAGTCGGCATTAAATGAAGACTTGGCCTCCCTTAAACAGGACAACTTCTTCAGTTCTCACACAGTTAACTACATGATGGAGCTGCAACTCTTAGGTGGGAACTTTCATCACTGTGCTGTGCTGTCCTGTGAGATTTCATTAGTTGCTACTTAGCCCTCAGTCTCACAGAACTCAGAGCTCTGTTATATATTACCACAATAATGTCAAGCTGCCCCACACCTGGGATGGCAAGTATAGTCCTAAGTCATCTCAGAGATTTCCAGATAGGCTCAGTACCAGCTTCAGGACTTTAGACTTCAGGACTGAAAGAAGAGAGCAGTTCCTACAGCCATGAAAAATATTTCTAAAGCTGATAAATATGAGTGCAAAGAACAAAGCCAACTGTCACACAAATGCCTACTTGATTTATACCACACAGCGGTCATTGTCATTGTCAAACAGGGTGATTCCTCAGATAACCAAGATGAGAGTCAACATGAATTAAAAAAAAAGATCTCATCCACTTTGTCAACTATACACACTGTATATTGGGATGGTTAGTCTTTGTTGTGAAGGTTGGCTAGATTTGGAATCACCTAGGAGACACACTTCTGGGTGTCCATGAAGGTGTTTCCAGGGAAGATTAACTGAGGCATGAAAACCACCCAAAGTCTTAGAGTCCAGACAATAAGGGGGAAAGGTTGAAAGTCAGAAGGCTGCCAGCTTCCAGAGTGTGGAGATTAAGGAGTCCCTGCCTCCTGTTCTCGCTGCCGTGAACTCTACCATGTTTCCCCATTATGATAAACCACAGCCAGAGCAAATCCTTGTCCCCTTCAGTTGCCTCTGTCAGGGATTCTGTCAGAGCAGTGAGGGAAGTCATACCCACAGGAAGGGACCAATCTCCCTAGTTATGGCTGGAAGGCTTGGGTAAACTTTCTCAGCTGCACAGAGATTGCTCATGCAGGTCAGATTCTACTGAATCAGAACCTGAAGAAGAAATACGCATGTCTCAGCAGACACAAAGGAAATTGGGAACTTGTCTAGCAAAACTCAGAGTACTGCAACTGCTTTCTGCAATACTGCCTCACACTAAAACTGCTCCCTTCTTCTGTGTGCATGACTGCACACATGACTGCATCAGATAGTTGTGATAACACCTGAAAAAATGTATTCAACAAGCACAGAATTAAGGCTGCTGCAAATTGAAAATGTCAGTGTTTCTGTCACATACTGAGGCCAGGACTTGATTTCCATTTCTCTTTTCTTTCTTCCCAGTCCCAGGGAAGCGATGAATGTTCTCCAAATCAGGATGATGCATTGGCTTTGCTGCTTGATGCCATAGTGGAAAGTGTGGCTGAAAATTTATCTCTTCTGTGAGTCTAGAATGTTAATATCCCAGTTATCATATACAGACCATTTATATAGGAAAAATAAGACAACTCCCTACCTTCTCTTATTTATTTGGTTCAGTAAATGTTCTATGTAAGAAAAGGAATACATGTCCCCTTGGACCAATGTACCTCAGCATTGACACTACTGAGGTTTTTCACCAGTAGGTCTCTGCTGTGGAACAGCATCCCTGGCTTCGAATTGCCAGGTAATGGTATGTTACCCCACTAACATGATGACCCAAGATGTCTCCAGACATTGCCAAAGTGGTCCCAATTGAGATCTAGCTCTAGTCTCTCCTCCCTAGGTACACTCCTCAAGGCCTGTGGGCACCCTTAACTGGGCCCTCACTTTCCTGAAATGTGGCAAATTTCTATTTTCTTTGCTGGAGATCAGGCTATGTGTGATGAGATCTCCTGTATCTAAGCATCTCTCATGCATCAAACCTGGAGGCTCAGCCCCATGGCTGGGAAGAATGACCAGAGCCATGTATAATACGAAGAGAACCTTCCGTGCTAATATTTAAGGACAGTTTGGTCTTGATTTTAATTAACTTCTGTTCCACATCCTTTAATACATCTGTAATTGTCAGGGAGACAAACACCACTAGAAGGGAACAGCTAGGGCAAGGCAACCAGCTCTCTGTTCCTTTGTGTGGTCCCTGCAAGCATGCAGCAGACCTCATGCCTCCGTACGTCAGGGCTGGCTGAGAAATGGTGGTCTCCACAGGAGACTCCAGATTCCTGCCTCCTTCTTCTACCTGGTTTAGAACCAAAGAAACGCACGTAATGTGTCTCACTGCATGGAATAAAGAGAGAAGTGGTTCTGCAGAGAAAGCCCAGAGTTCTAAACCATGTCCCAACCTGACCCTGTCTCTCAAGTCAGGGGATAATCAGATTAAGTCTATTTCAGCTTAACCTCATGCATGTGGATCCCAAAAGACTGGAAGGGGTGGGTCATGATTAATTAAATCATCCTTACTCCGATATTTTCATTGCCAGTATGCGGCCTACAGTGGCTTGGGCTAGGGAACTGTTTCACAGGGCCTTTTCCCTCCCTCCTGCTCAGAAACAGAGCGGTTCCGATGTTGGGACACACAAGCCTGGTTTCTTATCTGAATGTCATCTGTGTGCCATTCCACACTCAGAGACTGAAATGGTTTTACCCAGAGGTCTTGATTTACTTAATTAACTTCTAGAAACCTTGGGATAAACCTGAGACACTTCCCTGGAATAAGTGTGTTGTGACTTGGAAATAAGTGTCCCTGAAAAGTCTCCCATATTAAAGACAGGATCCCCAACAAGTCAGACTCCTGAGAGATAAATGGAACACGGGACCTCTGATCAAAGCAATGGGGTAATTCATTAAAAATCATAGTTGAACAAACTGCTAGTAGATGGGGCCTGCTTCCAGGAAGTAGGTCACTATGGGGGTGTGTCTTTGAAAATTCCCTCTCTCTCTCTATCTCTCTCTGTCTCTCTCTGTCTCTCTGTCTCTCTCCCCCTTTCTGGCCACCATGAGTTTTACAGCCTCTGCCATATTGTCCTAACATCATGACATTTCTGCCTCAGATCAGAGTCAATTCAGTGAAGCAAGGAGCTGACCATGGACCAATGTCTCTGAAGTCATGAGGCAGGACAAACGCCCCTCCTCTGATAGCGTTTATGCCAGGTCATCTGTCAGGGTGACAATACTTCACCCACAGTCTGGCTGCATGAAGTCTCCAGGTTCATGGGACAGTAGTGAGAAATACTGCCTTGCCTTGCTCTGCTCGGTACCAAACTATGTCAAAAGAGAAAACCAAAACATGCATGTTTTGTAAAACTTGGAATTACATTAGAAACACAAAATCACAAAGAGGAAGCCAAAACATGTCTTTTTGACCAAGTATGAGCTAGGATGCCTCAATCAACATCCAGGGACACCACATGTATCACCAAGCAATCTGCGTGGACAGGAGAATGAGGGGCTGGCAAGATGGCTTAGCAGGTAAAGGCCCTTGACACCAAGCCTGAAACTCTCACAACTTGTCTTCTGACCCTACACGTGTGTCACAGCATGTGCATGCATATGTACACACACATACACACATGATCTCACACAGAAATGCAAAATGGAGGAGAACGAGGGACCACATAGGACATCAGTCTTCAGCCACAAACACAGAAGGAAAGGATTAAGATCGTTGTAATTCTTTTCAATAAATCATTAAATTCTGGGACTTGAATGTACCTCAGTTGGCAGAGTGTTTGCTTGGCATGCATAACCCATGGATTTGGTTCCCAGTATCACGTCAACCAGGTGTGGTGGGGCACACCTGTAGTCCCAACACTTGAGAGGTGGAGACAGGACAATCGGAAGTTCAGGGTCATCCTCAGCTATACAGAGAAGTTGAGATCAGCCTGGGCCACATGAGATCCTGTCTCCAAAAAGTATACATTAAATTTTCCCTTCTAAAAAACATGTTTTACTTATAATTTGAGAAATAATCTAGGGAGACTTGGAAAGGGCTTGGTTGGTAAAGTTTGCCATGAAGTCACAGGTCCTGGGTACAGAGCCCCAGCATTCATGTTAAGAGCCAGGTTGGCATCACGTCTGTCACCCCAGTACAAGGGAGGCAGGGGAGGTGGAGGCTGACACATTAGCCAGGCAGCCTAAATGAATCTTGAGCTCCAGGTTCAATGAGAAACCTTACATCACAAATATGGAGACCAGACATTGACCTCTGGCCTCTACAGGCACTCCCATGTGAAAACCTGCACAAATATGTGCACATGTCCATACACACACACACACACACACACACACACACACACACACACACACACACAAATAACAATCTGGATGACAGTTTCAGTCTTATGAATATTTAATAAAGTTATCTATAGCTCTCCAAATAAAACATTTTCAACCTCGAGTTCACTGCATAGTTCAGCCTGGAGCTCACTGTGTAGTTCAGCTTGGCCACAAACCTTCAGCAAGTCTCCTGCCTCAGCTCCCCACTGCCAGGGTTACAAGTGTAAGTCAAGAGCTTTTTTATCGTGGGAATGGATGCTGCTTCCCACGCATCCCTGCCATCTCTTGACTCTTGGCAAACTGTTTAATTATGGTGACCCATCTAGCAGGTCTATTCCAAATATCCCAGCCTATTGCCGTTGTGTCCAAGCATGTGATCTAAATTTAAGGACCAGTAACACAAGCTACAACATACTTTGGAAAGAGAAATCCCTAGTCATACCCAAACCTGATCTCCCATTACGCAGAACTGTCAGGCAGAAGGAAACTCCATAATTCATTTCCCCTCTTTGCCTATTTTTACCCACACCTCAATCCACAGGGGATTTCCAGGAACTTTGAAAAAGCATATGCATCACAAAAGAATAAACTAGTTGAAGGAATCAGGACAAAAGCAAATGGGTGCCAGTAAAAGGGAAGGTCCGAATTCTCACGGCCTGAAGCCTCCTGGCGGCCAAGTTGAGGAAAGGGAGAGGATCCATCGCAAAGGGAAGCAAATTGCCTGAAAGAGTGTCCCGTCTGGAACGCAATCCCCATGGCAACACCTTCCTTAGAAGTGATCAAACAGGGACCACAGCGGCATTTCCCATCATTTCTTTCATCAAGGCAACGCCCAAGCCCTCTCAAGCTGGACCTGGGTGGTTCTCATGGTTAAGAATGATGGCTAGGGAGGGAAGCTTGGACAGTTCACCCAGTGATTCATTTCCCCATCATGCTTCGCAAGTCTCGGTTTTATTGTGATTTCCTGACCTCTAACTGTGAACACTCCCTAAGCCTTCTTCACACAGACGAAGGCTTAACCATCCTAAACCCCACTGGATGCAGTCCATGCTCCCAATCTGAACCAACAAGCAAGAAGAGAAACCGAATCTTAAACCCGTGCTTCATTCATGGAGTGGGAAAATTGATAATGCCGTGGATAACGTCCCCAAATCTGTCCTCCATCTCATCTCTAGCCTGCATATTATACAGGAAGGGCAACAAAGATAGTTGTCTCAAGCTTAGTCTTGCCCCAGTGGTCAGGTGGTGGGGCTTGTCTCTGGGGTTCATGGCGATTGTTGATGCTTTCCCCTCATCGTCTCCCTGTGAGGGGCTCAAGCATGCCAAGGCCTTCCAGCCTTGCGTTCCTCCCGAGTCACCATTTGGATGACACAAAGATCAAAGGTTAACAGCGAAGACTGTGTATGTGTTAGGCTACTTGTAGTGCGGACATGTAGATTTCCTTTAGAAAATGAAGCACAAATGTGTTCTTATAATAGAGAATATAAAGTGCCCCTCTGTTTCTGTCGCTTGGAACGCCAGCCCAGAAACTCAATAAACCTTTATATTAAGCAGAGCCTATGATGTTATTTAAAAAATCTTTTTTTTTCCTTGAAAACATATCCTACCTATGTGCATGAAAAGCTATTTTTGTTTTTCACTCAGAACCTCCTATCATATGTACATCCTACCTAAAATATTTGCCCCCTGTAAAACCTTTTTCTGGGCAAGGGGTAGATCCAGCAGGCAACAGAGAATAATAATGAATATTACATGCTTTTGTGAAGAATGTCTTCAAAGGAGAGAAGGCTTGCCAACATTGCTGAGTAATGATCGTTGAAGACAGCATTAAGTCCTAGCATGAAAGAATGGAGAGAAAAATATTTAATGACATCTTAATATTCCCAGATCCTGCAAAAAGCCAAGAACTGGTCACAGTGTATCAGCAACTGAACATTTTAATACCATTAGACAACAATTTTTTCCAGTTGGAGTAATAGAGTTACCCAAATCATAGGATAACAAAAAGCGAAGGGAATAGAGCCGAGCTCACAAACGGCCTGGAAATCTGTCCTTTCCAATTGACTTCTAATATGGATGTGGAAACTGGGGTCGGCAATCAATTGGCTCATTTGGTTAATAGTCTGGCGGGAGCCTCAATGCATTTCGAGTCTGTTTCTGTGACGTGCTCTTGGACTAATTTTTCTTGGAACTGGTCCTCTACCGTCCCTCTTACCTCTTGGGATATGAGCATGGACATTTTTGAAGCTGCTGTGTCACTGCTGTCAGATTTCCAACTCCTAATAAAAATGAGTTAATGGAGACCTACAGACGTCATTCATCATATCCATGGGGATTGGATCCAGGACCCAGAATCCCCTGCAGATACCAAAATCTGTAGATGCTCAAGTACTAATACAAAACGAGAAGTATTCTCACAACCCGTTTTCATGTGTGCTTCAGATCGTCTCTAGATTATTTGTGTCCACTACAGTATAAGGTTGTATAAACAGCTGCTATAATAGTTAGAATCATGAGGAAAGGAACGCATGCCCTGTTTTCAAAACTGTCTTAGGACTGACGTTACCTTTTCGGCTCACACTTAGTTGACTCCCTGAACACAGCAGCAGCTATCAGAGGATTAACCTTATCTAGAATGTTACACCAGGCAGTGGATGCTTGGTGAGGAAGAAGTGGAGGAAACACAAGCATCCTCTGCCACAGGAGCAAGTCAGGCGGAGGGGGGGCCATCAAAACAGAAACCCAACTATGAAACCACGGCTTGCTGAGCCGTCTGTTGGCCTGGAGTCTTATCTCTTCATCTCCTCCTTCTACTTCCTCCCAAACAGCAAAGAGCATGAGCCGTACAGTCCATACTGTTCCCTCATCTCAGGAATGTGTTTAAAAAACGGGGGGTGTAAGAGTTGCTTAAAGGCCATGGCAGCTCTTCTTGTTTAGTGAAGAGCCTAAGCTTAGTCCACACAAAGTATATAGAGCATCCGTTGGTCTGGCCTGCCATAGGAACTCCAGTCTGGGTAGCTTAAGCAGACACAGTTTCCCACACGGTAGAAGATGAAGTCTGAGCTCATGCACTGGTAGGTTAGGTTCTTCTGATGGTTCTGTCTGTGGGTTTCAGGTAGCTGCCCTCTCACTGGGTTTTTGTGTGTTCTCTGGTGCGTATGAGTGGTCTTTGTTTTTTAATTTCCCTTTCCGGTAAGGATACTAGTCCCACTACCTGAAGGACCCCAATAACCTGGCTTCAAATTCATCATCTTTTAAAAGGTTCTGTCTCCAAATACAACACTGTCTGAAATATTGGAGCTAAGTACTTCAACATATTAGCTTGGGGGACACACCAAGCTCATTACACAGAGAAATAAAGCAGAAAAAAGGAGTGTGGGTTGTAAGTCCTGCAGGCAGCCAGTTCACATTCAGATTCATAGTCATTCCAGGGCACACCTGGGAGGTGACAGCGTCAGGGACACAGGGTCCCTTTTTGCAAGTTCTTGCTCTCAGGTACAACAACTATCAAATACTATTAAAAAAAAAAAAACAGGGTGTGTGAGAGAGAGACAGAGACAGAGAAAGCGAAGGGTGGGGCGGGGGTGGGGGGAGAGGAGAAAATACAGGCAAGCTTCAGATAGCAGCTTCTGGAGGAGAAGGGGGTGGGGGGAGGGGGCAGGGAGTCATGCTTTCTGAATTAAGGGTCAAGGAAGCAAGCAGGCGCAGCAAGGGAAGCCTGCAAGCACGTGGGGAGTGGGGGACTCCGGAGAGAGGGAACACGACCCTGAGTGTCAGACTGGGGCTAGTGTCTGGAGATGGGACAGAGAGAGAAAAGGAAGGGAGAGAAAGTTCGACTTTCTGAGCTGGGGTCAGAAAGCAGGCGGATCCACCCGGACAGCGGTTTCTCTTCCGCCTTCTGGTGTGTGTGAGCAGTTCATGCCTGAAGACACCGGGCGGGCGGCAACGAAGAGGTTTTCGGAGAACAGGAGAAATGAAAACAAGACAGAGCTCCAGCGCTCAACTGAGATACTAGCACGGTGCTGGCAAAAAGGTGTGACAGGGAGGGAGGGAAGGAGGGTGGGAGGGAGGGAGGGCGGGCCGGCAGGTGTGTAAAGGGTTTATTCAGTGTGTGTGAAATGCCACGGCAATCCCCGTTAAAACACATGATTAGTGCAGAGCAACAAAAAATTAATGCTTTTTTTAATTTAAAGCATGAGAGAACTAGAAAATCAGGACTGGCCTTCATTCATTTCACAAACATTAGATAATATTTGCTGTGTTTGGACCCAGGCCGGGTCTCAGGAAGACCTCTGAGGAGCTCACACTCAGAGTTAAAAGTCGGGGCCAGGTCTGTGAGTTCCCCTACTCCTCAGCCACAGTTTCCACAGCTTGAGAGAAAGAGTGGAGAGAGAGGAAGGTGAAAGGGGGAGCCATGTGTGAGGATTTAATCCATCCAGCTGCCAGGGCTGGTGATTCACTTGAGTCACAAGGTGGGGGGCTGGACAAGGAACACTCAGATGACAAGAAGAAGAAAGGCGAGAATTAATCTGTTAAAACTTTGCATTTCAACTTTGAGCTGACATTGCAGCGAGCCTCTCTCCAGCTGCTTTGTCTGGCCATGTCAAGGAGTGACCATGATTTATTGTGCCACCTCGATAATTTCAATACTCTTGATCTCCCACCGGAAGCAGTGACAAGTAAGGTTAACTGCTGTGTAAAGAGACAGTATGAATAATGCTTGGCGCACAGAACTGCCAGTGCGCTGCTGCAGTGCCGACCCAGGAGGCAGGCTGTGACCAACAGCAGATTCCCTCCCAAGGCAATCTGCCCAGCGCCCCAAGACCTCAGAGGCCTCATGGCGTCTGTGGAAAACTCCCCCAACTTGTGCCACAGTGGCTGCTTCGCAAACATGCAAACCGACCTCTAGATCCACATTTGTGTTTTGTGTTGTGGATCAGCTGACACACTTCTGGGCCTCCCCTATGTTGTCCTGTCTACAGACGAGAAGAATGAGCTATGAATGACTTGATAAGTGAGTCTCATCACAGGTCTGCTCTGCGTTGGTGTCCCAGCCCTCTGCTTCTCCTTCCTGTTCTCTTGGAGGTCTGCTACTACTGTGATGTTTGTTTTGAGACAGGGTCCCCTGTATCCCAGGACAGCCTCAAACTGGCTATGTAGTCAAGAATGCTAGTCTTGAACTTCTGACCCTCCTGCCTCTACCTCTCCAGTGTTGGGATTACAAGCTTGTACCACCCTGCTCGGTTTATACCTCTCTATTCTTGTGCACGTAGTATAATCCATTTCCTCTGATCTTTCTTCTTTAACCAGTTGATACCCATTTGCACAGGTTTAGCTGCCGTGTCATCAGTGAATAAACCGGGGTATCACCATAGAGCACGATGCCAGTCTGTCTTGATGAAAGAAAACCGGAAATTTGGCAAAAATCTGCAAGTGCCTATCAATGCTCATCACTTTTCCTTGTGTCTCCTTCTCCTTAAGGGAGAAGATAAAGGAAGAAGAAACATTGATGAGTTCCTGTTCCTCCTCAGTTTTGTACCAGGCACAGGAAAACCCCCAGCAGGGGAGACGGCTCAGCGGGCATGAGGGCCTGCTTGGATCTCCAGAACTCACGCAAAAATGAGGAGAGGCGGCAGCACGGTCTGCATGCCGGCATTCTTACAGAGCAGTGCAAGGCAGGGTCGGGACAGTCTGTTGCTAGAGTTTTCCTGCCTGGCCCACAGTCAGGACAAATCTCTCTCACTTGCCAGTCCCACAGCCGCTCAGACCCAACCAAGTAAACACAGAGACTTATATTGGTCACAAACTGTATGGCCGTGGCAGGCTTCTTGCTAACTGTTCTTATATCTTAAACTAATCCATTTCCATTAATCTATACCTTGCCACGTGGCTTGTGGCTTGCCGGCATCTTCACATGCTGTTTGTCATCGTGGCGGCTGGCAGTGTCTCTCTGACTCAGCCTTCCACTTCCCAGCTTTATTCTCCTCCTTGTCCCGCCTATACTTCCTGCCTAGCCAATGGCCAATCAGTGTTTTATTTATTGACAAATCAGCAACACATTTGCCATACAGACCCTCCCACAGCAACAGTCTTTGGATGCCAGCGGGCCAGCCTGGCACACAGAGCTGTGAGCATTGGAGACGACCTGTCTCAAACAGAGTGGAAAAGAAGCAGAGTGGATTAACACCCAAGGCTGTCCTCTGACACACACACACACACACACACACACACACGCGCTCTGTGGCACAAGCATGTATGCAAACCCCACAGTAACATAAGATAAAAAAAAGAAGTTCTCAGTGCCCCCGAAACATCTTCCCACATCATCCTGATAATATGCCTGGGGAAATGGAGTCTCGAGAAAGTTCGTTTTCCCAGCTATCCCTACAGAAGAGGTGGAATCGATGCAAAGGCCTCGGCAGCTCAGCTTCACCGGGACTGATGCACGCTGCTACACCTTCACAGGTTCTGTAGCCACAGATTCAAGCCACCACAGGTTAGATACGGAAAGAAAGAAAAGGAAGGAAGAAAAGAAGAGAGGGAAGGAGGGAGGAGCTGGGTCAGCACAGAGCGTGTGCAGACTCTGTCCTGCCAATATTCTCTAGACAACGCAGTGTGACAACTCGGTGCACGGCATCGGCATTGGATTAAACACTGCAAGCAACCTGGAGAGAATTCTACAGAGCGTCCACCGGTTACAGACAGATGTCACATCATTTACTAGAAGGGACTCAAGCCATCTGTGGGCTTCGGTCAGCAGGAGAAATCCTGGAACACAGCTTCCGGCAGACCAAGGAATAATCCATTCTGCTCGTGTTTATTACACTATTATCTATTTTTATCAGTTATATGCTACAGATGAAGGGAAGTGGAGGGTGGAGAAAGGGCCTGAGGAGCAGCGTGAGAGCCAGTTACGAAGCCTCCGTGTTCCTAAACGATGCAGAGATGGCTCCCCCCCCCCCCCCCCCCCCCCCCCCCCCGTTTTCCAAATGTCTTCTGAATTCGTCCCGAATCTTCTCAGAGACTTTTATTACAGTTGTCCAGACAGTGACCCTGAGAACCCTGGCAAAGAGTCAAACTCCCTCCGACTCCTGGTACACACCCAGAACTGTGTGAGGTCTCGGCTTCATAGGTCAAGGATGGGCTGTTACGGGTTTTCTGTCCCACAGCAACTCAGCTGACAGAGGACAGAGTAGGGGCCTTGCCTTCCTCTCTTCCCACACGTACTGTCTCAATCCTGTCTTCTCCAGTAGGACACTTTCCCTCAAGTTCCTGAAAGTCAGCTCAAATCTCACTTGGGGCTCTCTCACACTAAGAACAAAAGAAAACCGTCATTTTGGTCTAAAGGAGGTCTGTGCTGTCAACGAATCTGTTAACAACAGTGTGTCAACATGAGAGAGGAAAAGTGTGTCAAAAATAACATTTAAAGAAACTCGGGGGAGGCAAGTTATAGCCTAAATGAATGCTTTTATTTCTCTATGTTGAATTTTGTTAGTCTCTCCTCTAGGGTCTTAATAAACCTCAAAGAAACACACGACACTTAATGAACACGACTTAAGGGCTGGCTCAGCCCTTGATACTTCGGTGATTGTCAAAACATGACTTGCTTGTGTTTGTGAGTTCTTTTCCAAGCCTTTCTGTTCAATTTCTTCTTCAGTGGATGCTTATTTTCCCAACATCCTAATCTCTGAAGTACATGCATGTTGTTGTGAAGCTAATCATCTAAAAAGAAGTCATTTCAATTAACGTTGTCATTGTTGAGGAAAATGCCACAAAGCATTTCCTGACACCTCACAGATAAGTCAAAATCATGACAATTCCACATTGCAAGGTTTGTATATTCAATTTAATGAGATTTCAAGTAAAGAGACTCCACAGGTAATAGCTTGCTTCCTGTGAACTGGTTGAGAAGAAAATATCTAAATTGCAGTGCCTGTCTGACTAAATCCAAAGTATAAGAATATCTCCTGGCATATTTTGAAAAGGAAATATCTACTTTTCATCAAGACCCATGGTAAAGGTTTTATCTAATCTGGGATGGCCCTTAAGCATCCCAGTTCTATCTCCATGATGATCTATAGCTTTGTTTCCTCAGTAACCATGTGAACACATCACCAAATAAAATATTGAGGTCAGAATGTCCTGTTTCCTGGGCAGAGCAAAGAGATGGATCCCAAGTATAACCCAATCCTAGTTATTTTTATAAGAATTATTGTAATGCTGCCTAGAGGTACCTCAGTCAGTCAAGTACTTGCCATACAAGCAAGAAGGAGGATTTGAACTCTATCCTTAGACCCCCACATCAAAAAGTAATCCCATCCCCAAGGAAGTTGAGACAGTTTGGGTTTAAAAAGAGCAAAGGATGATGCAAGTCCAGAACAGCTGGCAGCCATTTTGTCAGGAGCGGGGACTGGCTTTGTCAGCATGAATCAAAGCAGCCGAAGAGCAGTCACGGAGGAGGCACCATCACTGTGGTGCTTGGACCCTGACAGACCACTGCATCTGTCACACCCTCTTGCTTAGGTTCTCAGTCATGTGGGCAAATGCACTCTGTTGTCTTGTGTGCTCACTAGTTGGGTCTTGCCACTCTGCAACACAGAGTAATAAACCTAAATCTTCCCTGTGATGCCCAGTGCTTCATACGCTGAGAGGCATTAAGGTGCCAAGTGGTGGCTTTGTGTTATTCCTTTGTAGCTGTATGTACAAACACGCTGGTGCTTGTTTTCAGATACACACAACACACACACACAACACACACACACACGGGCTAAAGTCGGAGCCCTCCCAGCCCTCATGCCTGCAGTGGTACCTTCACTGTGGAAGACACTGGTTCCTGTCTCTGTACTATGCTTGTTCCGTACACCTCTAGTGAGATCATAAAAATGTATACTCTTTTTCATAGCAGCTTCATAAAGTTAAAATTTTCTGTACAGTAAAGGAAACTGCCAATTGAGTGAAGAGGCAGGCTACAGAATGAGGGGAAGTATTTGTCCTTTTTATACATCTGACAGAGGATTAATATGTAGAATATACAAAGAAATAAAAAAAAAACTAAGCATCAAGAAAATGACTAATTTTTAAAAAGTGAACTCTGGAATAAGATGAAGAGTTCCCAAAATAAGAAATAGCAATGGCTAGGAAGCACCTTTAAAATATTCAACATCCTTAGCCATGGAGAAATGCAAACCAAAACTACCTTGACATTCCATCTCAGCCAGTTAGAATGGCAGAGATCAAAAATGAAATGACAGCAGATGAGGGTGCGGAAAAGGGAGAAGCTTGGTCAGCTGGTGGGAGCGCAGACTGGTCCAACCACCGTGGAAATCAGTGTGGACGGAGAGCCCTCCGAAAGATGAAACAGAACTCCCATCTAACCCAGACATGCTTGTAACACGAATCCTAATTGGTCTTATTAATAAAAACCCAGAGTCAGATATCAGGGTGAAAGCTGCAAGATCAGACAAAGGAAAGAGCCACAGTCATCGCTCACCTCACCAGCTCCTCCTCAGCCAAAAGGGGAGTGAGCTCCTGTCTCCTCCCACCTCATATTCCCTTCTCCACCCGGCCATATCACTTCCCGTCTCCACCTCCCTAGTGCTGGGATTAAACACATGTGTGCCACCACTGCCTGACCTCTATGGCTAACTGGTGGCTGGCTTTGCCCTCTGATCTTCAGGCAAGCTTTATTTGTTAGAGCATACACAAAATATCACCACATTTCCTTTTTTTGTCTAAAATAAAAAAATGAAAATTATGACTAATGTAAGAAAAACTATATACAGTAAGTACAATAACTATATATAATATATACAGGCAATAATTGTATCAATAATGTCTATTCCACTTGACAAGTTCAGATAAAATACTCCATTGTTTATACTGTTTTGGTGAGTTCAAAGTGTTGTATCTAATTCACTTTCTTTTTCTTTTTCCTTTTTTTTTCCAAGACAGGGTTTCTCTGTATAGCTTTGTCCCTTTCCTAGAACTCACTCTGTAGCCCAGGCTAGACTCAAACTCACAGAGATCCACCTGCCTCTGCCTCCCAAATGCTAGAATTCAAGGCATGCACCACCACTACCCGGCCCTAATTCACTTTCTATCCTAATCTGTATTACCAATCAAAAACTATCTTTTGATGTCTCTCAAACTTATACACTTTACAACCTCTTTAGTGTGTTTCTTTTCTGAATTTGTTAACAAGGAAAACTAACTATAACTCTACCTAGTCTTCAACTCCCTCAGAGACCCAAGAAGGAAGTAATATTAACTAAGTGAGCAGAAAGTGCAAGCAAATGACTTCCAAACATTGTGAGAAATGACAGAGACAGCAGGCTGCCTGGACAGTCACCCAAGATTTCTCTGCAACATTGGGGCATCCATCTTCAGCCACAGGCCTAGCATATCTGACAGACTCTTCTGTGAAGCAGAATTTCTGAAAGACCTTCCTACCTTGTCTTGGCAAAGATCAGCAGTCCTTTCTTTTGTGTTCTGCTTATCCATTTTGGACAGTATTCTGTCATTTTCTCACCCAGTGGCTAACTTTTGCCACAAAGAAAGCGAACTCCAAATGGAGTTTCTTTGATGCCCATCATCTTCTCTGAAGTAGATTGGTGCTGCCAGGAGCAGGCATGTCTCATTGTCATAAAAAAAAAAAAGAACTACGTTATTAAAACATCTTAAATGCCATATTCTGTAGATCTCTGAAGTGTTTGAAGACTATCTAAAATATATCTCTGCTTGACCTTGAAAACACACCTAATATGACTACAGGTTCAATTGTAATAGGTGACTACTTACTAACCTGCATTTTCTTATTATCCTAAATAGTTTGTAATAATAACTTTCAAAGACTAGAAATTTGCATTACATTGTTAAATGAGCTGTATAGGTACAATACCTTGAACAAGATTAGAAATACCTGAACAGTATGTTCTAACAAAAATAATCTCAATTTTGTATCAATATACAAAATTTGTATACAAAATACAAAAATCCAATCTGATATAAAATATTTAAAACTAGTAGTTGCTTTTTAAAAGTAGATTCAATAATTTATCTTATCATATCCATATTCCCCTTTTTCCTTTTCAGAGTAGATTCAATAATATGCCCTTTTATCCTATTATTTCTGTATTTTTTTTTAAGTAGATTCAATAATCTACCCTTTTGCCCTGTCATGTCTGTATCTCCTTCTCTTATTCTTTTTCAAACAAGAGCCCTGAATCTAATCTCCTTTGTTCAACATTTTTCCTGACCATTACCAATACAACTCATAACCGACCACCCTAAACAATATCCATAACCATTGAAAGACTAAAAATCACCCACCCCACCTCATGGGAATATGAGTGTCATGTTCTTAAATTTACTTCCTGCTCTCTGGGGATGAAGGCATCTTTAAGGGATCCTGAAAAGAAAAATTTGAGTTAATTGTCAAGTTCTGGGAGAGGTAGCTGTATCATTTGTTGTCCAGTCTCTACATAATGGAAAAGTGCAGGGCTTGTCTCAAGTCCTGGCTAGAGTAGTCTGTGAGGCTGGATTATCTCAACTAGCCACCTTGAAATTGTCCTGAGTAATTTGTAGCTCAAAGCTCATCTTTGGGTGGTGTTTGTCAGCTTAGCAGTGTTATCATAGTCCATGTGGAATTATCACTGTGGGATCCAATCATCTTTTTGGAGACTTCAGAGATCACGTTAGGTCAGATTATTCCTTTTCTTGGTAATTTTTTTCCGGGTAGTTCTCCCTTCTTCTTTGGATGCTTATTTTCCAAAAGTCTTTAAATTTCTCAAGATGGTTGTTTTCATTTTCCTGGAATGGCAAAAACAAAACCCTGTCCCAACCCTAACTTGGGGAGTTTCCAAATTTAATCTTTATCAATGTTGATTTATGGTTTCTCCTGAACTTTTTGTTCTCTCTTCTATAGCTGTTCTATTATCCAGAGCAGTATGGTTTTTACAATAGGCATTAGGTTCTTTAATTGCTCTGAGAAGGAGTTTCCTCCATGATGACAGGAAACAAACACTGTTTCTAAGAATGTCTTGTTTACAGTCCCTTTTTAGGTGACCTTGTTTCCCGCAATTGAAACACATGACATTTCAGTTTTTCTTCAAACCTCTGGAAATCACCTCTCCTATCCAAGCATCACCATGGTAATGAGATTTAATATTGATCATATCTCAGATCCATTCCTCCAAGGGTGCTGATCTTGCCTTTAAAGGCCTAATTACCCTTTTACATTGTGCATTATCATTTTGACAAGCCAGAGATTCAAATATTATTTGTCTAGCTTCTGAATTTGGTATCATTCTATTTACTGCTGAAGTCAATCTTCGTAAGAAATCAGTGAGGGTTTCTCTGGGGCCCTGTATGACTCTAGTAAATGACTCAATTTTCTTTCTTACTTCTTCAATTTTGTCCTAAGCATTCAAGGCTGCCACATTGCATAAAGCCAGAGTGTGGTCATCATATAGAGATTGACTTTGTGCATAAGCATAATAACCTTCTCCAAGAAGTTGGTCTTGGGAGATTTCCATATCTCTAGCCCTACTTCATTATTCAATGGTCTTAGCCTCATCTTTCTACCAGATCCTCTATTGTAACTGAGGACTAGCCTCCAAAACTGTTGTAACCAAATCTCTCCAGTCTTGAGGGATAATTCTACTACAATTTGATCACAAGTTTAACATCTGATTCACAAAAGGTGAATGCATGCCATATGAGACTATTGCTTCTTTGAATCTCCTCAGATCTAGCATTTGCACAGGAGTCCATTCAACTCTTACACAGTCTTGGGGATATCTGTCAGATGGCAGTTCCTGTAAGGTTATAGGATAAAGTAAGATTGACTGTTTGAAAGTCTTAGGCTGTTTCTCTGCAACTTTATAATGCAATGCTGAGATTGGTTCTCCTTTGAATTCCTCTATCTGGGTCTGAGTATCTCTATGATCTGTTTTAATAAGTTTTTCTGAAAGTTGTTACTTATTTCTAAGTCTTGGTATACTACATTGACCAACTTTTTTAATCATAAAACAAAATGATCAAACAGATAATATTTATATTTGACATTAAGTAAATCCCATCTACATTAATTATCATCTCATTTAATTGCTCCATTTTCAAACTGTCTAGCACATTATCAAACAGAGACCTAACTTCCTCCATTGTAAAAATGTTTCCCATTTTTTTAATGCAGGGGTGGGGGGGAATTCTCTGTCTTTTTTTTTTTAACTAATTCCCCATTCTAAGAAATCCCAATTGACTCAGCAAATCTGCTGACAATGACAATTCAGATAACAGTGAAGTGAGGCAGCAGCCCAAGGAGGGGGTCCAGGGACAGTCACAAGCCACCGGGAGAGGGAAGAAGCCAAAGAGCTAGCCATCTGTACAGAGAACCATGGAATGTGTGAAAGCGGCTAACTCCTGTGGTTTTGGGAGCCCAAAAGCCTGTGGAGTCTGCTGCAGAGAGGCTACAACAGAAAAAAAAAGTCCCAGACTTCCTCAGAGGGCTTGGGGAAGAAAAGGAAAACCTAGCTATCGGGGTAGTGACTCCAATTGCGTGTAGCTCTGGCCTGAACCAGTGACTGCAATACCACAGGCAAGCAGCTTTTTGTGAATTTATGCCCCAGAAGTTGGGTACCAGATGTAGCATGAATCCTAATTGGTCTTATTAATAAAAAACCCAGAGTCAGATATCAGGGTGAAAGCTGAAAGATCAGAGAAGCAGAACAGCCAGCCACTAGTTCTTACCTCTACAAAATCCTCAGCCTAAAAGGAGCCCGTGGCTAACTAGTGGCTTATCTCTGCGCTCTGATCTTCAGATATTTGTTAGGTGACACACAAAATATCACCACATACACTATTCTTGAGCATCCACCCCAAAGATTCTACATCCTACTACAGACATACTTGCTCATCCATCGTCACAGCTGCTCTATTCACAATACCCGAGAAATGGAAACAGTCTTGCTGTCCAACATCTGAAGACTAGATGATGAAAACGTGGTGGTGTGACAATGGATTTTATTCAGCTCTAAACAAAGATGAAATTATCAGACTTGCAGGTAAATGGATGAAACTGGAAACCGAGTGAGGTAACACAGGCCCAGAGAGATAAACATGCATGTTCTCTTCCACATATTTGAAGCACCTGTAAAAGGAAGCCAGGAAATTAGAATAGAGTCATCAGAGGGATGTCTTAAGCGAGTAGGGCCAGTAAAATGTAGGCTATGTGAAAACAGAGAGGAAATACTGGGTGTGGAAGGGATCAAGCAAAAATGCGATTGGGGATGATGGAGATAAGATGGAGATGGCCAAAGAGAAGGGTCCGAGAAAAGCCATATGCAAACTTACATAAGTCATTTAAAATTCAAAGTGAAAAGTAGTTAGAAGGGAGAGAACCTATGTGGCTAGAAAATGATACTTCCATAATCCTTTGTTAATTAAACAAAGTCTCGATGAAAGTGTGGCACACCTCCTTATGGGTCACAAAAGCCCAAGAGGTCCCTAAAATAATGCGGGTTCCTGCCGTTCCCCTTCGTCAGCCATCAGAACTCCAAAAGACTCTTCTTGCTGAAGATACCACATACTTCGGCTGCAAGATTGAAAAAAAGCAAGCTGACACCAATCTGTAGTCTTCCTCTGTGCTGGCTAGCTTCCCCAGTGACCCAAGGTGCGATGCAGACTGCTGGAGGGAGAAAAGAACCAATGATCTTACCCCTGTGAACCCTGCAAACCACGAAGGCAGCCTCGATGGTGGCATAGAGGTGTAACTGTTATGGGGAGAGCCAGTGAATCTCAGTTGGAGTTTGAGGCCCACTCCACAGGGAGTAAGGCATACCTGATACTGTGAACCTAGTTAAAAACCCACGGCTGCAAGGTCATAGGCCTTAGAGAGGAACTCACCACTGTTGTTTAGCTAAATTGGCATGGCATAAAACACAGTCTAATTATTTATGTTTATACCTGTAAATGAAGCCTACTCTCATCCTTTAGTAGATAAGTGTCTCTTTGCAATTTTAGTGACTGCAAAGACTCATCGCTGTTCAAGATGCTGAGAATAAATGTTTGATGGCTGGGGAGACAGCTCAGTGAGTGAAGGTATTGCCAATGCTGACGACTTGACTTTGAACTCCCAGCAGATTGCCCTCTGACCTCTACACGCACAGTGTAGCACACACACACACACACACACACACACACACACACACACACACACACGAGCACCCAGCCCTAAACCGTACATTTGTACCACGGTTTCCAGTGCTCAGGAAGCAGTGCAGGAGAGCAGAATGAACGTCAGAGCAAGAACCTGGGGAGAAGGGCTGTGAAACGCTGTCTCTGGGGCACAACATTGCAGACCCAACCTCATAGCAGCTGCAGCTGCCTGCTCTGTATCTGAATGGGACTGGACCTGTTAACAGTCACTCGTGGGTCAAGGAGGGACTCATAAGACCCCACGCCTCCCTATTGAACTATTGACTCTTGAGCATTCTGTGAGAGAGACAGCCATTGCCTTCTGTTGTAGACCCAATGCTGAACTCACCAAGCCCCAATAGATAGCTCCAAATTCATGGCCACACAGTCCTAGTTAAACTCTGTGGGTCACAGAACAAAAGAAAACACGAATATGGAAAAGGGACCCGCAGTGAGGGACTGGGGATGCTGAGAGGAGGGAGAGATAAGAGAGGGCAGGAGCAAAAGCAAATGGAATGTGCTGTATGCATGAACAAAATTCTCAAAAACCAATAAATATGAAAAATCTATGGCACATGCCAATATTCTCAGTACTCGGGGGTAGAGGCAGAAAGACCAGACACTGAAGGTGGACCATCCTTGACTACATAGGTGGTCTGAGGCCAGTCTGAGCTTCATGAAACCCTGTCTCCAAAAGTCAAAAGGAAATCCATACACTATCCCTACAAATGTTGAAAGTTATCTGAAACCTCAGTATCTTCTTTTAACTCTCCATGTTAACAAAACAGGAAGAGATGGGCATAGCCTGAAAATGGCAAAACTTGTCCCCATCACACTCTCCTGGGAGATCCAGTAACTAATCTGAGTAATAGGAGAAGCAAACACTGGTGTCGATTGTATCAGCTTGATTTTCAGAACAGCCAATGTGAAAACAAGGAAAACTACATGAGACCTTGTCTTAAAGAGAAAAAAGAAAGAGAAAGGGAGGGAGGGGGGAGGGAGGGCGGAGGGGGGAAGGAGGGGGGAAGAAGGAAGAAAGAAAGGCATACAATGAGAGAAAGAGGGTAATGGACTTGCCATTTTGTCAAGTGTACGTACGTTAGTGTCTGCACAGGGGTATGCACATTCACATGTGTGTAGGTGCACACGTGTGTGAACTCATATGCAAGCCCAAGGCTGACGTCTTGAAGCAGAATCCCTCAGCTGAAGCCAGAGCCCATAGGTATAGCTAATCTAGCTGGCCAGCTTACACTGGGGAGCCCCTGTCTTAGCCTTTGGGGTACTGGACTCACAGGCAGGCTGCCACATTTGTCTGGTATTTGAGTTCTGGGGACCCAAATTTGCTCAGTAAGCACTTTAACAATATATCCATTTCCCCAGCCCACTGAAATCGTCATTACTTGAAGTGACTTAATAGTTTGTCAAGAAAAGCCAGTGGTCAACTATTTCAATAATTTAAAATTGTTACTAAAACTGAAAACAAATTCCAGTATAACTAGAACTAAAATTACAAGATAAAATTATGAACCACCGTGTATTTGCTATAAAACCCATTACACAGCAATATCATATAATGAAAGAAAAGACTTCGTTTGTAAAAGGAAAAACCTTTTAAAAATTCATAGGAATAAACTGAGTAAGAAATGTGCAAAATCTATATAAAATAAACTTTAAAATATTACTAACAAGGCAAAAAGACACCAAATAGGCAAAAGAACAATGAATTTCCTGAAAATTAACTTGTCAAGAAGTTTTCTCCAAAATGTGTCAATTAATGATTAATGAAAACTCTTGTGTGGGTAAGAAATGAAGGACAGATGTAATTCCATTGTTTCTATGGGGAAAGGATGGGCAAGATGCCCTTTCCAGTTGGAAAAGAACAATGAAGGACTGTGCAAGACATTAAAACATGAGTCAGGGCTTGAATAGACTACAGGACAATCTGAGACGGAAACAGGGACCAGCCAGGTGGCTCAGCAGGTAGAGCACCTGCCTCTGAGCCTGATGACCTGAATTTGACCCCATGACCCACACAGCACAAGGAGAAAACTTGTGGATGTGTCCTCTGACCTCTAGTCATGCCATGGCATTTGTTTCCACACACCACACAAAATAAATAAACAAATGTAATTTTAAATTTTTAATTTTTTAAAGCTTTTTTTTAATTAAGAGATTTTCTATTCATTTTACATATCAACCACAGGTTCCCCTGTCCTCCCTCCTCTCGCCCACCCCCAGCCTTCCCCCACAACCCTCCCCCATTCTCACCTCCTCCAAGGCAAGGTCTTCCCTGGGGAGTCAGCAGAACCTGGTCCACTCAGTTGAGGCAGGTTGAAGCCCCTCCTCCCTGCACCAAGGCTGCGGAAAGTCTCACCATAGGCCCTAGGCGCCAGTCCCACTGCCTGGGGGCCCCCTAAACAGTTCAAGCTAAACAACTGTCTCTCTTATCAGGGGGCCTAGTCCAGAACAGTGGACCAATTTTAAAATTTTGAATAAAAATAAAACAAAATGTATAGCATGGTAAGTAAGTAGGAAAATGTCACAGTGAAATTCACCTCTTTATATGCTAACCAAGAAAAAAGCAGAATAAGTAAATACCAGCATCTCCTTACATACTGCCACAGGATGATCTGCAGAACCTCTGCGTTTGTAATACAAGGGAAAAAGAAAAGGCAAGAAACCAAGGCATGACTGGCTAAGTGCTGGCGTGCGGTGGTGATTTGATTTCATTTTCCAGTTTATCTGTTTTTTGACTATGTATCTTGTACCTTTTCATTGCTTATTTAAAATAGTAAGTTCATACTTTAATGCAGAAACATTATTTCTAAGACTTAATTTTTAGATGAATTTTTAATTTGTGTGTGTGTGTGTGTGTGTGTGTGTGTGTGTGTGTGTGTGTGTGTGTAAATGTGGAATATGCACATGGATGCAGGGACCTCAAGTGCCCAGAGAGGGCTTTGGATCCCTTGGAGCTGGAATTACAGGTGGTTTTAAGACCCTCAGTGGGGCTAGGAATCGCCTCAGATCCTCTGCAACAGCATAAAGCATAACCACTGAACTATCTCTCCAACCCCTTAAGATTTTAATTTTTAAAAAAGTACCCACCACTGGGGTGTTTTTTGGCTGCATTTTTTTTTAACAATTAGGAAATGGCCACATCATAAATTTCCCATATAAGGGGACAGTTTAGGAAATAGAGCAATTTTAAAATAGATTACTGTGAAGTCATTTAAAATGATGCTTATAAAGAACTTTGAACAACATAGGAATGTGCTTATATGAAGGTGTAACAAGAAAGAGAGAGAGAGAAAGAAAGGAAGGAAGGAAGGAAGGAAGGAAGGAAGAAAGAGAAAGAAAAAAGAAAGAGAGAGAGGGGGCAGGAGAGAGGGAGGGAGGGAGGGAGGGAGGGAAGAAGACTTTACACTATAATCTCAACAATAGAAATATACAAAGGAGACACATTCAAATGTTAACAATGATCTCTGATCGACAAGATCGCAGAAAATCACCCTTCTGTACTTCTTCACAGCTTCTCGTTTTTTCCCAAGGTTATTAACTATAATGGTCAGAGAATGTTCACAAATGTTAAAAGCTCTGTACGCTCATTCCCAGACTGTGTGGTGGCCAAGGCAGAAGCATCCCTCCTGAGACTGCATCCTGCACGTCTTGCACATCCCACACAGCTTGCTGTCTTTCTAGAAGGAGGCTGGGCCATCAGGTTGTGGTTTCCTTTCCTCCTGCACCGGTGCTGAAGAGCTGGGCCTTGACCTGCGGATCTTGTCCTGGTCGGGACTGCGGATGCAGTTGGGGGTTTCAGAGTCGGCCTGCTGAGGAACACATCTCAATTCCATCACTCTGCACTGTACCCTCTGTCTTCTGGAGACTCAGGCGCCACCCCTTGTGTCCTACCACTGCGAGGATCAGGAGATTTCCTCCATGTCTACAGCGCTCACACCAGCCCCTCGGCGGCCCTCAGCCAATGCTAGCTATGTTGTGCAGGAGAAATTTGCGTTTTGATCTACGTCTGTGATTTCAAACCCCAATTCTCTGTCACCCTCGGTGCTTGTCATTTCCAACACTGTGGGGTTCAGGTCATGTTCCTTGGCTTCTCATCCTTTTCTCCTTTATCTGCCACAGGACCTTCTGCCTTTGAAGTCTACCCTGCAGGAAGCTTGGGGTTTTTTCAGTGTGGGGATGTGCCTCAGTTGGTAACATGCTTGCCTAGAATGCACTAATCCCTGGGTTCTGTTCCAAGCTCCCCACAAACTACATGTGGTGACACATATCTGTAATCCACGATGGAGGCAGGGACATCAAGGGTTCAAGGTCATCCTGGACTACATATTCAGTTTCTTTTTTTTTTTTTCACTGTGTTGTCTGCCTTTCCTGGAACTCACTTTGTAGCCCAGGCTGGCCTTGAAGGCACAGAGATCCACCTGCCTTTGCCTCCTCAATACTGGGATTAAAGGCGTGCACCACCACTGCCCATTTTATATTCAATTTCTTTTTTTTTTTTAATAAGGTAGCCAGATGTCCTTGAGTGTAACAAACACACACCTATTTTTGTTTATTTATTTATTGTTGTTTTTGTTTTGTTTTTCGAGACAAGGTTTCTCTGTGTAGCTTTATGTCTTTCCTGGAACTCACTCTGTAGCCCAGGCTGGCCTCGAATTCACAGAGATCCACCTGACTGCCTCCCGCGTGCTGGGATTAAAGGCATGCACCACCACGACCTGGCTTATATTAAATTTCTTTAAGGCCAGCCTGAACTACATGAGATCCTGTGGAAACAAATGGATGAATGGGCAAGGAGGGATGGAGGAAGAGGAAGGAAGGAAAAAGGAAGTGTGTGTGTGTGTGTGTGTGTGTGTGTGTGTGTGTGTGTGTGTGTGTGTGTGTTTATCTATAATCTCTTCTGCTGTGGGATGTTCTGTATGGCAAATGTGTTGCTGATTAGTCAATAAATAAAACACTGATTGGCCATTGGCTAGGCAGGTAGTGTAGGCGGGACAAGGAGGAGAATAAAGCTGGGAAGTGGAAGACTGAGGCAGAGAGACACTGCCAGCCGCCACGATGACAAACAGCATGTGAAGATGCCAGTAAGCCATGAGCCACATGACAAGGCATAGATTAATGGAAATGGATTAATTTAAGCTATAAGAACAGTTAGCAAGAAGCCTGCCACGGCCATACAGTTTGTAACCAATATAAGTCTCTGTGTTTACTTGGTTGGGTCTGAGCTGCTGTGGGACTGGCGGGTGACAGAGATTTGTCCTGACTGTGGGCCAGGCAGGACAACTCTAGCTACACTCTCCCCTCCCAAAACCAAAAAAA